>NC_137227.1:14245181-14960181 GCF_949987685.1 Ammodytes marinus
AACACAGATAACTGAAAACACAGCAGGTGCTAACCCACCAGCTAAACCCACAGTTGACACCACCCCATCCCACCCAGAACCCACCCCATGTATTGCTCTCAACAGCAAACCCCGAAAGACCCTTTCATACCAGTCTGGCACAAAAAACAGAACCAAGAACACTGGCGAAACAAAACAAAAAAGTAAACCTCTTAGGTCCATGACTTGTGGAACAAGGGCAGCCTAAAAGCCCACTGCCCTAGGTATCATTTACAAAAATGTGTTCAGATATTAATTTAAGGAAAACATAGCGATTTCTTTACGAAAATAGAAATGGTTGACAATATAGGCCCCGGCTATGAAGATATACACTGAAATGCCAGCTTCACAATGATTTGTGACGTACAAAGCCATAAATTTGAAAGGATCTTTCCATGTCCAAAAACAAAACAGAGGTTGTCAAATTTGCATATACACACAACCTATCTCACATACCGTTACTCTCCCGATCAAACGGCCGGCAGAGACTGGTGTGGTTTCCAAAGCTTATCCAAAGCGCGCCCGGAGAGCATGACGCACAGACGCAGTGCCAAACATGTACCTCAGCGCCTCTCGATATATTCCATTGCCTTTTCCGGATCATCAAACACCCGTGGGCTCTGTCCACTGATGAAAATCTTCAGAAGTGCAGGGTAGAGCATTCCAAATTTAATCCTGCGCTCGTGGAGTGCTTTCTTGCAGCGTGAGAAGGCTTCTCGCTTCCTTTGCGTCTCCCTCGAGTAATCCGGGAAAATCATAACTTGTTTACCATTCCACGTCAGGCGTTTCTTTTCCCGTGCTGCTTCCAGAATGGCTTGGCAATCTTTGTATCGTAGCAAGCGCGCCACAATCGTTCGGCCATGATTCTTCTCCCCTGCTTCCAGCCGCGTCCCGATCCTGTGAGCGCGGTCCATCTCGATACCCCCCGGGGTTGGATCAATGCCAAGGGTCGCTGAGATAAACTCGTTCAGGAACGCAGTCACATTGCTCTTTTCAGCCCCCTCCGGTATCCCAACGAATCTGAGGTTGTTGCGTCGGGATCTGTCTTCAGCAGTGGCCAACCTGTCTGTCAGTAGTTGTATGTCCTCTTTAGTGGCTGCCGCCGGTCTTGCCCTTATGTTAGCTTGCTCGTCCTCTAGCTGACTCACTCGGTCTTCCACCTGCGTAATGCGAGAAATGAGGGAGGATAGCTTTGTATCAACGGAACTCATAGACCGACGAATTTCTTTCAGATCTGCCGTTTCTTCCAATATTTTGCTCAGCATCCCGTGAATCTGAGCCATGTCAGGCTGGTCGGGCTCCGTGGCGGTGCTAGCTGTAGCATCTTTGCTAGCTGCTACTCCCTTCGTGCACATGTTGAGCTGAGTCTGTGCGGTGGAGCGAAGTTTCCTTTGTTCAATATTACAAGCAGCCGTCGAACTTTTACCTTCTTCTGACATAGTTTAGTTCCGCATAACATGTAGAAGAAAAATGCCTATATCTGAACTTATTTTAGGATGTATTAAGGATATTAACCCAAAAGACAGCAGGAGCACACGTTTCAAGCTGCCATCACGTATCCCAGCGTCACGTGACTCCCAATATTTGCCTTTGTTGCTTAAATGTCCTGTGCACTGCTGGTCCTTCTCTCGTCACACTCCGCTCACCCCTGCCCTCTTCTCTGAAATGGATACTGAATATTTTCCAGAAACAGGGGCCTACTTTCCGACCTCTGGACATCTAGAGGAGCCCTAAGGCATCCTCATTCGCCATTACCTCACACAAGCACACGCACGCACATGCACGCACGCATGCACACACACACACACACACACACACACACACACACACACACACACACACACACACACACAAAAACGTAACATGCAAGCTGGCCCTGATGTAACTAACCTCAGATGAAAAGCAGCAAGAAACAGAAATCAGACTTGGCAAAACACAACTATGATCTAATTTCAATCAATATGCAACGCACGAATGCTTCCTGAGTATAATCTTGACCGGATTTTTCATCAGATTATTAATATCTTTCTTGTACAAACATGAGCACGAGCTCCTTAGACATGGTGACCAGATGTGTTTCAACTGATCCCTCTGTTTTCCAGCAGCTGTCACCTTGTATTGATAACTGAAGACCCTTTGAATTCCCTGACTGTCATATAAGTGTTGACAGACGGCCAGGTAGACCAGAGATGTGTAGCCTGAAAGGTCATTCCAGTTCATCGATCATGGCAGCGGGTGCATAAAAGGCTGAATGTGACCCAAATATGCAAAAAACCTTTCGGAAAACTGGTCCTGGATGCTTCTAAAGATTTCTTTGAAATAGTCTGAGAGCTTCTGGGAATGCTGCAGTCTTTTATCTAATGAGGAAGTAATAAAAACAAGTTCTTTAAAATACAGATTATCTTGTCCTTGAATGTGTCATTTTATCAAATAAGATCTTAAGTCAAGCACGTGCTGATGTGTCTTTCAGTTATTTTCTCAAAAAAAATCCCAAAACTGGATTTGTCATTTGGAACAAAACCCTTACGTTTGACAGAGCGGAGACTTTTTTGAGATGTAATCCAAGGTCAATGGTTTCCCCCATCAGCTCTCCAAGAATCCTGGTCCTATCTGCACTACAGCAGGCATAGCCTTGGAAATGTACAACCAGGTCTATGTCTTCCAACAATATTCTTTATTTCTTCCTCTTCGTAGAACTTTCTCCCAGGAGTTGAGCAGTGTTACAGCTTCGGGAACCCCTTGTGAGTCCAATAGAAATGTAGGAAAGCACAACTTCAGGTCTCACGTCCATCTCATCGCCAAGCAATGTCCCAATGTTGATCTGTTTGCAAGAACTGTTTAAAAAAAACAAGCCAATTCAACGAGATTTCACATAACACCACCTTGTTTTTGCCTAAATAGCCTTTGGATGATGGATACAAAGCAATGTGCTTCTGAAATTGTTGAAAACCTCGTTGCTGAGACATGCTGGATACATCATAAAAAAAAGAGGTGGCAGTGGTCGGTGGCTTTGAATGGATTTGAAATGGATGGAGGGGATCTGAATCGGAATTTGCTGGAACGGTTGCATGTGCATCCGCTTGTGTACGTGTCGGCTGTGTGTTTATAGACGATTTAGCTTGAAAAGTTTTGCTCTCTCTCTGCGTGTTTGGGTTAGAGAATTGGAAAGTGAAAATAGCCCCAAACCAGTCTTTGTTCAGTTATTCTAGACTTTGCTGAAAGGTTGTAAATTACTGCAGTTATTGCCGATAAAGTACTTGGCTTCTGCAAAAGCTGCTGAGTTTGTAGTTGCTGCTGTTGGAATCTTCACTGTCTGTGTTTCACCGTCTCAGTTTTCCTTAGCACCAGGTGATCTGTCTATCTGTCTTTCTCTCTGTTTGCAGTTTGTCTCAGCTACTTTTTTCCTGCCTCGAGGGGGAATGCTGCAGCGTTTTTCAGTAGACGGTTTATGCACTATGCACTGGTTTGGATGCCGTGGAGTGTTTCCCACTTGGCCTTTGGCTAAAGCCGCTGCGGTCAAATAACTGAGCTTTGTCGCGGCCAAAACCAGCGACTCCAGTTAGAGAATTAGAGAATGAAAATGAGGTGATTGAGGCCAGTGGAAACAAGAGCGAGTGATTTGTGTGTGTGTGTGTGTGTGTGTGTGTGTGTGTGTGTGTGTGTGTGTGCGTCCGTGTGCGTGTTTGCGGCAAGTTTATGCAAATGTATTAATGCACTGATCCCACTTTATTTCTCCTGATACCAATTCAAAGTCAGAGCTTTGAGCCAAGACCAATTTTGGTTTCTGTAGTCCCCACAACTGATTGGATGAATCTTATGTAATGTACTGCAGCATGAGCTACACATTCTCTTCACTTCTTACAGAAGTTTACACAGGAAACTGCATTTAATGGGTCAAAACTGGTTGATACCGGATCTGTTTTATTACCAACCCAGTATATTGATTTGATGAATCAATATACTGGATTGGTAATAAAACAGATCCGGTAATAGTTCAGAGGTGTCCATATACACACATGCAAGAAACGATAACTCTTCTTTTGTATCCTGTGTGTGTGTGTGTGTGTGTGTGTGTGTGTGTGTGTGTGTGTGTGTGTGTGTGTGTGTGTTCCTTGTGCCTTTTTGCATTTAAAGCAGAGAAACAGGAGTTTAGTTGTTTGATAGAAGGCACACCCACATCCTTCACTCTATCCACACCACAATCCTCAACAGACACAATCACTCAACCTAATTTTCACTGGAAATGACTGTGGCTTTGCGGTTTTAGAAACTTCTCTCTGGGACATCTTCTGGTGTCTTCAATGTACGTGAGAAAGTGGGATTTACATTATGAATAATTGTGTGAATGCGTGGGAGTAACAAAAAATTAGCCAATGTTTCGTTACATTCTGCTTGAAGTATTTCTCATTTAGGAGTCAGATACTTTGCCAAAAGGGGAAATTACCTCATACACCGCACCATCTTTCATCCCAGGCCAAAAATGTATAAATTATTCTCTTGTTACTTACACAATTATCCACTGCACCTTTTTTCAGTCCTGCTCGAAAAATGTAGCATTGGAATGAGCTCAGCACAGGAGACTAGAGATGGTTATCTTTACACTATCCGGGCTCTGTAAAACACAGATGTCAGTAAACCCCCTCGACGGACGCAAATATAACTCTGAGTCTCCGACCATTCTACACTGGCCCTACGCATCCGTCACTGTCAATGTTAGTGTGTTACCCCCACAGTTAATTGTTCCCCTGAGATCAGGTTTTGTATTCTAATGACTGCAGAGAGGAGGAGTGTAAGTCCTGATCCTGTCATAAAAAATTAGATCTACAAAGTGGGGAGTCTCCTGCTGTTAGCTTCTAAGGGTTTTCACCACTTCAGCCCTCGTTGGGTTAACATGAATCACACGCAGACACTCAGGCCATGTCCACATGTACATGGCTATTTTCATAACCGTACATTTTTATGTGCAATTTGGCCTTTTGTCCACATGCAACCCGACACTAAAACTAGAGCTTTTTGAAACCTTGCTTTCGCCCTTTTCAGTTGTGTTTTTTGTTTTTTGCTATCTCAATGCGTATGCTCACGATGTGCTTCTATGGTGTTTGACTTGACGCATTATTGCCACCTACTGGCCTAGCATGATAACGTTTGTTTTTTCAATCGTTTTTTTTGCGTTGTCATATGTACGGAGAGATATCCATAAACGTGTGGAGATGACCTCACTCTCTCATACACTCATCCATCCTTCCACCCAAAGTCAAGTTAATGTTTGTTAATAATGGAATTATTACTTCTTTGTGATCAGGGGTAAGCGTGATGATGCTTCTCTGACACCTACCTGACACTTGGCGTAGCATGTTTAATGAATGGAAATCTAATCTAAAATGAAGCTTTACACACATTAGCCACATGCACACATCTACGAACACAAGGCTGTGAACGCTTTCCCTGCACACATCACGCTCACTCTCTTAGCTTCACACTCTGATATTTCCACTGAGTGTGTAGTCTTCTCACAACCAAGCACACACCTATACACAGATTCCCTCTTACTTAAAATACTATTCCGCGATTGATATGTGCTGCCAGCTTCATGTGCGTTTGAGTGTGTGAGAGCGATAAATGAAAAGCCAGGCGGGCGGGGTGTTGAGGTGGAGAGGTACGGTGTGAAATGTGCGATTGGGAAAGGAGTGTCGAGGAGGCTTTGAACAATAATACTCTGTTGGCAGGGTCAAAGGTCAGGGAGGCGTCAGCAAGGACAGGAACTGACTGTCAGCAGCTTTGGTGGCCTGCGTATCAATGCCATCATCAGCTATGAATATTATAAAAAGTGGTTTTCTTGATCTGCCTGGAAAAATTGTGTTTCCACTAGGCCACCGTGCTGGGGAAACCATAGTGCAGTAAAGTTTGTCTGGCCCATATTTTTTGGATGAAACTTTTTTGCTGTGTATTGAATAGAGCCTGAGTGGTACTACATTTTGAAGGCAATCTTGTTATTTAAAATGTCGATGCTTACCTTTTCTGTGCACTTTAAGGATTTCTTGCACATTTGAACTCAAACTTTGAGAATTAAAGTTGATTCTTGACCTTGGAACCAGTATTTGAGAAAACAATCTCACCACAAAGTCCATTTAGTGGTAGTTCCAGAGCTAATAAACATGCCAGACTATCATCTGTAAATGGATTTTCCTCAGTTTTTATGGAGATCTTGAAGTTCAAGGCATTGAAGAGGTTAAGATGAAAATTCATCATTGACCTTTTGAATGATGGATTCACATTTCCGTGCAATATTCAAATCATGTCAGTTTTTGTATTCAACAAATTGCTCGACAAATGAAAGTGAACGGCAGTACTGTAGCGAGTAAAATCACAAAATACATTTGAATGTAGAACAGAAACAAATTACAAATTGTTGATCAATTTATAAAAGTAAAACATCATAAAATACTAGAATCCCCCAAAAACACTGAGAGCAACCACAGGCAATTGGAAACATGTATGTCTTGATGTTTGCCTTAAAAGACTCTATAAAGGAGGAACATTTGATTGATAGTTAAAAGCTATTCCAAAGCTTTGGAGCTGCCAAGGCAAAGGCACGATATCTCTTACCCACAAGCCCTGATCGTGCCACGGGTTAAGACAGTAGTTCTGATTATCTAAGAGACCTAGAGTTTGAGTTACGGCAGAGAAGCTCTGAAATGCACAGGGTTGCCAGCCAAAGCAAGGCTTGTTGGAGGTGCTTTTTTCAGTGAAAAGGTATAACTACGTTTGATGAGCGTACTTTAACTTTTCATATTGTTGCTACAAATTGATCACATACCTCTGCGATGCTGCTCCGTGCTAGCACAACAGTATTATGCTAAGTAATTAAAGGCACAAATCACATAGATTTAGCATATGGATTTACTTTTGCCTCTTGAGATTAGTATTTACCAAAAGCGTCAGGCATTGGCACCTGAAGAAACCAAAACTATTTCAAAGGAGCAGCAGTGGCAAACTAAATAACATGTTTTTATGGCCTTAGGCGTAGGTCTATTAGTAAACCACTTGCTATGTTGAGGTTAGAGTTTCAGAGTGCCAGATTCCATTGGGTTGTTTTCTTTGGTGAGTGAGTGTGTGTATGTGTTTGTCTGACTGTATGTCTCTGTTTGTGTGAATTACTATAAGTAGGTAATTGGTTCATGTATGTGAACCCACAAATATTCCGAAATCTGTGATCTTTTTCACATTCTCCAGTGCATTTGTGCAAGGTTTTAGATTCTGAAGCTATTAGTTGTATTTTCAGCCTCAGTACAAAACTCTGTTCCAAGTAGCTATCCAAATATAGAGATAAATTACGCACTCGCCTCAACTTTAATCAGTTCATGTTTGAAACACCGCGTTGGCAAGAAACCCGTCCCACAGGACCCGATACATATCACCCAACTAGGGTGAGGAAAACAAAAAAGCATTAAAATATAATCAGTTTCAATTCAAGGTATCCACACACTACTAGTGTTTCCAAGCAACAGCATATTTGCAATAGTATTTTTTTTTTTAGAACAAACATGTGCAAAAACATCGTTACGTACCATATTTTTCTTAGAGCTTTTACCGAAATCAATGGCAACTCAGGCTGAGTCTATATGGGATTCCAACAATAATACCAATTGTGCTCTTTTCTTAATATTACCTCCCAGCTTGTTCTTCCTCTTTATTTTACGAGTTCTAATATAATTTATCCTACCATTTAAGGGGACGAGTCCAGAACTAACAGGAGAATCAATAAATCGAAACCTCTACATTAATGTGCACTACAAACACTGAGGTCCCTCCAATTCCCTGCTCTATTAGAGGAAATATCCACCTACGACTGGTGCCAAGACAAATAAATCCCCCAGGAGAAGAAAGACGGGGAGAATAGAAGGAGAGGAACTTCGGGAAGGAATGCTGTGAGGACTGGGGGGAGGGTTTGGGACACAGGTGCGGACCAAAGGGTGTCTTAAAGTTATCCCCGGAGGGATAACCACTAAATCGCTAACGCGAAGAAGGGGAGGGGGAGAAAACAAAAAGCACAAGGCTAGAAAGGGCCACACAGGCTACCTTTTAATACAGAAAAACTAAAGCACAAACTAAACCACCGCTGCCAAGCAGCTGAACGGAAACACACAAGTAAAACAGAAGACTAGAAAAACTTAACACAGAGAGCACTTTGAAACAACCTCTCACTACCTCTGAAGGTGAGATAATGAGCAGCACAGAGCACTGGGATCTCAGGGCATATATCATCTCCTCACACCTGGGTCCAATCAGCCAATCAGTGCCACACACCAGATTGCAGTGAGGGAATCAGTCACCATTCTCACGGAGAACCTTCCGTTTCCTCACAGGACCACCCCTCTAAGGAACGGCACCTGACGTTCCAACAGGACCCCCCACCCACCCCGGGTGGAGGCCTCCCTGGAGGGGCTAGTGGATCGGAACAGACTGGCTGGAGGCGGGAAACATGAAACACGGGGTGAATCCTCATGGACCGAGGAAGCAAGAGGCGAACATTGACGGGGTTTATCCTTCGAATGATCCTGAAGGGACCAACGAAACGTGGCGGCAATTGGCGAGACTCTACCCGCAGTGGGAGATCCCTTGTGGAGAGCCACACCCTCTGACCCACCCGATAGTTTGGGGCTGGGCGGCAATGTTGTTGTGACGTCTTGTTTCGGGTGCAAATTTTGCAAGCTGCCACAAACTCGCTCACATCTCTACCCATCCGGGGCCACCAGAATCTCCGTTTGAGAAAACCAATAGTGCGACGAACACCGGGGTGATTTGTGAGGTGTGTGGAGTGGCCCCACTCAAGCACTTGTGATCGCACTCGTGCCGGAACATACCGACAGCCTTGGGGCCCCCCTCCTGGGTCCGGCTCCTGCTGTTGAGCCCCCTGAACCACTGTGTCAATCTCCCCAGTCAGTGGGGCACAGATGTGGGTAAGGGGCACAATGGGCTCTGGAGAACTGTCACTATCTGAACACTGGAATCGTAGAGATAAGGCATTTAGCCTCTGATTTTTTGAACGTGGACGGCCCTTATGTTTACTAATGACTTCACTAAGTTCAGCGCACTCTGCAGGAACCCCATTTGCAAGAAGAGACACAGAGGGCGAAGAATCAGAGGGAGTCAAGGTCTCAATAACCCCGAGAGTCAGGCGGTCGCTGGGGGAAGCACAGGGAAGGCCTACTGAACTGTGAGATTTTGAGACAGAGGCACTTGTGGCAGGAGGGGGCTCACATCCAACAGGTTGGAGTTGAACCGAGTCTGATTCCATCATGTGAGATGCACAGTTTGGACCCCAGCTCATCACCCTCCCAGTCCTCCAATTGATGTGAGGGTTGTGTTCCTTGAGCCATGGGTTTCCCAGAATGAGGGGTAACTGAGGTGTATCAATAAGAAAAAACTTAATCTCTTCCGTGTGATTGCCAATGCGAATGAAAATCGGGCAGGTGACCCTCTCAACCCTACCCCTACCCAATGGTTGCCCATCCACTGCATTAATTGCGAGTGGACAAGGAAGATCATAAATGGGTAAATTGAGCTTTCGGGCCAGGGTTGAGTCCATAAAACTACCTGCTGCTCCTGAATCAACAAATGCAGAGAAGGTGCGCCAGTGTCCATCCCATAATAACTCAAAGGGCAAAGGGGTGCAACTACTGACCACGGGAGGGGAATTATTACGACTCTGCAAGACCTCCCCAAGGTCTGACACGCCTACCCTGATTCCCTGCTTATTGTGTTTCTGCGTTGAGGGGCACTGGCGAATGAAGTGACCCACACTCCCACAGTATAGACACACGCCACTGCTCATACGCCTCCGTCTTTCCACGGGAGTAAGCCGTGCGTGTCCTATTTGCATGGGTTCCTGATCATCATTGTTAAGGGACCCTTCAGGCAGGGTAGGTCTTTCACAAGGGATGCTAAACTCCTCAGACATCTGGTGGGTGTACGCTTGTTTTCTCTCTCTATTGCGCTCACGAATTCTGTTGTCAATTCTAATAGCCAATGAGATTAAATCCTCAAGTGAATCTGGAACCTCACGGGAAGCGAGCTCATCCTGAACTCTCTCAGACAAGGCATGACTAAAAGTGGTCACTAGAGCCTCCCTGTTCCAACCTGACTGCGTAGCTAAGGTCCGGAATTTAATTGAAAATTCTGCAACGCTTGCAGAGCCCTGACGTAACCTAAGGAGGCGTTTGGCTGCTTCGTGGCCACTAACATCGTGGTCGAACACGCGCCTCATCTCCGCCATGAAGAGGGGCGCGTCAGCGCAGACTGGAGTCTGCCTATCCCACAAGGCTGTAGCCCATGAAAGGGCCTTTTCCGAAAGAAGGGATATTATATATGCGACCCGGGCTCGGTCGGTGCTAAACATAGAGGGTCGTAACTCAAAAACTAAACAGCATTGGGTTATAAATCCCTTACACCTCCCTGGATGCCCGTCATAGCGGGCTGGGGTTGCCAGCTTGGTCTCCTGGCCTACAAAAGGGTCATGGGGTGGAACTGGAGGTGCTTGTGCTTGGGTAGGGGTTGGCCCAGGTGGCTGTAAACGGGCCAGTATCTCCCGAAGCATGCAGTCCTGCGAGGCCTGTTGCTCTACAATGGCACGTAGGGTTAGGTCGTGTGAGCCCAACATGGCTCCTTGAGCAGAAATTGCCTGCCTATGGACCTCAAAACTGTCAGCACTAGTGGGGTCCGCTGTGCCCTGCATTGGGCTGCTCATTCTGTGAGGACTGGGGGGAGGGTTTGGGACACAGGTGCGGACCAAAGGGTGTCTTAAAGTTATCCCCGGAGGGATAACCACTAAATCGCTAACGCGAAGAAGGGGAGGGGGAGAAAACAAAAAGCACAAGGCTAGAAAGGGCCACACAGGCTACCTTTTAATACAGAAAAACTAAAGCACAAACTAAACCACCGCTGCCAAGCAGCTGAACGGAAACACACAAGTAAAACAGAAGACTAGAAAAACTTAACACAGAGAGCACTTTGAAACAACCTCTCACTACCTCTGAAGGTGAGATAATGAGCAGCACAGAGCACTGGGATCTCAGGGCATATATCATCTCCTCACACCTGGGTCCAATCAGCCAATCAGTGCCACACACCAGATTGCAGTGAGGGAATCAGTCACCATTCTCACGGAGAACCTTCCGTTTCCTCACAGAATGCAACTACGGCAACAATGGTCACGATAACAATCTCTACCATTGTGTCTTTGAGCAAGACACATAACCCCAAAACTGCTCCAGGGGCGCTGTATTATGGCTGACCCTGCGCGAGGAGCGAGGACCCCCTCTGGTGTGTAGTGTAAGAGAGGATATGCAAAAAGACACATTTGAAAATAGCTCCCTGACCAATAAAGCAACTGACTTAGCTTAACAAAGAAAAATGCTGCTGCGTCTGTCTCCGCAGTGTGGTCTGAGTCTGCACAAGATGGAATAAGTTTTCACGGATGCTTCAAGCCAGCGGCAGTCCCCAAAATCACTCCAAGCCACTTTCAACACGCCAGTCTGGAGTCAAGAAAAACATTGCGTTCCTTTCGATTCTACTGTTTCCTTTGTTTATTTCAAAATCAAAACTGGCCCTTAGAAATGATGCTGAGGCTGCTCTGTGCTCGGGTAGTGAGGTAATGATCTCATGAATGTCACAAATATTACATAACTCATAGGATTTCTTCCACTTCTTCCAAACATAATTCTTTTAAACAGATTTTTATGTCACATCAATTCCAACACAGCCACAATACAGCTCCACAATTAAGTGGCAAGATAATGTTTCCAGCTGCTTAAAACATCAACCTTAAGTATCAGGTTTTGCTTTATTGATGCTGAACAATGACATAGGAATCAGTGTGTCTGGGCAGAGCCAGAGAGGGAACTTCAATAGATCAAAATTTAACGATGAAAAACGTACTACTATACTATCACTCGCACAACGCTACTTCTATTAAATATGAAAGCAACAATATTGTTCATGTTCAAAGGCGTCCCAGACAAACATTCAAGAAGCCTAACTAAAGAAAAAATCTCTAAATCACAGAATAATTCCTGGACATTGAAGATTAATGATTCTCATGAATTAAATCAGAACTGAAGGATGATATTTTCTTAAAAAAGTTTTTTTTAAAACACCACCAAAAAGCTTCATGTTATAAAATCTGCTGAACATCCTTACTCCTGCAGTTATAGCAGCCAGTACTGTAAGCTGATATCCTGTCTTATTTAGTAAACCTAATATTCATGTTATATATTACACAAATTAGTTTTCATATGATTAAATACAAGAAGGCAGCAAAAAAAACATATTATGATTAAATTAGTCAGTAACATGTGACATATTGGACATATTGTGCAAGACCTGTAACCGATCAATTTGTTAAACAGCCTTCAAAATGTCAGTGCCCACAAAATAAAACAGATGAGGTCAGAGATGTCATAAGAAGACGAGCAGATATACTGTATATTGCTGATACTGTGTATATACTGGTCCATATTTGCTATATACAGTACACCATATACAGACATACAGAGGAACATAACAGACCCTTTCATATTGAAACTGTCAAACACATGCCATGAGCATATAACACAAATTGTAATAAACATAAATAACCCAAGACACATGACACGAGGCAGATTGCAAAGCCAGCCTGACCCCATCGTTGTCCAACTGGCACTCAGACCGTAAATGCCCTTGTTATTCTTGCTCTCACTCAATCAAACCAAGCTTTCTTCATCAAGTTACCCAGAAGGCCGTGTACGAATGGTGCATTAAAATGTTTCTCTCAGTGTTCATTCCACTAGCACTACACAGAGAGACCAGTCGAGGGTATAATTGAATGAGTTTCTCATTTGCCAGCCAAGATAGCCTTTCCCCTTGGCATCACATTGTGGAATTAGCTTCTCCTATTTTTCTTCTCCGTCCGTCCTCCTGTCGTTCCTGGTGGAGTTGTTGAGTTTGAAAAATGTTGTTGTGACAGGAACCGTCAAGCTACTTCACCTAGCCGTGCACCCAACCGTGTCTTGCAATTAACTGACTGTCTTCACTCTCTTCTCAAAAAGTTTGGGCACCAAACCGGGCTCAGTTTAGGCCTGCTCACCAGTCCACATTATACAGGCAGACCTAAGTGAAGACTTTTAAATCATTAGGTTAGTTGTATGTACGTCAGCGGTTGCCAAATTGGGAGCTATTTTCCTGCAATGCCTCCCTGTTCTAGGAATAGGTTTCCATCCCTAACATTTTGCAAACTATACCCCAGACAGGTTAACAATTATCTTTGTAGTCTCTATGTAACCTCAAAAACATATTTTGTGGTTTTGGGAACCTCCACTTTAAGCCCAGTGATTGATGAGTAATCCTCTCTTAGAATATTCTACTGTTTTGTGTGTCTATGTAAAGTAAACAAAATGTACCTGGGATGATACATTGTAACATAGATTGATAGCTTTGCAGGAGATGTGTACAATGTATACATATTATATTTGACATAATTAGAATATATGACCAAATAAAAGGTCAGAAATGTAAAAAAAATTCTATATAACTACCTTTGGAGCTCCTTTCAAGCACTTGATTGTTGGATACAAAACAAGATCTACAGTACAGTACTTGCTTCTGGTGCAAATGCCCACACTTGTAGAGCAGAGTGTCAGGTTACCTCTAAAGGCAAAGTTTTTTGGCAGTCAATCCTAAATCATGAGCTTTTAATTCAACAGCATGAGAGTTTTTGAAACTTGCTTTAGCACGATAATCCACTTTGCCAAGAAAAAAAAGAATACATTTTTGACATTTATTAGATGGACTGTCAGCGGTATTTGAGTCAGATTTCAAGTCTCTACAAGAAGATTAACATACCAATCTGTCATTAACAGTAACTGACTGAGGGCTGAAATGTTGCAAATGTATCTTTACTTTAAGAATACTTACTGTGAATTATATATAATTAGCAATGCATTGGCTAAAACATGCATGTATGGCCCTTAACATCCTGGGTGGCCCTAGTGGATCCCCCTCACCCCTAACTGTGTCAGTCTCGCGGCTACCCACCGAGCGAAACATGAGCTTGGAAAGTTTTTGTGGAGTACAGTTAGTGGACACAGAGGTGATGGTGCATGAAACCTTTTACAAATACAAAAATAAAACCAATTCAACTAGATACATACAGTATGCTTCACATGTACTCTCAGATCCAAAGCATTCAGGATTAAAGGGGATCCAAACATAGTTAAAAGTTGAGCCTCTAACCACGCAATACATGAACAAAACTTAATGTTTGTAGGGCTAAAGTTTCTGAAATTTCACTCACTGGACCAGGAAAAACTAGTTTATCTCAAATATCCCCAAGATGTTGCCAAAGTGGAATCTCTAGTGTAATTGTATGTATGTTGTTCTATTGGGCCCCTGCAGAGTTATTGTTGTTATTCTTACCACCCAAGCCAAGAGCAGATAGCCTGTCAAAACAAGTGCTCTCACTTCCGAACGGATGCAGTTAGGTTGCTTCTTCTTTTTTCATCCACTGTGGAATGCCTGCAAATAAAAAATCTGTTTTTGGAAGGTGGATTTCAATTAAAAGAAAAAACATGCAAGGGAATAACAGGCAGGCTTTTGTCTTTCAAGCTGTGGTGTGTTCTTGATTTTTTTTGTCAGCAACACGTGGAGAAACAGCTTGAAGTTATTGTGTTTACTGAATACTAGCAGAACAGCATGCACCAAGGAGACCTGTTGAAAGGTTAAACCGTTTTGTATTTTCCCTTGATGTTATTTGAAGTAAATAGAGACTAAAATGCCATGCCAATACTATCAACCATTAATAGCTATCATTCTCCATGTCTTGTAAAAGCACCTCCAGGGATTCTTACACATAATATCATATAGAAGGCAGGTGTTGTAGCTTTCAAAACCCAATTGACTTGGGGAGGCATATACTGGTCTGTCGAGCTATAAACAAAATCAAGAAACAACTGGATTGTTCAAGTTTGAATGAGACTAGAATTACAGGGATCCACAATAATTTAATTCTAGTCAGAACACTCCTCTTGAAGTTTTAACCTTTTTTGGTAACAATTAAACTGCTCTTGAGTGATTCTGTGATATATAAGCGAGCTTGACCCAACATTTGATTAACTTGACCTCATATCCCATTTTTACTGAGCCAGGCTGCCTGTGTTAATTGTTAAGGCTTTGTTGTTATATTATATCGGTGTAGACTGAACAAGGCATTACATTTAATGATCTGTGGATATCCCACTCCTACGTATCACTAGAAAAAATGAAAAGATAATCTATGCATAAATAAAAATAAAATACAATGTTCAAATGCAAAATAGTCATAAGTGTAGAATGAAAGCATACATTTGACTGTACGTCTTTCCATATTTTACTGTTTTGTTCAATGAGGTCCAAATGGAAAAAGAAAATCAGTAACCAGTTTTGCTCAGAGCAAGGTGGGTTCGGGGTGGATCAAAGTCACAGGAGGGCCTGTTGGGAAGCCAGCAGTGTGCTGGAGATAGGGAGGGGAGTTTGTTCCTCATTTAGCATTCAGAATAGCTGCCATGCATATATGAGCCTTTGATTAACAGCTGGGGTACCTTGGCACCGTCATCAGCCCCTCAAGGTGTGGAAAGGTTTCCTAGTCCCTTCTGCCAAATGCAACGAGGTGCCTGCTTTTGAAGTTTCAATCATACAAGCATCTGTTTGGAGATGGAGAGTCCGTCAGAATATGGATCTAGTTTTTCATAAGTGGACTGAGAAGGAGTCGGATACTGCAGACAGTATTCTGTCTCTGATTTCAAGTCTGTAAAATAACCAAATTTGTTAAACTCTTAATGTTCTGATTGATTATTGATATTATTATTATCTTTGTGTATTTGTTAGACTACGTTCCTGTGTGTATAGTTTACTGAATGTTCTATGTGTTTGATCATCATGCCACTGTATTCGAAGCTTCATATATGGAGCACTCATCTCTTCCTCCATCTCTTTCCTCTTGCCAAAGTTCGAGGTGTTTTGCAGCGGTAGATAAATCCGCTGGTCTTACCACTAATCCCTCCAGGCCTGTTGGTCCCTGCGCTATCACCGCTGCTTCGACAGATATCAACAGCTCCAAACCAGACACACTCAAATCGCCCCATTGCTGCTGGCTTATTATCTCTTCTTTGGACGTACAGCGGCATTGAAGCATCTGCCAAGTGCGTAATTGAAGAGATGCATGGGGTTTACAGTATAGAGACGCCCCCAGGCACAGCTGTTTATGATGTACTGACAGGCATGAACAGAATCAGTCAATCATTAAATGACACTTCATTCATTTCATATTGTTTATAAAGGATGTCTAGTGTAGTCTTAACAGCAGATCTTCAGATAGTGGGCCCAGTCAACATATCTTGCAATGCAAATCAACGTCTTTCAAGTTGAGTCCGAGGTTTTTTCTGAATGAAATAACCTTTTTTAAATGACACAGTCAAAACCATAAGCAAAGGCACTCTCAAAATTGTATGCCAGAAATTAAGCGAATTGACTTTTAATATTACAGCATGTTTGCTTTGTCGAATGAATTTTATAATTTATTGTGTTATTAACATGAAAATATGTTTTCATGAGCGGAAATTTGGACACTATTTGGATAACATTTTAATGATATTATGATCAATGCTTGTGCGATTGTTGTAATTGGGTAAATACTATGTCTGCATTGTTATTTGCCTCAAACAATAAGGTGCATGCAGAGTTACGCTAAGGGACAGCCCCTTCCCACACACTGGCTCCTGTGGTCGCCTTTATGTTAATACTCTGACCCAAAGTATGCGGAGGCTATTCGCGAGGGTGTTATTAGTGGGTATGCATGCGTATGCTACGCTTGGTGGCATCTCCGCAGTCGCTAACACCAGCCACTGAGTCACAGCCAACGCACAAACCGCCGTGGCCTGAAAGCACTTTGAGAAGACGCCTCATAAAAGACCTAAAAAACACGGCAAAAACACTCACACATGCAACGTTAACACGTAGAGGCCGGACTGTTAGGCGTACCAGCAAGTTGTTCACGCGTTGACTTGTTCACTGTTATTGTACTCTGGTGTGAAAAGACCTCAAATGCTAACACAGACACAAATATTACTATGCTGACAGCTGGCGGGAGGGCCAGGGAGGGCTACTTTCTCGTTAATGCAGAAGTCTGATGGGGTGCACTGACAGCTGGGGGCGGCCTTAGCGAACCTCCCCGGGGCTGAGAACCTGGAGAAGAAGGCAGCCCGTAGCTTTTGAGGATCAGAGAAACCAAGCTCTCTTTCTCTCTCCTCTATTCTCTCTCTCCATCCTTCTCTTCCTGCCTTCGCTGCCTCCCTCGTTCTCTGTAATTATGCCGCTCCTGCCAGTCCAGAGCCGCTTGAAGTTTGGCCAATTAGACAATAAAGACCAGATCTTTCTCTCTCTCCTGCTCTGTTCTCCCTGCCTCGCCCATCGCACCCTAACATGTCTCCTCTGTCTTCACCTCTCGTATAGTTAACTCTCTGTAATGTGCAGTTATTACGTCCTGTTTGGACTCAGAATACAGAAAAATTATCCACCTCCTTCTTAAACACAGCCTTTGTTTCCCTCCCATACTTCAGTGTATGTGCTTGTATGTTTTTTAATGCCCCAATGTTTCATATTTGTCTTCATGATTGTTTAACAGCACTTTCTAGGGACAGGCATGGGAAATTAGCAGTATCTATAAGAGCTGTGATGCTGTAAATTAGAGATTTGTCATTCAACAGTCTGTGGTAGCATCTGTCCCTATCAAAAAAACATGAAACGAAATGACAACATCTTCATGATATACTATATATACGGTATTGGCTTTCAGTTACTATGTGCATATTTGTCCTACTGACCTCTTGGCTCCTTCTGCTTCTCAAATTTATTTTATTGTTTTTCTCAATTTAATGCTCCAAATAATTTTCCCATTCTTCCATTGTTCACTACAAAACACCCTTACAACAAGTCTAGACACCATCAGCTTTGCCCCCACACCGATGTTAGTAGTAGATTGTTTTTGTACTTTAATTTCTAGAGAAAATAAAGATATGTGTCTCTGACTGTAATGTCCGGGCTAATTGTATGTGGTGGATTGTAAACGCTAGCTAAAGTTAGTTTGGGAACTGTAGCCGGTGTCTGGGGCGGACACAGCGACGTTGCCCAGTGTTTTCTGGTGGTTTTCAGGCCACTGGCAAGCAGCTGTGCAGTCTGTAAGAGCAGTAATTACAATTGTAGAGCTCTCTCCTTCTTTTTTGTCCCTAACTCCCCATCGTGCCCTCCTTGCCTGTCCTGCTGATGTGGGGTTTTGAGGAACCCTAGAATTGAGGGCGGTTTTTAGTGGTTGTGTGTGACGTTCTTCGTTATTGAACTTAGTCATGTCATCAAAGCTGGAGCTATGTCTGTAGCGTGCTGGCAGGCAGAGCAATGGGATGTGTGTACGACATGGTCAACCTTTGCAGAACAGCATGACTACAATCACTAAAATAAAAATTTGTCTTGCTTGTCAGCATATTGTAAATTCATAATGTTTCTGGTTCTTTTAAAATGCAATGTCTAAGTACACATTTCTTTTTTTAATCCAACCGGTCCACAGCTTTTTCTTTACTTTTTCTTTAACTGCTTCATAGCTTCACTTAGGAGTTTAAGGTAATATTTTAGTTTAACATCTTAGCATAAAGACTGGAAGAGGGTTAAACAGATAGGCTGCGTCTTACCAATACAAAGTGTTGAAAGAAAAAAAAAATCTGGGTTTCATTGTGCAACCAAAGAGAAAGTTCCTTAAAGTAAAATCACATAATTTCTTCACTGAGTGAACTTTTGTTTTTTTCTCTTGCAGCAAATCCTACGTCACTCTCGTGCCAACGCCACCAAGGTCATTTTCCTGATCACCGACGGTTACTCTAATGGCGGGGACCCTCGGCCGGTGGCGTCAGCTCTGAGGGAACGCGGCGTTGAGATCTTCACCCTGGGAATCTGGCAGGGGAACATCAAGGAGCTTCACGACATGGCCTCGCAGCCCAAGGAACAGCACTGCTACCTGGTGCACAACTTTGCCGAGTTTGAGGCCCTGGCTCGTCGCGCACTGCATGAAGGTATGAAGCAGAGATGAAGATTACTTAAAGGTGTACTCAGCGATTCTAGAGAACAGTTGTTGTCAAAATCCATTTTTGTCAAAATCAGTGAATATCTCCTCACAATCCCCTATCTGTTCCTACTGTGCTAAAAAGCAAAGCTGGTGTTAATACACAGTTTAGGCTCTCTGAACTGGTACTTAAACATGTAAACGAACAGGCCCACTTGTGTTTGCACAACCTAGGGGCTGTGTATAAACACTGGATTTTTTTTAAGCAACACACAGTACGGAATTTTGGAGATATTCAATGATTTTGACAAAAAGTGATTTTGACAACAAGCGTTCACCAGAAACAGTGACTCCACCTTTAGGCTGATTTGTTGTATCAAAATACAGAAATCACAATCTTCAGGAGTTGAAGTTACCTCAGTTCAAAGAAGCATCTGTGATCTCACTCTACTATATTTCATCACTTTCCTACTTTAGCCATTTTAGCTGCTCACGGAAGAGTTACATCCAACCCTGTGTTTTGGAAAATTAAAGTTAAAGCTACTGTCTACTCTTTGGCTCTTTGAAGCCTCAGTGCTCCCATCATCACCATTTGACCTGAAGCCATATTTCGTAAGTTAACGTTTTGACCCTGTTAAACTCCAGTGTTTACTTAAAAGGAAGTAGATTATATTTCAAATGGAATCTGACGATGTGAATTTCACATGGCCTCCTCTGTTATGTACTGCCAACAACCATTAGACCTCACTTCCATACGGATCCGACAAAATAAATCCTTTTTCCCATAATGGAGGGGGATTTTCCCACTATTTTGGTTCAAACAGGGATTCAGTCATGGCATTAAAACTTAAAATATCACCTATAAAATATCACCGTTGAGTGTAGCGCCTAGTGTGTAGAAAGCCATAAATCCTACACATGCTCTGGCAAACTGTATATTGTGAACTCTCACACACAGCGTCTGAAATCCCAGATGGAAGGTGCAGTAGCGGAGATCAGTGAGACAGAGCGAGGATAAGGCCGTGAGAATGAAAGCCAACACACACGGCACTATCAGCCCCAGCCTCCGGGCCGTCTGTCTTGAAGTCTGCCCTAACGCCTCTGCCGACGACAGCCTCAGAGCACGCACTAGGGTTTTCAAACAGAGCCACATGTTGAGCCACTCTCACTGGCCATGAATCAAATCACAGAAATTACACGTCTGTCTTCTTCTATGGCCCTCCCTGCCTTTATGCTTCCTCAATGAGAGAAAAAAAAATAAAATTGACTCTTTGAAATAAAATTTAAGTTTTCTTATAGTCCGACATCAAAGCAAAATGTAATTGTTTGTCTGAACTCCCAGTTAAGGCCTTTGCACACCGGGCGCGTTTTATTTGTGCGATTAATCCGTTAATTAACGAACGTATACAGAGTCAATACAAGCTTCCACACCAGCGCCGTCATTTTGCATCGCAAATTTGCGTTTTTTATTTTTTCGAACTGAGTTCGATTTTTCTGGGATGTCGCTTCTAAAGTGAGACGCGACAAAATTCACATTTCAAAACATTTGCTTTTACGTTGCGTTTATTCGCGTCGCGCCCGGTGTGCAAAGGCCTTTACAGTCCCAAACTGTTTTTGCAAAATCTCTCAGCTCTGATTCATAGGTTTTTGTCATTTACTTCTGTGCTTTTAGGAAATAAAGACATTTGCTCCCTGCTTGTAACATGTGTGGCGTGTGGGCACTGTTGAATTTTATTCAGGCATTTCTGTGGTTCAGGTGTTTGTTCGCTTTGTTCTCTGATTTCTTGAGTGAAGGATGTCAGGAGTCTGTGGAAAGTCTGTGTTTACTTCAGCCAGTCTCAATAACATACTGTACAGGATCTGCCAATATACTGTAATAATACACAGCTAGGATACACAGATGATGAGTTAGGCCTAACATGAGTCTCGAAAGTTCCAAAACTGTATTAAGATTTTGTGATTGTCAAATTAAATGGCACATTTGTCTTTTTAGTTTGACACCATCATGATGTTAAGAGAATGTATTTTTAACAGTCAAAACTCCAGCAATGCTAGAATTAAGAACAAGTTAACTGTCATACAAATGCTTTTTACAGCTTGCTATGTTCTTAATACAAGTGTTCCGTTAAAATTGCTTTCCCATTCATTCATGCACCTTGCGTGAAGTGCTACAAACCCCTACTTTATAATAACACTTATTTGTCTGTTGAACAGGAGTTGTAATCGAATCATACTGAAAACTGTATTTCCTGGGTTTCTTTCCTGCCCGTCAGACATCCCTAGGCAGCTCCATCCAGGCAGCTACATCCAGGAGAATCTGTCACTGTGCTCCTCTCTGTGCGAAGCAGGCACAGACTGCTGCGACCTGATGGCCAGCTGTAAGTGCGGCACACACACGGGACAGTACGACTGCATCTGTGAGAAGGGATACTACGGCAAGGGTCTGCAGCACGAGTGCACAGGTAGGAGAAAACACCAGCATTGACTCTATCAAGGAACACGCTCTAACCAGCTTGTTTTCTCTTTCAAATCACCATCTTAAAAGTTATTTGCTTTTTTGGCCACTTTTCACAACCTGACTGAGATTGTTTGCTTTCGAGTTTGCAGCACTTACATAAAAAAATATTCAAGCCTTTGAGATTTTAGAGTTCCTTTAGTTGCTCTTCCTCTTCCCCTTTACCTGTCAGCGTCTCCTCCACATCAGGGCCACTTGGCCTTAGGTCACTGCCGAGTAACGAGTGAAAGTTAAAATAAGCAGGCTGTCCACTTAAGGCAGTGTAAGCTGTCCACAGGGCAGATCACTATCAACAGCCCCAGTAATGTGCCGTAGAGGTGGAGGGCTGTGTTGTGCATGACCTCAGCGGACTTCCTCTCACCTCTGCACACTCCACATCTCGCTAACCACCTTCAATGTCCTCCTTTAAATCACATCTTATATCCATTTCTTTCATTTTCTACATTGCCTGACAATAATGCAGTCATTTTCACTGGAGCTCTTATTGCTCTGCCTCCCACTTCTGTTTCATACAATTCCGTTTGAGAAACCAAGACATCTTTTGGTTCGTTGATAAGAGTGCTCTGACTTTTACCCTTTTGTTCCGTACAACTGGGCTCTAGAACTTTTTTATTTTATAGATACAGAAAACATAGTTTAAGATAAGAACATCAGTGAGTTGAAAAGGGTGTATGTGTCTGTATAACCATATACAGTCAATCTTATATTCAAACCTAGGCGTACCACCCCCCCCCCCCCCCACACACACACATGGAATAACTCCTTGGGTTTGGAAATGATACACTTCCCTAGAATGTACATTCTTTTTTATTTTGTAGTAATATAAAATGTACTAATAATAACCATAAACAGTGTTTTATGGAGGGTAAAACATGGGTTGTTGGAGGGTTTTTTCTCCCTCTTCTCATTCTCTTTAACGCAAACATTTACCTTTCCTGTCGTATTTCTTGGATTCTCCTTGGAGTCCTAAACCTTGGAGTCTGAAAATATTCTTGAAAGTAACAACTCCATGATATATTAAACTCCACACTAAAATGTCAGTCTTGCTGTTGCTCTTCTTTATGGAGGGAAAGCCTCAAATTCAGCCATTAATTCTTTTGAACACCCCCCACACACATACACACACACACACACTACAGTGATTGATGAACTTGTGGTAGTGCATTCACATTGTTTTGCTTGGGTGTGTTGCTTAAAATCAATCCACCGCTGCAGACATTTGAGTGAAAACACTTGCCAGCAGCCCGTGGAATGACACATTAATTTGTCTTGTAATTGTCCACTCTGTGGTCTGTTAAACCTCCAAGTAACGCTGTGTAATGTTGCAATTTGCTGCAGGTGGTCTCTGTCATTTACGTGTTAGGTTAAGGGAATAAGTAATCACCAAACTCACAGAGGAGCACAGCACTCTTTGTGATTGTTGGAGAGCAGAACGGCCAATAAATGCACAGGTCGGTGTGTGTCTGCGTGTTTAAGTAACTGCTAACCCTCACCCATGCAGGGACGCCCATAAGGGGGAGAAAGTGGGAAAGCTGTTTAGGGCCCAGCAACTAGGGGGGGGGGGGGCATGCTATTTGGAGGCCAATAACCTAAGTAAGCTAACCTTTATTTTGAACCAACCAACTTTTTATGACAAAACAATAATTTTATTTATTGTTACTTGAGTACAATATATCCTCTTGAAAACCTAAAAATAGCAAGAGTGTTCTTTTCCCCTCGTAACTTTTGCGTGCACCTTCTAAAGGTCAACCAAATAAGTTGTCTATCGCTATGAATCAATGAGCAAACTAACCTAGCCAATGTGAAAATGACTTCTCAGCGATGCCAGGTCCTAAATCGTACTAATATGCCAGAACAGATAGGAGAAGAATAGGAGGTATGGGCTGGCCTGCTACCATTTAGACGTCTCATCCGTCATTTAGGGGGAGGGGAGGTTCAGGGGAACCATGGACTGCATGGAAGTAGAAATGTGGATAACAATCTGCTTTAATAATAAATGTAGGAAACAATGGGGCATAATCCTGCTTGTTTTTGCCCTCTAGGTCTTCCTCTGTTTGCCCACATGTTTTCAATCCAGGCTCATAGATAACAGACAGAGGAGGAGGGAAAAGGGCCATTTGAGCAACAGACAAGTTTAAATAATTCACATCAGAGTTTAAAAGTTGCTGAGAGAAAAGAGTGAGGAGGATTGTCGAAGTGAGAGCCAAGGCAAAGGGCATCGGGGTCATTGTGCCAAAAAGCACGCCTTCCTAATTCTCATCAGATGTTGTCGAGACTGGAGCCCCACTTTGCTTATTAATCTGTTTTAACGGTTTAATTAATAGCAGAAAGCAGACTTGCAGAAAGGAAAGGACACAGCCAGGCGCTGCAAACCGCAACTGATGACTGCTTCCTCTGTCTGTCTCTCACTCACTCATATAATACGGTCTCATGGGAGAAGGAGTTTGGTGGATTTTTGTTGCGGACGCTTGATTGTCTCTTGCGTCGTCATCCTCGTGCTTTGGAGCTGACATGTACCCGCAGTGTGCCGTCCCAGGCTGGAAATATGTGTCACTGAAGTCGCTGGTAACCGTGTTTGTCTAAGTTTGGGGTTTTGTGGTGCGAAATACCCTCACACACAACACTACATGTATTCAAGATTTTATCCTCTCTTGACTTACGAGGCTGGTTTGAAGTTGCAGTGGCTCTAAAACAAATTGGACTTGCGGTGTGTGTAGTACGTAACCAAGAAACATACAAGTAAACTCAACAAACTCCTGCTGCGTCTTTTTTTTTATATTCTGTTGCTCTAAACTCAGTGGGCTTGGCTGAACCGAAGGTGTTTTTTGAATTATGGGTACACACAGCGTCAGCAATGCCAGGACTGATGAGTGGCGGACAGACGCAGCCATACACTGCCAGAGTGAGAGATTTTTGCTCTGGTTTGCATAAGCTTGATGGTCGGTGTGTGTGGCTTCAGGGGGGCCAGACTGAAAGTTTGTTTGAGGGTTTTTTATTCTTTTTGGACTTTGTTTTCTCACATTCAAGAGTCAGTTCACACATCTGAAAATAATATGACCGAACCTCAGGCCTGTCAGTGGATCATTATTATTATTGGCTGAACGTTCTCCTCCTTCTCCTTGGAAACACTATCCAAATCCCCGCAGTGCACAGCGGTGTTGTTTATGAATCTGTCGACAGCCAAGTGAAACAGCCTCTTCCACAAAACACGACTGGAATCCCAATAGATAGACACGGATGATGAACCCGCCACTTCCCTCCGCACAGCTTGGTTTTACTCTGGCCGGCCAGGACATTGTTGTCTCTCCACTTCACATACCGATCTCAAGCTCGCAATATTTGCATCACGAAGGGATCACCAGAGGAATGGGGAAGTGGGGGTGTGGGAGGGTAACATGTTTTCCTCCTGTCACACGTTCTGGCTTATCTGGCCTCTTCTGTAGCCCAAGAGAGTGACAGGAGCTCTGGACTGTGTTAGTGTGGTGTCAGCAGAACGGGGCTTTGTTCTCGGGACGGCCTGACAGCGATGGATGGGGAGAGAGAGAGATCAGAAGACGGCTTGAAAGAAATAAAACAAAAAATGATTAAAACAAGGTATTTGAGATGACTGGAACGATTTTGAAAAAATATCTGAATATCTGGCTTATTTTAAGATATAGTATGTCGGTTAAAGCGTGAATTTTTTTTTTACTATAATACATGACAGTGGTTATATTTGAATACATTTCAGCAATTTACATGGTAGTTCTCATTCGTTGGAATTTATCCTTTGGGATTAAATTCACAACTCCCATGTCCCTTCATTAGTGATATGATAACTCAAAACGAGCATGTAGCATTGGGAAATATGAAAGAATTCCCCAAGATCAGTTGAGAGAAAATGCTTCATATTAATAGTTGCCAATAAAATAATGTTGTTATTAATATCGCGTCACACGGTCTTTGTCGGCAGATGGAGTTAGTTGTCATGGAGAAGGCTACATTTTCATTAAGTTACATGAGTGTGTGGTATGATGGTAACCAAGTCATCTGCATGGAAGACTGAGTGAGCAAACTTTCTGACGAAGGTTAAATGTGGTTAAAAGCTAAGGAAAAAGCTTTGTGGAAGTAAGAGGATTTTGATTTGAGAGTTTTTTAAATGTGTGTCTAAGAATGACACAATTAGAAAGTCGATTCTGTTCAATTGTTATTTTCACATTATTTGGTTAAAGCAGCTCCGAGTAACATTTAAATATCTTTTAAACAGCCTCATTCCTCACATAATCATAAATTACCTTTAACAGCAAACAAGACCATCAGTGCAAAGAAAGACGTTTTTATATAGTTTTTATTACTGCATTTGGTCTGGTCGCACACCCAGTCCGATTTTCGCTTCACGCGTGCATGCTCTATGGTCACATATCCGTATTGGTCGCAGATTTCAGTGTGGCGCAACAACGCGATTTGAGAAGCTTATCCCTCCAGGTGAGGGAAGGGGAGCGGGAGCCTTGTTTGAGACAGTTGTTTGTCGTCATAATGACTGATAACGGGGCTGAACCATCAAAGAAAAAAAAGAAAATGCAATGAAGAAAAGCTAAAAGGGAGAGATTGGCGGGCGGGAGGGCGTTGCCAAGCAACGTATACACAATTTCACGGGAGCGGACTAGACTCCTAAATTAATGAGCGGTAGCCTATTAACACAAAGTTTACTTTGCCTCACCAGCATCATCAGATGACCATTATTCATCTGAAATAGTAATTATTTACAACAACATAAACACATTACCTCATCGTGATCCATAGGCTACTAACTGCCGTCTCTCGTTCATTCGCTTTCTATGAGGACACGTAATCTTTCAGCTCCGTGAGAGGTGACACTGCATCAACTCATTGCAATCAGGTGTGTGTAGCACTGACTGGCATTAGTTGATGCTATGTCACTAACCACTCTCACGGAGCCGAAAAGAGTCCGGTGCCCTCACACTTTCAACACACGGACATGCACTATATTGCTTCCTGATCATTTGAATCTTGCACGCCCGGCACGAGCTAGAAAACAGCTTCACGACAGCTGGCGTCGTAAAAATACTACCGTTTTTGTCCAAAGGGGAAGCCAACGAGCCATGTTACTCGTAGTGGCTTTAATGAATGAATGTCTGAGATTTGTTTGTGAGGAAATACATTTCTCTGGCTTAACCGTCCGAGAAATGGTCTGTTTACTAGAAGGCCAAGAGTGCAACAAAACAAACCCTCCTCAGAGTCGATACTGGAGAATTTGCTCATTGTTTACAATATCTAGTCGATAAAAACCTCTTGATCCCAAGAGGAGACGCGTGGCAGAAGTGAGCTTTCGACTCAACCCTCAACACAACATATCCATCTCTACGTGTAATGACTGGACTATCTGTTTCCTTGTGTTAATGTTGCAAGGAGGAGACAAAAAGCATTCACTGCGTCTGCACTGTAAATATTTGTGGTCTCGATGTGAATGGCCGAGTAATCCCGGCAGTGAAAGCCTCGAGGTGGCCATAAATTGAAAGAGTGGAATTAAAATGACAAGGAGAGAGGTGGAATTTGTCAAACGTTAAGGAGGACTATAAAAAATGATGAAATGGGAAGATTGTTGCAATCATTATGTATTTTCTTCTCTCCTTTCACCCCCCCCTCACCAAGGTCTCCAACGTAACTGAAGAACAGTCAAAATAGAAATAAGAAAGCTATAAAGAGTAAGTGTTTTTTTCGTGAACTCTGAGGAATGTGCCCGAACTTGACACCACACCGGCTATCGCCATCTTAGTCCTCAAACACCAAGCAGCACATCTCATCTCATTGTCACACTTTGCTTACACAACAGCGTATGTAGGGATCAACATATACGCACGGCACAGCAACATGTTATTGGCATGCTTCGCGTGCACTCACCTCTGGCCCATTAAAACTTACCACATTCAAGGATCTGACACATACCAGATGCTTCTGCGGAGGCAACAGAGCAGAGACTGGCCTGTGTACATAGCATAGTCATAATAGATTACAATGAGCCCGAAAATTATTTATGTACACGTCATTTATACAATCCTGTTTGATGACGCCTGCTTTCTCGCGCTTGTTTTGGATCTGCGTTAAAAAACATTTAGAAAACTGACAGACTGATCTCATTGAAAGTAAATATAGCTCCCTTATATTAACACTTCTGTCTAAGTAATCCTCTTGTTAACAGAGCAGCAGTGCTGTGACAGTTTCTACATGTATTTATTTGTAGTAGTCCAATGAAATGGTCTTTTCTTCGGCTGTGTCCGATTCCGTGTATTTGTTCCTCTTTGTTTTTGTGCCTGGACCAAAAGGAAGTGACCCTAATAACTGATTGTTGATTTGGGTGTGACAAGTCATTGCACCACATGGGATCGAATCAGTTTCAATTGTTACCTGTTGTTTTCATTGAGAATTTTTTTAAATAGTGTTGATTTGTGTAAATCTCGTGATTAAGTTCAATTTCTGTTTTGCTGCAGAAATTCATGTTTTCATAAGACGCCTGCATTAGTATCTTAGTACATGTGTTGTCTCTTAGCTTCTCTTCAATTTTGCTGGATGAAAGCCAAGGAACGAGTTATACTCAGCAAACGTCATAGCAAACTGCCTATTCAATTGAGATAGTTTAAGGAAAAACGTTTCTTGATTGTGGAACTAGAGGAGTGGAAAGAAGTAAAATACTTACAATCATATGAAAAAGTTTGGGAACCCCTCTCAGCCGGCATTATTATTGACTCTGCTTTCACAAAAAAAAGATAAAAGTGGTATGTCTTTAATTTACCAGGAACAGCTAAGTACTGGGATGTTTTCCAAACAAAGATTTTTTGAAAAGCAGTATTTGGTTGTATGAAATAAAATAAAATGTGAAAAACTGGCTGTGCAAAAATATGGGTACCCTTGTGGTTTTGTTGATTTTAATGCCTGTAACAGCATGTAAAACTGATGACTTTAAACACAAAGTTGGTTGGATTATGTTGTTAAGCCTTGAACCTCATAGAATTGTCTGTTTAATCATGAGAAAATGTATTTTAGGTGCCTAAATGCAAGTTGCACTTCTCTTTGACTCTCTGCTGAAGTGAGACCGAATGGGATCATCAAAACAGCTCCCAAAAGATCTTAAAAACAAGGATTATTCATTGTCATGGTTTAGGGGAAGGCTACAAGAAGCTTTCCCAAAGGTTTCAATTGTCAATTTCTACTGTAAAGAACGTTGTCAGGGAATGGAAGGACACAGGCACAGTTGCAGTTAAACCCAGGTCTAGCAGACCAAGAAAAGTACAAGAGCGGCATATGCGGCGGATTGTGAGAATGGTTGCAGACAACCCACAGATCACCTCCAAAGACCTGCAAGAACATCTGGCTGCAGATTGTGTATCTGTACATGGTTCTACAATTCAGTGCAATTTGCACCAAAACATCTGTATGGCCGGGTGATGAGAAGGAAGCCCTTTCTGCGCCCACGCCACAGATACAGTTGCATGGAGTATGCAAAAGCTCATTTAGACAAGCCAGCTTCATATTGGAAGAAAATGCTTTGGACTGATGAGACAAAAATTAAGTTATTTGGTCTGTATAAAAAGCAGATGTTTTGGTGCAAATTGCGCTGAATTGTTGAACGATGTACAGATACACAATCTGCAGCCAGATGTTCTTGTAAGTCTTTGGAGGTGATCTGTGGGTTGTGTGCAACCATTCTCACAATCCTCCACCTATGCCGCTCCTGTTTTTTTCTTGGTCTGCCATGCTTGGGTTTAACTGCCACTATGCCTGTGTCCTTCCATTTCCTGACAACGTTCCCTACAGTCGAAATTGAAAATTTAAACCTTTGGGAAAGCTTCTTGTAGCCTTCCCCTAAACCATGACAATGAACAATCTTTGTTTTTCAGATCTTTTGGGAGCTGTTTTGATGATCCCATTCTGTTTCACTTCAGCAGAGAGTCAAAGAGAAGTGCAACTTGCATTTAGGCACCTAAAATACATTTTCTCATGATTAAACAGACAATTATATGAGGTTCAAGGCTTAACAACATAATCCAACCAACTGTGTGTTTAAAGTCATCAGTTTTACATGCTGTTACAGGCATTAAAATCAACAAAACCACAAGGGTACCCATATTTTTGCACAGCCAGTTTTTCACATTTTATTTTATTTCATACAACCAAATACTGCTTTTCAAAAAATCTTCTTTGTTTGGAAAACATCCCAGTACTTAGCTGTTCCTGGTAAATTAAAGACATACCACTTTTATCTTTTTTTTTGTGAAAGCAGAGTCAATTATAATGCCGGCTGAGAGGGGTTCCCAAACTTTTTCATATGACTGTATGAGATTCAACAACAGGGGACCATGAACATTTACAGCAGATGTCATGGACTCCAGCCAGTTAGGTTTTAAACCTTATCATAGACCAACACCATGAGCTAATACTTGACACTGGTCTTGTGATTGCTCGGTTGTTGTAATTTGCACTTGAAGTAAATATTATTTCTACCAGGGGGATTGACTTCGGCCAACTCGTCTAACACGTTACGTAAACACGCTTATAAAGACTCTCCGTTTCCTCTAACTGCCCAAACCTAATCCCCACAGCATCAATAACCACAGCCGACTGTCTGCTTCTGTACAGTGTGTGTGTGTCGTCCAAGTCCTTGTTTCTCTGTTTTTGTGGTGAAAATAAAAGCCTCAGTTGCTCAACATTAAGTCCCAGCTTTGGTCTAGTTATGCCCAGGGGGTGAATGCTTTGGATTTCCTGAGGACAAGCATGGGAGAGTTTCTGGAGGGGGGTCAAGTACCACCAACTCCCTGACTCCCCCAGCCCCTATTGATTGCTCAAACTGAATGAAAGCTATAGTGAGTAACTTTTTCATATAAATGAATGTTGGTGATATTCAAGCCTTCGCCAAAGGAGTTGACATAAAGTTGAATAAGCTTATCAGCTCCACAAAACTCTGTATTTGAACATCCCAGTTCTCTGGTTCCCTCTGTGTTCCCAGTTCTCAGCAATAACTTTGCGAGTAAAAAGTTATTATAACAAACATATATATGATGGCCAAAGTTATTAAAATACATCCCAAGTTGTAATAAACCCAAGTAATTATTTAACAAGTGAAATCCAAGATGTAATGGGCGAGAAATAAAGCAACATGAGGTGCAGCAATTGAAAGAAAAAATTGGCAGCTCACCAGAAATGCCAAAAAAGGATCCTGGTTTTAAAAGGGCACAGTGTCTGCGCTGCCCTCAGGTGTTTTTGGACGGCCTTTCATGTCATTTGGCGTTTGAAGTTTTCTCTTTAGAGCACATTGTATACATCAGTCTGGAAGTACAGGCAGTGTTGAAATCCATATTAGTTCCTCCCTCGACGCCACATGTTTCAGCCCCGTTCCGCCCTCTCTCCCCTCATTAAACGACACATATAGGTCTGTAAAACTCCCTAATTGATGACTACTGCTGCCGTGTTAGTAGGTCAGGTACGCTGCAAAGCAGAGATGACTTGTGTTATAAACTGGGACCTTGTGTGTGTGTGTGTGTGTGTGTACGAATGTATGTACAAAAGAGACAGAGATGAAGGAGGTTGGAGGCACAGAGGCTATAAACTAGGCCTAATAGAAGCCTCCTTTGCAGGAGAGCATGAAAAAACAAGGAGCCGTGAAACAGCCAGTGGTGCAGAGCGGAACCACGCTGTGTCCTTTACACACCTCCGTCCATCATTTCCTCCATCCTTTCTTCAATGTCTTTTATTTCGTCCTGCCCAACACAGCTGGGTCCTCTCCCAGATATACTGCTCTTTCCATCGCTCTCTCCAGCTTAAATGAGCTATTTACAGAGCAGTGTTAAGCAGACTACAATCAATAGGAAAATCTGCTCTAATCTGATTCCTATTTTGAAGGTCTGACAAGGGGCAAGGTGGAAAAACAAAACATTAACTTTTAGAACGTTAATAGGTCACATATTCCGTATTGTTCTTTTTCAGCAGAGGCTACATGTTTTCCATTCATAAATAATTAGTAGATAAATGTCTCAAAAAAACACTTAAGATATTTTAAGTAAGTTTTGCTTCCATTGCTCTCTCACACATAATTAAGACTGACAAATGTGCCCACAGGAATTTAAGGTGGAATTAATTTCTCCTTTGTCATCGTAAGCGTTTTTCCTTCAGTGTCTTTTCCAAGGCCCCTTGCCCTTTCCCAAATCCAACATGTCTGTCCCTTCCTGTGACCCCCATCCGTCTCTGGATATTTTCACCGACCCTCTTCAGTGCCTGTCTTCAACTCCCTCCTACTTCCTTTCACTTTCTGATCATCCCGTCTCACTTGTGTGTGTGTGTGTGTGTGTGTGTGTGTGTGTGTGTGTGTGTGTGTGTGTGTGCGCGTGCATCTGTGTGTGTGTGTCTGTGTGTGCGTGTGCGTGCGTCTGTGTGTGTGTGTTTATGTGTGAGCTGTTGAATGAAATGTCTCCAGTTGGTGGGAGGTGATGAGGAGGGACACACGCTACGTCAAGGGTCACAGGCTAGAGGATAGAGGAAGTCAGCAGCTGCCAGTTTTTCTGGAAGAGAAGCATCTGTCTCTTTCTCTTTTCAACCAATCAGACAGCTTCCTCAACCTCAGAAAAGTTTTTATTTCTATATTGTTTCCGAGTCTATGAATACAAAACATTTGCAAAAGTTTTTGTCTGCGATGATGTTTGGATGTGGAGAGCTGGCAGTATGACAATGAAGACAATTGTTTTCTGGTTGTTTGTGTCGTATTTGGATAAGCATCTGCTTCACAACGCATTAACAAATATGATTACTAAATACTAATATAGGGAAGACAGAAATACACGAGCGCACTGGATGGGCCTGTGCCCTGTCAGTGAATCTGTTTAGCAAAAACAACACAATCCCACAGGGAAACGCTCGCTACTGTGGGAAGAGTGGAGTGTGTGTGATGGATAGATTACTGTATGTACAGACATTGTGTGTGTGCATGTGGTGGTGTGTTTTTTGTCCACGTAGCATCTGACAATGCATCCTTCAAATCACGTCTGCAAGAGTGGAAATCTTTTGAGGAATTTGGCGAAACGGTGATGTAACAATAACAGACCCTTTTTTTCTTTAAACATGTGTTATGCGACGTCGTCCCGAGTGTGTACTGAGATCATAACCGCCGTCTTTTATCGCAACATTTCTCAGCACACTGACATCTGTAATCAGGCACAACCAGACTGGGGACCAACCTGTGTTTGTACAGTTGTTTAGCGGTCGGGTCAGCCTCGCTCGCTCCCCAGTGTTCCCGGAGTCTGTAATAAGCTAGCAGGACAAATCTCCCTGTCCTTGGGAATCCATAAGAGGTACAGTATCTAGCAATTTAGGTGAAGTCATTCTCCTGTGGGGAATAGGATTGAATAATAAGGAGGCAAACAGCGACGGAGCAGCCACTGAACTTCCTCAGCTTCCTCTCCAAAGACTGCTTTGCATCACATAGCAGAAGTTTCACATTCTCGGGATCGGGGGGGTCCAAGGAGGTCCGTCACACACACACACACACACACACACACACACACACACACACAGATGGAGACCGTCTAGGTGGACAGCTGCGGAGCAGCCACAGCAGCCCACCCTCCTCTTTTCACTCCATACTCCAGCTGGAAGGCAGACCAGACTTCAACAAGATCTGTAGCGATGTGATTTAGATCCTCCTGACATTCCCAAGCTTTCCTTTGCTACATGTGACCCGTGTATTGAGGTCAGAAAATTCCTGTGACCCTTATTGTTGTTGCAAACGCAGACACATTGCAAGTCTTGGTTTCGGACTACTATGAGGGCAAAATACAGTAAGTGTCATCAGGCGGGGCGGGCAGATACTAAACCAGGTGACAGCTGTGTGAAGGTTTACTGTGTGATTTTTCTCAGTGGATTTTAGGTCCCAAAGCTGCCGCCGAAAATGTCCCAGTTCATAATAAATAGCTGAAATAGTCATTTTATTAACACTGGAAGGTATCCAGTGTCATGCTCGAGAACACTTTTTCCTATTTACAGTACATTATGTTTGGCACAGTTTCTCTGGTCCATATGGTCACTAACAAGGAATTCTGCACATGGTAGCCTCACAAATTCACCTTCTCTCGAATTCACGAGATTGTGAGTCCTTGGGAAACTCCTCCAATGGTGGACAGATGTTACTGCTGTGCTGTCATATTAGGATGGTTTACTGTCACCGAGGCAACCAATTAATTAGACAACATAGTTGAATGTAGACGTGTACTAGTCTTCTGTCTTCTGAGTGTTTGACTTTCTGACACTTGCTGATCTTAGTTGCACACATGTTTCCTGCACATTCTTCACATGCCTTAATCCCTCTGTTTTAAGCTAGCCTGGTGGTCCAGATGAATTCTACATGAGAAGCATTATAGTCTGCTAGCTCAGAATAAATGTCTATACAGACAGTGTTTACCTGAAATGAAACATTCAAACTGTCAGGCCTTTTGCGTGAATGTCTTTTCTGTTTTTTAGGGCTAGACTACACATTTTAATTGTTCATTTCCATGGGTCTATTGTGCGTCTCAAGTGTGCTTTGGGAGTCTTAGTTTAGAGTGTAAACTTTCCTTGCATGTGAACATTGTTTTCTCAGTGAAATACCCTGGAATTAAAGGCCCGACTTAACAACATTTCTTGCCTGCGACCACAAGTGGCCAGGCCTCTGTCCAGATTTAGCAGCCCATTGGCGATATTGCTGAACTTCCTCAGTCTGCATCGTTTGGCTTTGATGAAGGCAGACGGACAGAATTGGGTCACAGCATCGCAACTATTACAGACATATTTGTTTCTTTAATTGTACATAACGCCCAGAATGTTAGCCTCTCATTTTGTTGCTACAGTTATGTTCCCTAAATCCAAATCTTGTCTGTTTTTTGCATGAAAACAATAACTGTTTCCAGTAGAGTCTCTACTCTAAAGGGACTCAATTACCATAAAAAAGTATGTAACTACCTAAGTAAATAAAGACCTGAGGATATTCTTACACAGCAGCAATGCCAAACAGAGGTCAGCAACAAGAATGGGCAAGACTCTAAATCTAACTGTGGCTGAACCTCAATCATTTTTAAGTAGCCACGCAAATGTTTCTCTTTAATTGAGTAAAAACATATCAAGTATCGCAAGTTAGTATTTAACTCCTTATCATAGGCCTAGGCTTGTTAAGTTATTTTTGATCAGATACTATGTTTAGTTAAAGACTAGAGTCTTTAAAAAAAAAGTTGGCACATGTTATATACTGAGTTAGTGTTGCACCCCGGAACCTTTGGACCGACACCTGTGTACCCCGCCGTTGGGTTATTGTGTTTGCTCCACCTGCATGTCTCTGTACGTTTGGCTACTATGCTGTGAGCATTGGTTTCAGTAAAGACCCAAAACTGAGTACAAGTGTGCGTGCATTATTGCCCTCGGGTTACCACACTTTTAGCTTGCAGCATGGCTACTACCACGGTCGGCACGCTCAGTGAATTCGTCGAGCTGGATGGTGACTGGATTGAATATGTCGAGAGACTGGAGCACTTTTTCCTGGCGAATAACATTAAGGAGGTCGAAAGGAAAAGATCGATTCTCCTCAGTGCGTGCGGTGCCAAGACGTACAAGTTGATACGCAATTTAGCAACGCCACGGAAGCCAGGCGAATTGTCATTCAAAGACTTGGTGAAGCTGGTGCAAGAGCATCACAACCCCAGGCCGTCAGTGATTGTTCAGCGCTTCAAGTTCCACACACATTCACGCAAAGCTGGAGTTTCAGTTGCTGCATTCGTGGCGGAGCTGAGACAACTGTCGGAATATTGTGAGTTTGGACCGGTGCTTGACGACATGCTACGGGACAGGTTAGTCTGTGGTATCAACAATGACAGCATTCAGCGCCGATTGCTAGGTGAAGTCACGCTAACTTTCAAGAAAGCGCTGGAGATTGCTCATGCAATGGAAACGGCAGCTATCAACTCTAAAGACATTCAAGCAGCTAACGCCAGTGTGCCACAGGGCGCCGTTAACCGTCTGTTTAATGAAGGGAGAGGCAAGCCGATGAAGTCAGTTGAGTGTTACCGCTGTAGGGGAGCGCATCTTGCTAATGACTGTGGTTTTAAAGATGCCGCTTGCCATAACTGCCAGAAAAAAGGGCACCTAGCCAAGAAGTGCAGAGGTGCTAAAAAGCCATGGAAAAAGGAGTGGGAAGAGTCAAAACCCCAAATGAAAACGCATCATGTGCAAAGTGAAGAGCCGGAGGAGCAGTGTTCATTTAACATGTTTAATATGGACCTGAGTGAACCCCGGGCAGACCCGATCTGCGCAACGCTGCAAATAAACGGAAAACAGCTGACGATGGAGGTGGACACGGGTGCCTCAGTTTCGGTGATAAGTCAAACCACCTACTCCAGGTTGTGGTGCTCTGGAAAAGCGCCTGCTTTAAGGAAGACTAACATCAGACTGAGACAATACACCGGTGAGTGCATTCCTCTACTGGGAGCTATAGAAGTAGATGTGATGTATGAAGGCCAGTCAGCTAAAGTGAAGCTGTTAGTGGTAGACGGGGAGGGACCTAGTCTGATTGGAAGGGACCTCCTAAAGAAAATCCGCCTCAATTGGGGGGAAATCATGCACATGAGAGTGGTTGGAGACATCCTATCAAAGTATGCAGACGTTTTTAAGGATGAGCTTGGCACCCTCCGCGGCACAACAGTGAAGTTAACCGTGGACCCCAACGCAAAACCACGTTTTTGTAAACCACGCACGGTGCCATACGCCATGAAGGCTAAGGTGGAAGCAGAGTTGGACAGGCTGCAGCGGTCAGGTGTTATTGAACCTGTGGAGTTCTCTGACTGGGCAGCCCCGATTGTGCCTGTGCTGAAAGAGGATGGTGCGGTGCGGGTATGTGGTGATTACAAAATGACAATTAACCAAGCCTCACAACTTGACACATATCCCTTGCCACGAGTTGAGGATTTGTTCGCCACACTGGCAGGAGGACAAACGTTTACAAAACTGGACATGAGTCACGCGTACCAACAGCTGTTGCTGGATGAGGACTCTAAACAGTATGTGACCATCAACACCCACAAGGGACTGTTTAAGTACAACCGCCTGGTTTTCGGCGTCGCGTCCAGCCCAGCCATTTTTCAACGCACCATGGACAACCTCCTGCAGAACATTCCCCATGTCGCTGTCTACCTAGACGACATTTTGGTGACAGGTAAAACAGAAGAGGAGCATCTGCAGAACCTCGACCAGGTGCTAAAGAGAATGAAGGAGGCCGGGCTGCGTTTAAAACGCAGTAAATGTGTTTTTCAGGCTTCAAGTGTCACCTACCTGGGTCACAGGATTTCCGCTCAGGGTCTTTCCCCCATGACAGAGAAGGTGAGGGCGATAAAGGAAGCTCCTTCTCCAAAGAATGTGGCTGAGCTCAGGTCATTCTTGGGCTTAGTGAACTATTACGGGAAGTTCTTGCCTGAGCTCTCCACTGTGCTCGCCCCCCTCTATCAGCTGCTGCACAAAGACTGTTCCTGGAATTGGCAGCAAGCTCAAGAGACAGCTTTCCATCAGGTAAAAGAACTGTTGCACTCAGCAACACTACTCGTGCACTTTGACCCGGACAAAGACGTTGTCTTATCCTGTGATGCATTGCCCTACGGCGTGGGGGCGGTCCTATCGCACTGTATGGAGGACGGAGATGAAAAACCTATTGGGTACGTGTCTCGCACTCTCACATCAGCAGAAAAGGGTTACTCTCAGCTAGAGAAAGAGGGGCTAGCTGTAGTTTTTGCTGTGAAACGGTTCCACCAGTACCTCTATGGTCGCCCATTTACCATTTTTACCGACCATAAGCCCTTGCTGGGCCTGTTTAGTGAGACTAAGGGTATTTCACCCATGGCGTCAGCAAGAGTGCAGCGCTGGGCATTAACTTTGTCAGCGTATCAGTATCACATTGTGTATAAAGCAGGAAGTGAAAATGCAAATGCAGACGCATTCAGCCGTCTTCCCCTCCCAGAGTCACCAAGCCAAACTAACCTACTTCCAGAGACTGTGTTTTTGTTAGACAGACTGTCTGACTCTCCGGTGACAGCAAAGCAAATCAAACAGTGGACTGAAAGAGACCCGGTGCTGTCACAAGTAAAGAGATGGCTATTGCAGGGCTGGCCAGTATCAGTTGAGCAGGAGGAGCTCAAGCCCTATGTCAAGCGTCAGCTGGAGCTAAGTGTGCTGGATGGCTGTATCCTCTGGGGCTCCAGGGTGATTATTCCACCTGCGGGACGGGCTCAGATAATGGAAGTGCTGCATGAAGCTCACCCCGGGGTGTCGAGGATGAAGAGCCTCGCCAGGTCGTTTGTGTGGTGGCCTGGGATGGACGGTGCTTTGGAAGAAAAGGTAAAAGCATGTTCACAGTGTCAAAGTAACCAGAAGATGCCCGCACCTGCGCCTCTCCACCCATGGGAGTGGCCGGCACGTCCGTGGTCCAGGCTCCACCTGGATTTCGCTGGTCCGTTTATGGGCCACATGTTCCTGGTGCTGATGGACGCTCATTCAAAGTGGATGGAAGCACACATCATGTCAAATATCACAGCCCCAGTTACCACTGACACGCTCAGAAGCATCTTTGCCACCCACGGGCTACCAGATACGGTTGTCAGTGACAACGGGCCCACTTTCACCAGTGAAGTTTTCAAAGAGTTTGTGGAGAAAAATGGAATCCGACATATCCTGACTGCACCATACCATCCTGCTTCCAACGGTTTAGCAGAGCGTGCTGTTGAGACACTGAAAGATGGACTGCGGAAAATGACAGGGCACACGCTGGAGACTAAGCTGGCACGTTTCTTATTCCAGTATCGGATTACTCCACACACAACCACTGGTTTGCCTCCAGCAGAGATGTTGCTAGGGAGAAAGCCCAAATCTCATCTGGACCTCCTTCGCCCGGATGTAGTAGCAAAAGTTGCCCGATCACAGGAGAACCAAAAAGTGAGACGGGACCAACATGCAAAGGAGCGGCTTTTACAGCAGGGGGACTGTGTGTATGTCAAGAACTTTGCCAGCGGCTCAAAGTGGCTGCCAGGAGTTATTCACCGCCAGTCTGGTCCAGTTTCTTTTGTGGTTGACTTGTTGGACGGCAGGCAGGTTCGCAGGCACCAAGATCACGTGCGTGTCCGCACTGATGCAGAGGAGAAGGGGTCTCAGAGTGTTTCGCACAAGGACGGTGTGAGTAGCTCTATGGACTGTGTTGCACCTGTGTGCATTGATGGACTGTTGCTGCCCCCTGATGGACTGTCTGAGCAAACTGCCTCACCTGCCCCTGCCGCTGCCCCAATTCCTCCCAGTGCAGCACAGTCTGTTACCCAGTCTGTCGACTCTCCTGTTGCACCAAGAAGGTCAGAGAGGCAACACAAGCCTCCAGAGAGACTGAACTTTTAAACTAACAAAAAAATGTTGTGCATTACCGGATGTTGTTGATTGCCTGTTGTTAGAATTCTAAAATTGGAATGTGAATTTAAGTTAGTTTTAGTGCAATATAATTTCTGTACTTTATGAGGGGACATACATGCAATTTCAGTTTGTTTGGGTAACCGTATTATAAGTGTTTACTTAAAGGGGGAGAAGTGTTATATACTGAGTTAGTGTTGCACCCCGGAACCTTTGGACCGACACCTGTGTACCCCGCCGTTGGGTTATTGTGTTTGCTCCACCTGCATGTCTCTGTACGTTTGGCTACTATGCTGTGAGCATTGGTTTCAGTAAAGACCCAAAACTGAGTACAAGTGTGCGTGCATTATTGCCCTCGGGTTACCACAGCACAGATATAACTTTTTATATAGGTAGTTAGTGTATAGTTTTTATTTAAAATTATAGGCTCTCATTATAGGTCTAAATCTTATACTTTCTCTTTGAAAGATGCAAAATCATCATCATATTTTTTGCTAGTTATCTGACATTGTAAACAGCTCAAACGAACAACATCGCTTTGGGCCACTTTATTTTTCTTCATAAAATCGTACAATGTATGGATGGATGACAATGTGGACATTCAGTATGTCAAAATAAAATAAGAACAAATACAGCAAAGACAAAGAAAAACATAAATGTTTCTGTTCATTTGAGAGGGGCAATCCTAAAGTGGCATTGCAATTTGATCTTGTGAAAAGGGAATGCTATATTTTAAAGTGTTCTATGGAAGTGCTGGTAAGGTACTTGACTTTTGTACTAATACCAAAATTATACCTTTTTCTACAAAGCAGATTCATTCAAAAAAGGAAACCAAAGCTTGTGATGTAAGAATGAATAAACCAGATCTGACCCAGATCTACTGATGAACCACACTTGCTTGCAAGTTTTACCCATTTCGAGGATTGATATTCTAGAAAATATATTTTTTTTAAACTCCCACTGTTTTAAATTAAAAAAAATTATTGGTTTGTATTCAAGATAACATGTGGGAAGCGGTGTGTGTGTATGAGTACTGTATGGATTGGCATGTGTGTTTGCAAGCATGTGTTTGTGGATTTCGTAGGAATACGCAGAATACGTCCCACTAAGATATAAACCACTCTCTCTTTTCTCTGTTTGTGATTGTGGCAGAGAAGGCAGATGTTCTTCTGTCTCCCTCTGGATTGCCTTTCATCGTTTCCGTCCCAGTCTGTTTTTAGGTTTTGCTAATCGAACGCAGCCTTCTCCCTAGAGACACCAGAGATTCTCGTGTGATAGTAACTTTTGGCTCCCGGGTCAGACGTCCGCCAGTTCAAATGACCTACTTCAGATTAGGACAAAGGACTTTAACAGATGAGTTGGCCTTTGCTCAGTTTATTCATTGTCTGTTTAGTCCTTTTAGTATTCTCTTTTTTTTCTCTCCTAAATGTTCAACTTAAGAGAAGGTAAAGATAGTTCACTCTTTCAAGAGCCTGGTGGGTAATGTAGGCACCGGGTTTTTAAAAGGAAGAAAAATGTGTGGAATAAAAAAAAGGATCTGGTGTCTATCGTGACTAGGGATGTAACGATATGAAATTTTGGGTACGATACGATATTGCGATTGATATCACGATATCACGATACGATATTAAGCGCGGAATTCATTTCTACCCCCTTAAATTAAATGGTGTAACGCTGATTTAACTAAAACATAAACGCAAGAATAATCCAAACTTTTTATATCTTAATATGAAGAAGAGATTTCTGAGAGATTTAAACAACTTATCACCAAAACAAAGACACTGCTTCTCTACTGCTATTTTTAAAGAAGCTTTACACCTATATTTTTCAAACTGAAATAGGAATTTTAAATCTAAACTTAATTTAGTCACTTGTCTGTAACTGTAAAAGTATGTATAAAATAAAAATTATTTAAATAGAGTGATAATTTCCCCATTTATTTATGTTTTATTTGCTTATCAACTCTATTTTTACAAGCCATGTTTTACCTTAATAGGCCTACATTATGACAGACACAATGAACTCTGTAAAATATTTATTTATGATTTTTATTTGATATTAAATTGCAGTCTCAAAATCAATGTTTTTGCAGTGCACTCCTCTCCCCCTCCCTTCCTCACACTTTCACCTTCATTTGACCAAAGTAGTGTCACCTAAGTTTGACATAGTAGGGATTCCATAGTATTGCGCAACATGCTGGTAGCTTTTATATACTGTCTATGCTGAGTTCACGTGAAGTTGTGATGAATATATCAAGGATCTTTGGACTTATTTCCTTCATCTGCCTTTCACGGAAGTTCGCCGACTTTACCGGGGATTGAACGCGCGGTCGCGGTGGATTCTATTCTATTCTGTTCTAATTTTTAATTTTTAATTTTTTTTATAATCTCATTTCCTCACGTTCGCCTGGATTCATAATGATATAATTGACCCGCGAGCAACTTTCTCTTCAGTCTGGTAAGCTACTCTGTCGATCTTTTTCTCTATCTAGCTCCCTTTTCTCTTTCTCTCTCTTCTTTGCTGCTACGTGACTCAATGTGGCGAAGCTGCACGCGCTAGTGTAAACAACGGCCCACGTGAGACGTGACTGTTCAGTTTAAAGTTAGAAGTCATGTTTCAGTGATAAGATGTTGTGTCAATGTGTTATTGTTTGGTTTCCAATGTTGGTGTGACCAATACAGTGTTAGATTGAGTGCTACGTTTATGACAACATTGCTCACCAGACTCTCCACAATGACGGAGCGCATTTACCATGCACGCTCGCCTGTAATACCGTGACGCGGTATAACAAGAAAAAACTTACGGTTGACATTCGTGGCCTTTTCATATCGCGAACAACCGTTTTGCGGTATATTGTTACATCCCTAATCGTGACATAATGTTATTGAAGTGTAATGCTAAATTAATCCTTTTAAATGATATGGCTGATTCTGTAGCATATATCGATGAAAACACCAAAACCAACTATGCATTAGTGTATTAACCTGCCTTTTTGTAAACACCTCAACACTGTAGTTCTAGTAAACATTACTCAAACAGGAGAAATCATTTTCATACGTATATTAACATGTGGTTCTCTGTATTCTTCGAAATCTAACTTTGTTCACTTGAATGTAGTAGCATGTTCCTCAGTGCAACAGGCTGGTTCACCGATACTTTTTTTAATAGTTTCTGCCTGGGCACCATTTAGGTCTATGGCACAGAGGAAAAAAGATGTATATCAAGTTTTGGCTACTATACACAGGCACTACTGGGGAAAAGGGTAATTAGAAATACCAAATATTTCCATTGCTATCCTTCAAAAGGAGGCCGAGCAGACCTCAGGTCTGTGGGAGTCAAAGGAATGATAAGGGAGACATGTCTCGTTGCAAAATCAGACATCCATTCTGATAAGTCTGTTTATCTCTTCTCCCGTCTTCTCTCAAAAATTATTATTTGGCGTACTCACAACTTCCTTTATAAAAGCAATATTTCTCTCTGATGAATTAGATTTTTTTAAAGACACTATTCAAAAAGAATAATTTACAAAAGGACGTTCTAAAAATCGGAAAGTTTGAAAGCTGGTGATGTTTTGACACATGATTTAACTTCATTATTTGTCATTAGGATCGCTCAAATATTGCTTTAACTATAAATAAATAGCTTCTGATCATAGAGGCTCACTCTTTCCTTTCCTAAGATCATTAATGCATACAGTAGTTCTCTTTGACCAGCTGCTGTCCCTCCATGTGGCCACAGCCAGACACACACACACACACACACACACACACACACACACACACACACACACACACACACACACACACACACACACACACACTACAGCCAGCTCAGACACAGCAGGCTCTTTCTGTTTTATGTTCATTTGGCCCGCTGACGATCCACTTCCTCTGTAAATGAAGGCTACAGTGCGGCAGAGTTAACTCCGCAGCCATAGGCAGTAAGTAAATGGACCCAAAACGAGACTCTTGGCTTCCGCGTGTTTCAGAGGTTCCAAACACAATTAGTTTCAGTGCGGGGTCTGACTGTTGGCTCAAGTCATGGAGCAATGATACATTTGAAAGGAAATTCACACAGTTTTTCTCCATGTCCATGTTCCAACTTTTTGCCTTTTTTGTATTTCACAATCATGGCTGCTGCTCATTCTTTTCATCATTGGTCCCTTCCTGTTCAACCGTCCCTCCATCGTCCAGTTTCCCTTAGCCAGAGGCCAGATCTGAACTCTGTGTATCTGTTTGTGTGGGTGGGTGGGTGTGTGTGCGTTTCTGTGTGTATGTGTGTCTGTGTGTGTGCACGTGTGTTTGTGTTTGTGTGTTAGTGCATCTCTCTCTGTGTGTACATTTCTAGCACATGCTGCAAACCTTCCAGGAACTGAAATTTTATATTTTTTGCGATTACAGTATTTCCACTGTTGCGCTCCGGGTGAATTATTATTCCCATTAAAAAAAGGACTGGGCCTCCTGTAAACCTTTTAAATGTAGCTGTAAAAACAGATTCCCGAAGACCTGAACAGAGCGGACACTTTTAGCTGCCGAGTCCGTCTTATGTAAGAAGCCTCCAATGAGTCGTCTCAGTTCAAAAGACACAGGATGGAGAAGTTGTTGCATCGGCTGCTTTTGTTATCAAATGAAAACTGCAGACTGACACACACACACACACACACACACACACACACACACACACACACACACACACACACACACACACACACACACACACACACACAAAAACACTGTCTGAAAACACGAACAGGTATACCACATGTTTTTTCTGTGTTTGTTTGATGTGGGTTACTGGGTGCATTTCAGTGCCAGCAGCCGACTGTAAAGCCAGCCTGCTTTACAGTCGGTTAACTGACCTGCTTATGGGTTTTAGGGGACCGTGTGTGTGTGTGTGTGTGGAGGGGGGAGGCCGGGCCGGACCGGGCTGGGCATTGGGTCAACAGTGGAAATTCACACCTGGCCTCAGGCTTAATGAGTTGTGAAGGATATTAGTAGTACTGTGGATTCTCTGTTGAACCTAACGGACAGGGCGGCTTGTAAATGAACCTGCTCGGTGAATGTGGTTTTTCACACAGTTTATTTAAGCTTAACATCATAAACTGGATGCCAACATAGACAGTGATATTAAGTGATATTATAATGTTTTAGGCTTCAAATAGTTGTAAAATTTAAAAATGCTAGTCTTGCTGCTTACACTAAAAGGGCGTTGAATCCCATTATAAATCCCATTGGGTTTAAAGATTATTTTTGATTTTTTTAAGATTATTTTTTGGGCATTTTTATGCTTTATTGACAGTGCAGAGAGATAGAGGTGACATGGGGCAGAGAGGGAAGTGACATGCAGAGAGCGACCGCGGGCGGGAATGGAACCTGGGTCTGCTGCTGGGCCCGGCCCGGGGGGGGGGGGGCGCACTACCAACTGAGCTAAGGGCGCCCCGGGTTTAAAGATTTTTAACTTTTTAATTTTTTTATTAAAAAGGTTAAATTATGTGTGTGGGTGTTGGTTGTGAAAGTTTATGCTATTTTTCACAGAAATAGCACACCACCACCACCATATTAAAGTGTCAAATAAGCTGTCCGAAACTCCCTTTTTCTCTTTGACTTTGGAAACTGCTGTAGCCAATAACTACTATGAGTTTGTTTTTCCAATTAATGCAAACAACATTTGGATTTGCTTGAACAGACTCTGGCGGGAGTAACTTTACAGCACCTGGGAAAGAAATGACTCCTGTTATTTATTAATAATAAATGATCTTTTTTGGATACTTTTATGTATATTTATGTAATGTAATATATTCCTGTCTAATTATGCGGTTTAGCAACAATCTGACAACATAATAACAACACAATGCACTCACATCCAAATACTGTACATAAGAAAATTACATTTAATCGAATTAAAAAGGTAATGGAGGCACAGTTGTACAGGAAAAGTCCGTTATTATGTAAAAAAAAAAAAAAAAAAGGCAATTATAATTAAGAGACAATTATCCAACCAATCGTTGGTCCAACCAATCTACAATGACTTTGATGGTCAATACATTGTCCAATTTGTTTTTAAATTGTTGTTGTGTGACTACAGCCTCCATATATAAACGCTCTCTTCCGGACGTGACTGGTCAACAGTTGGTGTGAATCATTTATTTGTGTAAATAAAAGTTGCAGTACTCATCAAAGATATAGCGGCTTGTTTGAATACACAGGGGGGGAAACAACATAGAAGAAAATAGCTTTGACTTTTGTTTTGTTTTCTTGCAAAGTGCACCAGTAATCGCTTTGAATTATGGGAATTACCAGAAAAGCAAATTGCTTGTGTGAAACTACCCATGTAATGTCAGATAAGGTGGCTGTTCTCCCTGGAAATGACATAATTCAAATAATCAGTATCAGAATTTTGGAGCTAATTTAAAGTTAAACATCAGAGACTTTTTATGAGATCTCCGAAAATCAGCGGATTGGATGCACATGAATGACATCACATGTAATCAGGTAATCTGTCATTTAGGAACAGTCCCATGTGAAAGTAACCTTTAAACCCTTTGATAATAGCCTGGCGAGACCAGCGTGATTTCACAAGTTTCACATTCGTCAAAAAATTACCAGATTGACAACTACATGAACCAATCAGGGGCTGCCTTCCACTTACAGACGGAAAGTGGGGAGGGCCCGGTCTGACTGCAGGCTAGATTGATGACTACGTGAACAAATAAAGGGCTGCCTTCCACTAAGGGACAGATGTTAGGTCTGGATGCAGAGATTGGAGAAAGGCCAGACTGATCTGCGTGAGAGAAAAGACCATGTGATGGATTCAGTCATATACTTTTACTCTTCTGCAATGCAATAGATACACCGAGACTATTTATTTTATCAAAGTAAATTGATAGTGAATGAAGGAATGTTGGAGGACCTTAATATGACCCTTGTGTCTTCATCTTAAGAGTATGTCCTCTGATAGGACTCAGGTGATGCTAACGCATAACACACTGTATTATGTCTGTGTGCGTCTGTGAGCTTATGCAGGTGATCAAAAGTGTTTTTTCTTCTAATGTAGCCCATGTGTGCTTACATGCGAAGAACAACTGTTTTTAGATGCTCGTAAAGCTTTCATTGATTGTTGCATTTCTTTGTAATAAAATGATTCAATCGTGTTCTGAGCCTGAAAACAGATTTCCCCCTGCTTGAAATAATTAAGACGCTGAACTGAATTTGTCTTTTCTAGCGAGGCCAGTGAAAATGGTTTAGCCACATTTTCCGCCACTAACATGTCCAGACATGATCCACGTCTCCACATAAATCTGTAAAGCTGTTTTTCAGTTCCAGTCTCAAAGCTTTTTGAGCTGTCTTGTAGCATTAAGGCAGTTTTTAAATTTCATCTCGACTGTCTTTTATACAAGCCCGTCATCAAATATTTCCATCCAGCTGTCTCTTTGTGTCTTTTTCTTCTGTGTGTGACATTAAAGTGAGCACTATGACTATACTATACTATTGGAATATGTTTGACTACAGTATTTCTTCTTCTTCTCCTACCAGCGTGTCCACCTGGCACCTACAAACCAGAGGGAACCCCGGGGAGCCTGAGCACCTGCCTGTCCTGCCCCGACCTGCAGCACACCTCCCAGCCCGGCAGCACCTCCCTCAGTGACTGCGCCTGCAAGCCGGGCTTCCTGCCAATAGGAATGACCTGCCAGGGTGAGAGCAACTAATACGCTATATTGATACAGGCTATTTGAGCTTTTTGCAAGAAAATCACTTTACGAATATTAACACATTAGTGACTTTTCCTGTTCTTGAAAGCTTTCACCTAACATTTATTTTTTGTGTTGAGAAATGACTGCAGAAACAACAGTGTTTTAACAAAGCAATTAGCAGTAGTGACCATTTAGTGAGAGCAATATTAATTGCTGAATACCATTGGAATCACAGCATGCTTGTAATAACTTAATAATAATCAAAAGAAAAGCCAAGGAAAAAGGCATTACATAACTTCAATATTGCTGATTTTCCATTATTATACTGGAACAGAATGGTTACAACATCTTGTGACTGCTTGATGACCCTTTAAAGATACTTTTAGGAACCAAAAACCATAAGAAGAAGGAGGTGTATTGGGTCTGAAATTGATGCTTTAGCAATGTCAAATTGGCACAGGTTTGAACAGTTTTACCTCAAAGAAACACAGCGAGACAGAGCTTGGCTCAATCTGTGATTACACAGGGTTTCCTCCTCGAAAATATGCAAAGGAAACATTTCTCTATAGCAACTAATAAGTTACTTTATATATTAACAATGACAAAGACTGCCAGTCAGTAAAGAAAACTGGATAAATAAATAATCAGAGAAATCATATAATATTTCTGTCAGGCCATATTTCAACTATTTAAACGTGGTTCATGAAGTAAGAAATATGGGCAAATGTGTGGCCACTGAATGACAATGAGTTATGGCGGTGGAAATCTGGACCATTTGTAAAATGGAGTGATACATGAAGATAAATCACCTGGAACATAAAGACTGTATTCCACAGAAGTAAAACGTTAGCATCAGATAATCGGCTTCCAGTAAAGTGAGTGGCCCTCCCATTCCTATTAGAATGAGTCAGTGATTTCCACACAGCAAGTCATCTGAACACAATAATGTTCATTAATCATCAGTTTGATGCCTTCTTCCTCTATCTTTATAGACCATGGAGTTGATTTTTGACAACCTGCATTTATCCTTTCTTTTTCACTGTCTTATCCTATTTGTCAGCAACATTAACTTTCCAAAATGTCAGTCAGTGTTTTCCACCAGCAGACGTTTCTCTGCATTTCTCTTTGTGTACTTAGCAACAATGTGAGATTAAGGATTTCACAAAAATGTTCTCCCAATTCTTTTTCTTCTTCCAGTGGTACACTGTCCAGCCCTGTCTCCTCCAGAAAGCGGCTTTTTCATCCAAAACGTATGCAACAACCACTTTGAGGCAGCCTGCGGTGTGCGATGCCAGCCCGACTTTGACCTCCACGGAACCAGCATCAGACTGTGCCAGGCTGACGGCACCTGGTCGGGCACACCTGCCAGCTGCAGAGGTAAAAAAAAACCTGCTGAGAATGTATTTTGAACTAATTGACTAATCAGCTTCAACTCAAATCTCGACCTAATATTGGTGGTTTGAGCATGACGCTTTTTATACAGTTTGTACCAAGAACAATAAGATTTGTATTATTGTACTATATAAGATAAAACTTATTTGTGTAGTATTTGTGCTATATTTTCCTCCAGTCTATTAGATATAGGTTGTAGAGCAATGGGAGGCGTCTAGCCTACTTTTGTAGGTCCAGTCCACATGATTTATCTTCCCCGTCTCTCTCCCCACCTCATTTCCTGTCATCTCTTAGTTGTTTAATCTGTAAGACGCATACTTTTTTAAATCTTACAATATGATGCTTTGGGCATTATAGTGATTAAAACAAAATATTTTTGTCTGATTGATCCCAGCAGGTTCCTCTCCACACCACACATCTCAGCTATCGTTCATCAAAGCCCGCACAGCCTTCCGCCCTCCTTTCTAATGTCTTTGAACGTTCATAAACATTTATGTAGCACTAAATCGACTCATTAAGAGCAAGATGATTTGTTCTTGTACCGATTCACTGCCGAGTCCTCACCACAAGCAAGAGTGAGAGTGACGCCGTGTATTGAGATCATATGTGTTTAGACTGAACAAGGAATCAACATTTACTGGGAGACTACTGCTGTCTGCCAGGCCAGATGTTTGGACGGAGAAAACTTGGGAGGATTTAGTTAGAGAGAGAGAGAGAGAGCGAGAGAGTTCATGGAAGAGAGATTGGAAGAAAGGAGAGCCCGACCAATTATAGACTATCTGAAAATAATTATCATCGGCCAAATGTTGTCAGATAGACACTGATGTTAACACTTACATTTTTCCTAATAAAGTGCAGGGAATGTGTCTTAGTGTCTTGTCTTAGGGAATGGTTTTAATTTAAGATTACTAGAGTTTTCAGTGACTTTACTTGTCTTATACACCTATCTACTACCTTAATTTAATGATAGTAATTAATTCACCATTTGTATGCTTATGCGTATTCATATAGACATGCCTTGCAGAAGAAAAAAAAGGCCTAATGTCTGAGTTTCGAAATGCCCCACATAACGTTACACAAACAAAGTTCCTGTAACACATTTTGACAAAAAATAATATTTATTTATTTGTTTTTTAATCAGCTGATATGTCGATAATTGCTTTTGTTTACTCCCTAATATCGGCATCAGCATCGGCCTCAAAAAATCTTTACCTGTCGGGCCTTTATAGAAAGAGAGGTTATAAGGAAAGGATGGACAGGAGGAAGCAAGAGTGTGAGCAAGGGGAAAAAGAAAGGAGTTTGAGAGGTCAAGTGATTAATGAGGAAAATGCCCGTTTTAACAGAACAACGGCAACAGTGTGACTCATAGAAATACCAAGACACTGAATATTCAAGGGTGTGTGTTGAAGATTTATGGTTGTGGCTTTTTGTATATATATTTTCTGAGTGTGTGCTGTGCTGCGCTGCACATACATCTGCTTGTGTGTGTTACACTTAGTCTAGTCTTTGCCACATACTGTAGGACCTCACAGCTCGTGGAGCCCTTAGGGAGGGGGTCTCCTCTGAACCCGTCTGTCTGTCTTTGGGTGGCGATGAGAAACAACACACTGCACGGCGCACGCCCTCTCCCAGACCTCAGTGTAACTAAGACCAGGCACACATAACAGGAGGATCCATTCCTTTATTTCACAGGGGCTTTTCACACTTTAGGTTAAATGATAGGCCCCCAGTCGGAGCTAAAGATGATAGTTGTGCTGAACATTCCTACCGCTGATTTAATGCTTTCTCCTCCTCTCATACTCTACCTGTGTTTAAGTTACAACTCATATTTTGCGCGGGAAGCATTTGGTAACATAAACAGTGTTATTGACTAAATGATTAAAATTGGTTTTAGTCATCTTGAAGAAGCAGTTAATCAAAAAGTGTCTTTGTGTCAGTGTTGAATGTTTTCTGTGGTTGTCACTTTTTTATAGGCCAATAAATTGGCAAAAACAAACCATACAAGGTAGTTGTAAAAATGCTTTTTCAATCCCTGTCTGTGTTGATTTTGGATCAGTTGCTGTCTCTCCCTGTTTCTCTAAACTTTAGATTTTTTTTTAAGAAAGAGATTTCAGTTGTGTGTTGCAGTTTTCAAGTGCCTACAGCAACTAGTAAATAGGAGGAGGTTAAAAACAACAACACAACAAGACATGGTGGCAATGAAACAAAGCGATACATACAGTTTAACAGTCTATTTTTCTGTGTTTGCTAGATTGTATTCTCATGTTTTATTTTTGTTTACCCTGCAGTCCGCTCCTGCCCGTCCCTGTCTCGGCCGCAGCACGGCTTCCTGAAGTGCAGCGACGGCGGCTCCTCCCACAGAATGGAATGTCAGGCGAGCTGCGAGCGAGGCCACAGGCTGGAGGGAGAGGCCAGACTCACCTGCAAGGCAAACTCCCAGTGGAGCGCACCCCAACCTCGGTGTGTGGGTAAGCCTCCTTCACCCCCGAAACAGTACACTCTCTCAACCTGTCTTAGCCAAACAGAAAAGACTGAGAAATTCTGCTTCATGTTGTTATTAAATCACATCACATTTCATTTAGCTGATGCTTTTATCCAAAGCGAGTTCAAATAAGTGCATTCAACCATGAAGGTGCAAGCTCAGAACAGCAAGAATCAGGTAAGCACATTAGCTTGAAATAAGCCGAACTGCAAAGGGCCACATGTAAGTGCTTACAGGTAGGTGCAACATGCACTGAAGACCTAAGTGCAAATTTATTTTTAATTTATTTTTTGTCCTAATATTTTATTGATTCAAAAGCAAAGGAGGCCACACATTTAACCCATTGATGACGGCTGCTGCGCGATGCCACATTGGCTCTCCTGCCTGATGCTGCGTCGCGCAGCATTATTACTTTATCTAATTTTCATGGCATTCCCAGCATAAAATGCACTGTCATTGGTTCAAATACACATGAGGTGGGTTTTGTTGATTTTTTGAAGACCATGTGACCACCCAAAAGTTGTGTGGTTTGCCGAAAATCACGTCAATCAAAAAAATAAAAAAATAAAACAAAAAAATAAAAAAAATACGCCAGCTATGTCGGCGACAGAACAGTTAGTGGCGTTTGGTGCGCAGAATCAAGGTCTACTATAGACTACTGACGAAAATCACACAACACATTGCATCTATTTATTAACAATATTTAATAATTTTCTAATTCATCTAATTTTGACGATTTTTAGAAATATTTGTTGGTTTGTAAGCGGAGCATGTTTAAATAAAACCTGTGAACCTTAACTTTTAAATGTATTTTATTTCATGTTTCTATGTGCTACACAGGCTTAGATATTAAGGTTTTGGTAGACTTGACAATTCGTACTATTTTTTCAGAAAACCCTCAGGCATTAAGGACATGCATCCTAGATTGCCATAGTCATCAATGGGTTAAGCATGAATAAGGCTGTTATGAGGACCACATTTAGAAAGTTTAATAGGTAAAAAAAAATGTTGCATCTTATTTAAGACACAGCTTATTTGTTTGTACATAACCTGTTTTGTTTTGGTTATGAACTCATTGTTGAAAAAGTATTTGTGACCATTATAGCAATAGATAGAGAATCTGTCAGGAGACACTCACAGTTTAATCCCAGTTTCTTTTCAACCTTTATTTATACAGGTATATCCCATTGAGACCAAAGACTCTTTTGTAAGGGAGACCTGTTTTCCTTTCCCATGTTACCATTCACACACACATTCGTAAACCGATAGCAGGCTAACTATCGACATTCACACAAGGCAAGGTGGGTTAAGTGTCTTGCCCAAGGACACAACAACTATGACACAGGTGGCAGGGCGGGGATCGAACTTCCAACACTTTGATCATCGGCCAACTCGCTCTACTAACTGAGCCACAGTCGCCCCACTAACTAGTTAAATGTACTTTACTGCTGTTCTCTCCGAGGGAAATCCATCCATCTCAACCCTTGTTCTTTATGTTTTCTTTTGTAATGTCTTCATTCAAAGTCTTGTGGTTCCCTCCATTATGGAGGTAAATTAGATTTCTTTATTTGGTTATTCAATTACATTTTTTTTGCCAAGAAAAGCCCTGCGTTCCCTTCAACACACAGTAGATTTCTCTAGCAGTACATCTTCCTTATAGCTTGACTGCATTTAACTGAAGGCTCCAATTATGTGTTTAGCTTTTGCTGAGTGATTCCTGTCTGTCTGTCTGGAAAAAACACTAAGAAAATGAATCAACTGAATGACACATGATAGTGGTATTCTGCATAAAAACATGTGGTTTAACACACATATGTAAACACACACACAAGAGCATACACTCATACACACAGACACACACACACACACACACACACACAAACACACACACACACACACACACACACACACAGTGGTTAAACAGATGTTGTGTATTTGCACAGAGCCACACTAATCATCCGGAGAAAGATACATCTGCTTTCTCATAGCCAAACTACAGCCACTGCGTATACACATGCACAACAAAATAACCCACACTCTTCAGAACTGATAGTTAAGTTAAAATAGTTGCACACACAGAGAGCACCCAGGTCAGGCACACCAACACACAAAAAAGCGATAGTGTGAGAGCCACAAGTCTCCGGCTGGCTCTGACTCACTTCCAACAAACTGGCTTGCTACTCTATTTAAAAACCCGACCCGTCTGCTTCCGCAAAAAAACTCTTTGCTTATCGATAAATACCATCTCTTTCCTGTGTGCTCTGGCTGAGTTGCAGTTTGTTTGTATGACCATCGCAGAGCTTCAGTGCAGACTGTCGTTAACCGGAGAATGGAGAATGCTTGTTGTCAAAATCACATTTAGTCAAAATCAGTGAATAACTCCTGCCGATCCGCACCTGTCCGTACTGTGTGTGCGCTGAAAAACAAACAAACAGTGTTTATACGCTGCCTTGGCTATGTAAACGGGCATGTCGCTACTGTTTGTTTACATACTCTTTGTTTACATACCAGATTACAGAGCCTAGGCTGTGTTTTACCACCAGCTTTTTTTCCAGCTCCCACACAGTATTGCGAGGTAGCAGATCGTGAGGAGATATTATATGTATATGACCACAAGCCACCTCCAGAATCACTGACTCCACCTTTAAACCAGCTAAGGCGGGTTCTGTAGCAGCTGAGCGGTTTGTTTTTAGTGTTTGTTTGCACTGTGGTGAAACGGGATGGCCTTGGCTGCACTGAGAGGATGCAGAGGTATTCTTTCATCTGATTGAAATCTCCCTCTCTGGATCCCCCTCTCTGCGACTGTTCCCCTTTATAGCCCCTACTGCTAAAGCCAATGAAATGGGAGTTGGAGAAGGAGAGATTTAGAATCTATCCATCAACAAGTGAAAGCCGCACTGGCCTGCAACCCAAAAATGCATCAAAAGCCTCCAGTGTGTGAGTCCTGTGGTCAGGGATTTCTGACCAAATGTTTGTTGTTTTGGTGCCAGTTTTTTTTAGACAGCCTCTGAAAATAGCTTTTTTGTTTTGTTGGCTTTCATAGTGGAGCCAGCTGAAGGCAAGATATTATCACAAACACAGGAAACACGTTCATGATCTTGGAAGAGGTTTATTTGCCTGTTCTGTTCCTTCTTTTCTGCTCCGTCAGGCCAATTCTGATCAATGCAGCTCTAATAAACTTCTTTTGATATAGAAACACGGGATGTGGAATCCAGCTCAACTCTGGCCTTCAGGCAAAGCTTTAGTATTTGCTGATATTTTTCCAGGAACAAAATAAACTTTGTCAGATATCAGATTCATGTCTTGGTTTCTCTCCGCTCCGTCCCCTAGAGGTTCGCTGTCCCCCCATCTTGACCCTGAAGAACATCTTGCTGTCGCCCCCTGCCTGTGGGAAGAGGGCAGTGTCGCCGGGCACCGCTTGCTTGCTCACCTGTCGCCAAGGTTACAGTCTCCAGGGAAACAGAAAGGCGGTGTGCCTGGGCTCCGGGAACTGGACAGCTAATGTGCATAAAGCCGTCTGTACAGGTGGGTTTGTGTGTGTGTGAGTTTACCTTTTTACTTGCGCTGTCATGAGGTCAGAGTTCAGGGTCAACCATTAATTGGATCGTAACAAGCATGTTAATTATGTGGATGTCAAAGGTCAAGACTTAGTGCAATCTAGGTAAGGATTTTTTCAACTATTGGATTAGTCATTTCATTTTGGTAAGGTATATGTAAAGCATTTTAGGAAAAACGCTTATACTTCTCTTAGAAAGAGTTTTAGTTTAGCAGAAACACTTGGAAACAGAGAGCTCAAGATAAAAAATATGCCTAGCATTAAAATTAATATTCTGTGCTTTTTGTGAATAAGGTTAAAAAGGATACATTTGTAATTTAATGAGGCGTTAACTGTGACACAGATTTGAAAGCGGTAAAGTCTGCAAGGAAGCAAATAAAGGTATAACAAAATGTTTAACTATTCTTTTAAAATATGTGTTTATGGATCTTCTGCAGACTAGGCTTGAATTAGAGAAACTACCTAAGACCATTCCCCTCCTGTGAAAAACTTGATCAGCAGTGTTGACCTTATTTGGCTGTCCCTGCCTGCCTACTTAGGTCATTAGAGCTAAATGTGACTACAGTTTATTTTACGGGGTTTCAATGAATGACACCTGTAACATTTGGCTTTAGTTGCAAGGCAGACGGAGAGGGGAAAGACCAAGATTCAGCTTATGTGGAGAGAGAGGAAGATATAAAGAGGCAACAGCAGGAAACTTGGATGGAGAAATATTTCCATCCTGGATTCCCCCTCTCTGCATATTTCTCCGCTTTGTGAATGGTGAGAATGGCGCTGCAACCCTATTCCTGAAGCAGACACCAGGTCACTAACTCAAACCATTCCATGTCCGAACTCTCATGTCCCCCCACCTCCGCTCTAACTGGGCTGGAGATCGTTATAACAGACTTCCAGATGCCTTGCAGGTGAAACAGGTGGTGCAGACTGTAGAGGGGCTTGGCCTGCCGAACCAATTCAATTTTACTCATGGTGAAACTTTGCTAATGAATGAACTTGTCGTTAAAGCTACATTGCATAACTTCTGTTGCCCCCATGAGGAATTCTGAGAAATAACAACAACACTGTGGGTGCATCTACATGATGTAAGCCTTTGGTGATCGCACATGGATTTTATACCTTCTGCTCTAAGTCCAGGTTATTTCTTTGCAGTAGAATCAACAACTGAAACAATTCTTTGGCACTTCTTGGGACTTTGCTGATTTAACTGAGAAATACAGAGTTTTAAGGAGCTGCTAGGCTTGATCAACTTTGTGTCAACTCGTGTGGCGATAGCTTAAATGTAACTGACATTCATTTATACGAAAAGTTACGCACTTTAACTTAAAGGAGAGGAAGAGGTGCCAAAAAGATGAAAACTAACAGCGTGGTGGGGCGGACAGATAGTTAAGAATGAGGATGAGTCATCTGTAGGTGTTTTATGACAAGTTGGAAGAGAGGAGATGTGTTTTTCTGATCGCCTAAGGCACAAATGGGCTGAGGAGAGACGGAAGGGGAGAAAAAAGGATAAATTAAATAATGAGATAGTGAAGGAAGAGGGTGGAGGAGATCAAGAAGGAGAAAGTTTATTACAGAGTTGAAAGTGCTCTTTGTGAGTCTCCTGGCTTCCTTTGACTCTCACTTCATGTTGATGACACCCAAAGGGAAATATTCCTCCCTTGTTATGGCGATGGATGGGGCCGATCAGAGCTACAGTGTGTTAGTGTTTAGTAGAGATGGATGCCTAAGTAGGTGGGTCATCGGGTCCAGATGGAAACGACTGGCTTACACAACGCAACAGGCATGACCACTGTCGATCTATGGGAGACTCTGCTCTTAGAGGCTGTACTCATTTTACTGCAGAATCAGACTGAGCTGACCCACTCACATTATGATGACAGCATGATGTGTGGAGAATGAGATAGAGGGAGAAAGTGGTCATGGTGGCTGATGATTTGAATAGGTCGACATTAATATAATTTATTTTACAATCAATGTTGTACAGGGTTTTTAGTCATATAGTGACTTCTACTAAAGTGAAAAGGGGTTCCATGCATTCCTCAATAGCATATCCATTCAAGACTTTTCCTGCTAGTTTTGGATGATGCAAAGGTGATCCATGTTTTTCAAATCTAAATGCTCAAATTTCAATAAAAACACACAAGGACCAGTGATGATCCCCATTTTGCTTATAAGGACCAGATCTATAATTATGTATACAAGTAAAAGCAGTATAACAATAATCCCTATCAATACTTGTTAGTACAAACTCAACTCCCTCATCAGTAACACTGGATTTGTGTTTTAATAAAGTCAATGAGAGCAACGGATGCAACTTAACATATCCAAGATGGATGCTTCCTTTTCCATGAGGCCATCACGTAATTTCACTGCTATCTCTATTGACCTAAACCAATGTGGCCTGACTTGGTGAGAGAATGGATAAGGGGCTATTAGGGCCACATAAAGTTGAAATGTAACGTAATTGGGTTTTGGTCTTTTTGGAACAATGAGAGTTGCACTGTCTCTCTCTCTTTCTCTCTCTTTGATTCTTTAATGACTAATAATGAGAGTGTGACGTCCTGTGATAAGAGAAGTCATGGGTCAGATGACACATCTACTTCCTCCTCCAAACAATCAGCAGGATGAAGTCAGTTGATACAGGATGTTATTGTTCGAACATCTGCATGATTTGAATCTTACTGTTTATGATTTAATTAGCTGGATTCAGATAACTTTGCAATGTCCAGCCCCCTCTCTGATCATCTCCTTCCTCTAAAACTCTGTCTCTTCAGATGCTGAGCCCCCGTGGATCCAGTGCCCCAAGAACATTGTTGCAGGGACGGACGAGCGGCGCAACACCGCCATCGTTAGATGGAATGTCCCGAATGCCACCGACAACTCTAAAGAAGATGTGGGATTTTTTTATTTATGCAACTTCAATTTATTTTCAATAAAGATTTTCATTTTGTCTTCAACTGTTGGAAAATCGTCAAAAAAACACAAAAGCTGAAAAGCAGCGAAACCCACTTCACATGGCTCTGCTAAAGGACAACAATATCTCTCATTGTGACACAACTCATTAAGTCCAGCTTTGAGTTAATTCTTCATACAGTATTTGACTCTCTGTCCCTCCTCCAGGTGGTGGTGCAGGTGAAGCCAGTGTACAACCCTCCCCAGCTGTTGCCCATTGGAAGAGAAACCATCACCTACATCGCTACAGACCGCTCCAGGAACCAGGCCAACTGCTCCTTCACAGTCACTGTCATCGGTGAGATTTACGACTTTGGCGTACCCTAGTGGTACTATCCCCCAGGTGGTAGTGTCCCTACTTTCAAGAAAAACACACAATAATGTGCCAGGTTTCAGTGCAAATCTCAAATTTTCCTAACAAAAAAAATCCTAGTAATATCTATAGCTTGATGGTATCAGGATAATTTTGACAAAATAAACTGACCTTTCAGCTTGTGGACTTATTCACCTTTGTGAGTTTCAAATCAGTGGCCTCTTATGTAAAGGGCATAGATATTGAATAATGGTAAAGGGCAGCCCTTCTGTCCATCAGTGGAGACCTTACTGCCTGGTGTATTAGTATCGCCATCCGCTTAACTCTGTTCTACAGCTTATTCCTGTCATTCAGTGCAAAGCTGTGATTTTAGCCCCCTGGCAGGTGCCAAACAGGTTTACTGCAAAGGGTGAAAAACAGGGGTGTCTCATGTCAAACGCTCAATAATCACAGCAGTCAGGGGAAGAAAAACCTCAAGCATGGTAGCTGTGAACATTTCCATATGTTATTATGGTGGTGAAACGTTTTTTTTTTTTTTTATTGGATACATGTGTTCAACTACTGCCCCCTGACATTCTGTCCTGCTGCATAGCTCCAAATCTTGGGAGGGATTTAATGTTTATGCCCTGAAGCTAAAAAGCTATCGATATGTTTATAAAATGTGCCTGTTTTTATTGTGTGTTTGCCTGCCGTTAACAACCCTCTCCCCCCTTTCTAGATACCGAGCCCCCAGTGATTGACAGATGCAGGTCTCCGCCCACAGTCCAGGCCACAGACACGGAGACGGCGGCCGTTTGGGAGGTGCCACAGTTTTCCGACAACTCAGGTATGTCTGGTCGTCGCTCTCAGACGGCAAGTCACTCAACAAACACACACACAGACACACACACACACACGGAAGCGCCGTGGATAGTTTATTCTTCTGCTCTTCTGTTCCACTCCACCCTCTTCCTCCGCTGATGATGGTTAAACAGGATCTTTTCCGTTGGGCGACTGGAAAAAGGGGATCGGGAGAGGGCTGTGTGTGTGTGTGTGTGTGTGTGTGTGTGTGTGTGTGTGTGTGTGTGTGTGTGTGTGTGTGTGTGTGTGTGAGAGAGAGAGAGTGAGAGAGAATAATGGTAAAAGACTCTGGACATACTATGTGCCAATGGTGAGAGGATAGATTGTGTTTGTGTGTGTGTGTGTGTGTGTGTGTGTGTGTGTTTGAAAGAGACGAGTGGATGAATGAAGTTGTTACAGTGTCTGTTAATGTCATTAATGTAAAAACAGATGGCAGCAGAGAGACGCAGGTGTTTTTGCCATTCAAAATGTTCTTTTGTGATAATTTACACTCATTCCATCCATTTTAAATCCATTTATACTTGACGTATTTGTCAAATCATGAATATTTTCCTGTAATCAGAGTGACTGTGGTACACAATGAACCTGGGTATTTAATCACTGTCATAGCCAAGTTGACACTTCAGCATAACACCTGCAGGAGAATTGTGATTAAGTTCTCCATTCACAAGTGGCCCAGTGGAGGTTCAACCAGAAGTATTCATATTGCATTTAAATGACTTATTCAAAAGTACAGAAGTGTTACCAGCGAAATGTATTAATGTACCAGAACTGAAAGTCATTAGATGAAGGATCAGGAAAACTCGCTTTAAATGTCTTTTAGAGTGGCAAATTATTGAGGAGTTAAGTCTCTTATTAAATATCCGTAAGTGTATCTATTACCTATTATATGTTAGGTAGTCATTTCTTCTTTCATTATGTTTGAATTCCTGAAGAAAAGTGAGACATTGTCTGTGATTCAAAGTTGTGAACCTAATCTGTAGAAATGCATCATATTTCACACATTGGTGATATATTAACTCATAAGTGAAATAATAATAAAGTTTCTGGTTCGTACCTCTGTCAGTGGAGTAGAAGGAATACTACTGAACACCTAACTCAATTACAGTAATATATACTTTGCACTGTATGTAGTTACTTTCTACTTCTGCACATGTGCCTGTAAATGTGAAACACTAATACCTGACTTATGTAATGTAATGTAACTTCATTATAAAGGGATAATGTACAAAAGAAACATTAATTTTGTTTAGAGCAAAGACCGATGCATTGTACCAGGTTTTATCAAATTGCTATTCTCCACCTGTCGTCCCTGGGCAGGTAAGAACTTAACAGTACCAACCCACACTTTAGGTGCCTTCGACCAGATCCCCTAAAAAACGGCTTCCTTCCACCGCATTCATTATTGTTGATCTCCTCTGTGTTTTAATGTTTACACATAACTGTATTTTGTGTAAAAATTGAATGCTAATGCATATTAATAAACATGTGCATTTAAATCTAAATAAAAACAAAATCAGTGAGTTTGCGGCATAGACTGTATACAGAAGAGGTTTGATGCCATGTAAGTGTAAATAACTGAACATTTTTGAAAAATATTTTATTGCACCTCTACCTCTAAAATCATATAATAAATAGATTTTATCCAGTGAACCTTGAGCTCATTCTCTTGTTTACAGAAGACAGGGTGTACTGGCTGTTGTGAGAGTTTAATATGCAACCGCCGTCTCTCTTCTCAGCCTAGGCTAACACTGCTATGCTCACACTATGTTAATACATAGCAATTCAGTCTGATCCTGCTATAGTGAGTGCATCAAGGCCGTGTTGCCAAATAGACTAAATATCGCAGAGCTGGCCGGCTCTCTCCTGGCGCTCTAGCTGTACCCAAACAGACGTGGTGGTGACAGACAACAAACCAGACTTCTCCAGGGCCCGAGCCCACAGACAGACCCAATGTAACTCACTGGCTCCACGCACATACACATAAATAACACTAACGAGGCTCAGAGATGTGTTTGTGTGTGTTTGTAATGAAACTCAAACTTAACGTCTCACTCCCGAGACCTGGCGTGCTTATTCCCCACCTGTCTGCAGAAGTGCACCCCCATCAACACACACACACACACACACACACACACACACACACACACACACACACACACACTGTAATAACAGGCTGCTGTGGGCTGCTTTGGGGCCACACCACGTCAGCCCAGCGCTGCTTCGACGTCAGTGTTTTGTTTTTCCAGGCCCACACCCTGATGCCAGCACTATATATAGACAAGACTCTTAAGACACACACCCACACACACACACACACACACACACACACACACACACACACACACACACACACACACAGACATACAAAAGACACACACACACACAGGCTAAATATAAGGGGAGACACCAGACTCCAGCAGGCCAGACATGTGTCAGCCTTGTTCTAACGATGGAGGAAATGGATCGGAGTGAAACGAAAAAGGTCAATTTCTCTGCTACGCCACCTTCTCATTTGGCTTTTCAATCTTGTCTTTGTCTCGCACACTTGGAGTACAGATGGAATTTATTTATTTTGTAATTCAGAGCCTGTGTGTCATCATGCAGGGAAAACCCACAAGATCTCTCTCTCTCACACACACACACACACACACACACACACACACACACACACACACACACACACACACACACCTCTCATCACCACTGCTTCTCCAAAGCCATTATCCATCACACTCTACACATTCAGTCTATTTCTTGTGTGTACCAGACTATAGCACTTTTCCATCTCCAATCCCGAAAGCTGGATTTGTTGGTGCCATGTGATGCCCACAGACACCATTCCCATGTCAACATATCACTGTTTGACATGACTTCTGTGGTTTACAGAGAGTGACTCATTAAGTCCTGGAAAATAATGAATGAGGCCTCTACTGACCTCTGCAGGATGACTGGAGTTGAAAGAAGTTGTTTTACTTTCGAAAGTTTTACTGCCTAACACTTTTGCTTGACATCCAAAGAACTGGCCAACAATGATATCTAGTGTGACAATATGTGCACAAATGTCATAGAATATGAGCCACACGTGCAAAAGAATATTAACTAATTAGATGTAAAAATGTAAAATAAATAAAACATCTTGAAAAATGAACTAGTGTGTCATTTCCCAGTAGGTTTGACCAATGTAGATATAACGTATAAGAGTAACGATACTGTGTCACTAGCCTATAAGGATTAAAAACTAAGCACACAGATATTCAATTGTGTGTGTGTTTGTTTTAGTAATATGATGATCTTGCTTTACAGTCACATCCCAGTTTTGTGTTAAATGTACTGCATGTCTATATAACAAACCCTTTTGTCTGTCTCAGGTGGTCGCCTCACGGTGACCAGCAGCCATACTCCAGGCTCTCTGTTCCCAGAAGGTGAAACTCTGGTTCAGTACACCGCTACTGATGCAGCAGGAAACAACCGCACTTGTAACATCACCGTCACTGTGCAAGGTAAAGAGCCTACTGACACGCCATGGCTTATTCAAATAACTTTAATTGAGTTACGTTTGTTTACGTTCAGTTTTTTAGTTTAATTTATGTGAATATTTGACCGTTTAAACTGTATTATGTGTATTCTAATTTAGTTTTGTTGGTTTTGTTTGCTGTATTGGCATTCTTTTCAAGCATCTGTAAAAAGGAATAAAAATCCATTGAGGTATTATTTTATACTATGTGTATGTTTTCAGGTACAGCCTGTGAGCAGCCGTATGTCCCAGTAAACGGAGAGTTCCTCTGCTCTGAAGAAGAGGACGGGGTTAACTGTACTCTTCACTGTAAAGACGGCTACAGCTTCACACAGGCTGCAGTGCACAGCTACTTCTGCGCCTACAACGGTGTGTGGGAGCCGCCCTACTCTGCAGACAGACCCGACTGCTCAGGTGAACACAGAACAAGTCCTCAGTTACTGTGATTTTTAGATATCTACAGTAGTAACCGTTTTGCTACACTGCACTACAGATTAATGTGTGCACCCATTTCAAGGACGCACCCTTAATTTGTTGTCCTTGTAGGGTTTGGCTAGTTTAACGATAAAACCAATTTAAACACACAAGTTTGGAGCATATGAGATTGAGAACTGTGCTGTTTGACACCCTGTTTGTCTTTCCCAGAGAACCGAATAGCAAACAATGGGTTCAAACCCTTTGACATGCTGTTTAAAGCATCTCGCTGTGACGACGTGGACCTGGTCAAGTCATTTGCCGGGGAGTTCAACACCAAACTGGGAGTAATGGTGAGGATTTGTATATATACAAACACACATACGCACTTATTTGCTTATCATCAACCCACAAACATATTTTGTTCCCTCCACAGCTTCCCAGCATTTGTAGCAGCGAGGATGTCACCTGTAAGCTGGAGGTGTTGTCACAGGGTCACTGTCTAGAGTACAACTACGACTACGAGAACGGTTTCTCTATTGGTAAGATTAACACACACAAAAAACACCCAAACTAAAAATCCTGCTTAATCATTTTGTCTCATTATTCATCCGTGTAACATTTATCAGTGCCAGGGGGTTGGAGCAACAGCTATGGTCCTCAGGGCACCCAGGACTATGCCTACTTTGAGTCAGGCTTTGCCACAGGCGGCCGACAGCTCCCCAGGACTCAGCAAGACAGCGGCATGCAGCCCCACCACCGCACCAAGAGGCACCGCAGAATCAGAGGGCCCACCAGAGACCAAAAGATCCAGATCTTTTTCAACATTACAGGTATATTAAAGGTGTTTAATTACCTTTATAGTCCTGGGAATATATGTCTATACATGTTCTGCTTAATAACCTGTTGGGTTTTCTATACCAGTAATATATACATACAGAAAATATCTGTTTATTAATATATTTAATACACCACTTGAGCAGTCGAAACATGTCAAGGCATGAAAAGTAATACTAGTCTTTATACAAGAACATTTAAGGTATTTATAAAATTAGACTGAATGAACCTTTTTGGACTACTTAATACCACCAGTTAGTTATCGGTCTTTTTTAAACTTTGTCCATTCTCCCAGCAAGCATCCCTCTGCCCTCATCGAGGAACGACTCAATCGAAGTGGCCAATCAGAGGAGACTCCTGCGCACCCTGGAGCAACTGACCAATCGTCTGAAGCGGACGCTGGCCAAGCAGCCGCTGTCCAGTTTCAGCGTGTCGTCAGAGATGATCGTCGCCGATCCCAAATCTCTGGAAAGCAAGAAGCCCTCTCTGTACTGCAGGCCGGGCTCAATGCTCAAAGGCAGGATGTGCGGTGAGTGGGATGGGATTGGATGGAGCACACACCCAACTAAAATAGGGTTTACTTAGCATTATAACAATATGAACTGCATGACATTTAAGAATCTTGGGAAAATCTAATGCTGCTATACTGTGTACTGTTGCAGTCCAATGTCCGGTGGGAACTTACTTCTCTCTGGAACATAACGAGTGTGCGAGCTGCTGGCTGGGTTCCTACCAGGATGAGGAGGGGCTCCTGGAGTGTAAGTCTTGCCCCGAGGGAACGTCCACGGCCTACCTGCACTCCCGCAGCGTCGCTGAGTGCAAAGGTAACAAAGACACACTAAGACTCAAGCTTAAAGGCCTACTTCACCGGTTTGAATATGAAGGTGTATTGAATTCTGAGATCCTATGTAGTATAAATGTGCAAAAAAAAAAAAAAATCAGTTCATCTTAGCCTGAGAAAAGGCAGAAAGAGTGTTTTTTTTAACCCTATATTAATCTTACTGTGACATCACAGTAAGATAAATATAGGGTTAAAAAAAAATTACTTTGTAAATATTACTGTGATGTCACAGTAGGAGAAATCACAGTAATATTTACAAAGTAAGGTTTTTTTTTAACCCTATATTTATCTTACTGTGATGTCACAGTAAGATTAATATAGGGTTAAAAAAAACACTCTTTCGGCCTTTTCTCAGGCTAGGATGAACCAATTTCAATTTTTTTTGCACATTTATACTACATAGGATCTCAGAATTCAATACACCTTCATATTCAAACCGGTGAAGTAGGCCTTTAACTGATGGATCAATAGCCTTTGCCAAATACTTCAAATTGTGTATGTTACTTTTAATATAGAAAACAATAATAAAATAATTGCCTCCTAATGATTTTATTTTAATATCCTGGGTGACTATTTTGCTCATTTAGAACTACACATATGTTAAAACATATCATAACAAATGAATCACAAATATTGCTTCATGTTAATACATTTCCTCAGATGTAAATGAATACTGAATGCACTGTGTGTTAATTGAAGGGCTGACATTGCTTTCTACTTGTAAATATTCCATGTGATTTGCATGTGTTCACAGGGCAGTGTAAGCCTGGAAGCAACTCTATGAATGGGTTGGAGATCTGCGAGTCTTGCCCGCTGGGTCACTTCCAGTCCGGTTATGGCGCCAGGGAGTGTCTGGTCTGTCCTGACGAGACTTCCACCGTCACCAGAGGAGCCGTGGATGAGGCCGAGTGTGGAGGTGATGCCGTTTGACAGTGTGAAGTGCACGCCCTGAACGTCCTATCAACTTTCTTATTTCAACCACAAGAGGCCTTAATCCTTCTTAAGTTATTCCAAATGCTGCTAGGTTACACAAATAAATGTCATTCCAGTCTGTAAGCAAAACAATTATGTGTAAGTTAGTATTTGGCATTCGTGTGCTGGATCTGAACTTTTCATATGATTGCCCTTTAAAGTTGGATGATAAATATGGAAACTGTGATTTTTTTTTACCTGGGTTTCCCCAGTTAAAGTACAAAAATAATCTTTAACCTTTAAACACTTTGACGTGGAACTCCCAGATGATGGACTTTTCAACTAGAAAATTGAACTTTTTTTTTGTGTGTGGATTCTGCCAACTACTTAACTGCATTATATTTCTTCTCTTCTAATCTCAACCCCTACAGTCCCATGCGCGGCAGGTCATTTCTCGCGCACCGGTCTGGTTCCCTGTTACCCTTGTCCTAGAGATTACTACCAACCTGAGCACGGCCGCTCCTACTGCCTCTCCTGCCCCTTCTACGGGACCACCACAATCACTGGGGCAACCACAATACAACACTGCTCAAGTAAGTGTCCCTTGGCCAGACCCCTGGCCAAACTCACACACAATTCCATTATTTCATTTCTAGAATATAGAGGATCTTTGTTTTTGTGTTGAACTGTTGAAAAGAGATGTGAAGCTATCTAATATCATAGTTTGTTCCAGCCCGAGCTCCAGTCTAAATTCACTCTGATGTAAGCAGACGTAAGCAGAACACCATTGTGCTTTGTTGAGTTGGCATGTCAAAGGATTAATGTTAAATTTCTACGGGACTTGCCAAGTGAAGTCAGCTGAAGGCAAAAATATAACTACCTGCTCTGTGTCAGTTTCTCTGCGTTGGTGTGAGCGTCTGATCTGTGTTGTGACAGCTTAGTACAATTGGAAAAAATGTAATGACTGCACAGGATCACCAGGGAAAATTGGAATAATGTTACTATTATTGCACTGCTGGAGAATGGAAATGTATAGTAGTACTGCATGCCTACAGAGTGGGACCTAACAGTGGTTAGGACGTCCTGCCAGTTTTCAATAAGAATGCAGGCTTTTGTTTAAATGGATCACGCCCGTCTGTGAGTCTGGTAGCAAGGGGAAAGATTCTATGCCGTGTTTTTCCGACTTGTCTTTGCTTACATTGCCTGCCTGTGCCTTTTTCTGGGTGTCATTGACAGGTTTTGGCTCTAGTTTTCTTCCCAAGGAGGAGAGTGTAACTGCAGCTCCTGAAGTGGAGGCCAGTGAGGACTACCAAGCAAGCAGTCAGGTTAGTATTACATTTTATTAAATTTAATTAAATTAAATTTAATCCAATTAAATTCAATTCAATTGGGCCTCAATGGCATGGAAAAACAGAAGTTAACATTGCCAAAGCTATTAAGCAAAATGAAATAAAAGCTATTGAGCAAAACAAAACCAAAGTTATTATATAGTAATTTAAACTCACATTATTACTGACATTGTACCACCATATAGGTCTCAAACTTCTCACATTAACATATGGTTCCTCTTATAGAAGTGTAAATTAACTTAGTCAAATGACATAGATTTGTTCAAATTTTTCGACCAAAGGACACTATGGACAAACTGTGAACCCGTGTTTTTATTGAGTGTCTGTGTGACGGATTGACCTTGGTTCTTCGTGCAGGTTTTCCACGAATGCTTCCTGAATCCCTGTCAGAATAAGGGAACGTGTGAGGAGGTCGGGGCAGGATACGTTTGCACCTGTATGCCAGGGTTCACAGGTAAACCACCAGTCAGAGAGTCACCTGGTGTGGTTTTAATTAAGATATTTAACATACACATTTTAAGCGTTTAACAGTGAGAGTAAGATTAACATAAATTGTCCTATCACTGCCATGTGGACGATACTAAACTGTCACTCTCGTTTGAGCTCATTCATCTTAGCCACAGTTGTGTTGTATGTCACTTTGTCATGACGAGGATTTGATACAGCCTCCGGTATTTCTCCCTCAGGTGCCAAGTGTGAGATTGACATCGATGAGTGTGACTCCACTCCGTGCCAGAACGGAGGCCTGTGTAAGGACGGCATGGGAGACTTCCAGTGTCAGTGCAAGCCTGGGTTTTTAGGTAAGGAGCCATTGAGAAAAATACAGTCTTGATGATTTATAATACACACAAAGATCTCAAAAGTAAAAAAGAAACAAAAAAAACCAAAGGTCAACTGGAAAAAGTAGGTTGAGGGATCTGACTTAAAGGCTATTTTATTTGTTTTTATTAATTATAAATGTATTGTTTTAGCACTACTTCTGTACATTTTGAGCCCAAAATACTATTGTTTCAACCATGGGAATTCAACAGTGATGTGTCAATAGCACATTGAAACTATGAATTACTTTTAACTCTTGACTCCATTTGTCTCAGGCTCCCTGTGTGAGGCGGAGGTGAACGAGTGTATCTCCTCACCCTGTCTGAACGAAGGTGTGTGTGTGGACGAGGTCAACAAGTTCACCTGCAGTTGTGCCAGTGGCTTCACAGGTCAGAAAACATTTTCCTTCTGGACAAGCAGTTTGACCGTTGATTTTTCCTCATCAGTTTTAATTTATTACATGACTTCAGTTTATTTCCCATGTGGATTATTTCAGATTATTAATTCATCTATTAATCTATCTTCTGTTATAATACAGTATATCGTACTATATGTAAACAATTCTGACCATGGTGTAGAAAAAGACTAAATACTTATTTCTTTCTTGTGTTTTGCACATTTCTGCAGGATCTCGTTGTGAGCTGGAAATAAACGAGTGCCTTTCCAACCCCTGTCTGAACGGAGCTGTGTGTGAGGATCTGACCGGAGGCTACAACTGTGAATGTCCCGTCGGCTTCTCAGGTGATCGCTGCGAGGTCAACATAGATGAATGTGACAGCAGCCCCTGTCTGAATCAAGGCTCATGTCTGGATGCTGTTAACAATTTCAGGTAAAACACCTTTCGATGGGAAAAATCAGCTCTTTGCTCTATATTTGTAACACCCTGTTAGCAAAATTATTTAAGGGGAATACTGATGTCTGATTCACGCTTAATTTTATACATTTTGAAATTTAGAAAGTTTTTCAGATGCATAATGTTGAGGGAAACTTAAATACATTTTAAAAAAGTCATCTTAATATTGCTCTAAAATACGTTTCAGTTGAAATCAAAATGTATAGTCAAAGAAACATAATTAAGAACAGTTTAAAAATGTTGTTTTACTTTTTATATAGCAAAACAAAACAACACAATTACAAGCATTTTCAGCTGAATATGTCACCAGTTTATTTCAAGTTATTGGAAGACTATCTATAGTTTTAGGATCCCAATCCTTTTAGTACAACATATGAGCCAAACCTGTTCCATTGAAAACTGTGCACTGCTATTTTTGTAATGGTACTTATGAATGGTATTTTGCCGTGTTCCCCTCCCTTCTCCCAGGTGTCAGTGTGTGGAGGGTTTCCGTGGTCGTCTGTGTGAGGTGGACGTGGACGAGTGCCACCCAAACCCCTGTGTGAACGGGGCAAGCTGCATGGACGGTCTGGGCTCCTTCACATGTCGCTGCCTCCCTGGGTTCAACGGAACCAGGTGTGAGACAGGTACTATAGGACAGATGACACATCACTTTGGCAACTTGAGTGGGCACCGACATATACCTGTGGCCGTATAAGCAACAATTTGAAAAGAGTCAGAATAATCTTTAGATCTTTAATGTTTCTCTTAAACTCAAGTTCCCACAAATTTATGGCGACTCCTTGTGGGGTCCCGACCACGAAGTTTGCAACCACTGATTAAGAAAATGCATGTGAAGTGTCCATAAAAATGCTTACCTGTATTTGTGTACAGAGGACTTAAAATAAGTGAAGAAGAGCACTAACAAGAATAATTTGATTGAATACATGTTATATTCACTCTATAAATGTAAATGTCTCTCTATCCTATCAGAGATGTCCTCTGCCTTCAACCTGGACTTTGAGGTGTCTGGTATCCATGGCTATGTAATGATGGATGGAGTGATGCCGGCACTGACAGAGATCACCTGCACCTTTTGGATGAGGTCGTCGGACACCACCAACTATGGCACACCGGTCTCCTACGCCGTGGAGGGCAGCGACAACGCTTTCCTGCTCATAGACTACAACGGGTCAGTGAAATACTAAGAGTTAAGAGAATATAAAAGCACACACGCTGTATTATTTCATATAGTAAATGTAATTCCCCTGCTTCATTTCTTTACCCCAGAAGAAATATAATTTTCTTCTTCATTATTTATCTCCCCTGATGATTTTTCCATATCTGAATAAATCCTTTCTAACCATTTTTCCATCTTCCGGTCATTGTCTCTCCCTACAGGTGGGTGCTGTATGTGAACGGTAAGGAGCGGATCACTGACTGTCCTGCAGTGAACACGGGTCTTTGGTACCACATCGGAGTGTCCTGGAGGAGCTGGGATGGTGACTGGAAAATCTACATCAACGGGAAGCCTTCGGACGGAGGCAAAGGCCTGTCAGTCGGCACCACTATCCCAGGTGTAGTGCTATCCTCGACCTGGTCATCAAATCTACATAATATAAGATGATTGAATATCTTTTTATTAAACACAGTCATTTGTGAGTCCATTTGGTTAACCTCTGACCTCTGTCCTAAAGGTGGTGGGGCGCTGGTATTAGGTCAGGACCAGGATCAGAGGGGCGAGGGCTTCAACCCCGTCGAATCCTTTGTCGGCTCCGTCAGCCAACTCAACATCTGGGATCGTGTTCTCTCACCGCAACAGGTAAATATAATAAAAAAAAATCTCAAGGCACATCTTGATTATTTTATTTCAAATGCATTGTGGTGGTGTAAAGAGCCAAAAATATGAAAATTGGTCCAATGTCCAAATATGTATGTACCTGACTGTGCTCTTGAGGATTGCTAGGGCAACTTTGAACCAATGTCTTCATATGATTAGATATTATTTAGAATATTTACATGAATATGATTAATTAATTGATGATATGATGATTTATCAACTCATTTTCCGTTTGTCTAAACTTTAGATCAAGGTCCTGTCCAGCAGCTGTCCAGCCTCCCATGTGACCCACAGAGGGAACGTCCTTGCCTGGCCAGACTTCCTCAGTGGGGTGGTCGGTCGGGTCAAAGTTAACCAAAACAGCATTTTCTGTGCTGGTAAGAAAAGGCTTCACAAATGAATGATGACCTTCCAATACATTTCTAAAATGAGTGTGCACAATGTTTGGGTATCAAACTTTTCACTTAGTACTGTATAACTTAAGAGGAGCCTTTCTATTTGCAACCTTTCTATTAACCCTTCAAACCTGCCTTGTCACAGTGTCTCTATCACTTAAAAAACATTCCTGTTCTCTCCAGATTGTCCCAAGCTGGAGACTGCAGTGCCCCACCTGCACGCCTCCACAGTAGAGGTGACCCCCGGTGCCCAGGTCCAGCTGTCCTGTGATCCCGGCTACTACCTGTTGGGGGAGCCGGTGCTGCAGTGCCAGAATAAAGGAGAGTGGAGCCATCCTCTGCCCAGCTGTGAACGTAAGGCACAAAGAGACAAAAACTGCTCTCGGATTTGAATCTCACCGTATATGTTCCAGTCTGTATGACAGATACTTAAAAATCCTAAAAGTAATTTGAAAGATCCTTAGAATCCAGACAAATGGAACTGTTATTACAATTGTATTGTATTTGAATTTGTGAGTTCCTTAATGATATTCCTCTGTACTGTGTGTGTTACAGGAGTGTCCTGTGGGGCTCCTCATCCTCTGGAGAACGGTTTGATTCAGGGCGCAGACTTCCAGGCCGGCAGTTCTGTGGTCTATCAGTGTAACGTTGGCTTCTACCTGCTGGGAGACACAAAGGTGCACTGCAGCAACAGTGGCAAGTGGGGAGGAAATTCACCAGCCTGTCTAGGTATTTCTACTTCTATTACATAGTTTTTTTTTTAAATCAAATGTGATATGTAGAGAATTTGAAGTGACAAGAAATTGTTGGTATGAATTTGAGTGCATTTGTCTATGTGTTTGTGTGTATGTAGATGTGGACGAGTGTGCTCTGGGCTCGGACTGTGACTCACAGTCTAGTTGTCAGAACACGGAAGGCTCCTACACCTGCACCTGTATCCACCCGTACAGTGGAGACGGCAAAAACTGCACAGGTAACACAATGCAGAAAGTGCTAAATTAAAGACACATTGTGAACCATTTCATCTGTTCCATTTTTTATATGTGTCTGTACTTCCCCTGTCTTCCCACCAGAGCCAGTGAAGTGTGAGAACCCCGGGTCTCCAGAGTTCGGTCACAGAGACGGCAGCAATTTTCTGATGGGCGGTGAGGTTGTTTTTCGATGCCAGAACGGTTACGAGCTGATAGGCTTGTCACACCTCCGTTGCCTGGAGACAGGAAGCTGGGACAGTCCAATCCCATACTGCAAAGGTGATTGATGTAATTAAATAAAAAATAAAAAATGTTTAAACCAACAAATAATTAAATAATGCAAATAAAATAATACAAATTAAAGAACAACCTACTAACTGGTTATACAGACTGCGGTTTGCCCTCTCAACTTTATTTACTTAAACTCTTACCACAAGAGGGAACCGTTTTCCTTCTTTGAGAAAATGAAAGGAAAAAGAAAGTTGGGTGATTGAAATGCTTTTCCACTGGTCAGAAACACCAAAATCCAAAATGAATTGATCCAATTAGAGATTATTGTCTATTAAGCCTGATGCAGTTTATTCCTTTGTGCCACAAAACTAAAAAAAGAGGAATAGTTTCAAACACATAGAAAGTGTTCATGTACTGTAAACTAAACCAACTTCCCCACATATGTGTGAGAAAGAGGCTCTGCAGTCGTTGGTGTGACCACAAAAGCATGATTTCAAATGAGATATAAAAGTACATTCACACTCAAACACTCTCTGCTCTTGATTCTTTATGATATGGGGGTTTAATCAAAGCCGCACACAAATAGTATAGACATACAGTATAAGGACACAAATACACAATCATGGAAACACACATTATGCAATGCCAGACAGCCCCGGCTGCTCTGTGAGGGAGTGATTATACATACAGCTGTCTTTTTGTCAACGGGCTGAAAGGCCTGACAACCGCAGGGTCTCCATTGGCTCTAAGCCACATTCTCCCTCATGGCGAAACGGAAACTGACATACTCAGCGCCCGCAGACTGTGCCAATACATTACGCTTAGCCCTTACTGGCAGTTTATCGCCATACTGAAAGTGAAGGGATGACTGTAAAAGAGTTATCTGATATTATATATAAAGCACATGCATGGTGTTCTTTGCCAAAAACTAAACAATTTATTTTCATTTACATTTCTTCCTGTATGTTACAGGCAACAATAACAGAAGGTAAATAATTCATGTGGTTGATGTTGCATTAAGGCCAGGACACACCAGTCCGACTTGTTTCTACTTGTTCCGACTACGCAAAAAATGGGGTCGGCCGTTTCAGGAAGCTCCTAGGCTTCCCGTCGCGGCCAGAGAACACACCAAACTGACTGCTGACTTTCCGTACGCTCTGTTGCTTGCGCGGGACGTAATGTCTCCATAACAGCAGGCGGCGCTAATCTGTATTGTGGCCCGAAAAAATACGAAAGCCGGAAATGATGGGACAGCTCTCTAGAGCATAAACATAGATAGAAATACGTATTTATATTTATGGACCATAAGAGCACAATTTTTAGCAGAGAGTGTCGAGCATGGTGTCGAGCAGTCAACAAGGGTTGATGCATGTGAGTACTCTCAAAACGAAACGAACAAACACATTAAAACGATGGCTAGCTGTTGTTAGCTGTTTGTGCTACCCGCCTCACTTCCGGGCTTCACTGATTCGCTAGCCCTCCACCAATCAAATTGCTCCAAATGAAAGACGGTCGCCCGCCGATTGAACATGTTCAATCGGCGCCGACAGGCTCAAAACAAGCCCGACGACCTCTACGTCGGCCGACGTCACGGCACACACCAAACAGATTCGTCTCCCGACCCCCTATCGACTCAACGACGGCGATTTTCGGGCTGGTGTGTCCTGGCCTTTAGAGAGCACACTAATGGCTCATTATATGGCTACAGCTCTGAGTTTTTTCTGCGACCATACACACAAATGCCAGTGGTATTTTTGTGTGAGGTGAATTTCCATCTCCCATTGTTAAGATCCGCAAATACAGCAGTGTTATAGAAAGTATGAGGTGATGGATGTGTGGCAGTTGGAGTCACAGTACCCAACCCTGTGTGTTCACAAAGAATACTCTTCAGTCTGTCGTATAATGTCTTCTGTTTCTCTGAATGGAGCATTGTCTGAGGAAATAACCCAGATGATGTTATCAAGCCCCTTTTTTTCCTTTCCCCCCCACCCCCCTTTATTCATAAAGGTAAATTCCATTGATACCGGAGACTCTTTTGCAAGGGAGACCTGTTCCCATTCACACACACATTCATACACCTATAGGAGGTTAACTATCGACATTCACAAGAGGCAAAGTGGGTGAAGTGTCTTGCCCAAGGACACAACAACCATGACACAGGTGGCAGGGCGGTGATCGAACTGCAAACCCTTTGATCATTGGCCGAACCGCTCTACCACCTGAGCCACAGTCGGCCTTTCAGACACGCACCCCTTTAAATCTATCTGATGGCAGTTAAACATGTCGGCCTCATGTCTTAATAAGCTACCTGGTCCATTTTACATATAAGTCAGGGAGGCCAGACGTGACCTAAAATCCCCTAGGGGAATACGTCAGAGAGTTCCCCAAGCATCAGTTTCTGCTGGAGCTTATTCCAAAAAGAGCTAAAAGCAGCACCACCCAGTTTAGTCCTTGTATGGGGTATCATAAGGGTCGGCCAACCTTGTGATCTAATCGAGTGGGCTGATTCTCAATGAGGCAAGATAAGAGAGAGTGCCTAAGAGCCCAACCACAGTAGAATCTGAATATGTTAAACAGAACACAAGAGATTAACAATGGATCATTTTAATATAGAAAAAAGAACACAAGTCTCTAAAGCAATGACATATTCTAATGAAAACAAAGAATTTGTTGGATTATGGGAAGTGCATCACTCAGTATTTTTTTATGCTCTTGAAAGGGATCAAGATATCTAGTCCTCTTCGTTTTTGGCTTTTCTATCTCTTATCCGTCTCCTGTGAGTCCCTCAAGTGCAATATTTAATCACTGAGGCTCCCCTCCATCTACTAATGCCTCTCAGTCTCACCTATTTGGCCTCCATCCATTTGTATACTTTCCTGATCGCTTCTTCCATCCTCTTAGTGTAGAATGTAATGGAGCATTAATCTTTGACAAAGGCTTTGCCAAAAACGAACCTACGTTGAATCAATAACACTCACAGGCGTCTGTGAACTTGTCTCTCTCTCTCTCTCTCTCTCTCTCTCTCTCTCTCTCTCACTCTCTCTCTCTCTCTCTCTCTCTCTATAGAAATGTGTATATGCTATTTTTAACCCTGAAGATACAGTAGACTATTCAAATGATTGATCATCTATGTGATTTTGTTGCATTGTAGCCCTCTCCTGCCTGACGCCAACTGTTCCCGAGAACTCCATCATGAAGGGAGACAACTTCACCTATGGAAGCAAGGTGACTTTCAGGTATCATTTGCATCGCCTACAGCACTTGGTTGTTATTCTGACAGTTGACATTCTTTACAAAAAGGTGCCAAGTAAAAACATTGCGAGCTTCAAGGTAACCTCTACTTTCGTTCATCTCAGCTGTATGAAGGGCTTCCTGCCTCAGATAACCTATGAGTACCAGTGTCAAACTAGCCTGAGGTGGAGCGGGACGCCACCAGTCTGTCACCCAGTGATCTGTGGGGGGCCTCCAACTATTGGGAACGCCCACTACACCCTCAACACAACCACATACACGTCCACTGTCACATATACCTGTGCTGAGGGATACAGGTATGGCTAAATCACCATCAGCTGCACTGTTTACCTTTTCCTTCTTAAAGTGATATCAGTTGATTGAATAAATGCATGTTATACCAATTTGAATTGCTTTCAATTGTGTTATAGCTTCATGACTTCTAAGTAGAATGAAGTTATAAAGACATGAAGCTGAAGTGAGAATAAAATCGCCTCAATGTATTATGACAAAACAATAAAGAGCTGCAAAACATCCACCTGAACCTGCAACTGCCAAGCCACTGACTTTCTTGAGTTATATTTGTATATAAGTGATATACAGTATGCATAGTGCAGATGCAACCTCCAGAGACATTATGAACTTTGTTTGATGCTTTGTTTGACATTTTTTAATATCTCAGTCTGTGATCATCCTAGTAAATCTCTTTAACACTATAATTGTAGTGTGAGTGTGTAAACTAAAGTAATGTGTTGGTGTGAAGACCACAGGGCTCCATGGAGGTAGTTTGTGAAGCGACAGGGGATTGGAGCTGGCCTGTGCCCCGCTGTGTGAGTGTCCTGTGCAGCGAGCCTCCGGACCTGAGAGACGCCGTGACTGTAGGAGAGAACTTTGAACTGGGACACAAGGTGCACTATGTCTGCAAAGAAGGGTAAATGTGGTCGAAGTCTAATCCTTAATTGTGCTGTTTTGACATGTTAAAACTAAGGAAGTATATTTAATTAAAGCCCATGGAGAAAATGGTCTTTTGCATTTGACCGCTCTTAACTTTGTTTACTGTTGCACCATGGGTATATTAAACTGTGACTTATTTTTACCCTTTGCGTTTCCCTGTTGGTCTCCTTCACCTGCAGCTACACTCTGATTGGCCCGGAGACCAGAGAATGTCTGGCGAGTGGCGAATGGAGTGACAGCTCTGCCCAGTGCGTCCCCCGCTCCTGTGGCCCGCCGCCGGACATCGACCACGCCGAGCCCTACGAGAGCCACCAGCTGTTCGGAGACACCGCAAACTACTACTGCACAGACGGATACACTGCCGGCAACAACTCCAAGATGGTGTGTAACGCTCAGGGTGTGTGGGCGCCCCCCGATGGCATGGAGGCCCCTCGCTGCATCGCAAACTTCTGCTTACGTCCACCTGAGCTTCCCCATGCCATTTTAGATTCAGTCAACAAACCCAAATACGCCAGCAACACTGAAGTGAATTATAAATGTGAGGAGGGCTTCATGCTGAACACTACAGCCACACTCAGATGTCTGATGGGAGGAGGGTGGAATCCTTCACCGTACGATATCAGCTGTGTGCCGGTGAGGTGTTCCAGGCCTGACAGCATAGACCGGGGCTATGTGAGCGGGACTAACTACAGTTTTGGAGCATTGGTGGCCTACAGCTGCGATAAAGGTTTCCTGATCCGAGGGGAGAAGAGGAGGACCTGCAAGGCCAATGGAGAATGGGGAGGAATTCTGCCGACCTGTGTACCTGTTACCTGCTCTCCCCCTCCCGCACTCAAGAATGGATACATCCAGGTAGCAACCATCTCGGAATCTCCTCGTTTATTTTTGTAATTAATTGCTACCATATCACTCTTAATAAATTATTTTGAAGTTACAGACTTGTAAAGTGTCACCAATAACTTTTTTTTTCATATTTCAAATTTTTACTAAATATGTTAAATGATGAATCCCTGTATTTATCTCCTATAGGGCCGAGGTCGATTCACCTTCAACATTAAGGTGACTTATGCCTGTAATGCGGGTTACAGGCTCGTCGGTCGTCCGGAGCGAGTTTGCCAAGCCAACCGCCAGTGGACCAACAGTGACCCTCCCGCCTGTGTCCTCTTGACCTGCGACCCTCCTCCCGACATCGTGCACGGACACTACATGGAGTCAGACTTCCAGGTTGGCCGAAAGGTGCAGTACGTCTGTGACGAGGGGTACGAGCTGGCAGGCGACGCTACCTGGACCTGTCTGAAGTATGGAAGGTGGGATAAGTCCAGGCGTCCCCGCTGCTCACCGGTGCAGTGTCCAGAGCCGCCATTGGAGGAGAACCACCTGGTCTTACAGGGCCTGGACTCTGATTCTGGAACTGTGGAGTTATCCTGCGAAGATGGCTACGTCCTCGAGGGCGCCCGCATCCTCCGCTGCACCCCGTCACAGGAGTGGAACGACACCTTTCCAGTATGTAAGCAGGTGTTTTGCGGTCTACTCCCTGAAGTGTCATTCGGTGGACCTTCTTCATCATCTCCACCATTCTCTTTCAACGCTGTGGTGAGCTACACATGCATGGACGGCTTTACGTTAAGGAAAGAAGGCTCTGTGTCTTGTCTAGCCAGCGGGCAGTGGAGCAGTCCATACCCAGAGTGTATTCCAGTCGAATGCCCTCAGCCGGTGGAGATTTCTAATGGCATTGTCGACGTCCAGGGTCTGATGTACCTCAGCAAAGCACTGTACAGCTGTAAGAATGGATATAATTTAGTGGGCAACTCTACTGTTCTCTGTGGTGAGAGGGGACTCTGGATTGGGGGGATACCTTCCTGCCGCCCAATCGAATGCTCGCTTCCTAAACAGATAGCCAATGGAAAAGTAGCTTACACAAAGCTCCAGTTTGGTCACAGTGTCACCTACTCTTGCCGTCGTGGTTACCGTCTCCAAGGCCCAGAGACTCTGAAGTGCCTGGCCAGTGGGATGTGGGACATCGAGCCGCCTTTGTGTGTGCAGATATCTTGCACCCCGCCCCTGCCTATTGAAAGCGGATTCGTGGAGGGCCAGGATCACAGTTTCGGCGTCACTATTTTCTACAGCTGCTTACCCGGCTTCCAATTGGTCGGCCAGGACCACCTGACCTGTGAGGAGTTCGGCTGGTCCAGTTCCGTTCCTATTTGCGTGCCCTCGGACTGCGGCCTCCCTCCGCACATTGACTTTGGGGAATATGTCAGGGTGCCAAACCTGGAAAGAGACACTGGAACACTAGCCTCTTCTTTGGACTTGAGCTTCCTTCACGCGACATTAATTGAATATCGTTGCCACAAAGGTTATGACATCACAACTCCGACCAGGTTGGTGTGTCAGGAGGACGGAGGCTGGAATGGGACGGCGCCATCTTGTGTCCCTGCGGAGTGTGAAACCCCGCCCAGTCCAGAGCACGGCTGGGTGAATGTGACTGATACCTCGCTCGGCAGTTCGGTCAAGTATACTTGTGAGGAAGGATACAAGCTTGAGGGGGAACCTCTTAGGCAGTGTGTATCAGGTCGACTGTGGACTAATGACGCCCCAGTTTGTCGGCCTGTTTCCTGCAGCGATCCAGGTGCTATCGCCAATGGCACAAATCATGGAGGATCTTTTGTATATCCTGAGGTGCTGCAATATGAGTGTAGTCCTGGATTTGTACTAAAGGGAAGTAAATCTATCATCTGCCAGGTGGATGGACAGTGGAACGGGCAGAAGCCTCGGTGTGAGCCGGTATCTTGTGGTCCTCCTAAAGTCCCCAGTAATATAACTTATAAAGGAGATGACTACAGCTATAATAACGAGATAGAACTGAGCTGTCAGCCCGGTTTCATCATACAAGGTAAATCTATCAGTGTGTGCCAGGCTGACGGCACATGGAGTCACCAGTCTCTTACCTGTGTACCTGCCCGCTGTGGCAAACCCTCACCCATACCCAACGGACATGTGTTAGGGTCAGAGTTTGGCTTCAACAGTAAGGTAACGTATGAATGTGACGAGGGATACACACTGAACGGAGATGACACACGTATCTGTCAATCAGACAGACTATGGGACAAACCTTCACCTCGCTGTGATGTCATAAGTTGCGATCCACCTGAGGACATCAGTCACGGCTTCCTGAACGGCTCCAGCTTCAACTACGATGACGTTGTGGAGTATGTCTGCTTTGATGGCTATGAGGTGTTTGGTGATCCAATCCTTCGGTGCTCTGCCCAAGGCTCCTGGGTGGGCACTGTGCCTCAGTGTCGGCCCTGCGTCTGCCCCCTCCCTGTGCTTAAGTTTGGGCTGGTTATCGGGCGGGAGCGGGCCTGCGGAGACAGGGTGAGCTTCCAGTGTGTGGATGGCTACAAGCTGCTGGGTCCCTCTCAGGCCGTGTGTGAGAAGGGAGGGGTGTGGAGCCCTGGGGTGCCCGTGTGTGGCCGGGGGAGGTGCAGTGTCGCCCCGCCGACTGTTGCTAACGCTGTCCTGCAGGGCGGCAGTGCCACCTTCCCTGACACAGTGATATTCAGGTGTCGGCCTGGCTACCAGCCGAAGGGCTTCCCACACCTCTCCTGTGGCAGAGACGGCCGCTGGGGGGAACCCAGGATCAGCTGTGAGCCCGTCAGCTGTGGAAAACCTCCAGTTGTAGCCCACACTCAGGTAGTGGGAGACAACTTCACCTTCCCAAACCAGATCGCATACAGGTAAATAATCTTACTATCACTTTATTTGTGTAAAATGGTATTTCTAGAATTTTTAAGAGCCTCCACCTTCAATGTGGATTGTTGATTTACAGATTGTGTTTGTGAAACTGTGGCCCAATTACATTGCCTTTAAACTTGGGTATGTACTGTATGTCTGATAGAAAGCCTTAACGTGTAAGAAAATAATTTCTGCAATTAATAGACCTATTTCAATTCAATACTATTCAATGAACTTCATTCAATTCATGATTTATCCATTAGGAATATTATTTGTGCAGAACATCATTGTGTGTGTGCAGTTCACGTACCCATTACCACAACACAATACACCACACACACATCACAAACCAACAGTCCAGTTTTCAGTAAGTAAAACTTGCAAGGCAGCATCCATAAAGAATAGGCTATAAAAACATTATAAAAAAGAAAACAAAGTGGAGATTTCCCTATGTTTACTGTTTTGTTCATTCTCTTGCTCTCCAGGTGTGAGGATGGATATACATTATCCACACAGACAGCCTCTCTCTCTTGCCAAAGTGATGGTACCTGGTCCAAACACAGCATCAGGTGCCGCCCCACACCCTGCCTTCTCCCCACCAACTCATCCATCCCACATGTGGTGATCACTGGGAAAGAGCTCACTGCTGTCGGGGGCTCCATCACACTCTCTTGCCCTCCTGGTCTCTACCTGCATGGGTCAGCACTAGCTGAGTGTCAGGTGGGACAACCTAATGTGACTTAATGGTTAACATGGGAATGTTCTTGGTGACTCACTCATGCATGCAAAGTGTGTGGGGAGTTTCCTCTTATGTTACTTTATTGACAATGAAACTCTGGTTAGAAATTCAGAGCAGATGTGAAATATTGAAAGTTGTTTGCTATGACTGCTTTCCTGTCTAAAATATTGTGCATCTTCACTGTGATCCAGAGAAGTAGCCATAATGGGTTTGCAATGAACCATGAAGAAATGTCTTAAAGGTTTGTGTGAGCGATTCTGGATAACGTTTTGACAAAAAGTGATTTTGAGTTTTAATAATAAGTTATTATTAAAACTCAAAATCACTTTTTGTCAAAATCAGTCAATATCTCTTCACCTGTCTACTGTGTGCGCTGAAAAATAATTCAGTGGTAATACACAGCCTAGACTCTAAATTGGTATGTAAACAAAGGGTATGTAAACAAAGGGGCCCACCATAGCTAGCAACATAACCATTTACAGAGCCTTGGCTGTGTATTTACTGTAGATTTTTTTCAGTGTAAAAAAAGTTATTTTGGCAACAAGCATTCTCCAGAATCGCTGACTCCACCTTTAACTACAATGGAAACATGCACATATATCTTTTCCCCTCCAAATAATAACCATCAATAATGTAGTGTTTTTTGTCTCCTGTCTGTGTTCAGCTGGGTGGAGCCTGGACTCCCAGCATCTCCTCAGTTTCCTGTGAACCGGTGGTTTGTGAGAAACCTCCTCCTCTTCTTCACGGTGTCACCGAGGGAGACAGCTACAACTACGGAGACTTTGTCATGTACTCATGCCTGCCAGGCTTTGACATGAAGGTACTGCTTATCAGCCCAAGTGTTTTAACAGATAAGAATGTAAGGTTAATGAATAAGCTCTCTTGACAATAAAACAACATCACGAATATAAGCCAAAACACACCTGTATCGAAGAAAGTAATCTTATACAAACTGTTGGATGATAGAAAAAATGATCTTGCTTTGCTAAAAGTGTCTTTTTAAATTTTTTTTAACTTCCACAAGATGTCCATTGTCTACAAAAGCTTCAGTATTGGCCATTCATATTCTATATTACAGTAATACACTTCCTCTCCTCCTCTGCACTGCGCTTTTAAACAATCGGCTGAGCTCATCACTATCGGTCAGATTACAGAAAGTCACATGATTTCTCCTCAGCGGTCGATAGCAGTGTGCAGTTACAGAGCAAACAAAGGGAGCTGAGTCACTCCATTCCTGATAACTCCAACACCCACTGTATGCTAGCCCACCCAATTTGAATACAATGAGGGCCTTTTGTGACACTGATGACACATACCGAGCGAACAAATGGCCAACCTTAGTATCAGTAAGACAATTTGGTAAACAAGCCTTACTATCTCAGTTTCAAGTATTTTCACTGTCTAAGGAAGTTGCTACAGATCAATACAGGCTACACTTAGCTGTGATTAGTTTGTCTACTGTTCATGTATCTTTACACTTTGTCCTTCTTGTTACAGGGCGACTCCATCCAGACATGCCAGGGAGACAGATCATGGAGTGGCACCCAGCCCGTTTGTGCTGGTAGGTTTGTTTTTTAAAGAAAAAAAGTCACATCCCATTGTTGCGATGATGTCCTGTCTCTGAAGCTGGGGAAATACTTCAATACAACTTAAACCTACAAAAAGTATCACCCAACACAAAACACTCACAGACAACTTTTTACAATTGTGATAAAGCAAAGACATACTCTATATTGAGGGTGTAACCTAGAGTTCTTCATAATGTTATGTTGTCATGTTAAACACATTCCTTGCTCACATCCATCATTCACCCTAAACCTTATGTCTGTCTATTGTCTCCTTAGCTCAGTCCTGTGGGCCTCCTCCCCCTGTCAAACACGCACAGGTCCAGACAACAGGAGAGACTTACCTGCACAATGCTAGTTATGTATGTAATGCCGCCCTGCTACTGGTCGGCCCTAAAACTATTGTGTGTCTAGCCAACGGCACGTGGAGTCTGCCAGCACCTACATGTGAAGGTATGCTCACAATCAACACGATCAACCCCCATTGTCATTACTGTTTCTCTTCTTAAATCCTAATCTCTTATCATTTCCTCTCTCGTAAAGTGGCCACTGGCTGCATCAGCCCGAAACAGATGCTGCACGGCAAAGTACAAGAACACAACCTGAACACAGGGCGCGCGGTGGAGTTCCTGTGTGACAGCGGCTACAACCTGATGGGAGACTCTCTGGTGGTTTGCATGGGGGGCACATGGAGCTCCACTTTCCCCACCTGCCAACGTGAGATGCTATGCACGCACGCATCCCAATCTCACACACACACACACACACACACACACACACACACACACACACACAAAAAGTAACACTCACAGGCAGTTACACAGAAACGTTTATGCAAAATACAATGTACAATGTAATTTGAATTTATTACGACCTATCGCAGTCACTTTTTATGTGTGTCTGACCTCCTACTATGATTGACTTTCTTTACAGCGTGTCTACATGCTGCAATGTTTGCCAATAAACCACAAGGCACAAGCAAACATCACACTCGAAATCCTTTACAACATCATCTGTGTTTCATTATCTCTTTCTTAACGTAACCTGTGACAAAAGAGTCAAAGAGTCGGAGCTGTTACACAGTGTTTACATGCAACAAATAAGTTTGTTTAGAAAATAAGGCCATCTATAACATAGAAATTGTGCTGCGTTCATATCTATTTTGAGGACACAAGATACATGGCTATGCATTCAGTGGTGACTGGACATACTGTATAACAAGTGACCATAAAACAATCATTTATCACATAGAATGCAAACTTATACGAGCCCTGCAATGAATAATTTCTTTGTGTAATGTTTGGTAAGCATTGTGACTTTTTCCTGTGGTAATTTACAATGCCAGTTGAGGTCTCTCAGTGGATTGCTTTACACTTGAAGACATGTTTACATACAAGCTAGCAGGTAAATGAATGTAAGAAAAAATTATTCACAAAATGTAATTTTAAGATTTTGAAGGAATCACAGATAGAGTACACTATTGATTTAAGTAAATACTTGTTCTAAACTTCCATACACAAGTGTCACATCAAACCAGCTATTATTATGTTGTTATCATGTTGCATCTGTGGTAAACATGTATGAAATAATACTTTCATTCTGCTAAAATATAAAGTGTCTCAGCTGTATAAAGGCAGTAATTTGTCACAAATTCATCCATCATTTCTCTTCCCTGCAGCCAAGTCTTGCCTGGCTCCTCCCGGCTGGAGGGAGGTGCGCAGCGGGAATGGGTCCAGGAAGAGTTTCCATGTTGGGCAGTCGGTCCGGGTCTCCTGCCCCAAAGGTCAGCAGGTCAGAGGCAGCGGCACCATCACCTGCAGGCCCGACCAGACCTGGAGCCCCATCAGCTCTGTGTGTGAAAGTAGGTGAAACATACTGTACATTCACTGTTCACATTCACAACAAGCTTCACTGTTGAACGTCTAGTCAGGAAAATAGATAGTACGGTAACTGTTGATAATTAGGTAGTTAAAGAAAAAAAGTTTTTATGGTTTTGTTTTCTGGTGCCAATATTTATACAATTTCTTCCAATCAAAGTTGCAGATTCAAACCATCAAATATACAGTATATCTTTTATTTAAAATACACACACACGTGTTTGTCATGATTGTTGATATTGTTCACTCTAGCAATTCTGGACCATTCAATTCCTTTTTTAAAACTCTTAAATATCTTTCCCCTTTGGTCGCCAAAATCGCAAATCATTTCTGCTCCAGTCAATAAGTAGTTTGCATTTCCTGGATTGGTCTGAGATCAAGGTCTTGTGATTCAGTTATGTTTGGGGGAAAATCAATGAAATGTAAATATTAGGATTTCAATATGCTCTGTACTCAAACGAGCAAATCATGTCATAATTTATGAGATAATGAAGTAAAAATGGTGTATTTGATATTCTCACCTTTCTGCATGCCTGTCTCGTGCTAAACGCTTGCATGTCTGTCGGCTTAAATGCGCCTGTTAGCTGAAGTCTGTGTCTCTAAGAGCTTTCATCACAACAAACGGGCTGCATCAAACACAGTGTTTATTTTCCCGACTAATTAAGGGCACTTCTGCTGCTTCTATGGCAACCTTTGTCAGACAATCCTCTCATATTTCTTAAGTGCATTTCTCCTGAATCTGCAACACAATGGTGCTTACGTTGCTATGGTTGTTGTCTGTACCAGCATGGTGTTTATTCTCTATATGCATGTTAACTGTAATCTTTTTAATCACTTGGGTCCTGTCAAGCATGATATTCACTGTATTCAAGGGTAAAGATCGTCACGGAAAACACACCTTGATTTAATTTAGTAGACACACATTTCTTACTCTGGTGCACAGTTTAAAGTTTTTTCTTTATTTATTTTATAGATCTACAAGAGGTAGACAGACTAACAGAAACACCTTACAATACAATCTTAATTTATTTTCCCTTTAACTAGGGTTTAAAGGCTCAAGTATCATATTAAAGGTGCTACGAGGAACTTTAAAATATTTCTGAAACAGTCTAATTCTTCCTCTGATGATCATAAATTACATTGTATCAGCAAACAAGACCATCAAAGAATGATATTGTTTTTCTTAATGCCTTTGTCCTATTACGCTCACCCAGGAACAACAGCTGGTGTAGTAAAAAAAAAATACCGCTCGTGTCAAAAGGGGGTGCAAGAATAAACACAAACTGAACGTTCCTCGGAGCACCTTTTAAAACAGACATTGATTTAGACAGAGGAGACAAAAAAAATACTTATAGAGAGTAACCGGTGGGCTGTTGTTTAGGGGTGAGCTGTGGCCCCCCCCTCCACGTGGCCAACGGGGTGGTGCGGGGGGCGGTGTTCCAGTTCGGGGACGTGGCGGCGTACTCGTGTTTTGGCGGCTACGCCATGGAGGGCGTCTCACGCAGCAGGTGTCTGGAGAATGGCACCTGGACACCACCGCCCACATGCAGAGGTAGAGAGAACACAGACAGGTCACTTCCTGCCTCCCATGCTGCCTCCTCTGAGCTTCTTTAAACTCTCCTCCTGAGCTCTGCTGCTCATGTCCTCTTACTGCGTCTTCTGCTGGGTTTACACCAGCTGCATGTGCACGGAATGTGGAAGTACGTGAAGGTTTTTCTCTTTTTCTTCACTAATAGTTTAGGGCAAAAATGGTTCTCAAGGTCAAGTATTAATCATAAAAGACAAATTCACCATGAAACCTTTGCTCTCACACTGTACAATTCCTTTTCACCCTGATACACAAGTTATGTCTGAAGCCTGGGTGTAGTTGACCTGGAACCAGTTCAGGTTTAAGATTGTCAGTTTCAAAGTCAGCACAAGCTTTAACATTAACAAGGTCCTAAACTGTAACTGTACTGTGTCATTACCAACATGGTGGAATAGAAAAACAAATGTGATTCATCTTTGTTCAAAACAAGACTTATCTTACAAAGGTCGCTCTTGAAAATCACTGAAAATACTTGAGACAGACAGGGGATCTGGTTCATCATAGAGGAACTAGAAAGCAGTGAACATCAGAGACAGTATATGAATACTTAAGGAAAGATAGGCCCTTTCTTTAACTGCTCAATTTTAATTTACCAATTAATTAAAAGCTGTTCAATTCAATGCCAAACAGACCAATACAATATCCTCCTCAGTGGATGTACTGTATGTGGATGAATGATGCTTCTTCTCTTCCGTAGCTGAAAATGTAAAGAGGAAACACAGCCGATCCCTGTGCAACGTAAATTCAAATTACCTCTTTCAAGTTTTACATATGAAAACAAGGGCTGGATCCAGGCTGACCTTTCCTCAACAGCTGCTGTGGTTGTGCACGTTTCTGTCTACACACACAAGAGCAAACACACACGCACACACACACACACACACACACACACACTTTGCGTTTTCTATTGATGTCTTAGATCGGTCTGCGCTGAGAAATGTAATCTGCCGTGTGTGAATGCTTCCTTTGTTGTAATGCACGATGTGGCAAGCCCAGGAGTTGTGCAACAGGTTGCAGAGGCTGCTGAAATCCTGTAACTGTTGTTTCCTTTTCTTCTATTCTTTCACTCTTTGGTATGACAACACTTGAAGAAGATTGTTTCCTATATGTGATGCATACAAATGTGTAGTGTCCCTCTTATCTTATTTTGACGTGTGTGTGTGTGTGTGTTTGTGTGTGTGTGTGTGTGTGTGTGTGTGTGTGTGTGCGTGCCTATGCGTGCCTGTGCGTGTGTCATCTCCCTCAGCCATGTGTTGGTTGCACTGCCAGAACGGCGGTGTGTGTCAGCGGCCCAACACTTGCTCCTGTCCCGAGGGCTGGATGGGCCGGCTCTGTGAGGATCGTAAGTACTTCAACTTCCAATATGACTCAGGTTCTACTGCTATGACTAGTTTAACACCCACAACACGACCGACTAGGTGTGTCACAACTCCATCCCCAAACAAACACCCACTAACTCGCAGGAATTCCACCAGCTTGCTAAACAGGTTTTTGGCACACAATGGCCACAAAGAGGGTCAGAGATAATGGAGTGAAAGGTTGTTTTCAGCTGAGAAATGGAAGGTTTTGTTGTTCGTTCTCTGTAACTCTAACAAAACTAGGGCAAATTGTTTAGAGACACGTTTGTCATTTGCTCACAGAACTATAAAATAACCTAAGAATCACCAAAAAAAGCTTATATCAAGAGGATGAATTATTCTGACTGTGGTGATCCCCTGACATTTTGTTTTGAGCCATAAGCAGGTCAACATTTATTAATATCTTATGTTATATCTCAACATACTTGATATATCAGCACAACACTCGCTACAGACATTCATAGTTCCCAGAAGATACACACAGTGATTGCTACTATTGGTTAGTGGAGTGAAAAGACTAAACAAGTTTTATAAGGATTGTTATGAAATGTAGTGCAGACATTCGTGTTCCCCTCAGGGTCAACAACTACTTTAAAGATACTAACCCTTAAAATTGTGAGTTGCTTCGGCAGATTATTGTTGCTCTCAGTCAACAGAAAATGAATAAACAGCATATTTCATAATTGATGAAATCATTCAATCATTTATCGTATTTAAATTCAGAACTTTCACTGATTCCAAGGTTTCAGTTGTGAGAATTTGTTGTATTTCTTTGTATTATGTTATTTTAAAATTGAATGCCTTTTTGAGTTTCTTTTCCTATTGTCCGTCAAAACATGCAATTATAAGACGTCCGTTAGGCCTTTGGGAAATTACACTGAACATTTGAAAAGATTAAAATGGGGCCAATTTACAGTCTCAGCTCTTCACACAGCCTCTGGTTAGTCTTCTTGAAACTTAAGACAGATTACTTCTGCCTTGGTACAGAAATATGCTTCTTCAGGCCCGCAGTCACTAAGAACTTGAATCTCGTCAATGAATGAAATGTCTGGAATGTCAACAAAGAGAGAGGGGGTAATTGTCCTGAGATGACTTCCTGTTAACGCTCCTGTCTCCTCTCTGACGACAGCGATCTGCATCCTGCCGTGCCTGAACGGAGGGCGCTGCGTGGCACCCTACCAGTGTGAGTGTCCCAATGGGTGGACGGGCACGCGTTGTCACAGCGGTGAGTCCATGTGTGTATGTGTGTGTGTGAGAGAGACACCCACTGTGTGCTTAAATGGCACAGTGACGTAGGACTGGAGTGATAATGTAATGAACAGGATTCCCTTTAGGTCACATAATCACCCTGACACCACTGATAAGGAGGGTTGTTTGCTACTTTTATGTATTTCATAATTTATTTTTTACAAATAAATAACTTAAAGGCACACTATGCAACATTTTAATGAAAACACAAATTGTAGAGTCACACAAAAATAATCCCTCTCAATTATTACTTCTGCCCCACTAGAATATGTGGTGGTGTGTTTATCTGCACAGTCCTCCTCTCTCTGGCTGCATTTGACATAGTAGCATTTGTTGGTATTGTTTGGTAAACAGAAGACTCAGGACTCAAGCGCCTCCCTGCTACTTAGCTGGGCCTCGCGTTATTGATATGTTATACTATTTGAAGATGAACTACAAGTGAAAAAGCATTTAATGATCAGTTCAACAAATATGATTATTTCCTAGTTGAACCCAATATAAACAAAGTGTTTATACTTGTATGCTTTTTATTAAGATTTCAAATTTCATCTTATCTATTTATCTTTTCCTCCATACAATACCCTTTTTTACTACCAATGTTGTGACTGTACCAGAGCTGTCATGTCAATGGGTTTGATCAATGAGCACTTAACCATCTGCCTGTCGTGACAACGTGTTAGGTTTTGTGCTCTGAGAACTTAAAGCAAACAGGCTCAGGAGGAGAAGAATCAGCAATCCCTTAAAGGGTAGTTCCACTGAAATAGCTGAATTTTTCTCTGGTTAGTCATCCATGCAGTTTGCTGGAGAGTGGTGAAACAATCTGCCACCTACAGATGGAATGACAGCTTTGAACCACATTTTTTGTAAAAAACTCTCAGAAAACTTAAGGTCCGCTGCTATTCTCAGCTCTTTTAAATCAAAGATGAAGACTTTTTTCTTTCCCTTTTAATCTTTTAACTTTTTATGAGCCTGTTTTTATTGTCTTTTATATTGCTTTACATTTTTTCTTATTTATTCAAAATCTCCTAAATGCAATTTAAATATATTTTATGTCCTATTTTTTTATTGTATTTGTATGCCTCTGTTAAGCACTTTGAATTGCCTTGTGTCTGGATTGTGCCTTATGAATACACTTGCCTTTCCAAACTTGCTTTACGTTGTCTCAGGTGGCAAAAAGGAATAAAACGATTTAATGACAGCAAAATAAACATCTCTATAATGACCTCATTGCTTATGTGTGTGTGTGTGTGTGTGTGTGTGTGTGTGTGTGTGTGTGTGTGTGTGTGTGTGTGTGTGTGCGTGTGTGTTCAATGTCCACAGCTGTGTGTTCATCACCCTGTCAGAATGGAGGCAGATGCATCAGACCGAACAGGTGTCACTGCAGCCCGGGCTGGACCGGACACGACTGCTCCAGGTCAGCAAAATAAATAAATATAAAATGTGTGTTGTTTGTTGTTATCATCTTGCATACTGCAGTCACACATACAGAACAGTCTCTTTCCTCCCCTCTTTTCAACACTGTTTACACTGCGGTTGAACAGAAGTTAGAACTGGCCAATGAGCTTTATGAGAAGAGCCATTCATTCATGAGTCATCCTTCTAGAGAATTTCTCTCTGTGGTTTTATTAAGAATCCATTATGAAGTAAGCACTTTACATTATCATCTAGTGGGGAAGTACTCTACTTTTCTGTGTCTATGTTATTGCTGTCAGGAAATTTTGTACAATCTTAGAGGAAGCGGTTATAAAAATGTCCCCACTCACAGCTTTAATTTCCTTCATTGGCAAACTTGTCAGGTGTAAGGTATTTTTCCTTTCCTTGATAATTTACATTTAGATGAAAGGAGAGATTAATAATAACCATTCTACCTTCAGAGCTTTGAGAGCTATCATGATTGGTTTGTATCCGTAAACAACATATAGCTGCTAATCTGAAATTTGAGAAATGCAAACACCACATCCTGGTTTAGAGGACTGTTAGAGAAACCAAGACACTGCACATTATCCAGGTGTTCACACAATGCCCTGGGCGTCATCTCCAGTTACAGAGTGCATCTAATAACAAATACAATCATAAAACTATATAATGAAGCTGGTCAGTACATGCTGGAATAAAAGAGAAACTTAAATGTATTGGATAAGCCTTTACTTTAACCCTTCTGTTACTGTAGATGAAATGGAGAAGCCATGTCCCAGCAGTTCATGGGTAATCTTAAATCTTAAACTGAAATGTGTTGCTTAATTGTTTTATCTTAAATATTGATAACTGGTAGGCGATAGGTAGCCACCTTTACACTAAAAAAATAAAACTTGAATGGAGAGCACAAATTAAAAATTTTCAGTAATAGTCTAATTTAATGTCTCGTGGTATCTGTATTTATATTTAGGACTATGAAAGAGACCTGAACCAACTTGTATATGTGATGATTGAATACTTCTTTTTGCAGGAAAAGGAAATCAGGATACTATCACTTCTGAAAAAGGTTCCACTCAGCTCCAGGGGAATCGTCTTATGAAGGGACTTCTTGTATAGTTTAACTGACACCATTCATTTTCATCTCTTCAAAAGGCAAAGCAAGAACCATTTTGTAAAATAAAGCTGTATTTTTTCATATAGAGACTTAACAGTATTAAACGTATGCTGCTATATACTTGTACGATGTGTAAAAACTTATTGATGTGATTGTCCAATGTATATGTGTAAACTATTCTCACATTTTTATTAAAGCATAAAATACCAATCAAAGGCTCTTTTGATCATTTATTTGCCATTACAGGAAGAGGTTTGTGTTCAGATGCATTTAAGTGTGAATTAGACACTGACATAACTACAGTACGTCACCAAGACATGATGAGTGGAATATATTATTGCCGTGTGGAATAGATGGTCAGCGAACATATAGTGAAACTGGAATTCCTTATTAGGCATGTACAGAGGGGCGACAGTAGCTACTGGGGTTTTCATGTTCTGTGTGCCTTCAGTTTTTCCTCCAGTGTTGCTTTATTGGCGCCTTCGAACTCGTCAATCTGAAAGACAGAACAAGACAGAGTATTATAAACCTCAAAATGGAGTTGTGTACGTGAGATTTGATCATAATCAATGCCCCTTAAATTGACCATATACTGCCATTTGTTTCGCGCCATTGGTGTGCATGTTTCTTTCACAAAAATATTTCTAAAAAGAAGGAAAAAGGAAGCATTTGCTTTTGGAAATGAGTAAACAAGTTGATAAGTCTCAGATATGACAAACATTGCTCTAAACCCAAGGCAGTCCATGAATAATTACTTGTATTTAGTTTCCATATTCAAACTTCAAATGTATTAATCTTTGTATTCCCCTTGTAAAGATCCACCATGCCAGGGACATTTGTAGCTACTTCGTATGCGAGAGGAAATTGACAGGAAAATTGGTGAATGGCACACTTCTCTTAAATCAGTCTTTCCGTACGACATGTTCTTGATTTAAGAAGAATACACTTATAAACAGACTAACAGCAGGCGGACTAGGTTAGCAACTGGCTTGGTGAAGAAGTACTAGAGCATGTTGCAACTGCTGGATGTGTAGATAATATGCACAACATGTCACATTTTCACACTAATGCTTACCTTCACTCCATTCTTGTAAAAGTGGAATGTGGGCATGCATTTAATACCGCAGTCTGAGCTCACATCCTGGAAAAAGTAAGGGGAACAATGATAAGATGGATGCACGGTTAAAAAAAAAACAATACATGTGTCAAACATCCAATACAAACTGTAAGGTCAAACACATTGTGTAGCCTCAATGTTGTAAAAAACAGATTCAGGATATTAAGAACATCAGACAAACTATTTGTATAACCATACACAAGTATGTCTGCATCTCAACCTGCATCTGTTTCCAAATCAGTCTATCAGGTAGGTATCAAAAGATACATGTCAACAGCTTCACTAACATACTACTTTTAGTTTGGGCAACAGCTATTATTGCCCTATGTGTAAACATAAGCCTGTATGCATAACATGGGGAACAAAGGAATGTGTGTCAAAATGGCTGTATGGTTGGGGGCACCCTTAGCTCAGTTGGTAGGGCATCCCCCCCATGGGCCTCAGCAAGCAGCGGACCCGGGTTTGATTCCAGCCCGCGGTCGTTCTCTGCATGTCACTCCCCTCTCTGCCCCATTTCAACTCTGTCTCTACACTATCAATAAAGCATAAAAATGCCAAAAAAAAATATTATAAAAAAATAAAAAAATGGCTGTATGGTTGGTTTCACAAAGCCACCATACATGCATACAGTGCCTTGCAAAAGTATTCATACCCCTTGAATTTTGCCACATTTTCTCACATTACAACCACACACACGTACATTTATTTTATTGGGATTTTATGTGGTAGACCAATACAAAGTGGCACATAATTGTGAAGTGGAATGCAAATGATACATGGTTTTCATTTTTTTGAAAAGTGTGGCGTGCAAAAGTATTCAGCCCCCCTGAGTCAATACTTTGTAGAACCACCTATCGATGCAATTACAGCTGTAAGTCTATTGGGGTAAATCTCTACCAGCTTTGAACATACTACAGACTGACATTTTTGCCCAGTCTTATTTGCAAAATAGCTCAAGCTTCAGATTCAGCGTCGGATTGGATCGAGAGCGTCTTTGTACGGCAATTTTGAAGTCTTGCCAGATATTCTCAATGGATTTAGGTCTGGACTTTGTAAACCTTGTATCATTTTCATTCCACTTCACAATTATGCTCCACTTTGTGTTGGGCTATCACAAAATATCTCAATAAAATAAATGTACGTGTGGTTGTCACATGACAATGTGGAAAAGTTCAAGGGGTATGATTACTTTTGCAAGGCACTGTACATGTGGCGTGCTCAAAAGTGCCACTAACAAAAATCTGTACCAGCAGCACTTGCAGTCCACCTATTGGGGCCTAAAAAAAACGGCTAAAAGAAAAACTTACCGAAGCTTCATCCACGTCCACCTTCAGGAACACCACATTCTTGTTCTCAGGCTTTAGCGAATGATCCTGAAAGAGAAGGGCACCGATGAGCATTGAAATACTCTGCGTCATTTGCCAGGTGATTGCGAGAATACATCGATGCAATTATACTTCCTTATTCAGACTAAAATGTATTGCCTACAAATATGTCTTTGTTCTGTTATTAATTTAAGTTATACACAGACATTACATTTTCCAGTTAAGCGGCCATTTCCTACTGGAGGTTAGAAGACATTGACAATAAATCGAGGGAGCAGCAATCTGGCTCTCCATAGAGATACTGCTGTAGGCTACTTGAGCAACATATCTGGAAAGGCTGCAGACTAGAAATGTTTATTTTCCAAACTGGCTGCAACTACTGCATATCAAAACCCTTATATCAAATGACTTGTGAAAGTGAGCAACGAAGTCTCCTAAACCATTTTGGTGGCTCAAAATAACCCCAGTTTAGTGTAGACATGGGTGCCATTATCATCCACTTACAACAAACACCGGGCCGATAGTTCTACATGGGCCGCACCACGTGGCTGTGAAGTCCACCACCACCAGCTTGTCTCCAGCTTCCTTCAGGATGGTCCTGAACTCCTCCTACAGCAAATCAAAACATAAATGACATCAGTCACTTCTCGCTGCTTTGTATATGACGAGAATCCCTTAACTGAACCTGCAGCTTCTTCTTGGAATGTAAGAGGCGATTTGTTTTGACTTGTTGCTGACTGTTAGGATGATTGTCTGCAGTCAGGTCGTTAACATGCAGGCTAGTTTTGTGTGCAAAATGTACAGCTTTGATCATTTTCAAATAAATGTATTATTTTTGTAATAATTATAATGCTTTGGCAATACTGTTTTCTACAATTGAATTGAGAGGATGACGAGGGAGGGAGGTGAACATTACTCAACCAGTGGGTCTGACTCAGACTGGGTTCAAAACCACAACTGGCTGAGGATCAACAGACTGGGCGTGACGCGTTTCCTAAGAATTGTGAGCCAGTGGAACAACAAGTGAAGAGAGCCACACATGATACATTAACACAAAAATAGGACATCAGGGCAAGGACATATTGCTAATAAAACTTAGAAGTGTATAGTTAAAGATCTCCTATTATACTACTTTTCTGGTCTTAATTTCTTGTTAAAAACTGCTAAAGAGCAATCTAACACGAATCACATCACAAAATACCATGTAGATTTTCGGGACACTCTTCCTCTCACCCTAGCGAGCACAGCAGTCTGCTCCACACTCTGCTTTGTGCTTCTCCACCCCTCCCCCCCCCCTCCTGCAAACCCCACTCTGTTGTGATTGGTTACCTTCCTTCCGCAACATTTTCAGCAGCGCATGGGGAGATTTCAGAACAGGAAGGTGGGGGCATGGCCGGAGCTTGCCTGAGCAGCATTACCATACATGGAAACATCCGCTTTTCGTGACGACAAAATTATCAGGAAATTCTGGACCGATTTGTCACGTGATTTCTCGACCGGCTGCCCTAGTGTTTAGTGCTCTGCACAGTGAGAGGCACCTATTTGCAGACCCATGGGGAAAGTGGAGCTCCACCGGAAGCAGGAAATTCCTTCTTCTTTTTGTTTTACTGCTGGCGTTCACCTAGCGGTGAATAATAACAAGACACAGTTTCCACCGGCTATGGTGCTAGTAGACAGTAAAAGACAGTAAAATAAGTCAGTTTGTTAAGGGTCCCAAGTCGCCAGGACGGTGGTAAAAAGTAGATGTTGAGGTAGAAGATGAATGAAGCAACGAAGCTTTGTGTAGGCTACATCTTCCGAAATCCGTCTCTTTAATTCACAATTATCACAAGTAGCCTAGGTCAATCACATACAAATATAAACTCTTATAAATAAAACACAAAAAGTGCCACCACATTAAAATAAACAGCTCATTTTAAAAGTGGGATGAAAGACAGACATATAAGGTGACAGTTTCCATTCTAGATCCTGATTGATTTACCAGATCCCTTGTCCTCTAGTGATCACAGTTTAAATTATTATATAATTTCTATATTCATATTAAGCTATTGAACGATCGATACTCGTCTGTGACTTTGTGATCACGCAAATGAACAGTAACGATAGCGTGCAGCCGCAGAATTACATTTCAACCATGCATAGCCTAAGTAGCCCATGTTCAGTGGCACAGACGTTAAAAAAACTCCTGTTAATAAATACATAAATAATGAGATACATACAATACAATAGGTTTATTAATCTGAATGTAGAGCATGTTCACGATGTGTAAGGTGGCTGCATATGAACGGCACGAGGGCTGAGAACTACGCTACTGATCAGATAAATGATCGGTCAAAACGTAAAATCATCAGGAAATGATAAAAACATCCCGATGGAGATTTCTATAAAGTGATTTTGCTTTAAACTGTACAGGGACGCGTTGTGGCAGGCAGTGACTCTTTCTTCAGTCGGAGCTGCAGCGTAAAGTGAAAACCATAGGTGAAAACAGACTCAGAGTAGGTTACAATTCTGACCAATGAAATGAGTTTGGGGCGTGGCTTCCGGTGGAGCTCCTTTTCTCCATGGGTCTGCAAATAGGTACTCTTGTGCACAGTCACCCCAGACGGTCAGCAGGGAATACGTCTAAATGCATGTACATAATTATTTGATACGCTAGTAGTATGGTTAAACATGACTATAAATCTTTATAACAACGTTTATAGGTCATAAAAGTCAAAAAGTATAAAAGGTCCACTTTAAGGTAAGTTAACTATAAAAAAAACATTGTAAAATAAAAGAGAAATGTAATGTAATAGTTAAAAATCTAGGGATGGATAGACAGATAAAAATAAAACTAAATACACATATGGATAAAACTTGCTTAAAAAGTTTGTTTTTGAGCCTTCATGATCTCCGTATTCGTCATTGGTACAACCGCAGCATCTCGGGGTCGAGATTTTACTACTGAAAGTGGCGGGGGGGGGGAGAGAAACCATAGTATTGTAGTGAACCATGGGCTGTGATCAGAGAGTGAGCCACTGAGTGGTTGTTAATTAGGTAATTAGGATGATTGTGTGCCGTGCCCTTTTGCTGGGGGTTGTGTGGGTGGCTAATTAATGCCTTAATGCCCGAGAAGAAGTGTCACTAAAAGAGGGTCTAACCGAAAGATTCATTCACCTGTGTTCCCGTCCCGTTGTCTCCCAACTAATGTTGTCAAATAAAGATAATTGATTGTGATTCTGCAGAGTCCTCCTCGTTTTGTTTCCTTACACAATTGTTAAGGTGCTCTCTATCTCCTCTAACCCAGAGGCAAGGTTTATTACAGTATATAATAGGGGGGACACAGATCTCGATTGGGAAACTTAAAAGGAATACTTCACCCATACAGAACCGGCGTTCTATCATTAAATAATTGCTATTATAATATAATGAATGACTCAGGTTTTTCTTCCCTCAGTCTTCCCTTGGCCCAGCTGTCCTGTTAATCCTAACCCTACATTTTACCGTGTGATGATGTCACACATGGGAAAATGTGGGGTTAGTCAGTGAGACCATAAAATACTCTGCCTTTTCTCAGGCTAGGATGAACCGATTTCTAAAAACTTTTGGCCATTTATAGCCTACTACATAGGATCTCAGAGTTCAATACACCTTCATATTGCCACCGGTGAAGTAGGTCTTTAATTGGTCACTGTCCAACGTTATCGGACAGCGTTTACTAGAGCTACGACGAGCCGCTTGACGCACCCGGTCCATTCATTTCGCCGCATCACCGAACGTTCGAGAAAATAAAAAAACAAACTTACCAAGGACTCCACTTGCTTCACCATGATGACAGTTGAGTGTACGTGCTTCGGCGTGGACGAGTGAACTGCAAAGTTTGGTTGGGGAATCTCGTTCAACAGAAAGACACGCGCGTTTATTTAACCAATGCATCAAGCTCGTAAACAGTAGGCCGAACCAGGCGGAAGATAATGTGCTCTGCTTTAAAAAGTAAAAGTGCATCATTAGTGGTTGTACATCGTTGAAGCGACGGGCGCGTAGGTAGTGCTGCCCATATGAAATGCGATGTAACTTCAATTTCCTTCAATGTTTACACAACAAACGTTTAATTTGTTTTTCTTCTTATGCGTTGAAAACATAGACATATAGACTTTTATTTTGAAAATAATCAGTGAAGTAGTATGTATCTTTTCTGTTACTTTGCGATCTAGGTGTGTTCGTAGAGGGTGTTACGCTGTTGGGTGTCCCATTTCTCGAACAACTTGCTCAACTAGATTATAGGCTACATTAATAGAGTAGTAGGCCTGTGTTGCAAGTCCCAGGTATGCGTCCTGGCAAACAGATAGGCTATTTCTGGTAAAATAACTTTAAATAAGCAGACACGACCACGGTGAGCTGTTGCTGCATTGACTCGTCTTTGTAGCAAAATGTATTCTCTATTTTTCATTTCTGAGATAGTCAAATAATTTATTTTCTTTGTTAACAGCTAAATGAAATGATTGGTTTGTAACCGTAAACAACATATAGCTGCTAATCTGAAACTTGAGAAATTCAAACACCACATCCTGGTTTAGAGGACTGTTAGAGAAACCAAGACACTGCACATTATCCAGGTGTTCACACAATGCCCTGGGGCTGGGCGTCATCTCCAGTTACAGAGTTTATCTAATAACAAATACAATCATAAAACTATAATGAAGCTGGTCAGTACATGCTGGAATAAAAGTGAAACTTAAATGGATTGGATGAGCATTTACTTCAACCCTTCTGTTACTGTTGATTATGTAGCCTACATATCCCAGCAGTTCATGGGTAATCTTAAATTGATGCTAAACTACATATCCCATTCAAACTAAAATGTGTTGCTGAATTGTTTTATCTTAAATATTGATAACTGATAGGCGATAGGTAGCCACCTTTACACTAAAAAAAAAAAAACTTGAATGCAGAGCACAAATGAAAATGTTCAGTAACAGTCTGATTTAATGCCTCATGGTATCTTTAATCATATTTAGGACTATGAAAAAGATATCAACCCAACTTGTACGTGTGATGATTGAATACTTCTACTGTATATGCGTAAACTATTCTCACATTTTTATTAATGCATAAAATACCAATTAAAGCCTCTTGATAATTTATTTGCCATTATAGGAAGAGGTTTGTGTGAAATAGAACCAAGACGTTTATTTTATCATTTATTTAATCCACCTTGTTCGAAACAAATTGAAATTTCATTTGAAGCCAATTTCATATTTAAAAAAATAATTAATCAAATTTCAGCCTAAACATACACCGACATAACTACAGTACGTCACCAAGACATGATGAGTGGAATATATTATTGCCGTGTGGAATAGATGGTCAGCGAACATATAATGAAACTGGAATTCCTTATTAGGCATGTACAGAGGGGCGACAGTAGCTACTGGGGTTTTTATGTTCTGTGTGCCTTCAGTTTTTCCTCCAGTGTTGCTATGTTGGCGCCAGCGAACTCGTCAATCTGAAAGACAGAACAAGACAGAATATTATAAACCTCAAAATGAAACAGTTCATACATACGCTTTGTATCAAATGGCTGTGAACCAGACTGTTCCTCTCAGCTCTACAGAACCTTTTAAGTAGTTTTATTTCTGTCAGATTTATCAAAGTATCTTTAACAGGTTGTTGTAATATCATCCCTTTCAGCCTGACGAAGGCCATCTGTTCATGAAGTTGTGTATGCAAGATTTGATCATAAATCAAGGGCCCTTGCCATATACTACCATTGGTTTCACGCAATCGGTGGGCACGTTTCTTTCACATAAATATTTTCAAAAAGTAAGCATTTATGTCCCGCTCTTGTAAATTAGCAAACAAAATGATAAGTATCAGATATAAAGACTAAATACTTTGACATGACAAACATTGTTCTGAAGCAAAGCAGTCCATGACTTATTACTTGATTTAGTTTAATTTAGTTTCCATATTTGAACTCCGGATTAAGTCAATACAATTCTTAAGCCATCTTCCTATCCCCCGTGTAAAGATCCACAATACCGGGAAAATTTGTGTAGCTCCTTAGTATGCGAGAGGAAATTTACAGTAAAATTGGTAAACGGCACAAACTCTCATAAATCAGTCTTTCCGTACGACATGTTCTTGATTTCAAAAGAAAACGCTCTGATAAACTGACCAACAGCAGGAGGACTTTGTTAGCGACTGGCTTGGTGAAGAAGTACTAGAGTATTTCAACTGCTGGATGTGTAGATAATATGCACAACACGTCACATTTTCACACCAATGCTTACTTTCGCTCCATTCTTGTAAAAGTGGAATGTGGGCATGCAGCTTATCTTGCAGTCTGCGCTGACCTCCTGGAAAGAGCAAAGGGAAAAACGATAAGATGGATGCAATTTTAAAAAACACACACACAAAACAGACCAATACATGTGTCAAACTGCTGTGAAAACGGCCTATTTAATAGTGATGGGTCGTTATGTGCCGAGGCTTCGGAGCGTGTGTCGAGTAATCCCGGAAGTTTTTGGTGAAGCGCGTATCGATGCTTGTATCGTTTAGGGCGAATCACGTGACTGATGACGTTCGAAGCCTCGTTTGTTCAAGAAGTGCTTCGGGTATTGTGGATGCACTCGCACTTTGCGGGTTAGTGTTGGCGATTTATTGGTTTGGGAGTGATGTGGATGTTGTATCAACTTGCTGTGACTTTATTGTGCACCCCTGCCTCCGCTGTACCATGTGAAAGAGTGTTCTCCAAAGCAGGAGAAGTTGTTTCCAAAAGGGGAAATTGTCTGAACAAATGTTCTCAATAAAAATCAAATCAAATCCTTAAGTTGCACAAGCACATTCACTGCCCCTTACCTTTTTATAACACTGCGACAGTTTGAAAATAAGTATTCCTGTCATTATGAGTAATTCAAAGTTTGACAAAAAATATTTATTGATAGATTTATTAGATGTATATGTTTTATCATGTTTCATACCCATAGTATACATCAAACAAAATATAAGTTGTATGTATATGAATGAATACATGAACAATACATGAAATGCATTTATTAAGGTGTCTTGATTTATTTACTTGTCAGTCATTCCCATGGCTGCACTGTTGCAGGACAGTATTGAGTGTATTACAAATTGATAGAATTATCTGGCTATTTAACACTGTTTGACCAGCAGGGGGGGTTGTAATTGTGTTCAAATCGGTTCAAATGAAGCCTCGAGAAATGAACCATTTTGTGAACCATTTGGCTTTAAGGCTTCAAAAAGCTTCATCTGGCCATCACTACTATTTAACATGGGAGTCAATGAGAAATTGCTCTGTTTTGGTACCACCTCTTAGTGGCCACTCGGTGAACTTAATTTTTTGTCACTTCCGCATTGGATGCTGCTAGGAACTTGCTGTGGTTGGGGCTTGGTCGACTGGTGAAAAGTTCAATATTTCCAACTTCTGCACGAAACGCCAAATCGCCCGTCGATGCGCTTGTACATTGACTTTGTATGTAATCTTGTGGTGCGTCAGTGTGTTCGTACCTTTAGACTTAATAGAATTTAAAAGAAAAACTTACCTCAGCTTCATCCACGTCCACCTTCAGGAACACCACATTCTTGTTCTCAGGCTTTAGCGAATGAGCCTGAAAGAGAAGGGCACCGATGAGCATTGAAATACTCTGCGTCATTTGCCAGGTGATTGCGAGAAGAGAATACATCGATGCATTTCTAGTTCCTTATTCAGACTAAAATGTATTGCCTACAAATATGTCTTTGTTCTGTTATTCATTTAAGTTATACACAGACATTACATTTTCCAGTTAAGCGGCCATTTCCTACTGGAGGTTGGAAGACCTTGACAATAAATCGAGGGAGCAGCAATCTGGCTCTCCATAGAGATACTGCTGTAGGCTACTTGAGCAACACATTGGGAATCAGCTCCAGACTAGAAATATTTATTTTCCAAACTGGCTGCAACTACTGCATATCTAAATATCAAAAACCTCATATTAAATGACTTATGGATGTGAGTAACAATGTCTCCAAAACCATTTTGGTGGCTCAAAATAACCCCACTTTAATGTACAAGACATGAGTGCCAATATCATCCACTTACTTCAAAATGGGGGCTGATCTGTTTACATGGGCCGCACCACGTGGCTGTGAAGTCCACCACCACCAGCTTGTCTCCAGCTTCCTTGAGGATGGTCCTGAACTCCTCCTACAGCAAATCAAAACATAAATGACATCAGTCACTTCTCGCTGCTTTGTATATGACGAGAATCCCTTAACTGAACCTGGTTATTGCGGCTTCTTTTTGGAAAGTAACATAAAGAGGAGATTTGTTTTGACTTGTTGCTGACTGTTAGGATTATCGTCTGCAGTCAGGTCATCAAAATATAGTTTGCTGTGCAAAATTTACAGCTTTGATAATTAAAAAAATAACTATTAGTTTGTAATAATTATAATGCTTTGGCAATACTGTTTTCTACAATTGAATTGAGAGGATGACGAGGGAAGGAGGTGAACGTTTGAGACTTTTAGTCAACCAGTGGGTCTGACTCAGACTGGGGTCAAAACCACAACTGGCTGTGGATCAACAGACTGTGCGAGACGTGTTCAAAAAAGCACAGCTGCCATGGCGTTTTCAGACCCCTTGGATTAGCTTCCTCGCTCTCCCAACCAACTCCACAGGGCTGTCACTTTTCCAGTGACATTTTGGCAAAGATATCCTTACGTCTTGAAGATGCACTGGCTCCCTTGAGGGAAGGATAGCCGGATACAATAAAACTAAATAGATATAACTCGCTTAAAAGTTTTTTTTTTAGCCTTCATGTTCTCCGTATTACGTCAGTGGTAAGAACGCAGCATCTCGGGGGCGAGATTGTACTAATGAAAGCGCGCCCCGGTATTAGTGGGGGAGACAGATTTCGATTGGGAAACTTAATTGAATTAACACCTCACTATCCAACGTTATAGAACAGCGTTTACGAGAGCTACGACGAGCCACTTGAAGCACCCGGTCCATTCATTGCGACCAAACAATCATTATTGTGCCCGCCAGTCGTCTACAAGATGGCCAAAGTCCACACACATGGTGGCGGCTAACGTTTTGAGCCATGAATCATCCAGTCCATTACCATGAAGCAAGGCCTACCGTTATACTCTGGACATTTCTGTTATGTTCGTTTAGTTAACTTGCAACAACAAAAAAACGCTTGTCTCCGTCGACTGAACATCCCAGATATATCCTCTTTTATGCAGACTGTCACGAGAGGAGGGGGGAACGGGCGCGTGGCGAGGCTGACTGTTGGAAGCCCCACACGCCACCGAACGTTCGAGAAAAAAATTAAAGAATTAAAATCCAACGGTTAAAGCAGCAAATGCAGAAACAGACCAACTTACCAGAGATTTCACTTCCTTCACCATGATGACAGTTTGAGTATAACTGCTTCGGAGTGGACAAGATAACGGTTAAGATTGTTTGGGGAAGCCCTCTTCCATCAGCAGACACGCGCCTTTATATAACCAATGCATCAAGCTCGTCAACAGTAGCCCGAGCCAGGCGGAAGCTAATGTACTCTGCCTTAAAAAGTAAAAGTACATCATTGTGTGTTGTACATCGTTGGAGCGACGAGTGCATATGTAGTCGTGCCCATATGAAATGCGATTCAACTGCAATTTCCTTCTGTACATATTTACACAGCTAACTTTAATTTGTTTTTCTTCTTTTGCGTCGAAAGCATTTAGACATATAAACCTTTATTTTGAAAATTATCAGTGACGTAATATTTTTCTTTTCCGTTTTTGGGTTTGTTTATTGAGGGTTTGACGCTGTTCGGTGTTTTCCATTTCGTTTATCAACTTGCTCAACTAGATGATACATTAATAGAGTAGTAGGCCTATATAAGATGTTGTCTCTGGATCAATTTATTCAGGGATTTTACTATTTTTTGTTGGAAATAGTTTCGGTCTTTCGGGTTAACTATTGAAACAGAGCAGATACATAGGCTAAAACCGACCCCATGGGCCATGACATTAAGTTACATGATAATTTTGTATTTTACTGCCTTATCTATCTCTTCAGTATTTTTATAACATCACACAAAAGTAATTTCAGAGAAAAGATGTGTATATTCAAGTCACAATGACTTGACACATTCTTGGTTTACCGTAAACGACTGACACGGCGCAGCTCGATTCCAGTGCAGTAATACAAAGTACCGCTATTAGAGTAATGCAGCTATTAAACGTCCCGTACGTGACTTGCCGTCATTTCGTCATCACCTGTAATCTTTTTTTTCAGCCTTCCAAACTGCACATTCATCTTTGTTAAACTGGCAGTGTAAGCTATACAAAGGCAATATATATATCAATTCCACATTTCTACACCACCGTTGTAAAACCTCTCATGGGTGGAAAAACTGGCCTACTACCAGCATCCTATGTAAACAAGGAAGGAGCTGAGGCTTTCATCACCAACCCAACCTTCTGAAATTCAAATTAGCTTCTAAAAATACAGTCCATTTCCTGATCAAACAAAAAGCTGCACTTGGCAGCAGGAGGCTTTTGTTGCCTGCTTTATTATCCAGACTGCACTCGTTTTGGGATTGAAAGGATCATACCTTCAATCTTGTTTTCCTCTGTTCTCCTCAGTGCAGGACATATAAATTAATGTCAGATTTGTTTCTGTATTGATACTCAGTATGCCATAAGAAGCCCAACACACAAGTGAAACATACCATGTCAGGACAGCTCTTAAAATTTATTTTTTTCCTATACAAAAGTTCTCACTAAATACAAAGCACATCATGGTTAACTATGTTACAGTAAATGATGTATGAATGTAAGAGCAGCATCTACGCAACTCCTCCAGGTGCAGCAGAATTTTGTTTCGTCCTTGTACAGTTTATTTTTTCTTACTGAAACGGTCTTCCCATAGCTTGCTGATTTTCCACAGAATGTGTAGTGTAAACTTAAATATGGGGAAAATTGTAAATTGATCAAAAGTGTTCCAGTAAGTTAATATGAATATGAAGATGTTCAGATGTGTGTCTCCAATCTGGATTTTGTTATATTTTGGGGTCTTTATTATGTAAACTCATTTTAAAAATGAATGAAAATCCAACAACTGTAGCAGGAAAAAATAATTTATCAATTGATTTTTGGGGTGATGTTGCCGTATTGCTGCTCGTTTTCATTGCATTGTGATTACAAAGACGCTCTAATGAGCCACATTATGTTACATTACATCATGCTAATATGGCCGGTTAGGTTTAAGGGTCCTTCATGTATGAACTCTGTGATAATGCGTCGGTTATTAATGATACTGATTCTTCTCTGTTGAACCCATGGTCCACGTCAGACTACCACGGTTGCCTTGCCGATGTTTTCTCCCTGCAGCATCCCCATAAAAGCAGCTGGCATCTTTTCAAAGCCCTTTGTGAAGTGCTCCCGAACCTTCAGTTTGCCCTGCAGATTAATAATAAATAAAAAAAACACAAAAATTAGACTGTAGCATAAAACACAGGCAATCCTATCAAGAGATTTGTTTTTTAGTGACTTACCTCTTTCAGCCATCCCAACAGCCTCTTGGAGGACTCAGGGTGCTTGTCCGCCCACCTTCCAACCATGAAGCCCTCCATCTTAATCTGCTTGAAGATCATGGTGAGGTGAGGGTATGGGCCTATGGAAGGTGAAGGTTGTAGAAAAGAAAACAGCTTTTAGAGCAAGTGCAGGGAATCGCCAAAGGTAGTTTCAGTAACACAATGTCGCCCTCTAGTGAAAAATACTTGAATAACTTGTTTATTCAAATTAGGCATTAAGTTAGAGCAGAATAATTGTCGAAAATGAAATAAGGGGAGAACAAACCTGTTTGTGGCGTGGTGTCATTGTATGTGGAAATAGCTCCACACACGGCTATTCTCCCTAAGTTCTTCATCTGTGGTATGGCAACACTTGAAAAAGGGCCTCCCACCTAAAAATCAAAGAGTGTGAGTTAAACCTTGGAAAAAATGTGAAACATATAGGTGAAGTTGTAACTAACCACACAGGACACATCAACATCTTAGATAATGCATTGCTTACATTTTCAAAGAAGCAGTCATAACCCTCTGGAGAAGCCTTCTTCAGTGCTTCCTCCAGGGAACCCACGGTCTTGTAGTTGAAGGCCTCGTCAAAGCCCAGCTCTTTGAGGAAAGCCACCTTTGCGTCGGAGCCTGCGGACCCCACCACCTTACAGCCCTTGATCTTGGCGATCTGGCCCACCACGGAGCCCACTGCCCCGGCCGCAGCATTCACCAGCAAGGTCTCACCCTTTTGGAGCCCCAAGACCTCTTCTATACCCAACAGAGCAGTCAATCTGGGGAAGACCAGAAAAGAGAAATAATTCTACTACAGAAATCTGAAAAAGTACCATGTAGCACGGAAGAGCCAATGCGACCACCGTGGAGTAAACTCTTTGTAATTGCTTCCATAGCCAAAGTTATCAGTGTTTATAAAACAGTGACTTCAACTCCACTGCAGGAACATCTGGAGTCCAACCTGTTTATTATCTCAAAGAAAGACAAAACCAAGCTGTTCTGTAGCTGAGAAACAACTCTCACTAAAACAAGGAAATGAAAATACTTTTTCCAGATAAGCTGTCTTATCAAACATTTGCTAAGGAAAGGTTAAGTATTCTTTTTGTATTGTGGAATAGTTCACACATGGGAGTAGCCCAAGTATACTCCACAGCTTTAAACACTTATAGCTGACCTGCCATATCTCCTTGAGTTGTTATGTGTTGAAACTACCCTAACATTTACTAGGTAAATACAAAGCACATCAGCATTTGTCCTGATGATTCATATTATTTTTCCCTATACTTCTTTAAGCCTCTAACCATGCATTCAACCTAACACGTGTCTCACCCTGGCATGCCGATGGTGCCCAGAGCCAAGGACAGGGAGACGTCTTGGGGCCAGTCAGACATGATGGGAATGAGTTCTTTCACGTCACTGACCGTGTGGGTTCTCCAGCCGGAACGAGAGACAACATGGCTTCCCACGGGAAATGCTGGGTTCTTACTTTGAATCACTCTATAAAAGAAGAAAAAATCTAAATAACAACAACAAAAATAAGAAGAAACACCCATACAGAGTTTGGCATTTATGCACATTGGTTTACAACAAAGTTAAGAATAATACATTGCATGTGAGTTGAAAGCAAATTACTTTGAGTAATTTATTCTGCATGTTTATATACAAAAAAAACACTGAAGCAGACTGAGCCTCTGAACTGTCAGCCAAGAACATCTGTTTGAAGGCTGTGGTAATTAATAGCAGGTGCAAGATTGGCCCTGTTTGCACTCTATATCATGCCAGATAAAAGACATTCCTATGTGTGTGTGTGTGTATGTGTGCGTATTTGTTTCTTACTTGGCCACTTGAGTTCCAATCATCACGTCCCCTTCTTGCATGCGAGCTCTACTGAACGGCCTGGAGGGACAAACAGTGCATTACATTTTATGTGCATTCCTGGTCTTGAATTAGTATTGTGAAGCCTCTCTTGTAACACTACAAAATATATTTAGAATTTTTTTTTCACCCTACTAACCTCATGTATGGGTCAACACTGAGAAACACTGCTTCCAAAAGCACCTCTGAATCAAAAACAGACATCAGTGAAACAATAATTAAGAGCACACTTAAACTACAAATGTTTTCCTCTTCTGCTTCTGAATAAGTCAAGTACCGACGTTGGCGTTTATTGTTTTGAGACAAATAGTGTTTAATCCACTTCAAGTTTACATAGAGAGAATATAGAGACATCTTTACCTCCATCTTTGGGCTCAGGGAGCTCCTCCACCTTGAGCTCAAAGTTACTGTCCTTCGGGAAGCCTTCAAAGTGCTTGGTCAGGATCCACGTCTTAGCTTGGACCATGATTCTTTATTTGGGGCAACTGTGAACCAAAGAGCAGTACATATATATATTTATACGTTACATTACCATAACAAATGGTATGGTTATGGCATGCCCGAGGCTGTGCAAAACACAACACATGTTAGGTGTACTCACTACTCACCTAAGTGAATTCATGTGAACGCTATAATTACCTATTCAGGAAAGCCTACTATAATATTGACTGTAATAAAAGGCATTATAACTAATTATAGGCCTGTGAAATAAGCTATCAAAATCCTAAATTGATAGGTCCAGCTCAGATTGCAGTTTTAGATTAGATTTGGTTTTAAGATATAATAATTGAGTGTGTATAGTTTCACAGTATACTCTAAATCTTCTATACAAAACAGTAAATAAAGAATAATGCATGCCACCTTAAAGGAACATGCCTGCTCACACACATAAACACATTTACAGCATATAATCAGGAAGAAACCAGTAAAGACATTTCATAACTCAACCACATCAATGAGTCAACTTTTGCTTTCTGCAAAAACACAATGGTGCTATTGTTAATACCGGTGAAAGAAGACGGTAGTTAGTTCATAGGTCAAATGTGATCATGTAAATATAATTACCTGAGATAACACAAGTAACCGTGTCGAAAAAGCAAACAGCATAAAATTACAAGCTCATAAACCAGAGCAGTGCACTCTTGTTGAAGACTGTCTGCCAGGCTGCCTTATATTAACTAAAAATAACTTTCCTAATATAGCAGGTAATCTAAGTCGTCTAAGATGGTTTTAGTACGAATACAGCACTATCAGATGTGTCCATTAAACTCACCAGTTCTGGTTCTCCTCAAGAAAAGGTAGATGAAGAAGTGAATACAGAAAGGAACTGGCAGCGTGGGGGGAGACAACAAGGACGAAGGCGGGAGTCAAGCGTCAAGCGCTGAATGTGATTGGTTGGAAATTTTAGCGCAGCCTCCGACCTATGACGCAGAACGTTACGTTGTCCCTGCGTGCGTACGTGCAGTCAGTTTGGATGTTTGGCGCGAGCGAGTGGATGAGTAGCTCGGGATGCTAACACAACAGATTTATTTGAATTAAATTGTAAGTACTGGAGTGACAATTTTTTTCAATGAATTTGACTTTTGTTTGTCAGTAAGACATAACAGGACAGACCACCGCCTTTGACAGAACTGACAAGAGTGTTGGTAGTTTTCCTTAACTGTCGACTGCGGTGTATACGTTTAACATTATACATATTCAATGCGTCTGTAGCTAATGTTACTGTTACGTTATGTGATAAAGATTCAAGTTAACTAAGCTAGTTGGACTTTGCCTTTTAAGGTGGACTTGAAACCATAGCTTAAAACATATATTTATATGCCAGTTATATTATTAATACACAGAAGTAAGAGGTTGGGGTTTTGCTAATGTTATCATCATCACGTTAGCTGCCTGCGTTAACCGCTTGTGATCAATGAGCATTCCCATGGAAGCTCACCATTTAGCCTCACCCTGTTTATCCATCATACCAATCACTGCTTAAAGACTTAAAAGGAAATATATTACTCAATAGTTTTTTCTTAAGTAGGTGTGTCCCGATCTGCTACAACTGGAAAGTACTCATAGCGTCAAAGCTGTTGAATTGTATTGATTCATACTGTTTTCCCCCCTCATATTTAGTCTTCCCTAATTTATGGAGTGAACCATCTATTACATATACATCCCAATATATCCCAATAAATCACCATTAAACAGTTTGACTTTGAAACAGTGTCTACAAAATAAACTAAACTAAATGCTTTATAGAAGATAGTAACTGCTGTATCATTACCTTTTAACTGCAACGCTTCAATTTTGTGCAAGTTGTGGTTTAAATGTTTAACAGTAAAACCCATTACTGTCCCAAGATGTTTGTGTGAGCAAGTGGTTGCGGTCTTTTATATAGTGAGTGCAATAGGGCGTTATCAACACGTGTATTTCCTGTAACAGACCAACAAAAGAAAAGTGATATCTGACTCGGCTTTATGTAACTGATAGCGCAAACACAGTGTTGACAAAAAGGGATTTTGAGAACAACCGTTCTCCAGAATCACTGAATCCACCTTTTAAAGATAATTTATATTCTTTGTAATATACACTGTATGACTGTCTTTGTGTTGATGTTCACCTTTTTCTCAACAATCCACATTGTGCTGCTCTGTAACAAAAAAAAACAAGGGGGGCAGCCAGAGAACTACCATGTTAGACGGTGGGCAGTTTGTGGAGGCCCTGGGCCGTCTAGGTTATCCCGGTGCGTCGTCACTGAAGCCCTCCGAGTTCGACTGGCTGTTTGACTGCGCCCCGGAGAACCTTCACTTCTTGCGCTTTGTCTGTCGAAGCCTCAACCGCAGCAATGTTCTCACCACGGAGGAGGCACGTGCTTTTCAGGACCTACGGAAGTCCAACAAACCACTTCTGGATGAAGCTGCGCTGGGCGAGGTCCTTAAAACTATCGGACCTTCAGACGGGAGCAGTGCAAACATCTCGTCTTCAAGTTCCTCAGCTGTGTTTGCAGCAGAAGGGGACGTGGCCATAGAGGACTTGGAGGCGGAGCTCCAAGCGCTGCGTAAAGAGAAAGAGCTGAAACAACGGCGCTATGACAGGTTGCAGGTCGTAGCCACCTCCCGTGCCGATGTAGACCTAAGACTAAGTACAGAGCTGGAGAGCGCTGCGTGTAAGCTAAAGGAGGCTAGTGCTTCCATCGGAGCTGAAAATGCTGACACCAACACTTTATTGCAAAACCTAACAGCCGAGGTGAGCAAGCTTTCTTCATATCTCTCAGTTAAGCCGGGAGCCGAACAAAACGGAAAAGAAGAACCAACAGATCCTTCAATCTCCAAAAGCCCCAGTGTCCTCTCTCAGCTTCCCTTGGATCCCTACCTGCATCAGGAGGAGCTCAACACCAAAACACTGTCTGCCCTCACTCAGAAGAATTTCTTCAAGGGAATCTCCGACATCGTGGAAACTTCCTGCTCCGAGCGCTTCCAGGTGCTCGACCTCAGTTTCTGTGAAGATGGAGAGAATGAGAAGGAGGAGAGTGAGAGTGAGAAGGAGGGTGGGGGGCGGGATAGGGAGGAGCGGGTGGTGGAGCGCAGGAGGACGGAGATGGCCCGGCTGCAGTGGGCTCACATCGTCGCCCAGCACCAACTGATGCAGGCCGCCGCAGAGGAGAAAAGTGTCAAGGCTGGACTGGACTGGCTGTCCGAGAACACCAAGGTAAAGCAGATATATACAGTCCATAAGAATACCATGGAGAAGTTCTCAGTAGCATTGCAAAAACGTCTTTGATCTAACCCTGTCCAGTTTCTACTTTTTCTGGCTTCTTCACTTAAGCTCTCCTCCATGTCTCTCTTTCTACCAGAGCATTTCCACCTCCTCCTCGCTGCATGTCCGCGAGGTTGTGTCCAGGAAGGAGCTGCAGGCGGTGGAGGCTGAGCTGGAGGCTTTGCTCCATGGACCGCTACCTGCTGCTCTAAGGGAGTCAGCCCGGCTGCTCAATGTGCCCGTAGTGAGGGGAGACCTGGCTCTGCAACTGGCCAGGCAAGACTACTACACCTCCAGACAGGATCAGGTGAGTTGGTCAAATCACCCATGTCACCCAGAGTTTTTCTCCAAAAACGTGTATTTTGCAGGCAGGAAAGAGGTCAAGGTTAGCTGTCAATCAACTGTGAGCTAATGAGAAATCAAATGTCTTGATTTAAAACATTTAAATGTGGTACATCCTGCCTAAAAAGATAAGAATGTTGTACTTTTGTCCCATTTTAAGAGTGAGATGCTAACTGAATAGATGTTAAAAAATACATAAAGATTTTAATCACAGATAGAAGTCATGGTTTTTATCCCTGAGTTTGATCATAAGTCATATTATGTAGTACTGTACAGAATTGCGGTTAAGACATGAACCATTACCTAATTCTATTTGTAAGACAATATATAAAGTTCACTTCCGGCTTGCTGAGGGTGAAGAGCTATTTTTTGAGAGCAGCGGAGAACTCAGATTCACAGCATTAAAAATCTCTGAAAATCTCTGGAGATGTCCAAAAAAGGAAAAACCACTGATAAGGCAATGGAGGAAGACAAAGTTTTTGCGGAAGAAATGAAAAAACAGTTGGCAGACTTGAAGAAAGGAATGTTGGCAGATTTGAAGAGAGAAATAAAAAGTGAGAGGGAGACGGAGCGAGCACTGCGGAAGGCTGAACTGGCTGGGATTGTTGACGAATTGATTGGGCGTTTTGATGTAAAAATCAAAGAGAAAGTTGCTGCTGGTCTGAAGCCACTGATGATCGAATTGAAGGAACTTCAAGCCGTCAATGTGAAGAAAGATCAGCTCTTGAAAGAGCTTGGAGATAAAATTGATGATCAAGAACAACAAGCAAAAAACAGAGATGTGATAATAACTGGAATGGATATTAAACCAAGGTCGTATGCAGGTGCCGGGAATGGAGAAGAAGAGGGCGATACAGGGAATGTAACGGTGGAAAAACAAGTGGCAATGTTTCTGAGAAGCAAAGCCATTAATCTGGATCTAGAGAACGTGGAGTCCTGTTTTCTTCTCCCGAAGGGAAAATTCGCCAAAAAGCGTGCTGTCATTCTGAAATTTGTGAGTAGAAAGCATAAGATAAATCTGCTCAGTCAAGGCAAGAAGCTTAAAGGTGAACAAATTGGAATGAGTGAAAATTTAACCAAGAGAAAGGCTTATCTGGCCTACCAAGCGAGAGGGTTAAAAAAATGTGGACAGGTCCAACAAACTTGGACGAGAGATGGAAGAATCTTCATCAAAATGAATGGAGCTACACCCGAAGAAGCCAAAATTGTGCAAATCAAAACGGAGGAGGATTTGGATCAATTCCGGAGGGACGAGGATTAAAGAAGGCAAAAAGCATGGACTTTGAACTAAAGGGATTTAAACTGGTTTGTGTCAAAATATAAGGTTTGAAATCGTAAATAAAATGTGCTCTGCTATTGATAACCTAATGGAATGTGTGACGATTGAAATTCAAATGAAAGATAAATGTTAATTATCAGCTGTGTGTTCAGAACAACCGATTCAAAATTGGAAGAGTTTCTCTGACTGAAGAATTTGTAAATACACTGCATGTTATGGGACTGTAGCCGAGGTCAGCAGACACACTGACTGTTTTGAATACTGTTGCAGATGTGTTTAGACTACTAGAGAAGAAATGGACAAGGCCATATCTGCATTGTCACAAGGCAGAGAGGAAAATAGAGACCTAAAATGATCTGTGTATTAGAATGAATCTTCTTAAAAAAAAAGAAAAAAAAATGTTCTTACTGTAGTAGCTGTGTATCTGTGTATCTGAATCTTATGGCAGTGGGGGCGGGACCCGATAAGCCTTTGGCTTCTCCTGCTTCCCTTCGGACGATAACACAAAGTAATATGTATGAATATGCAATGAGAAAATGATGTATTATGTGTAATTGTCCGGAAGAATAATAATAAATAAAAAAAAAAAAAAAAAAAATAAAAAAAAAATATGGAAATAATTACCAACAGCCAAAGTAAAATTAAATTGTAAATCTTTCCTCTTAGGTACGTGACTACCTGCTCCGCCAGAAGGCATCCTTTGACCTGGTGCACCTAGCTCAGGAGATGGACTTTAGGAGATGGAGGACATGTCTGAAGCAGCTGGAAGACGTTAACAACAGAATGGTAACAGAAGTTGAAGCGGTAACGCTCAGAATCGAATCCCTGGCGCACACCGACCTGGCTATCAACCCCAGGCCCAACCCTATCATCAGCTGCAAAGATGTAGCCTTCAGCAGGTAAGAACACGTAGCAAGCTGTTAAAAACTTTTTCAGATTTCTTTTTTTTTTTTTTTTTTTTTCTCAATGTCATTATTTTAGAAGCATGTATGATAGAAACTTTCTACCATTTCATGCTAGTATACCTTAAATACTTCTTATCCTTATGAACAAGTAAATAGACAGAATGGCCAGAGTGTTTTTGTTAAAGAAATTCTTTTATCAAAAAACCCAAGTGTTTTTAATAAAGAGATCAGTCAGGCATTTTCAAAGCAGGTTGGTTTTTACTTGCAAACAGCAAAACAAGGGTCAAACAACAATGTATCTGGTTTGGTACATGGTTGAATACAAAACTGAACTGAAATAGCAGAGTTTATATGTCTGACAAAATGTGTATGTGAACACATTTTGTTCGTGTGTCCAGGGTCATTGCTGACGTGGATGAGTTTTAATTAAACTGATAAGGATTTTCCCAGAAACTTGCATCCTGTTTCCCAGCAATGATCAGCAGGTGTTATTCTTCATCCAATGTCTGAGAACAGAAGCTGGGAGTCTGTCTGACTCCCTTTTTCCAAGGCCATTCACAGTACTTCTCTTGTGAAAACAACAAGTTGTATATTGTGAGGTCAAACAAAGTTCACAGCAAAAAGCATTCAAATGTTATAATATATATAAGGAAACAAAGTTTCGTTAACAGTTTTTATACCCAACTTGCTACTATGGTGCTATGTATGCTGCTTTGTTCACACTAATAATCCTCCTTTAAATGCAGGCAATCAGACTTTGAAATGTAACTCAGTGTTGTATGCAATTCTGTCCTCAGACTGCTCCAGATCCTGGACCATGATTCAGAGCACGGTCGATCAGAACCTTTTCGGACATATGAAGCATTGGACCAGGCAGCCCGGGACCTCAAAGCCAACCTCCAGGTGACCCGCGGTGCTCTAGCAGGCGCCAGCCGCGAGCAGTACTACACAGCGGCTCGTCTCTATGGCGACCGTGAGGCGCTCCACAGGACAATGTACACACAGCTCCAGCAGCTGGTCTTAGGGCCGCAGGTACGTCCCACGGCCAACACTGACCAGGAGCTGCTCTGTCCCAATGCACAGGTGGGTGTCTTTCCTTTTTGTTTTATGCACCGTCATCTTGGTCACCAATATATTGCAGAGGCAATCCTTAAAGTGAGTCAGTTGATTTTTAAAATTCTGGTCACTATTGGTGAGGGAAGCTGGTAGCACATTATGTTTTTACTTTTTCACAATGTTGTGTAGTGACACATGTTGGGTGTCACGGCATCCTAGTCGATGATGCCTCCGGGGCATTAACTGTGGTGGTTTGATATACGCACTCAGAAACTTTGATTTCTTCCATCCAAAAAGTATTTATTTACGAACAAAAAGGTTTCCAAAAATTTGCAAAAAAGGGTTTCAAAATAACAAATAAATGCTAGACTAAACGAAAAGCTTAAATTGCTGGTAAACAAACATTGAAATCAGAGTGGTCAAAATTATGTGTAACCACAGCTTCTACTCCAGGTTGTGACTTGGCTGGACTCACCGGCTGCCATTCTACCATGCAATTAACAGGTGGGCCAAACCACGCCCCCTGCCATCTAATAATTCAATTACCCCAAATAAACAGTCAACAATTAATACGCTGATTTAACTTAAGGAATGGCTGTAACATTCCGGCCCCTAATTATTGCCAAGCAACTAATTACAAATTCAAAAAGGGAAAAATATACAGCCATAACAAAATCTACTGACATCAGTTACATCATGCATTTTTTCTTTCCTTTTTTTTTTAAACTTTGTCTTTTTAAAGTGTCTCTTTATCAGTTCATAAGCCATTAAAAAAGGCAAAAATAGGGTCTTCTTTCTTCAAAAAGGCAAAAAAGGGAAGGTGGTGTATGCAAGGGTGTCAAAAGGTCAAAAAATGGGAAAAGTTCGGATGCAAGGGTCAAAATTCAAAAAGGGGATAAGGTGTAATGCAAAGGAATATGTGCGTTATGAAAAATGTAGTGTCTGCAAGAACCTTTGGGTGTATCCGTCAGTGTAAGTGTCGATATTTAAGCTGCAGCCCCCTCCAAAAGAAGGCACAGCTTGGTGATGGGTCGTTCCAGCTCCGTGGTTTGAGTCTTCAGCCGGACACGACGAACAAATCCCTTGGAGTCGGTCATGGTTTCTATGATTCGCCCCAATGGCCACGAATTTCTGGGTGCTGATTCGTCCATGACAAGCACAAGATCTCCAACTGCAAAGCTTTTTTTTGCTCTGTTCCATTTTTGACGTGCTTGCATTAGTGGGAGGTATTCTTTCACCCACCTCTTCCAGAACAGGTCAGCAATGTACTGGACCTGCCTCCAACGCCTGCGAGTGTACTGATCATTTTTGCTAAACAAGCCAGGTGGTAAAAGTGGCTTTGCTTTGAGCTGCAAGAGGTGGTTTGGGGTAAGGGCCTCCAGGTCATTTAGGTCACCACTAGATGGGGTGATTGGACGGTCATTTAAGACAGCCTCCACTTCACACAATGCAGTATGTAGGGCCTCGTCGTCCAGCACTTGCTGCCTCATCACTGTGCATAGCACCCTTTTAACCTGCTGTATCAGCCGCTCCCAGACTCCTCCATGATGAGCTCCATACGGCGGGTTAAAGATCCACTTTATTCCATCCTGTGAGAGAGAATGGTGCATCTTGTTTTGGTTTAAGTCTCTGACAGCACTCTTCAACTCCCGGTTAGAACTGACAAAGTTGGTTCCGTTATCCGACCTTATTTCTCTTACTTGACCTCTGCGGCAGACAAATCTCCTGATGGCGTTTATGCACGAATCTGTGTCCAGTGTATGGGCCACTTCTAGATGGACTGCACGTGAAGTTAAGCAGGTGAATATGACGCCATACCTCTTCACAGTGCTTCTTCCTCTTTTCACCTCCATTGGGCCGAAGTAATCTATCCCAACGTCTGTGAATGGAGGCAGATCCGCAATTATTCTGTCCGCAGGAAGGTCTGACATTTTTTGCTCACCAGGTTGCTGTCGTTGTCTTTTGCAGGTCATACATTCTCCAATGACTGTTCTGGCGGCAGAGTTGGCATGTGGTATCCAGAAGCGGCGCCGGAGAGTTGACAGCATGTGATTTCTGCCCCCATGACCAACTTTGTGATGGATGTGACGCAGAATTAGTGTGGCGATTTGGCTGTTTTTGGGAAGAATCATTGGATGTTTTGCTTCTTCGGGGAGAGCAGACCTGCTTAACCTACCACCAACTCTCAGGATTCCATCCACCAGCACAGGGTCCAGTTTGTACAGATGGCTAGCTTTCTTCAAAGTGCCTTTAGCTAAGGCTTCAATTTCGTCTGGATAAGACTGCCTCTGTACGAAACAGACAATGGCTTTTTCCGCTTTCTCCAAATCACTCACTGACAGTCTGGGCATGTTTGCTTTTGCTTGCTGCTTCAGTTTGCGTTCCTGTTTAGCTTGACCTTGGGTTGAATTCCTTCTTTGTCCTCGCAGCTGAAGAAGTAGCTCTTTTATCTTCAGGATCCATGCTACGGCTCTCATTAGGTCTGTCCACTTGGAAAAGTAGCTTAGCAGCTTACTTGTGGGACATTCACTGTCTTTCAGCACTACGGCACAGGCAGAAATCTCACCTTTGACCTCAGGGTCGTCGTCAAGTAATTTGTCCATTTGCATGGTTCCTGGCCATTGTGATTGAGGTTTGGGGAGGAAGCATGGGCCATTGATCCACAACTTAGACTGGAGGAATACATCAGCCTTCAAGCCACGTGATGCCGCATCTGCTGGGTTTAGCTTGGAACTTATGTGCCGCCATTGTGTCACTTTTGACAGCTCTCGAATGATTGAAACACGATTTGCTACATACGTTTTGAATCTTTTGGTGTTACTGGCAATGTACTGGAGAACTGTCATGCTGTCGGACCAGAAAACAGGCTCTTCCATGTTGATTTCTAGCTCTGTTTTTAGCATCTTGTTGATGCGTACAGCTAAGACTGCAGCTCCAAGTTCCAGCCTGGGTATGGTTGTTTGCTTAAGTGGCGCTACTCTAGCCTTTCCCATGACAAAAGCAATGCTCACCTCTCTCCTGGTGTTCATCAGCCGGAGGTAAGATACTGAGCCGTACCCCATTTCACTGGCATCACAGAAATGATGCAACTGTGCTGTTGTTATCTCTCCAAAGTCGTTGGGTGCAAAGCTTCTGGTGATCTTGAATGCATCCAGTAAAGTTAGGCTACTGAGCCACTTTTGCCACACTTGAGCCATTTCTTGGGGAATTTGGTCATCCCAACCCAGCTTTGTTTTGCACAACCCCTGCAAGATTTGTCTTGCTGGGAGAATAACTGGAGCGAGGAAGCCAAGGGGGTCATATATTGAGCTTACTATGGACAGGATACCTCGCCTGGTCACTGAGTGGGGTTTTACCTCTATACTGAACGTAAAGGTGTCCTGTTCCACATTCCATTGAGCACCAAGCGCCCTTTCCATAGGAAGCTGGTCTTTGTCCAGGTCCAGTGTTTTAACTCCTTTAGCTCTCTGATCTTCAGGGATGGCTGCCAGGACGGAGCGATGGTTGCTCACCCATTTATTGAGCCGGAATCCCCCTTTGGCGCACAGGTGTGTGAGGTTCTCATAGAGATATATCGCTTGCTCCACAGTATTTACAGCTTTTAAGCAGTCATCAACATAAAAGTTCTGCCGGATGGTGTTTACAATCTCAGCTGCATAATCATTCTGGTTGTCGTCAGCTGTTTTCAACAGGGCAAATGTAGCACAGCTTGGGGAAGAGACAGCTCCAAATATGTGCACTGTCATCCTGTGCTCCACCAGCTCTTGTGTGACATCCCCATCAGGCCACCAGAGAAAGCGCAAATAGTTTGTGTCTTCTTTTGCCACTCTCACCTGGTGGAACATTCCCTCAATGTCAGTCATAATAGCTATGGGGCCCTGGCGGAAACGAAGCAATACACCTACAAGTGAATTTGTTAAGTCGGGGCCTTGCAGCAGCTCTTTGTTTAGAGACGTTCCACCGTACACTGATGCACAATCGAACACCACACGCAAAGTCTTTTTGCGTGGGTGGTAGACTCCGTGATGTGGAATAAACCAAGCTTTTCCACTTTTATGTTCCAATTGGTCTTTTGGTATGACTTCTGCAAATCCCTTTGCTATAACATCCTTCATGAACTCTTTGTATTCATTAAAGAACTTCAGATCTTTTTTGAACTTCTTTAACAGGTGCTGTGCTCTTTGCTGGGCTACAGCTTTGTTGTTTGGAAGATTCACATTATCCTTACGAAAGGGGAGCTTTAAGCAGTAGTGGCCATTTTCCACCACAGCTGAGCTTGACACTTTGTCCATAAACTGTTGGTCTTCCATAGACATCACTTTTTTGCCCTCATAGTGCTGCTCAACAAAGTCTTGATTATATTGCTGGACCAACAGCTCTTCAACAGATATGCGATTAACCTGTACTGTACCTGCACCTGCATTTCCATCACCAGTCCTGTTGAGTGGGCCATTGACAACCCACCCAAGTCGAGTCTTCACAGCGTAGGGCCCAACACCCTCACTATTAATCACTCTCCATGGCTCCATGGCCTTTGGGGCATTGACACCTATAAGCAGCCCAATGCTGGCATCAATGGGTGTCAAGTCAACTTCATCCAGGTAAGGCCATTTTCTAATATCCTCATTTGTGGGGATATTTTCTTGGGTGACTGGGATGGATGTGTGTGTGTAGACATCAGGCAGTTTAAGGTATCCATTTCCATGCAAAGCAGCAACTTCCAATCCAGAAATTTTGTAGCTAGACACTGGCTTCTCTTGTCCCATTGTCCTGAGCAATATGTCCTGCTTCCTTCCATTAGCATTTAGCTGTTGCATCAACTCCTCTGTGCAGAATGTTGCTGTGCTTCCTCCATCCAAAAAGGCATATGTTTGCACAGTTTTTGTTCCCTTTTCCAATTTCACTTTAACTGGGACTATTGAGAGTGCACTTACTTTTATGCCGGCCCCAGTATGGCTACCGGCGTTCATAGAAACCAAGGCACTGGACATGGATGCTTCTGTGAATTGCATATTAGCTGGTTGCTCTCTTTGACTGTCTATGTGCAAAATGGTTGGATGGGTCTTGTGGCAGGTTTTACATGTCATACGATGTTTACAATACTTGCTCATGTGTCCTTTTTCCAAGCATCCAAAGCACAATCCAATGGCCCTCATGATTTCCACTTTTTCTTTGTTGTGTTTGCCTTTAAACAACATACATGCTTCCATTGAGTGGTCTTTGTTACAGAACAAGCAGGGTCTTTTAATGGCACTTCTTGATATTTGTTTATGCTCCACTTCCATCTTGCTTTTTGCATTTTCTAAGACAGGGGTTACAGTGGTGGCAAAACTGCTCCCCCTGCTGGACTTTTGTGGTAACTTGAGTTTGGCTCTATTTTCCAATGGCATATTTATCTCACCAAACATAGGATCCAGTAGAGCACGAGTTTTCTTCTCAATGAATTGGAGGAGATCTTTAAACTTTGGACGTCTGCATTGCCTTTCCTGAACATCACAAACAACTGTTCTCCAGCTGTCACGCAGCTTAAAGGGTAACTTTGACACAACTATCCTCAAATTTGCTGCATTTTCCAGTTCCTCCACATAGTCAATTCCTGACAAGGTGTTGTAGCAGCTTCGGAGAAATATTGAATATGCTCTTAATGCAGGGCCATCTTCAGCTTTTATAGCTGTCCAGTTTAAAGCTTTGCTCATGAATGCCATTGTGATCTTCATCTTATTTCCAAAGTGCCACTCAAGCTGCTTCCTTGCTTCCTTATATCCACTTTCCACATCCATATGCTGACAGCTGCGTACAATTTGTCTTGGCTGCCCCACGGTGTACTGCTCAAGGTAATAGAGTCTATCTTGCATATTGTCTGTTTTATTTTCTATGCCTTGCTCAAAGGCTCTAATGAAGGAATGGAATTGCAGTGGGTCACCATCAAAGCTGGGAATTTCTCTAACAGGCAGGAGGGAGGCTTTCTGCTGTTGTATTAATATTTCAGTTATGTAATTTTGCCTTTTCAGTACGTCTACAACATTTTCTGTGCTACTTGTTCCTTGATTAGTATGGCTGTCAATTTGGGCAGTGATTGGTTCAGATTTAAATGAATGCTGTTGGGGAGTCTGCATTTTAACAGGGGGGAGTTGAGGTAAAGCAGAGCGATGTCGACTTGTGCGGCTGCTTGCCCTCGAACTGACGGAGCCAGCTCCGGCTTGCCGTAGTACTTTTGCTTTGGCTTCTGCGGCTGCCAGTTCAGCTGCTAATGCAAGCGCTTCTTGCTTTGCCTTTATCTTTGCCTCCTCCATATCCAATATATGCTTTTGTTCCAGCGCTTTGACTTTTGCGCTAAGAGCAGCGCGCTCAGCCTCGGCTTCTACGTAGGCAGTTGTTAATGACTTGGGGCCGCTGGCGCATGACGACACTTGTGATGCGCTACGGCCAATCTCACCGTATGCTTGTTCGTCGCCATCATTATCATCAACTTGTTCTTTAACATCAGCGTTATCATCAACATCAACTCGTCCACTTAAAGCATTTATGTCATCCACTTTGTCTCCTTCCCCATCATCTTCACACATCCATGAGCCAACGCTTGTCAGGAATTCTTTGAACTCAATTAACTTTGGCTCGTACCAACAAGTATGATCAGCCTGTCTTTCATCAGCCTCTAGCAATGATTGAACATCCACTTGCAAATCCATAAAGTCTTTTAACAGTTCACTGAATGCGTCCATATGTTTACTCACATTTTCTTTGTCTTCATTTGTTTTCATCATATGTAGCACTTCATTCTTTTTTCTAGTTGCTGCGCCGAGCCTTCCTCTGCGCGATTTAATTGTTTGCAACAACTTCCTTTCAGGGTCCGCAACTTCATCAGTATCGCTCTCCATTTCCACTTCTTAACTTTCACACAAACTTTGGTAAAAGCAGTGCGCAGTGAGCGCTTCCAACGAAAGGCCTGGCCAGGCTCCACCTATTGTTCTGCTGCGTACTCACGGTAGTTGGCAAACATTTCCATCCGAGCGTCCTTTAGCGCTGCAAACGTGTCCAAATCCAGTTTCCAGTCAGTCCAGAATCGACATAATTTTGACTTAATGTCACGGCATCCTAGTCGATGATGCCTCCGGGGCATTAACTGTGGTGGTTTGATATACGCACTCAGAAACTTTGATTTCTTCCATCCAAAAAGTATTTATTTACGAACAAAAAGGTTTCCAAAAATTTGCAAAAAAGGGTTTCAAAATAACAAATAAATGCTAGACTAAACGAAAAGCTTAAATTGCTGGTAAACAAACATTGAAATCAGAGTGGTCAAAATTATGTGTAACCACAGCTTCTACTCCAGGTTGTGACTTGGCTGGACTCACCGGCTGCCATTCTACCATGCAATTAACAGGTGGGCCAAACCACGCCCCCTGCCATCTAATAATTCAATTACCCCAAATAAACAGTCAACAATTAATACGCTGATTTAACTTAAGGAATGGCTGTAACAGGGTATAAAAGCACTGCATGACAAAATGGTTTTCAGGAGGATCTTATTGCATGACGCAGGTTGTAGTAACTTTAGGAACAGTTTTGTCTGTATATTTGTCTGCTTGTCTTTTTCTGCTTGCTTGAGAATATATTCACATTTTAATTATTTGGTAAGTATTTGGATAATACATTTTTTGTTTTTGATTATATCTTCTCAATGTGAGGATAGTTCCTTTTTTATTATATATGATATATTTCTGTTTCCCACTGAGCGGAACAAAAAAAAGCAATATGTAGATGCCAAAGATTATATTAAACTGATTTGTAAAACCAGCACATGAACTTTAAACTCAAATGAGTTAATTTGTTACGTTACAAGAACAACATATGTGACAATATGATGTCATTTTGACCCCCACGTCTCTAAAATGTGTCTAAACACTGCCTGTTGCTGTTTCTTTCTTTGTTAATATCTCATCCCTCTTCCTTTGTCTGTACAGGAGCTGACGGTGAAGCTTGTGGAAGTGGAGTCTCAGCTGCAGGGTTTGCAGCACGTCATGCAAGAGATCATGGGCGAGGTCAAAGGCAAGCGCTCTCAGCTGGAGCGCAATGCCCTCCTGAGGCGGGAGAGGGAACTATACATCTACTTCCACTTGGATTCACGGCTACTGCAGAAAGTAGTGGAAGATCTGGAGGGCAAAATGGCTGCGAAGAGAGGGCAGCAGTAAAAACCTGCCAGGAAGAATGAGTTCAATTCAGCAAGCAGTTCATGTGCCAAGGGAGTCGATCCGTGTTATATAGTTTGAAGAGATCTAACAAGTACACTTTGCTTACAGTGGAGGAGGTATAATTTGCAAGCCCTCCACTCTAGCCCTACTCAAAATCTGGACCTTCATCTGGTTTGTGCAGGAGATGGAAATCATTCCCTTGAGTCTTTGTTCACTCATCTTTTGGACAACGCTCAACCTGGGAACAAGTTTGGTTCTTCAATGATTGGGAGTAATTTGAGTGTGTTTATTTTAAGCAAATTTTACATATTAAAACATGTCTTGTTCTGTTTTGTATTGTTCTAAAAATGTCCTTGTTTTTGTTTTGTCTTAAGTCAACTGATAAATAAAGTAAAAGATTGTGAAAGTGAAAGTATTTTTTTTTTAAGATTTTTTTTAAAGACCTGATCAAAAGGTTTTTGCATCTTATGCAATGTGTTTTTGAGATGCTAGTTTAAATCTGTCTTTGTGTGTTACTCTCCCCTTTGCCCTTTTAGGCCATTGACAGTTGAAGAGTCATAAGATCTTCAGGTAGAGAGAAAGAGTAGCAGGCAGTCTGACAGGGCGGAGATGGATCAGTCTAGCAGCAGGTTCCACTCAGGACCTCTGTCCCAGTCGGCCCAGAAGATCATGGCTGCTCTTCGGTCGCAGAGTCGACATCTAGCCAGACGAAGCCACAACTCCTCCTACAGTCACAGTCAAAGTCAGTCAGGGCTCGAGCATAAGCGTATATTATTACAAAAATAATAACAAAACAGACCTTTCAATCAAAAGTTTTTTTCTTAATTGGAATTGTCGAAACTTGTAGGAAAACAGATTTGTATCTAGGTAACATTTGGGATATTGTTAATAGGGGTTGATTAAGTGTTGCTCTGTGACAGTGTTATTTCAGACTTCTTAGGTGTTGGCGTAATCCAACAAAAGTTGTCTGATAAAACATGGCTATAAATGATTACAGCACTGCTTGAGAGAACCCAAATTTGCTTTAATTTTCTAAAGCATTAAGTTCTGTGTGTAATACATAATGTGCCACATACTTCATTTTTCAAGAGTAAAAGCTGAGACTTGAGATATGTTGTAGAATTGACAGGTCAGACTTTTGCAGTTCAATTAGGCATTTTATATGTTATTTAATATTACATTTTAGTAGTTCCTCGGCTGTTTTGAGAGAACTCACTTTTTCTCCTGTGTTGCTGTGTGTAGTGGAGAGGTTTGGCAGCCAGAGGGAGCCGTTGTCCCAGAGCAACTGGAGCATGAGTCAGGAGGCGAGTAGAGAGACAGACAGAGACACAGACCGGTAAGACAGAACAGATAGACGCTAAGCTTGGGTATAAAAACATGCACTTATGTTAAGTTAGGATATCCATTTTATTAATGTTATTTCTCCTGCAATCAGAATGTTTTTACTTACCTAAGCAGATCCGTGCAGAAGCATTTTGACCCTCACAGTGACACAGTAATTGCAGTCACTAGTTTAATAAATTGTGATTGTATATACTGTATAAACTGGCACAAAATGACATCATACTTGATTTTCAATAATAGAAGATGTAATTATTTATGGGTTGGACTGTTCTGTAACAGGCAGTAGTTAGTGTTATATATGCATCATATTATATATCCATACAATAATATATTCTAAACCTTAATGAACATAATGCAATAAATCTCTGTGGCAATGTTATGGTTCAGACCAGGGTCCAGGCCCAACGTGTCCCCCTTTTCCACTTCCTATCATGACTCTTCCAGCCAGTGGCAGAGCTCTCAGACTACGGGCTACTCTCAGCAGTCACAGACACCAAACCGCGCCATGCAGTCCCAGGCCGCCCCCTCTTCCTCCTCCCGCTGGGACCCCACACTCCAAAGGCAGGCGGTTCAGAGGGAAACCTATTATCAGGGCTCACAGAGTTATTCCCACAGAAATGACTCCCAACCCCCTGCTTACCAGTCCAGACAGGCTCTGTCATTCACTCAGCATGAGGTGACTGACACAGCAGGCTCTTTCTCCCATAGAGATAGTTACAACCTGTCCCTCCAAACACCAACAAGACTCTTTGAACAGCCAGCTATGCCATGGAGGAAGTAAGTAGATAGGGAAATGAGGATAGCATTTTATTATTATCTTAGTTCAGTATATAAATGTACAGTGGCTTGTATCGGGACCCTTTCATGTTTTGCACACTTTATTGTGTTGTACTGTATATTTGTTGCCCATAAATCTGCCCCATACTGACATAGTGAACTTTTTTTTCAAATGTATTAAAAATTAAAAATGGTTGCTGAGGGAAGGGTAGGGTTAGGGCGAATTGTCAGTTTTTTTCCCCTCAAAATTAAAATGACAAAACAATAAGGTGTTCAAAAAGTGAAGGGGTCTGAATGCTTTCTGTGTGTGTATTTACATTAACATGCTTGAGAGTACTTCCAAGTATTCAGAAATGTTAAGCAGTTAAAAACATTTTGCTTTGACATTCTTTTTAATTTTAAGATACTTACATTTTATTAACGCAAATGAAAGCGATCTGAAGTTTGTATTGATGATCTGCGGTTGCTGGTTTTGCCAGTGAATATGACAAATTCCGCATGATCTGTGTTTCACTCTACTAGCTCCGCTGAAGAAATGAGGCCGTCGTTTATCCACAACCTTGCTCTAGACGAAGAGGGTCCGGATGACTTATTGTTCCCAACATCGGAACAACATAAAACCCATAATGTAGCTCGTCACCCAGTTTCCTACCGCCTCAAAGCAAGGGAAGAGACAGAAATTGACACATCAGCTGCACAGGAAGAAAATACGGTTAGAGAGAGTTGGAATGTCCCCAGAACTTATCTAGAAGAAACGGTAGCTACAGACAGTCTAAGTGAAGAGCTACTACCTTCATCCTACCCCACTGAACAGGCCACTAGTGGAGGAGAAGATGGAGACATGCCATATCAGCAACCAGAGTCTGAAATAATCCACACTGGAAGGATGCATCTACTTTCCACTGGCTTTGACACAAAACAGGAGACTTATAATGCAAATTCACCCAGACAGATGAGAAATGTAGTTATGGAGGAAGGAGTGGAGATTGTAGTGGATTGTGAAAATATGACTGAGGATCAAGAACATAGGGATGAGAATGGGTCTGCCAATGAAGTGGAAGGAATGTGTTTCTCTACCAACAAGAGCTTTGGTTTAGAGGGTGATTTGAACTTGTTATCTACAGTAAGTATCAGCGACCAAGTATTTGACTCTGATACTGAAGGAGAAAAGCTTGGGGAGAAAGACTTTGAGTACAGAGTTAAAAGACCTGAAATCAAAGTTGAACATCCGCATGACATTTGGAATAAAGAGATATCAGTGGGATGCCATAGTGGCAGCCCGGAAAATACCTCAATATCTTTAGAAAACGGAGGCCACTGCCAAACTGAAAACACTCAGCAGGTCATGTGTCAGACTGTGACTGAAACAGATGAAAAGCAACATACAGAAAATCCACGGTTGCGGTGTGAGACAAACAAATTAGTCCTGGTTGACTATAGCACTGATGATAACCGGGAGAGAGCCACAGAGAAAATAATAGATTTATCGGAGGTCAGCTCTGAAGTAGAAACGGTCAGTCGCACTGAAGATAAGATGGAAACAGAACAGCACTGTGGTTTAGATGTCCAACAAAGAGAGAGACAAAGTGAGACGGATTATAGAAAGGTCATTGAGTTTGTCAGGAGAGACTCTGAGCCAGGAGAGAAGGGAAGGGACCGAGTTGAGACTGGGATGATGCCAACTGTGGACAGAGAGGATCAGAGGCCATTTATAGGCAAGTGCCAAATGTGTGAAAAAAAGGGATGGAAATACAAAGAATACTGTGTTATCATACTTATTTTGGTTTATTTTAAGAGAGTGGAAAAACGCACACAACGTTAAAAAGCTTCCAGAAATGAAAAGTTTTTAATTTGGTTGAGACAACAAACATCGCACATTCCATGCTGACCACACAGTTATTGAACTGTCAACAAATATGCAGTTTATGGCGTTTACCACTAGAGAGCGCTAGAATACTTTCTATCGCCGTGCTTTAACCAACTGCAGAGTAAGTGCACTCCAACAATACATGACATTAATCAGTTTTTGTTGTCAGCTAACCACACATATGCATATGTATATATAATACACATATGCATTATATATATATAATATGCTACTCATATTACCTAAATTACTTATATTACTTAAATTACTTATTACTTAAAGTGTAATAAGAGTACTGGAGCTATATTACATTAATTAGGAGTGACTTGAAAATGGAAAACCTAAAAGGCAAGTGTGTACAATTCAGGAAGCAATACATTTAAATGTGGGACTTCATTTGTAACTGCAATACAAATAAACTGCTTATAAAGGGCTCTTGTCCAAATATGCACCAAGACATAATCACAATTAATTTATTTTGGACACAAATTAAATTTGTGGGGACTGTTTCTGGGCGCCAGTTGCTAGTTTATTGCCAAAGCATTTCAAGCTGTGTCAAACACTTGCCAATGGCTTTCAGCCATTTTTCTTTCGTCGGATTGACGGCTATGACGGAGCAGTCTTGAGTAGGCTTGGCACTGATGAGGGATGTTGTGTGCCTGCTCATATTACAGCTGCAGGAAGGGAGCGTGAGTCTCAGCTGCTGAGACAATGCTGAGTCAACTCACACACTCACACACACACATTCAACAACACAAAGTTGTGTTGTTACAAAATGTCAGTTTGATTTTGGCCAGGATAGTGTTGGCTGACCTTGTCCTGTCACACATTGCTGAGGTTTCACACACACGCACTGTGTAAGCGCCCATACATGTTTACTTAATCACATGGTTATATAACGGAGTGGGTTCATTGATCGAGGATGTGTCTGAAAAGTGACGATCTGATAGAAATGCTCTTGTCTCCTCCCCTCTAGATGACTCGGGCAGAGAAAGTCGTTACACACCGACATTTTCACAGGAGTGCAGGGCAAAGAGGTCAGGGTTCAAAGCTCCCTTTCTCCATGGTAAAAAACAGCACCATGACAACATACAAGTGAGTGTCTTTGGAACATGTATGTAACATTTCAAATACTGTATTACCGCTTCACTTTACGACAACTTTAAATAAAGCAAAGTTGATTGCCTTAGATACTGTATATTTAAATACTTTTTTATACAGTACATATAGTGGGAGGAGGACATTAGGAAAATATCTTGAATTGAATTAAACAAAAATTGTCTAACACTTTCATTGTGGCAAAAGTTTGTTTTGTTGTCTTAAATACAGAAATACTGATGTTCCCTTTTCCCTGTTATTGTCTGTCTTCCACTCTACCTCCATAATCCCCGGAGGCTAAAGCATCACACCACAAAATCCTCAAATTTGAATATCTGCTTTCAAAAGGATTAGGCTTCTATTTCCCCGATGCACATAGAAATCAATCTGGCTTGTGTGAATCGCCAGCATTGCAGCCTGTGAGAAGTGATAGCTCCCCAATGAGCCGTAAAGTAAAGAACAAAGTCCTGACAAAGTTGTCCACTCTACATATTGCAGAAAAGGAGCGAGAGCAGCAAATAGAACTATAAAGGGAGGTGGAAGGATGGTAGGAAAAAACAATGCAGTGAGGGAACTGAAGGGGAGAGAAGGGAGAGGCTTAAAGATGGAGGAGAAGAAATATGGAAAGAGGTGCAGGGAAGCACAGTATTGCTACAATCAGCAGCAAACACACATCTCCTTTCTCTCTCCCTTGCCACATTCACTTGCTTCCAATTCTCCTGCACCCAATACTGGGCTATGTGCCACGGCCTGCCTCAGTTTTCTATCTATATCCTGTAGCGCAGCACCCTGGGGGGGTTCGTGACATTGTCAGCAGGAAAAAAAGGGTTGTGTTTACAGGGAAATGAGGAAGACTCTCCCAAGGGAGCTGAATCATGGGAATTCCTTCATACTGAGCACTCTGCTGAAAACAATACAGAATTGTGTGCACGCATTAAAACTCACACGCAGACTTTGAAAATCCTCCCAACTTCATTTCCCTTACCTAGGTTTCAAAGAAGACGAGTGCAGGAGCACACAGTCAGGGCTTTTGCTTAAATAGAGACGGCAGCTTACGGCATGAATAATGGAGATGTTTTTAAGATGCTGGGAAGGTTGCAGGGAGGTGAGCGTGTGCCTTTGGGAGATGGGACTCAAATTTCTGTCCGTCACCTTCCTCACCTTTTTTTCCCCATATCTATCTATGTATCAAATTTGCAAACCAAGTATTTTTTTCTTTCTTTTTTTTCTCATAAAAAATAAATAGGTAAGACCCAATGTGAGTGGCGCTATTTCAGACAAACCCTGTCCTGACTGTCTATGTTTTGTCTGGGACGCAGCCTTGAGGGCTGAATGTCTGACGCAGCCATCTCTTCATATCCTTCTTTTTCCCCTGCTGCTTCTTTGGCTCCCAATTTTACTTTCTAAGCTTCCATTGGTCTCTTTCACAAATGTTTTATCATCCAACTCCCAGTATGTGCCGAACAGGAATGGATATAATGAAGTAAGGCGGGAATTCTGTGCCGTGTTAAAGCAAATTATGTGCTAGGAATTTGATTCGTTTGACTTTTCTTAACTGATTTGCTGTTATGTATTGATTTTTTTAGTAGCAAAACTAACACAGACATTTAGAGTTTGTTTCCAAGTGTCATCTGATGTTGCTAAATGAGTCGTTCTGAGTACATATGCTTGCCTGTTCTGTTCCTCGTCCCTGTCTGACTGCACACCCTCACCTTTTTTGTTGTCTAGACCGCTAATGGAGCTATGCGAGGGAACAACTCAAGCGTGGCATGCGCCCCAACAAGCACTTCTTTTCCTCCTGGACAACACTCATCCTCAGGACAGGACGTGGCCTCAGCTTCCATAAAACCAAGCCAAATATTGGCAAACATCAATCGGCGTAACATTAACATAACATCCCCAAGACATTCACCTCATCATCCCCTGATCCCCACCTTCCACTTAAAGAGGAAGCATGAACAAGTTCAGCACCAAAATGCTCAGCCTCCTCCTAAAATCTACCTACCCACCCGTCCTCTAAAATGGGCGCCACCTCATTCCTCACAAAAGAAAGGAGGAGAAGAAGGAGTTAACGAGCTGAAGAGAGCCAGACCTGAAAAACCTATCAATGAACTCCCAGCTGCACCCCCAGTTCCACAGACTAAAACTAGTCGTTCACATAAATCAAAAAAAATATTAGGAGTGCATGGAGACCCATATGGCCCAAAGAAAACCCAACAAATGCGACGGAGTCAGGTGGAAGAAAGGGTCTGTAAATCAGCTATGAATTCCTCCAAGCAGACCCCATCTTCCCTGACTTGCAAACCACTCAAGAACAAGAGAGCCAATCGGGGTCCTGACCAGGGACCACATGGGCCAAATAAATCACATGAGGGGGCTAATGGTGGTGAGCCCCAGAACCAATCCAAAGCTGGCTTTCTGACTTCAACCCTGACATCTGACCCAAGAGTGAAGGATTCTGGGAAGCTGAACCCAGACGAGAAGATGCAAATGCTTGAGGAGGCTGGGAAGGCCAAGGCGCTGGTGCTCACCTTGGTCTACCGAGATGGAACAACTCAGTTAGACCCAGAACAGGTGAGCAGATCTGGGCAGTGAATGTAACCGAGTTAGAGTTACACACTATTACTTTTAAAATATTGAATTTGTATCAGTTCTTGCACCTCTACAGGAAAAAAAGACTCTTGCTTTATCTTGTGCCAAGTTTCTGTCCCAGTTGTCAGTTGTTAATAGATTAGTGGAAACCGTTTACTGCTTCATTAACTGTTTGCACATTTTAATTTCCCTCTCCGATCCCTGATATAGAAGCTCACTCCACCGGTGTGTGGCCTGCTCGTACTGATGAGAAACAATCCCAACTGCAGCACACCAGAGGACTCGCTCGGGCAAAACGACAGTCTAGTCTACTTAAAACTAGAGCACACACCTGCATGGGCCCAGCAACAGACACACCAGTGCCAAGAACTCTTTACTAGGTATGATTGTGAAGTGTGTTTGTTTAAGAGAGTTTACAGTACGTTTTTTGCTTTTGCATTTGCATCCAGCTAAAACAGCTTATGTATATTACTGTTTCATACTTACTTAGTATTAAAAGAGAAAACAGGATAATGTCTGTATGTGTGTGTGTGTCCCATAGAGATATGCTGCTACAGGTGATAGCAAGAACTCAACTGGTGGTGTGCTATAAAGCCAAGGATTTGCTTTGCACAGCTCTGCAGTTTTACAGACGAGACCTCAGCTGGAAACAAGGCAAAGCACACATACATAAATGCACACACACACATGAAAACACAAACGTGACGTCTTGCACAGTTCCAATTGCTTAGTTCTATTTACAAACAGTCCTTTATATATTCATTATTGACATCAACTTTTGTCAAGTAATTAAGTTACGTTCTTTGCTTTATTGATTCCCCAAAAATGTATCTTCTATCTGAGTATTAAGTTATAAGTTAAGGGGACAGCTGAACTTCAAGGTCCACCACACACGCACAACGAAAAAGAGCTTCTGTATCAGCATCTACGGAGTAAAATTGTGGAATAAGTTAAGTGTGGAAGTACAGAAAAGCCAAAACATAAGACAGTTCAAAAACAGATATAAAGACATCATCTTCACAAAGTACAGAAATTTAGAAAAGCCTTTATAACATGGACATATGTAGACTGTAGTTTTGTAGAATACATGGTATTTGTATTTATATTTGTAATATTTATATATGTATAGTAACTTACAATATACATGTATGGGTATTTATAATGTAATATAAATAGTTTATAGTATATATATATATGATTGTTTATTATATATATGTATATGTGTGTGTGTATGTATGTGTATATATATATATATATATATGCACAAAATGATTCGGTACTCATGTATATATGCATTATTATAGCTTTTTATTATACTGACATGCTAATAACATAATCTATCCAAGCAAAATTGATCTGTTAAGGGGTAGGACTAGATAAGTTTTTTACTTCCTCCTACCCCCTTTCGAGCATGTCTGTTTTTCTTTTTTTTTTTTTTTTAATTCTATTTCTTTGTTTTGCTTTTGTTTGTTTGTTATTTATTCATCTATTTTTTTATTGCATGTTCGAAATAAAGACAATCAATCAATCAATCAATTAAATACTTAGGATTGAAAGGTGGCTGGTTTGTAGTTTGTTCTCAATATATTTTTTTCATTGAGGCACAAGTAATTGGTGAGAAAATACAGCGAAACACAAGACAGAGGAAGGTTGGTAGTTCCAACCTTCACAAACAACAGCATCTGTAGAACAACCAAGATTACAGTGGATTTGATTAATGACAAGCTTTCAAAGACATTCATAACTCCTGCAGCAGACGTTTATAATCAGTTACAAAACCAATAGTCACACATTTCTGTGTTTTTGTAGATGTAATGAAATCTCCAAGAATGTGTTTCCATTTCCATTTTCATTTACGCATCAGTATTAAATAGTGCTCAATATGCCCTGTCTCTCCAGTGGCAGGCTGTCATATCCAGGACCCACAGGTGTCAGGGTGGCTACTGGATCCTGCAAGTCCCTGCTCGTCCTACCAGGACCTTCTCAATAAGCACTGCAAAAGACCCCATATGACACCTGCCCTGGGTACCAAGAAGGTCAGTTAAAATAGCATTTTCTGGTTTCAAGTTTGATAATACTCTTTAAGGACTCCAAGGTCAAGCAGAACACAACAAAATCCTTGTAGCTGGAAAAAGGATAGAACAATGTGAATTCTCCTCCCCACTATTTAAGTATAAAAGTATGTTAATCTCCACATATTCTATTCCTCACTCTATTAGGTTTCTCAAGTCATCTCAGGTCTCTATTCACTCTGCTGGCTTAACATGGAGCTATGCTTTAAACTACAGGTAAGTTAATGTACAGACACACACACGCAAGCGCGCCCACACACACACACACACACACAAACGCACAGACACACACACACACACACACACACACACACACACACACGCAGACACACGCACGTATTGTACCTACAGTATAGACAATCAACACATTACCTGACCGATTATTTGTGTGTCTAGAGCCAGGGTCTGTGGGAGCTGTACTCAGACATGGAGTTGAAGATGATCGTTGTTCTGGCAGGTAAGGACACAGTTGTTGTTTTTATTGTTTTTTTAGTTACTATACACATAAATACTACAAACTGTTAGGGGATTTTTCAATTAATTTTTATTTTTAAATGAAGAAATACCCTTGAATAACAACAATAAAGTAAAAACACATTCATATTAGGCTGCTATAGAAAGCATGCACGCCAGGCAGTATCAGTAGTTATATGGTTCATACTTTGTGTTTATTTTCGGTCCATTAGTAGTACACATCTTGTCTTTTTGATCAGTAAATACTTGTGTGTTTTCAGCCATGGAGAGCATTCACATCCATGTGGACAAAGAAGCTCTTAAGAGAACTTCAGACCTGCTGGGGGTAAGATAGAACATCAGACATTGCGTGTACTGGCTAGAGTATTTCAAAGTTTCTATAATAGTGTTTTTAATAAATAGAGCGTTACATTTTTCATGTTGCTGCAGGCAGATTAGGCAACCCTATCTCTCACAGACAGGAGTTATCAATATTAGCCTCATTGCTCATGTTAACTTCTCACTGTGACATCACAATGGAACAGGCGCAGCATACACAAATATAAATTATGATCAGTGTGTTAAAGACAGACGGCCAAGTAATGTAATTCACATCTATTTAACTGCCTTGCTTTAATTCAAATATGACAGCAGCACAGGAATTGCAGTCACACACAAAGTGGTTTTATTGCAAAACATGTTAATATATAATTTTTAAATGGAAATAATCCCTTTAAATCTGAGGAAGCCCAGCCTGTGTAGATATGATGTTCGGGGTGGCCTCAAATGTGTACTGCATCACTCCTAGATGATTGCAATTTCGACTTGCTTTTGAACCACACGGCAGTTGACAGCTGCTATATTAATACGAATGAGGGAATAACAGTGGCAGGATATGAGAAACAGGCGAGACCTAAAAAGTGAAGTGAAGGAAAATATAGAATTTCTCCTTTTTCTTCTTGTGTGTAGGATTAGTGCTGTGGTGGGTGGACGTCCTCAGGGGACCTGTCCTGTTTACGTGCAGATAAAAACTAATTCTGGAGACTACACTCAAAAATAATCCTAGACACAAACACATATACAGATTGTGTTGACGCACACATGCCTGAGGAATACACACAAGTTCCTGATCAGTTTTAGAGGCAGTCATACAAACTCTTAAACCCACTTTCAACTCTAGCAGGCGCCAGTAGGGGTATTACTGTAGAGAGAGTCTTTTGGTGTTTTGCTGTGTGACTATAAATAGAAAGGAGTCTGTGTCTTCTTCCTTTAAGAAGCCCTGCTGCAGGAGGGAACATCAGTGTCTGCCTATGCCAACCCAAAAAGACACACACGCACGCACACACACACACCCCCCCGTCATGTTGGATTCCTCTTTTTATCTAAGCTGTCGAGTTTACCTGTCAGAACACCAAACAGAGGTTCCCTCCGGCTTGTCATTCTGAATTTGACAAACATGCACACATAATCTTTTGTCTTTTCGGGTTTACATTAATAAAATGCAAAAGGGCAAACGTTCTGTGTTTCTCGGACATCAATATTCAGATTCGTTTCGATAGACTTTCTTCTGTCAACGCCATTGTCAGGATCAAACTGTAAAGTCGGATGCAATGCAATGAATTATACAAAATTGTGCCTTGCAATATTAGATTCCTGTGTGTGTGTGTGTGTGTGTGTGTGTGTGTGTGTGTGTGTGTGTGTGTGTGTGTGTGTGTGTGTGTGTGTGTGTGTGTGTGTGTGTGTGTGTGTCAAACTGAGTACTCAGGGGCCTAGCATCCAATATTGATGAGGCAGTCTGGAACCTGCTCTGGGCTAAGAGCGAGAGGAAAGTACATATTTTGGAAAATGTCTGCCAGCTCCTCTGCTTTTTCCGATTCCCCTTCCCCTGTCCGGCTGTCTCCTTCTTACATTGCTCTTTCTTACATTGTAACCTCTACTGCCTCTGCCAGTCATGCTGTCAAGTTTTGTTTGTCTAACCGTCTCACTCATTTGTCTGATGTCTGTTTGGTTCAAATGCCATTTTCTTTTTGGTCTGCATATGTTCCTCTCATCATCTCCCCATCTAGTCACTGAATAATTTGTCATATATATATTTCTTTTAAACCCTTTAAAGCTATAGTGCGTACCTCTTTCATATGAATGTCGTTTACATTCCAGCCATTGCCAAATGATCTGACACAAAGTTGATTAAACTTATCAGCTTCACAAAACTCTCTCTGTATTTTTCAATATGGCAGTCATTAAAATCTGTTGTTGCCTCCTGACACTGGTGCAGGAGCTCAAGAAGCGCCAAAGAAATGTTTAAGTTGTTGATTTTAATGCTAAGAAAAAGCCTAGATGTACAGCAGAAGATATACAATCCGTGCTCGATCACCGAAGGCTTAACTCATGTTCATGCTCTGACAGTGTTGTTGTAAATCCTCAGAATTCCTAATCGGTGCAACAGAAGTTACGCCAAAAAGCTTTAACTTTCAGATTTTCTCCATCCCTCCCATATTTCCAAATCTTCCATCTCTTCCTCTCTCCATTGCTTTATGTTAGTAGTCTCTCATTTCATCACCCCACTTAGCCCTCGCGCCTCCCATTTTGTTTTTATATTCCTGTGCCGGCTTCTCCTCTTGTTCTCTTCGTCGCCTGTCAAGTTGTTAAGAAGTGTTTTCTTCAGTCAGACTCGTAATGAGCTGCTGTGTGTGTGTGTGTGTGTGTGTGTGTGTGTGTGTGTGTGTGTGTGTGTGTGTGTGTCAACCCAGTCTACAAACAAAAAGGTTGATTCATGTTTAGACTGAATATTGTATTAGCAATAATTCTTTTAACTGTCTGCCCCCGGCCCCTCACTCATGTTTTCCCCTAATTTACTCTACTTCGTATTCCTCTTTGTGTACAGTTTTCTTGCTTCATACCCTTTATTCCATTCCAAGTTGCATCTTTATTTCCTTCTCGTTCCTATTTTTTAAACTTTATTTTACTATACTTTACTGACATGCTTATGCTATATGTTCCACAAGTCCGGTCTGAACTGGGAAAGACTGCTTTTAGCTTCAGTTCCTCTGGCTATTGGAACGAGTTACCGCGTAAGTCAAATGAATCAGCTTCGGCCTTTACTTTGTTGTTGTTTTCACCTTGCACTGTTTTTGTGTTGTTGTTTTTACTTAACCTTGTTTTGTTTGACTCGATGACATTGTAAATGAGGGGCATCCCTCAATGATCACTCGAGTATAAATAAAAAATAATAGTTGAATTCAAACTGGGAAGGCTGTTCAGAGCCAGCTCTCTTTAACAAGGACGCCCTGATTACAGGACATATTAAAAAAAAACTTAAGCACAGTACAGTGTGCAACAACAAAACATGAAATAATAGTGCACCTTAGATGCAAAAAAATCAGATAATAAAATACAAACTGCATAAGAAAAACATCAACACACTGCTCAAAGAGAACACATACAGGGCTTTTTTGATCAAGTTTTCTCTTTGCCCTCCCCCAGCTTTCTATAATTTGCTGTCCCTTGTCCTCCTCTCCTGCCGAGTTTGTCATGCTGCTAGTGTCGAACATCTTAAAAAGAAAAGTTTATTCCGTATTTGAATGGATTATTACAGCTGTCATTAGACCCTGTCTGGCTCGCTGTTTGTAAGGGATTTAGAATGTAATTGGGTTTGTGTTGTTGTGTATACACATTTGGGTTTCTTATCATATCTGTTTGTTTGTGAGTGTTTGAAAGTTTGAGCAAAGGCTGTTTGTCGTTAGTTGCTGTGCGTGTGATCCTTATGCGCTTGCTGTGTGACTGATGTGTGCATTAGTGCTTTGCCTTTGGCCGTTTAGAGGACGGAGACAAGTTCTGTCTTGCACACATCAAAAGTTCTCATCAAATAACCTCCTCTCTCTACCCTCACCAGGCAAAAAAAAAGGGTGTACATATAACTTAAGCATTAATAAACTGCTGTCGTCCAAAAGTTTAATTGGTTTTATATCCACTGAGTCATAGACAGGCTAACCTTGCTAGTCTGTCAAATATATGAAATATTGAAATGGAGTCAAATGTACCTTTCTCTTGATAAATAGCACCTGACATAAAAGTTAATCATTATGTAATTCTTTTGAAATATTTTAATGAAATTGCTCTATTATAAAATGTGAAACCCCTAAGGATTGACTACTGCTTTGTTACACTCACAGTAACAAATCTGACTTATTATCTCAATGCCATACAACCTTGACAGCTCTGGTCTCTGGTAGTTTGAAAATCATGAAGGATGTCAGCCATCATGTTAGTGATGCAGTTAGAGGTTGTAAACTGCTTTGAATAACACATTAACTGAAGGATATTTGCCGTCTGACCTTGCACATACTGCACGACTCAAGTTTTACCTTGATCTTCTCTCTCTCTTTCTCTCGCTCTCTCTCTCTCTCTCTCTCTCTCTCTCTCTCTCTCTCTCTCTCTCTCTCTCTCTCTCTCTCTCTCTCTCTCTCTCTCTCTCTCTCTCTCTCTCTCTCTCTCTCTCTCTCTCTCTCTCAGACTAAGATGAAACAGTTGGAGCAGGAGGCCCACAGAGCAGCTGGTCAAAAATTCCTAGTCACCAGCAGCACTCAACTGCGAACAGTGTGTACCCATCTGTGTGTTGTATGCATGCATGTGTACACTTTTGCTCATGTATTTTTGTAGGTAGTGTCATTGTGTTTGTTCTATGCCACTCTTATTACAACAAAGAGTGAAAATCCATAATGTATTATGTCGGTAATGCAAAGCCAGAAGTGTGACATTAATGATTATTATGTGGATTCACAATATTTGAAGGTTCTGTTTGAGAAGCTGTGTCTCCACGAGCGCTGCGAGAACAAGAAACTTCCCAAGACCATCAACAAACAACAGCAGTCAACATCAGAAGCTGCAGTACGCCGTGCACATGAATACAAACATATGAAGATATCTCAATTTGATTCTCAGATCTCCTTTAATCTAACAAAACAAGCTCAATCTCATGAGAATTGCACTGATGCATTCATGCAAAGCCAATTCATATCCTGGCAAGTCATTGCTGATTAGTATTAAATAAACATTTGTCAAGTACATTCAAATCAATAGAAAGACAGGCATGTTGCCAACTTATTCTGTAGAAGTAGTAGCTAATGTTGAACATTACCAAAGAACGGCAAGACCTTTATATTCAGTAAAAAGGCTAGAGACAAAAAATGAAACTAATTTGTTCTGGACTTTTCTCTCTTCTTTATGTTGTAGTTGTTGCAGCTTCAGGACTTGCACCCTCTGCCGAAGATCATTTTAGAATACAGACAGGTCAGTCATGTTCTCAACTGCTTTTCATACATTTGCCATATTTGTCAAAAGCCTTGTTTAGCAACGTGTTTAAAGCAGAAAGGTCTCTTTCCATTAGTATGTGTGTGTGTTACAAACAATCCACGCAGGAGTAACACAGTGTTTAGCTTTGCCTTTTTTTACTAAAGTATATGGATAAAGTATGCGCTGGCATAGCATTTCAAAGTATTACCATTCGTTTTCCTGTACCCACTGTCTGCATTGTAACCCGACAGGTTCACAAAATCAAGTCGACTTTTGTTGATGGGATCCTAGCGTGCATGATGAGCAAGGTGAGTCTACAGCTGGTTTAAGGCAGTTATAAAACAGAGCCGTCAACATGCAGGCATCAGATGTAAATTTATTCACACATTGACCCAGTTTACAAACAGTATTACCATCCTTATAGAAAAGAACTATCATAACTCAAGTGTATAATCCTCTTTTTGGCTCACTCTGAGATTTGGATATTTCTCCTTGAGGCTGGAACTAAACGAAAAAGGAAAAAACAAGAGTTGAGAGAATGCTGCAGGCTAAAATGACTCAAACAGATCCTGCAGTTCTTTACTCACAGTTTGGTTCTGCATTCGTACAATAAGAGCAGTGCTTGTCACTTCAAAGTGGCTGCTGTTTTGAATGTCACCATCATTATATTGCTGTGTCATGTACTCCAATTGAAAACCACAGGCTAATATGCTGTAGGTAGGCTATTCATACTCTTAACATGGGTACATATTGCAACCTCTAAAGGTTCGATAGCACTAAAGAGCACTCACAGGCCTGGATGTTTTTGTAATAATGACACATGTCGTGAGAGCTTTTCTCTTCAAGCTGCTGGTCCCGTTAAGTGCCACTGCAGTACTGAATTGGCAGAGAAAAACATGCCGTTCTGTGTCTGACTGTCCCTCCACATGGGCTTTGTTTTCCTATCTTTGTGAGCAGCAACTTGTGTTTGTGAGTCCATGCTCACTCAACTTTGCAAATGAGTCTGTCTTACTGTCTCTAGAGCTTCTGTTGCAAATTAACTGATGGTGTTTTGGACAGCAGCCAACTAGCTAGAGGAATTTTAATATTTTGGGTATGAGTATTGTTGGTTTTTATGTAATAAAAAATACAAACTATACATAGGAAATTTGCTCTCTCTGTGTATACAGTATATTGTTTTTCAAAAAAAAAAAATATGATGACATAGAACATCAGCCATTCAGGTTAATAAGTTTGGCTGGAACCAGATGTTGGGGTTAAATCTCTTAACAGCATCTCCGAGCACAAGTGTATTGTTGCACGTCTTGCTTATTGCACCAGCTCTACTGGCACCCCAGTCTACAAACAGCTTGTTCAAATCAGTCACATGGGAATGTTTATACATACCCGTCCAGAAACAGAATCAGTGCGATGATTGGAGCGAGGATCGCAGCTGTTGTTTTCTATTGACTTGGATATGAATCAGCTATTGGAAGCATCACCGATCCCTTCTTAGCTGACTCATTGAAAGATGTATATTATGTGATGAATGTCCTCATAACATGTTGGATTTGTCAGTTTTCCATCTGTTTATATAATGTATTCATATCTGACTCTTTGACTCTTAATCTTCAGAACTACATTTCCTCTACGTGGCACCAGACAAGCGCAGTGACAGGGAGAATCTCAGCCAAGCACCCAGTAAGTATGACTTAATGCCTGTCTTCCCTACACTTGTATCCATGTCTTTATCAAACTAGTTATTGAAGTTGAAGTGGCCAATATAGTGTAGGCTTGAGCTGCAGTGTTAAGTTACTGGAGCTGTCCGTGGTGCTGAACTGAAGGCTGAAGCTGTGTGGGGAAACGGGCGCTGTTTGTTTTGCTACGGGCCTAAGGTCATGAACCTCTACTCATAACACAACATTAATTGGTTGGTACTTGGGGTTCACTAACCACTTATGTCTAAAATATATCCATATCACTACATATCCTATGCTCATTGGTCTGTGTGGAGGCTGTCTGTTTTTTTCAGAGCTCTGTATGAAACTGCACGTCCTTTATATAACCTCGAAAATGGTGTTGTTGTCTCCACTTCTTCCCTTTATAAACTTTGTTTGTTTGCCCTCCTTTATATCTGTTTCCTTTCTTTCTTCCTTCATATCTCACTTATCAAAGAGAGATCATGCATAGTAATTATAAAAATCGCACAAACAAGACGAGAATCTGGCTTACAAATATAGAAGTTGAGATGTTGGTGTGTTGTGTTGTGTAACAAAGCTTGGCTTTATTTGGGATGTCTAGAGGGGTGGCAAAAGGAGTGTGTGTGTGTGTGTGTGTGTGTGTGTGTGTGTGTGTCTGTCTGTGTTATTAAAATAATGAGAATATTTTATGATATAAAGTACCAATTATTTGCCTCCAAGATGGCCAGTATACTGCAAGATATGGCACTGAGGTCAAACATTTAAATGTCATTGAGCTCATAATGACTAAAGAAAAACTCATCACATTTTACAAGAGCATAGAAAATTGCAAAGCGTGCTACTCTACTTCTATGATGGAAGCTCTACACTGCAGTGTAATATTACTGTAGAGGCCATTTTAATTCCCTTGAGAAATGAACGAATAACCCATCAAATTGGCTTTTGTTATATTTATTAAACAAATACACAGTGTAAACAGATATCTTTCACAGCTGTGGGACAGAGTCCTCTCGCCACAGATGGATAAGGATTCTGAACAAGAAGAACTCTCAAGTCACAGAGTTTTAATATGTCAGTTTACAGGATGTTTGACCAGCCAGAGGGCTTTCAGTTTAGTCAATTGCCACATTACAACGTTTGTTAACAGCTATTTTCTCCTAATAAACCCCACCCAACAAACAGCTATTTATTGCTTTTCTAAACAACACCTCCGGTTGATCAATCCTTCTCTAAACTTCCTAAGTTCAGTGTTTCCCCTAGAATTGTTTTTAGGCCCGGTGGTAAAAGCTGATAAAGAGTATGCGCGCGGCGTGCGTACCAAATTTGTAGTAGAAATTGACCAAAACTAACTGTATTATGGATGAGCCTCTTTTGACAGCCCGCTACAAATCAGGGCATAGGGTTATGCCTTCACATTCGGTACGTTTGTACATTTTGTGTTTCCCTCAGGATTTTTTGAGACTGCTGGGGGAGAATGGACCTTCTAGTGGGGTCTTGGGGCATGCCCCTGCGGAAGAAAACCTTTACCTTTTTAAAGTTAAATGCATCAAACTGGTGCACTTTGAGAAGCTAAATCTGATTTTATTTTTTTTGCTCTGTAAACAGCTGTCATATGTCCTGCCTAAAACAATTTTATGGAATAATTTGGAGACACAAGCCATATAAACTATTGAAGAAAAACACATAGATATGAAAATAAAATACAATAAACACGAAGACCTAATATAGACAGGTATATCCTGTCTAGTATTACTTTCTGGAATAATCTGGATCATGAAACATTTTCTTTAATTTATCAAATATTCATTTAAAATAAATGAATTAACCTAGGCTACACATCATGATTAGCCTATCAATCAAAATGTGTGCAAAATAAGCAACATTTTGTATTCCGACCCATTATATTTCATGTAGCCTAGTTCTCAATTTAAAACATAAAAATAAAGTAGCATTGAAAATACCAAAAAATAAAGCTTGTAGGGCTACTATAGCCTGCTGTTTTCAAGATAACTTGCTGCGCTGTCTCAGCTGTTGATACATATTGGTTGCCATGGCGACGTAGCGACTTTAACTTTCTAAGTTTTGCTCATCACTTTTTCCTGTTCAACTCCCTGTTACTGAGTCCTAAATATCTCCAGTGTAGCCTATGCCATAGACCTATAAAGGAAGGTTCTTTCTCGTCAGTTTCCCTGTTTGACACGTGCGCTCCGAATGCACACGTGCATCGCGCGGCGTAGCGCAGACAAAAAAAGAATAAAAAAAAAAGATTATTATTATTATTTTTTTTTTTACATTTTTTTTTTTTTTTTTGGGCAGCTGTTGGCCTGGCGGGGGGTCCCGTTGGCCTGGCGGGCCCGCCAGGCCTGTATAATGGTAGGGGAAACACTGAAGTTATTAATACATTTAGAACAGAGTATGAATATCTGAATGCACATTGTTACATGATAAATTGCCATCACGATTACTAAAGTAGATTTTTCATGGGTATGATACCAGTATGTTGACCGTAGCTTTGCATTGTCTCTTTTGTCAATTTTCAGGTTCTTTATATTTAAAAAAAAAATACAATCAATCAGGGTTTTAGAAAGCTTTTCAAACAACCTTTGGACCATCAGAATTCAGTACATTTTAACCAATACTGCAGGTATTTTATTTGATATGGAATAGATTTTGTACAAAATTGAGAATTTAACAACAACAAAAACACTAGATATAAATGTTATCAGAAGTTGTCTTGAAACAATGACACCACATGCTTACGAGTACATATATCCCAAAACAGAATACAAAGAAATGCTTTGTCTCTTTTGTACTTCTCGGCTTCAGCTTGGTGATCACCTACGGTATCACCTCCCCCCTGTGAGTGTGGGACGATACTGTTGATCGATAGTTCATTTGGACATTACCTAGCTGTCAGGGTCCAGTGGTTGTGTCACTGAGTACTGCTCTGGCAGCAGCTTTCCTAATCTCACTTAGCAATTTGCGGCCGGTGTGAGCTACACATTGAATTGATCGCGCTGCTACTGAGAGATATATGTGACCGTGGGGCAGCAGCGATTTAACACAGCTCTGTTCCCTCTGCGCTCACGCAATTTTGGGACTTAGTAGACCATCACATTAAGTAGGGAGATTCTGACTGTTGTCCAGGCTGGTCTTTGACGTAAATGTTGTGCTATAATTGTAATTTCTTTCCAATGTAAGGGATTAGTAACACACAACTACCATTAGGAAAATTTGCTGATTCATCACCATACTCTTTTATTTTGTCAAACTTAACAGTTGAAAATGTCCACATAGTTCTACATTTAGCTAACTAGATCACCATTTCATTGTAAAAGAAAATTGGGAGAGAGCCGCTTGCCATTCTGCACACACACACACACACACACACACACACACACACACACACACACACACACACACACACACACACACACACACACACACACACACACAGACTCTCACTCTCAAATGAGGAGTGTTGCAGAGGGGTTTTAGCTTTCATCTGTTGCGGGTTTATCTGAGGTGAAGCCAGACTGCAGTAGCACAGCGCTGCCTGAATTAAAGCAGCACGGCCATAAAGTGACGCTGAGTTTGAAGCACTGCAAGAGGCGAGTCTTGCTGCAGAGGGAAACGGGGCTTTTCTGCTCTGCTTCATCTGTTTTTTTATCTGCTAAAAGAGAAAAAAATATTTGCCGTCTCCAAGCCTCAATTCTCCACCCCTCCTCGTCTACAGTCTTTCTATCTCTGGGTCTTTTTTTGTCTCCTTTATTAGGGGGCCAAGCCCGAGTAGGGCTGGGACCGCGTTTTGCAGAGCAACGCGGTTCCCAAGCCCTGCGGGGCAGGGAACCCTATTGATCTTGTAGGGATTATTATTATTATTTTTCTCCGCGTAAAAGTGGTGCTGCAGCCCAAACCGTAAAGGTATGGGACATGCCACTTCCAGCACATATCCACGTCCGTACCCCGTACGCAGACAAAAAAATTCAGACATCCCAGCCACTAGGTGGCGCTACAACAAAGGAAAAGGCGTTTTGGGCTATAACTTCCGCACCGAAAGTCTGACAGTCAAAAACTTTATATCCACAGATGCCCACAAGTCAGCTGCATCTTTCGAGATAGGCCACGCCCATTTGCGTATATATACATTTATTGCTACATCGCAAAAACTGTGTCAGTCACCAAAACATACTCCTCCTACAGTTTTCTCACGATTTGGACGAAACCAAAAGCATCATGCTCTCCCGACTCCCACGAGCAAAGGAAGGTCAAATGATTTTTCTACGACCATCGGAAGACCAAACGGTAGCGCTTTAAAGATTCGCGAAAATTCCTTTAAAAAAAAAGGGGGGGGGGATTTTCTTGAAACTGAAGGGAGACTATCATGGGGCATACCTGAGCCTATGGCAAAAATATGGGCAAGAAATTCAGATGTGGGCCGGACTTATTAAAAAAAAGAGTTTTTCAAATTTTTTGCCTGTTTTCGCCATTTTCTAAGTCTTTAGGCGGGAAAATGGGAAAATTCAAAAAAGTGTCTTTACAATGGAGAGGTTGACAATTTGATTTTGCTATAACTCCCCAACCGAACATCGCACATTCAAAAACTTGACATCTACTTGTTCGGTACATTGAGCCGCATATTTCCATCTCACGTAATTTTGCGAATGTCATCCATAGGGGGCGCCAAAACCACAAAAAGCAAAGAAAACGCGTTTGGGGCTATAACTTCCACACCGAACATCCCACAGTCAAACACTTTATATCCACAGATGCCCACAAGTCAGCTGCATCTTTTGAGATAGGCCACGCCCATTTGCATATGGGATTTTCTTTCGCTACATCGCAAAAACTGTGTCAGTCACCAAAACACACTCCTCCTACAGTTTTTGTCCGATTTCGACGAAACCAAAAGCATTATGCTCTACCGACTCCCACGAGCAAATGTTGTGTAAAGAATTTTTCTACGACCATCGGAAGACCAAACGGTAGCGCTTTAAAGATTTGCACATTAGCTACCTTTAACCAAACTGCTCCTAAATCCAAAACGATTTATCCTATTAACACCAAACTTCACACATGTGTTTGTCCTATGGTTCTCAGGCTGGTTCTACTTTTTCCTTAAATTGCTCCAAAAGGGGGCGCCAAAAACACACTTGAGCATCTTTCTCTGCCATTATTTTTGCCTTTTGGTCTATAACTCCCAAACCAAACATCCCACATTCAAAAACTTTACATCCCCGGATTCCGTGAAGCGAGGGGCCGGCGCCGCGGACGACGACGCCCGATCCCGAGTCGCGTGGGAGGCTTGGCCCCCGTTCACAACTGCTCGCAGTTCTAGTTTTAACTTGCTATTTTTCTTTCTCGATTTTTATCCCCACCGTCACTTATTTTGTAGTCGTCCTTTTAAGTCGTTGTCATTCTTCCCTTCTCTACATGGTGTATTATTAGGGTTTACATACACATTCTCTCACTTTAACCAACTTACTAGTCTAGCAGCGATATCTATCAGAACTAATAATGTTGAACTCCCTTTTTGTCTGTCTCCTACCCCATCTCTTTTCCCTGCCTTCTTCCTGATTGTTTGTAGCACCAAAGGGCTGAACCAAAATTCAGATTGCCGGGTCTTTGATGCAGTCCTCCACCCTGTATCATCTGCTTTCTCTCTCTCTCTCTCTCTCTCTCTCTCTCTCTCTCTCTCTCTCTGAGCCTCTCCCTCTCCCCTTCTCCCTCTGCACTGCTCAACTTCTTCTTTATGGTGTTCAAACATTTATACAGTCATTCTAGCCACACGTTTACTTGCTCATGATAATACACAGAAAACAGATAAAAAGGCACAGTTCTGCTGTCATTTTTTGTAGTTTATGTCAAAGCCTGTTTGTTTTGTGTTGTCAAAGGCTGAAATGCAGTGGGTTTGGCTCTATCAGTTCTGATTGTGGCTTTGATAATGCTTAGGTAAAATCATGTATGGTTATTATTTTACTCTGGACATCATGGGATGTCTGAAAATGCTTTAAATGGCAACAAAAGAACACTACTTCATTGCATTATTAATGTTAGTTTGTGTGTTTGTTCTCGTTTGATTGCGCTGCTGTGTCTGTTCCCAAACTGCTGTCTGAGTTTCCTTTAGGGCTTTTCAAGCTGTTCCATGTCCAAAGACCGCTCTGCATTCAGTCATTAAAATGTTTTGCACTCACAGAAAGTCCTCACAAGGCTGATCGTAGCACTTCACTGAAGTATTTCAAGTTCTCTGCTGACTCGCTGGCTGTGTTGAACACACTGGTGCAGTGCATACAGTATACAGTGGCATACACACATTATTTAATCACCAACGTGTGAGATAGAAACGTGGAACAGAGAAGAGAGTACTATGGATATGTTACTAAGGAACTTTCTTGAGCATTTTCTCTTGTGCATGCACATATTGCTAACCAAAAACATATCTAATATATATACGTATACAGTATATGCATATATAAATGTATCCGTAAGAGAAAGTTAATAAAGCATCTCTGTGAGCCACTCTGGTAGCTTAGTTTATAATCTAGAATTACTTAAATCTCTCACCAAAATGTTATGTAACAAGTATTTTAACAGTGTATATGCAAAGACCTCCTAAAAGTGTAGGATTAAAGTGCCAACATATAGACACCATGAAATATTTTTGACTGCAGCCAGCATCTCTCAAAGACTAAAGTCTCTCTTTTTTCATAAATAATTCTGATTTAATGTTTTATTCCATTCGGTGTGAATACATGTTGACAGTAACCTGGGTGTATAATGATGCTGACATTTGGGTAATATCTATCGCAGATGCTTACTAGCTACAGCTCCTTCTAAAGTCCTGTTTCAGCCCCAGCATTTCAAACAGTCATCCAGCACCACTGTTTATAATCTAGCTTTGTTCAACACTCAGAGTTCACAGGGACAGTAACTGATGGTAGGGAGCTGCTTCCACCCTGGGTCCTAATGCCCTCTCAATCACCTAACTCCAACTAATGATTGTGAGTAATGTTGCCAATCTCTCTCTCTCTTTCTCTCTCTCTCCTGATGTAGAGCAGATGGATTTTGGTGGATGTATTTGTTTGTGGTTGCAATTTTATGTGTGTGTGTGTGTGTGTGTGTGTGTGTGTGTGTGTGTGTGTGTGTGTGTTTTTTATGTAAGCATGTATTCCACGATGAGTCATTAAATTGGTGCAGTGTCATTAAATTACCCCACACCGGCACTGTGAACGAGTCTCCCCCATCTGTTAAACAAGGCAGCTCCTCTGAGACTCTCCCTCTGTCTCTCTGTGGGACGGATTTACATTCATAAAAGCGCTGGGCAAATTTTCAGCTTGCCTTTCATTCAATTCACACTCACAATCTGTGTTTAATTAGTGCCAGTTGCATTGATGTAGTGGTGTGAAAAAGATAATTGGTCAATAAAATAAATCTATATTCTTCATAGTAGATAAAGTACGTAATGTCAAAAAATAATAATAAGACGCATACGAAAATGTAATTAAGAAAATATACGTAACCAAAAGGGGGGGCCAAATGAAAACATTTTTTTCAAACAATGCCAAAATGTATTTGCAGGACAGGAACACTCTGCTAATGCATACTGAATATACAAATATCTAGTCTTTGGGATTAGCAGCTTTGGCAACAAGTGTTATTGTCAGGCTCTTATGGGGTCAGCACAGTTTAACTGAAGGACAATAGGAGCCAATTACAGGTCCATTATCAGGCAATTGTGACCCCATATAGTTACATGAGGGGGGGGTATTAAACAATGCAAACACCCGGTTGTTATGGAGGATGAGGAACGATGCTGTTTACGGCGTCAGAAGTGAAAAAAACAAGCACATCTGCATGATTAAATGGCCCATTTGGAGTCAATGACTCCTCTGAGAGACAAACACAAGCATGCATGTCGGTGTGTTTGGCAGTCAGTCATATTCTCAAGTATCGTTTGTGTGTGTGAGTGTATGTTTTGTGTCCGACAGCCTAGGAATATTTATGCTGTGTGTGTTTTTGTTTGTGCACAACAGACGGTAATGCACAATGTTGGTGTCAGCTCTGTATATATCACACACATTGATGTAATTAGAGGAAGAACAACAGCATCAGCCTCCATTTAATGGGGCACATCCTTTGCCAGAGCTCATGTTTGTGTGTGTGTGTGTGTGTGTGTGTGTGTGTGTGTGTGTGTGTGTGTGTGTGTGGGTGTGTGTGTGTGTGTGTGTGTGTGTGTGTGTGTGTGCATTTTGATATTCCATTCACGTTGTGCAACTGCTTGCTTGCTGGTGGGGGTTGACACCTCTGCATACCTGTAGTGTTTGTGCTCCTGTGTTTGTAGGACAAGTTTAGGCTTTATATAATTATGGAGGACAGAATAAATTATATAAAAGGAAAACTTATATGTGTCCATAACTGAGCTGATCCTTGGTTCCTAATGATCAAATAAGGATGATTTAACTTACGGCACTCCCATTGCTTGTCTGTAATTCAAGTCACATTTGTTTCAGTATGCAAGTGTTTCTTCTGTGTGTACATATCGTGTGTCCCTGCAGCGATTGTGCACATATAGTACACGTGAGCTGTACTTGTCTTATCTGATATACAGTAGGGGGTTCTGGGATGTGTTCCAGTAGGTGAGGCCATCACTGGACATGTGCTTATGTAATCAGTGTGTGTGTGTGTGTGTGTGTGTGTGGGTGCGGGTGGGTGCGTGCATGTGTAAAAATAGTTTCATTATTGATTGGAAATTTGTATGTGTTTGAGAATGACAGGTATGGATTCTCTGCGTTGGTGTATGTATACATGGAGGGTTTAATGTATATTGACCAGTGGGGAGAAGGATTGTGTCTATACTGTATAAAGTGTGCTTGTGTGTGTGCATGGGTGTAGGTGTGTGTGTGTGCCTTAAACTGTTTAGTCAGCAGTGAGCAGAGCAAGCTGACCCAGCCCATTTCATATGTTCCAATTTCTCATTCATCCTTTCTCTCTCTCAAGCTGCAGTGACGCATGTACAGGAGTCCACAGCTCTGCTCTTTACTTCTTTATCATTTCCTTTATCTCTTGCTATCTGCCCGTCTCCTTTTCCTGCTTCCCATCCCTCCTCTCACAAAATCAACAATAGCTATTAGCAGTCATCAGATGGTTGGCTCGTAAAACGTGTTGTCCCTTATCTGTGGTTCCTATACATTTCCATAACAACACATAAATGTCCAGGAGGAAAGTTCTGAATTATGATCAGTGTGATGCAACTTGGACCAGAGTGAATTCATATGTTTGAATTTCGGATCCTCATTTCCTAATACTGCACATGGTTTGTATCTCATTTGTATATAATGTATTTCTGTTGCAAGGAATGTGTGTAAGATCTGAATGGAAAGGGATGAGTGTACGTTGACACAATGAGTATCTTATGCTGACAGTCTGACAGTTAATGTAATGTGTCCTGTATCTCTCTCTCTCTCTCTCTCTCTCTCTCTCTCTCCATCTTTTGAATAATGAATGAGTGCTAAAAGCAGAGGGCGGTTTTCTCTCAGGAGGATCACACATAACCGTGCACACTCACTGTAGGGTCAAACCAACCACATGCAAGTTTCGATCTGTCCATGATGGGAAACTGTTTTGTGCACGGCGTGTGTGCGTGCGTGTATGTTTCTATGTACACATTGATTAGGTTGTCCTGCATGTCCTTGATTATAACCGCTAATGTCCTCCTTATACACACAAAGTCACGCACCTTAAGTTGTTTTAAGTGTTTGAGTTTGTGTGTATGTTTGAAAAGGTGGATGGAGCGGGATTAACAGGGATTAAAATGGAACTGCTGAGTCTGAACCTGCTTTTATTCTCTTACCTCCATCATACAGTGCGTGTGTGTGTGTGGGTGCTGATGTGCCTTATCACTTTCCCCATTTTTTTCCTCCAGGCAAAGAAAAAACTGCATACGTGTTATTTTGTATGCGTGTGTCTATATCAGCAGCATCTTAGATTACTCGGTGGGTCGATGCAGGGTGGGCCGGGAGGCCAGTGAGCATCAGGCTGTTCCTATTTTCCTAAAGACTTGTAAAGATCTGTGGGGTTGACTCCAACATAGCGCCACTGTAGTGACAACTGTCAAAATAATAAAACAGTACATTACACCTTGTACATTATATGAATGTAAACAGTAAGGCTTATACAAATGCAATATAAGCGTGATGTGTTTTCTCATTCTAATAAACTTATATGTATGTGTTTTTTGTTTCAGTTCCTGACTGATATAACTAAATATAACCTATGTGCTATAACTATGTAGCTACAAAACTAAAAGATTCATACAGAGAAAGCCATCATCAGTAATACTTTAATAAATAAGTAGCTAGGTATACACATACAGTGAAGGTCACTTCCATTCCTTCATTAAAGCGTCAAAGGAGCAGGCTTATAAATCGATTCAGCTGACCTTTCGCCCTTATATGGTACTAAATTAGTTTATGTAGGTTGCCACCTAGTAGGGAATGATTTATCAGGGAAGACCTTCATCAATAAAATAATGAGACACTGTTATAGTACAACCAACAATAACAACACAGTGTCCAGGCCAGGGCAAAAGTTAACTTCAGCTGGCTTAAAATGTTTTTGTTTTCCCAAACTAGAACTTCCAGGCCCTGCCAAGACAACCACTGCAAATCACCAAGAAGCAGTATATCCAAGGTAAGGTGAACACACTCATTAACACACATACACACACACGTTCCAGAGAATGAGACAGTGATAAATGTTGAGGTGTGTGTGAGTGGGTGGGGGACATCTCTCATGGTAAACAAAAAAAACTGATGAGCCCTGAGCTAAAGAGGGTTTATGAGGATGATAAAAGTCTGCTGCAGCAAAGGGGCTGGTCACTAAAGTTTCAAAAGTGTCTCCTCCGTATTTATTGTTTGTGTGCTCCCTAGTCTGGCTTATGATAGTAGGCTATTGTTTGTTTGTGTATGGCAAGTTATGCTGCATCCATTACATTTTCAAGATGATAATATTTGAAATTGCATAGTAAGGCGCACACTTTTTTATACCATACATTTTTATTGACACAATGAAAAACTTCAAATCATGCCTATTCAGCACTACTTGATCAACAAAAGAAAAATCTGAAGACATTTTTTCTTTATAATCACTCGTCTTTGATGAGGACAGAAAAGATGGACGACGGTGAATTTACCACAGCCAATGGATTAGAAGGTGCATAATGTGTTTAAAGTGCTGGCTCAAACGTCTGAGAAAATGAACAGCTGTGATTTATTGATCATGAATGCAAATTCAAGTCCCATCTTTCAGCTGTAATGGTTGTTTCTCCTCGACAGCTTTGGGGAGAATGTTCCCCGTATGGACGCAAACATCAACTTGGCAATCTTAGATTTGATTATATCCCCATCACTCTATCCGTCTCCTCACCTTCTGTCTTCTTCTCATCCCCCTCTCCTTTGGAAAAAGTTTTAATTACTTCGTCTTGGCCTAGTTGCACACAGTCGTCATTTGATGGAAACGGCCATACAGAGGAAACTGACTTACTATTCATTTCAAGGGACAGTTGCTTGAGAACTCCACAGCAATTATATAAAAGCAGAGCCTTATTTCATATTACGTGGAATTATTATCTAATTTAAATTGCAATATTGCCTCTTTCATCCACATTCTTTGTTGAACATAAGATGTTTCATTTCTCCAGACACCAAAAACTGGTCCCTCCAACTATGATGTCATGGGATTGTGACTGTCATTGCATAGGCGCCACTTGAAAAATGACCAGCTACTCATTAAAAGGAAACCCAGTCGTGGTTTTGTGAGCTCATCTTAATACATGTCTGCTCCACTGATATTATGGCTGACAGTGTGTCCCAAACACTGCAGCACGAAAAACAAAAAATTCTCCATTTGCAGATGAATAAAACATCAAAACAATCGGTCCAGCCCAGGCCACATAGACTCTGCTGTCTGTCAGTCACAGCCGGTGGTAGCACACTCAGCTTTTATTGCTCTATTTCTGTCTGAGGCGATCGCAGTGTCGTTCTCCGTTTGAGTGATTCACAGGGGCTGTCATCAGCACCTCTGCTCCTCAGCTACTCAGTTCCCCAAAGATCTTTGTCATCAAAACCTCTTCTCTCTATGTACCTTACATCACACCTTATGCTCTTCCATATCTCGCTCTCATTCTCATATCAGTTATTCCATTGTGTCTTGAGCTGAGGGGGGTGAGGCTCTATTGCTGTGTGTGTGTGTGTGTGTGTGTGTGTGTGTGTGTGTGTGTGTGTGTGTGTGTGTGTGTGTGTGTGTGTGTGTGTGTGTGTGTGTGTGTGTGTGTGTGTGTGTGTGTGTGTGTGTGTGTGTGTGTGTGTGTGTGTGTGTGTGCGTGCGTGTGTGTGTTTTTGACAGAGCCAGGCCACATTTTCAGTGTCAGCATGTTTGTGTGTTTGTGCTTGGGCTGCTGTCAGGGTATTTTCATCACACAGACGTGGGATGTGATGGCAGCCTATAATTTCTCCTGCACTAAGGTCAGCACTTCAGTCTTGTGGCTCCTCATAGCACAGCGCAGTTATAGACTGATCCTGATTGGAATTTGATTTACGTCTAAACGGGGGGCGTTGCTGCTTCATAACTTCACTCCTCGTTAAGTCAGATGTCAATGTTGTCTCTCTTCATTGCTCCTCAAGTCTCCAGCCGCCCACTGTCAGTGTTTCTCTAATCTCTCTGTCCAGCACACAATTAAACACGAGAATGAATTACTGTGTTATGCTGTAGGTCTACATTGTTACATTTTATGATGTGTGAGACATCCGTCAACCCATGTGTTTTATCCACTTCAAATGAGGGATCTTCTTGAATTTGATCTTTATTGCCAAGGAAGCTTATTTAAATTTAGTATGTAAATGCATGATGGAAACTTGACAGCTGAAAAATAGATTTAAGTTTTCTTTTCATTTGGAATATAACATCCAAACAGGTTACCAGAGGCGACTGTAACATAACCTTTGCATTTAAAATAGAATGCACTTTGTAGTGAGAGATGATTTGCGAAGGTGTTCCTCAAGAGTCCGTCTTTTGTCCCCACAGGAAAAGAGGAGGAGGTGGTGTCTGTTCATCCTCGGACAATGTTCATTCCTCAGGAAGGATGGACTTTTCTTGCTGCAGGTAGGACAATAGATATTCTAAACTTGTACAGCATTGTTTCTTGTAAAGACACTCATTGCCTTGAATAACTGCATATGTTTAAACTAACTAAACAAAGGGGAGTGAAAAAGTCCCTGAACTGTAGTCACAGCCACTGAGCTACATTTGTTGTGCTTTATGGTTCAGCCAAGTGGAACTGTGGGAGAAACTGTTTTGAGTCCATGTGAAAATTGTATATGTGAGCCAGACTCAAAACTAATTCATAACAATTTTCGGAGATTTCTCAAGCTCCTATTTGTGTACTTGAATGTGTAGTCTCGGATCAGCATAATATTTTAGTTAGATTTCTCTTTTCAAGTTTATCACTATAAACTTTAAAATAAAACCCTCTTACGCGGACACAACCTCAGCTGGCATCATGATGTCACCTCAGGGTGTTCGGCTGGTCCAAGCTGTGCAGACTGAGGGGAGAGCTGGAACACTGTCACGCCTGCGAGAGCTTTGTGGGGAACGCCGGGTGTCTGCTGGCCCTGTGACAGCGTGTCGCACACTTACATAACCAGACAAATAAAGCAGGGTTAGCAGGAGGACATCAGCAGGATCCCACATATACACACAACATGGCAGGGATTCAAAAAACACATGCCAACGTAAAACCACAGGACCTCAGGACCTGTAACCATGGAAACAACCCCTCCTAGGGAGCCCTTGCCCAGTCAGCCCCCTTTATGTCCTTCGATGTCCTTCCCAAATTGGAACTGCTGCTGTGTGTGTGTTTGTCTGTGTGTGTGTTTGTGTGTGTGTCTGTGTGTTTGTGTGTTCAAACTAGTATCACTTTCCAATGAACCTAGAAAAAGCTCAGAGGCATGTCAAATGGTATTATGTCTTTTAATGTTGCTTTCCTGTTTGTAAAAGTTTTCTCTTTGTGTGTGTGTCTGGGGGGATTTCATCTTGAGTATACATTGTGTTTATTTTTTGAACCAACACTCAGAAAAGCCCAAAGTACTGGTATGTACAATTCACAGCTCAATTGAAGTCTGTTTCATTAAATGTAAAACAGACTATTCTTTATAGTACATTTAGAACATCCACACTGTCCTCAAGCAAAGTGTGAGTGTGATGTGTGAGTTTCTTTATATTTGCTATTGTCAACCCGGTTATTTTCTGTTGGGAGATGTCTGCCGGTGTGTGGCCGCTGAAGCTGAAAGAGGCGATTGAAAATGACAACAAAGGCAAACCGAATTCCCTCATCAACCATGTTAGTTTTGATTTATTTTTATGATTTTGTCTATTTTTCAAGCCCTAAGTCATTAAGTGTTAGAGTGAAATGTTATTTATTTTGCACTAGCAAAGCTTCACTACACCATCTTCATAGCTCCTAACGATAGACGAACAAAGTTGGCGACTACCTGATGAACATAATGCTGCATCTGCATTTATCAGCTAATGTTCCAGACATATCCCTAGGAATTGGTAGTGACCAAAAACAGAGTTTGTTCAGACGTTCCTTCCCAGTGAATTTTAAGTAGCCACCTATTCCGATCAAAAACATCTCAAGAATAGCGCAACATTTGTAATACTGACAGCTCTTGGAAAGTGACCTTTACAGAAGTGGGACTAACTGCTGTTGACAGACTAGCTGTTTTTCTGTAATAATTCCTGGGTTTATTTGACATTTTTCTCTAGTCCTCCTGGGTTTAGGATGTGAAGAACTGCCTACCTCAATTCATTCCTCCTGAAGGCCTCTCTAGACCACCACCCACAACAACCAACAGGGGACATTTCATATTCTCAATGTGCCGGTTTTAGTTGAGCTGTAGCGCTGCAACCTTCATACTCCTTACTGTCCTGCAAAGCGTCACTGTGTGTGGCATTAATATGTATGAGGCACGGCTTAGTGTCTTAGTATGCCGTCCTACAGGAGATGGTACCAGCATATATATTATTTTTATTATCTTAAGTTATACATGACCATATCCTGTGTATTCATGCTGTCTAGGAAATTGGAACGAAAACATTTCTAATTACAGATTACAGACAAATTATTGTTATTTAAATAGAGTTAGGGCATCTTCATAGAAGTTATGCCAATTTCTCATCATTAGTTACCAGAGCATAAAGTGATAAACGAACATTGCTTATTTTGTGTTACGATTTCTAAAGATATTCTAAGTGGAAACTGATATTTAATATGAAGCCAATTATTTTCTTTGTTAATATAGTTATTAAACTAACATGGTTTAGCATCTGAATCTGTTTAATCAGATGTATTTTCAGCTCAAGGTCAAACATGACACTGAAGTGATTTGGTTTTAAGTGTTAATCTATTGAGAAGCTGTAGGTCACGTTATTCCTGTATGGATCGATCCAAGGATTATTGATTGTGGAGCTTTTTTTATTTCTTATCACAGATATCTATTTGTAGAAGGCATTGAAGAACATGAACACATTAACTTGTGTAGTCTCATATTTCTACACACACTATTTCACATTTTATCAACCTCAACGTACTTCCTCTTTTTCTACTCTGTCACACAATAATGCATGAATGAAAACACTCTCTTACACACAGTTTATTTTTCTCCCTCTCTTTCTTTCTCTCTCTCTCTAAACCACACACACACACACCCACACACAAATCCTGATCAGCAGTATGTTTCTAAAGCTGCCGGCTTGGAGGAAATATGATCTGACTCATAAAACATTGATGGGAGGTCATCTTTAGAAACTCCATTCCTCACCTCATCACAACATAAAAAAAGACATTTCTTTTCCTCTATTGCTCAGCTCACCATCACCCCTCCTCCCTTCTCTCTTCTCCTTTTCTTCTTCCCCCTGGAGTCTCCCCCTGTTGCCCTATACCTTTTATCATTCTCCTCATGCTATCCAAGTTCGATCTGGGTTAAACGGTAAACGGTTTTCATTTAAACCTAGGAAGTCTAGGAATTTTCTTCACCCTTGTTATTCGGACTGAATGATATGACAGTAAATTTGTATCAAAACAAATTGTTAAATTCATCTGAATTAATACAATTTAACAATGACTATTATTGCTGCATCAGTGTATGTTTTTTTCCCCCCTCCTCACAATCCCATGCAACCATTTTTCATCATTCTGTTTCTTCCCACATCAGCAGAAACATATTACAGCCAGGGGCTTCATCCTAACTGCAAGAAAATATCTCAATTTCCCAAGTCCTTTGAGTCTTTTTCCCGTGCATTTGGTCGGGTTTAATCTGATTTTGAAGCAGCCGAGCAGAAGAGGAAATGTGTCTGGGTGAAATGGCAGTAATGTAATGTAATGCAGTTGTGGTGTGGGTGTGTGTGTGTGTGTGTGCGTGTCAGTACAGGTACATGTCGCCTTTACTGTCACCTGCCACAAAGAGTTGTGTGTGTGTGTGTGTGTCTTTCTGTTCGTATTTATGTTTACAGAGTTGTCTGGTTATGTGCGTCTATAAACACAGGGGTATCATTATTATAAGGTAAGACAGAGTTTCTGTCTGCCTATTTTGAAAATATTTTCCTGTGTGTCTGTGAGTGTGACTCATGTATTGCCTCTGCGTATCTTCCTGCTTTTATAAGTGCCATAGGAAAATTTCCGAGACGTTTTGGTCTCAGGAGCCCTTTTTAGAAAAGCTGTTTGTGTGTCTGCCCTGAAACTGTGTCTGTCCTACTGTCAATCATTCCTGTCAAATAAATAAATATAAATATAATATATACACACAAATAAATAAATGTATAGTACTTGTAAAATGAACAAAAAAAAGTTCCATCACTTTTTAGTGAACTATTCCTTGAGGTTTAGTCACGAGGTGCTACTTCTACATTCACGCAATCCTCAGGTCTCTGTGAACAGTCACATCAAGATTTCATAACAGCATGTATGTGGTTCCAGCTAACATGACTTTTTCTTAATAATCCAGCTTTACATTGATTTATGCAATTTACCGTGAGACGGGTGGAATTAATTAGATCCAAATTGGGGCAATTTCAACATCAGCATGACGTCAGATCACTGTGATGCATTTATAGAAGATCCTGTTGTCGAGTATTGAGGAGAACATTCAGTAATATAATTGCACTTGTGCCCTTGTCACCTTGTATTTTGAACTTTTTTGCATGTAAACCCCTGCATTTATTCACATATTTGAATCTGGATTTAATCAGTTGAGTCGTACGTTTATAAATTGCTTATAATGATTGTGATGTCCATTTAAGATAAACAGACCAATATATGCTAAATGTACTCCCCTACTGTGTATTTGCTGTACCATATATATGAAGCTACTGTATCTCCAGCAGCTGGTTAGCTTAGCTTAGCAGAAAGATTGGAAACTTGGGAAACAGTTTGCATTGCTTTCTGTCCAATGGATATCTTGTTTCTCCATTTCGTACAAAGGCGAAGTTGTGGTTTTACGGTTATCGTTGGACTTTTTTATTGGAAAAGTGCTGGTTTGCAGATTTTGGTGTTTTTATAAAGAGCCTGGCTACCTGATTCCCCTTCTGTGCTAAGCTGACCGACTGCCGGCTCTAGCTACCACACATACATGATATCAATCTTTTCATCTAATTCTCTGCAAGAAAGCAAAATAGCATCCTTCCCAAAGTGTCAATGTTGTGGTAGGCTGATGATGTGAAGTTGAAGATGTTTGTGTGTCTTTGCCAGACTTCTGCCAGGTGGAGCTGCGTCTGCTGGCTCATCTCTCCTCGGATCCCGAGCTGCTCCGCACTTTCACCAACCCGCAGGCCGATGTCTTTACCATGCTGGCCTCACAGTGGTAGGTCTCACACACACACACACACACACACACACACACACACACACACACACACACACACTGGTACTCCCCTGATCTCTTTGCCGAGTGTTGACAATCCACAGAGTTTGTCTCTCTTCCAGTCCCCCAGCAGCTCCGTCACTTCAATCACTAATAACCTTGTTGCAATGAATACCATGCCAACTACCCCTTTCGTTCTCCTCTTTCCAGGGCAGGAAACCTTTAGGCTAGTCGCCCTGGTGATAACCTTCTCGTGCTTTTGAAGTTTATTTTTTTTGCTAATGTGTATGTGTGTTTTTCTCCTTCTCTCTGGCTGCTGATGTGTGTCTTGTCTTTCCAATGGTGTGTGTGTGTGTGTGTGTGTGTGTGTGTGTGTGTGTGTGTGTGTGTGTGTGTCTGTCGTCACTCCTGTCATTAATCTTAGTCAAGTGTGTGGCAGAGGGCATCCGGTAAAACAGATTACCTGGTCACACAGACCATATTAACAGCTCTACTGAGGCTTTACACTGTGTCTCTTTCACCTTTAAACAAATTAAGTGGTGTCACCGAAGCTTTGCTGGGATTACTCTGCCTCACTCTTTTCATTTAGAACCTTTTCTTCCATTTCCTGGTTTTCCTTTCTTATTCCCACAATGTCCCGTTACTCTACCTTCAGTAATGCCACTAACCCCTATGATACTCTGGTGAAAACCACTTGTAGGTATAGATCAGAGGGTATAAAATGAAAAAAATAATATATATATTTATTTTTTCAATGTTCTGTGTTTTGCCCGATTAAAAATTAACAAAAAAAAAGTCTCCAGTAGATTAATGCCATTCCAGCAGGTGGCAGTAAAAATCCAGTATGTGTTTCCCCTCAGACGGTCTCACAGTCTAGAGAATTGCTCATCTTTAGGTCACCCACTGGCGGTCACAGGTTACCACTTAATTACCTTAACACGTCGTTTAACACAGAAACGGTGTGTGTAAGAAGGAGAGAAGAGTAGAGAGGCATTTTAAGTGTAAACGCCTTAAAGAGTCATTATCCTGACAGGATCCAGGCATCAAGACTTCTGACATCATGAAGCATAGGAGTCTTGACACTCACCAGACACCTTGTAATTTTTCTAAATGCATATGTGTGTGTGTGTGACCGGCATTGGATGCTCCCCATTGGCCCCTCCAGGAATGCCTCTTTTGCCGACATGTCATCCCACCCTGTCTGATCCCCATCACTACCGCCGTCTACAAGTCACATTACATAACTGTCTGTCTGTCATCCCTGCCTCTTTTCCTCTCTTCTACTTCTCTGGGCTTCGTGTCCTTTTAACCTCTGTGCCTCACAATGTATCACATTGTTTTTTCTTTTTGTTCTTGTAGCGATTCAACAATCAAAGTGGACTAACATAACAAAAAATAACTTTTATGGTACACGCAGACAGCTCATTATAATTGCTCTTGAATTGCTTTCTGTAAAGTCGTGTGTCAATTTTCTGTTGAGGTCCTCATCTATGAAAAAAGGATAATCAATTGGAATAAATTTGCATATTTTCTTTTTTTGAAAGCACTTTAATTTTGCATTGTACCATCAGTGTATTTGCAGATTTAGTGTAGAATCTGACACAGTCTCCCTCACTTTGTTACAGGAAGGGAGTGAGTGAGGCTGAGGTGACTTCTGAGGCTCGGGAACATGCCAAACGCATTGTCTACTCTGTGGTGTATGGAGCAGGTGAGTGAAAACACACCAATACACACACACAGACACACACACACACAACCACACACACACAAACACACAAACACACACACACACACACACACACACACACACACACACACACACACACACACACACACACACACACACACACACACACACACACACAGGTAGGCAGACATGCACAGATCAGTGTTCATACTGTAATTGATTGAAAATAATGAGGATGCAGATATTATATTAATCAATTAACATAACACTTGACCTGTACTGTTAAAAAGTAGAATATTATGGATTTAACTGTCATTTGGCAACTGGTTCCGAGTGACCTACAAGTGGTTCATTGTGTAAAGAGGGTGAACATATTAGCAAAGCGAATACAAAGACAAAACAGGAAGAAAGGGATCCAAGTATCACATGGATGTGATTATTTTACGAAGGATTTAAATTATCTGTTCACACAAACATTCCCAATGATTTCTACTTGGAATGTTTTCCTGGGTTTTCTTTCATGTTGTGGATCACATTCTAGATCCCAAAGGGTGGACAGCCATGGCGGGTAGAGGGCTAGTAGAATACAAAAATAGAGAGAGTAAGATGGATGTATAATAAAGAGACTTGTCTGTGTCACTGGTGACCCATTTATGGTTCTCACACACGTGCACACTCTTGAGAACACACACAGAAATGTACACACATGACCAGAGTGATACAAATCAGTTGGAGGCAAAACAAATATCTGTGTGTGTGGACATGCGGTAGATATATTGGCCAGTGAAATCATTGGCAGGGGATTTAACATCAGTAACAACTGATACGTGTAGTTATGTGTTTGTGTTTTTAGCGTGTGTGTATTTGGACCTGATGTGGACATGTGTAGTTTACTGTTTTTAACCTATTTAAACCTTTTAAAAAACAGTTACAAAAAATGCATACAGAGCATACTCACATGTTCTTTCACGCTTTCATAACTGAGGCAACTATGTTGAGAGTTTATCAAAATGCACATTAGAAGGTATAAAAAAGTGTTAGTTGGTTAATAATCCATCCATTTTATACCAGTAATCTGGGTCCAAGTGACCTAATTTATTCAGTATTTTCATTTGAGTTCTTACATAATGCTGGAAATTATATTAAAAAAAAATTGTTTCAATAATAAATCATTCTAGGCCACATTGTCCCTACTGGTTTTCCATAATTATTTTCATATTATACAGTCGTCAAAAGTTTAATTAAGCTGTGTTCTGTGTGATATTAAAAAGTTTAATTTCACTTGTTGGCCTCTGCACAAACTTTGTGTAAACCTTACTGTTTCTGTAAGGATGGGTCCATTGTCATAGACCGAGGTTTAGATGTCCTTGCAAAAATACATCACTTACTGTATATTGTTTTTCTTGATGGTAAAATGAGAATATTGTATTTATAAATAAATCATCCTGCTCCTGTGAATTCATTAGTTTCATGTGGTTTCTCCTCACTGTGACCCAGACACGATATATTATCAAAACAGGACCTTTACTGTTCTCCGGAAAATATGTTTGATTTACTTAATCAATTGGCGGTGACCCTGAAGCGCATGGTTTGCATCAGAATCTGCATGGAGAGAACTGGGCCAGTGGCTCTTCTCTCAATGTGGACTTAGCTAGTATGCCGTGCATTCAAGAGATCAACAAAATCTCTCAAGCTGAAGATGGAGTGTCCTGTGTTTATCTCTACTCCAACAGGAGTCAGAAGAGCTCAGCCAGAGGAAAAACAAGCATTAAGAACACAAACACAGCCACTCAGTTACAAACTAATGAATGGGTCAGTTCAGGCAACTCAATAAACAGTAATAGCCAATGAGGCAAATGTGTAGAGGCCATTCATTTGAGACATGTATTGGATGCATGCAGGCAGGGACAATTCACAAAGCAGAATGTCATGGAGACAGCGATTCTGGAGAATACTTGTTGTTAAGATCATTAAATATCACCTCACTGTCCATCTGTCCATACTGTGTGTGCGCTAAAAAAAACAAATCCAGTGTTAATACACAGCCTTGGCTCTGTAAACGGACATGTTGCTAGCTTTGGTGGCCCCCTTTGTTTACATACCCGTTTATAAAGCTTAGGATGTGTATTAACACCTTAATTTTTTCAGTGCACACAGAATACGGACAGGTAGTGTTAATAGATAGATCATTTTATTACAGACTCTAAGTCCAGATAATACAAAAGAATATAAAACAATACAAACAGCGACGACGACAACAACAACAACAACATACAAGGTTGTCTAGCAACCCCCTTAATGAGGAGATGATCACAGATTTTGCCCAAAATTAATTTTGACAGCAAGCATTCTCCAGAATCCCTGACTCCACCTTTAAGAATGCAGAGAGAATATGGAGTAGCTAAGGAGAAATAGGCTGAGAACGAATTCCAGGAAGATCAAAGCAGATGTATAAAAATGTCGGCTAAAGACTGGGGGAGGTGACGGAGGAGAGAGTAATGTAGGGGAAAGGTGAAGAGTGAAGAGCGGGTGGGATGGAAGGAGCTCATGATCATCACATACAGACGGCTCTTCGTGGAAGGATGCGTTGCTATGGATACCAAATACTAAAAGGAAGCTTTCTCCTGCAAGACAATAATCAGGCCAGGGAGGAGGGGCAGAGCAGCACTGTGCACTCACACACAAACACACATATATTCATACGTATAACATTGGGTCAACAGATAAGAAGGCATGAAGGGAAAATGTAGGGTGAATAAAGTGAGACAGAGGTATACTTACTAAGTTAATGGAATTTCTTCATTCATTGTGTCTTATGAGTAGGATTTTGTCAACTGAGGACTTCTGCAGTCTAAAAAATAGCTTTAACAAGGATATCAACAGTGGTTTTCCAATTGTAGACTGTTTTGGGATTTGGAATATAAAATCTTTGTGTAGCATTTTGTTAGTGGGGGAAACAGCCTCCATACAAGTACTGAATAATCACAAGTGCCAGACATTTTTTAATCAAAAGAAGTTGAATGTCCTCATTAAAAAATATGTCCCCTTCATTGATGAAAGTCTAGTCAAAGTGTTTTTGCACTGAAGGTTTCAAGTTTCATCATCAGACTTATGTAAGTTGCATACTGGGGCACGACTGGCTCAAAATCACGTCTTCAACTCTGATTCATAGTGAAAGTCCTTCAGCCCTCGAGTTTGAAACTTTGCTCAAACATCAATTTGCGCAGTGAAGGTCAAACATCCAACTGACGTAACAACAAGAAACAGATTTTGGTGTTAAGGGGAAAACTCTTACTCTTGTGTGTGTGTGTGTGTGTGTGTGTGTGTGTGTGTGTGTGTGTGTGTGTGTGGGTTGTGTGGGGGTGGGTGTGTGTGTGTGCTTCTGTTGTGTGGTGGTGGTGGTGATTTGCAGAAACTAAACTACTGTCCCCCCCTTGCTATCCCTCCTTTCAGCTCTCAGGCTGTTTGGCACAACATTACTCATCACCAGCCACACATCATTGCACAACCCTCGTAGCTCAAACCCAGACACACACACACACACACACACACACACACACACACACACACACACACACACACACACACACACACACACACACACACCAGCTGTGGCACCCATTACCTCATACCCAACACTCCTATTGATCTGTTCCTAACCTTATGGTCTGGTCCTGTACTCCAGCTACAGTCTGTTCACCTTAAACAAACCACACACACCAGACACACACACAAACACACACTTTGAGCCTTTGTGGTCTTAGTTTGATCTTTACTTCACACAAACACAAATAAACACCCCCTTGCAGTCTTGTCCTCATCACAAGGTAACAAAACCTGCTTACAAGCACTTCTTCAGTGTGTAGAATTAAAAGTGTACAATGGCACATTGTGGAGTTATTATGGGGGGTTATGTTCTGTACTATTCAATGGCTAGGAAATGAAAACTTCCTAACGCTTGTGCATATTTAAAAACGTCAAACCTGTCGAGTTGGATGGAGTTTCTTTCTGAAATTAGTTGTATGACGTGAAAAAGTGTCCCTTTTAATGGGCTTGAAGCTAAACTACATTGCTGGCTTGAATTTATATGAAACAGCTGAATACTATTTCTGTTATATATGCATGGCCTCACTGTCTCCCTTGTAACTGCTTTCTCTGATTTAAGCTTGCTCTGTTCGATAACAGTTGGTATTTGTTGTTTTCTTGCAGGTCGTGAGCGTCTGTCCGGGATCCTCGGGGTGAGTGCTGAGCAGGCCAGCCGATTCCAGGACAGCTTCCTCCAAACCTACAAAGAGGTCCAGGCCTTCATCCAGAAGACCATCCAGCTGTGTCACAAACGAGGTATGTGTTGGACATCCAAATCCCCCGTGTGTCTCTCTGTCTGAGGCCTTAAACCTCAATGTTAACTTGAGTTGTTATGCTCTTCAAGGAATAGGTACTTCAGTAAATGTTTCTCACACTGTATTAGAACTGTTCCCGGAATGCAATAGCAAACATCTGTATGTGTTGGATTTAGAGGTAAGGGTCAGAGTTAAAGTCATTAGGGGGGTTAATGTTTAGAATTACAAATTGGAGTCCCCATAATTATATGAAAAATGTGTGTGCGCGTGTCTGGGTTAGGGCTTGCACTTTTGACAAACCCTATGCGGTTTGAATTTTTTAGGCTCACACACGCTATCTTTGGATTGTGTGTGTGTGTGTGTGTGTGTGTGTGTGTGTGTGTGTGTGTGTGTGTTCGGCTGCTGAGAAAGAAGAAGATGTGCTTGCATTGGCAGGAAAGAGACAAACTGCCGTGGGTCAATACTTGAGGGCGGACAAGGAGAGGGGGGGAGGTTAGTGAAGGGGCTGATGGTTCAGACGGGACAGTCTATTTATATTCGGACTGAACTGCTAACACAGCACACCTGAGACTTAAACACGCTCACATAAAATACTGTAAACTCTGCACTTTAACCCTCAATGCACACGGTACATGAGCCCAGTTTGGACAGGGGCAAGGGGGTGAGTTCAGTCAAAATCCTCCAACCTTCAACACTAAGGTCTACGATTGGGTCAAGAGTCCTCAGCCTCTTGCTTTGTATTTAATCCCATTTTATATTGATTTTATGTGCAGTGTATCTTTCTAATAAAAAGCCGTTTTAGAGCCAACTGATGAGTTGCCGTATAAACCAATTACACCCCAATTGGGGTGTAATTGGGGCGACTGTGGCTCAGGTGGCAGAGCGGGTCGGCCGATGATCAAAGGGTTGGAGGTTCGATCCCCGCCCTGCCACCTGTGTCATAGTTGTTGTGTCCTTGGGCAAGACACTTCACCCTCCTTGCCTCGTGTGAATGTCGATAGTTAGCCTGCTATCGGTGTATGAATGTGTGTGTGAATGGTAACGTGTAAATGGGAATAGGTCTCCCTTGCAAAAGAGTCTTTGGACTCAATGGGATATACCTGTATAAATAAAAGTAAAAAAAAAAAAAAAAAAAAAAATTAGATTAGATTAGTAGAAATCTTGAGGGAATGAGTCCAATTGTATCACTATGACAACACCACATTTACTATCTCCGGCTGTCTTCATTCAATTTATTTTGTATAACAAGTCTTGAAAAATAGCCTTGTTTTGTAGTAAACATCAAGAATTAAGTCAGGGCAGTAGATTTTTGTCATGCCAGCCTGGATTGTGTCCACCTTTTGTCACAAGCAACGACCCGCGGCCACGCACAGACAGGCAGGTGCTCCATCATCCACAGCGGCCAATCAGACGCGGCACTCCATCCCCGCTCCTCACTTCCTCTTCCCCGGTGTCGGGTTTCCTAATCAGAGCCTTGTAATGGACTCATTCTACCAAACTGCCGCCCACCGATCACCTCAGATTTTTTTTATTCAGCTCATCACCATGGTGATTCTCCCATCGTAGACCATTTTTTAATCTTCCGCGCTCGTCCCAGACTCTCATTGTCTTGTTGTCTGTCCGTCTCACTCTTTCTCTCTAACCTCCTTCCTTAAATATTAATTCCTTTTAATCTCCCTCATTCAAATGTACTCCATTGTTTTCATATCTCTTTCTTTTGTTATCCCTCCCTAATTCCACAGCTCTTTGATACAATAGTCTGTGCCGTCTGGGAGGAGACACACAGTATCACACTTAAATTCACTGGCTGTGACTCAGCCTGGGCCCGGGCTCCTTATCCACTTTGCACTGAGTTGATAGTCGATTGGTGTCTGATGCAGCGATATTTTGTTCAGAACTGCTGCATGTTGGCAGGCCGGCCAGGGTTGAGGTGAACTGTGCAGGCTCAGCTGCTGTCGTGTTTGTTGGAAAGGGAATTTGAAGGTGAGGTCAATATCACAGTGTGGGTGTCATAGCAATGAGAGGAGTAAAGAAAAAGCTGAGGCGGAGTAAAGACATGTCACGACCCAGATCAAGCAGGCAAAAACACGAACGTTTTGATCGTTTTTATTATATAAACTACAAAAAATTACCTAGTAGCCTTTGCTGCCATGGCGCCACTCTGAATGATCCAATCAATGTTTTAATGTGTAACATTCAGAAAACTTTTATTTTAATATCAGACAAAGACACCACTGTGGGTAACCTCTTCCTGTTGTTTCTTCATATCACACTCACTTCATTAACACTCTTGGAAGAGACTGCCTTAGATAAAAAGTTGAGGAGGAGAATTCTTTATTTATTCATTTATCTCACAGAGATGAAAATGGGTCTTGTGAAGTTCACAGCAGACACATGGAAGCCTCGATCTGCAAAGATATGTACATATAAACACCCTGCAGTGCTAACACTCACATATAAACACGTCCTGGCATTGATGCACTGCCAAATTCTTCATGAACAAGCAGATATTTTAACTGCAGGTAAGTGCAGGCGGTGGAGGTGGCAAAGGCTTGCCATTAATAAAAAAATTGGATTAGCAGTACAGCTGTTACTGCTGCAGCCTCTTATGCTGTGTCATGGATAATGGCACATGGCAGAAATACTCAGCTTTAATTCAAGCACTACATAGACACTAATGGCGGGAATAAAAATCTACTCCCATTCATTGAAACATGACTTTGCAAACATGTTGAGACACATTGATTTTAATTTTATTATTATTATGACAAATGTTCCTTCTTGCCAGTCCGACATCACACACTTTCTAGCTAGGTAATATTCTCAAATCAGGATGAAACATTAAAAAGGTGTTTTCTATTGCTATATACAGTATATAACAATATGGGTAGTGTGTGCAAAACGTTTTCAAAAATTTCCTATAATAACAATCTATGAAATGACAATGTGAAAGGATTAACTCAGTGATAAACGTTTGAGTTTTCAGCGAGAAAGTCTCTTTAAATGCACAGTGGAGCATTTATAGAGCCAGATGCTAAAAGTGTGCAAAGAGAGTGAATATTGGATTGATATTTGCCAGTTGGGTGTGTAAGCAACTGTTAACTACGCTTGCAGGTTGCCATGTCAACTAACAATTACTAAAAAGGCAAAAATCAAAGTGAAATACTAGCAAATCATCACTTTAATCACTTAATAAAATGAAAATGCTTCATCAGGGTGTTGTAAAAAAAAACACCAACTATCACACCACATTTTGGACTAAAATTATTTCTGAAAATAATAGTTTGGATTGGTGCATTGAAGTAAATGAGAAAATTGTGTGATCTTGTGAGACCACATTTCTCAAAGTAAAAAGCTCAGGAAATAAGTTTTCATTACCTTTAATAATTTTAGTAACAGTTTCTTGGAACCACTCATTTGGTCAACATAATTTGATTAAAAATAACATCAGTAGGGGAGAGTGGCCTAAGTTGTGCCACTTTTTACTCAAAGTGACTTTAAAGTGAGGCTTTGACAGTCCAAATCTCATATGTACATATATTTCAGGGTGTTGTGCATCCCTGGCAATAAAAACTTTGGATCTGGAATAAACTGTTGAAGAAATATAGCTTTTGGGAAAAAAGTTGTCTTGTGGCACAACTTGCCCCCGGTGTGGGGTTGTGCCGTTGGAGAGAATACCATGGGGTAAACTGTAATGCAAGACAAATCCATTAGACAATCAGTTATTTAAGGTGTATTTAAAGTAAATATTTTACAAAGATTGAAGACAATTTTCTTAAACAAGGCCTAGCAGATCTAATGGTTTTACCTGCAAAAGCTCACAATGACAAAGTCACCATCATCATCTTTCTGGCCATCTGAATTCTCATCAGTGGTGTCGTTAAGTGGAATGGAGATGTCACTCTCTTCTGAGCTACTGTAGACAATCAAGATTCAAGATGATTTATTTGTCATTGTACCAAAACAACGAAATTCTGTTTACAGTTATACCCCACCAAGAGACATTCAGTGACAGTAACAAACATGGGAGACAGGGGGGGTACACTGAAGAGTCGGCAGCGTGCGCTGCTCCCCTTAAAGTAGGAAGGAAAAAGAGAACATCGGGAAACATCACTTTCTTTTGGTGACCAGCGTATACAGCCATGCCAATGGCACAACTCTCAGAAATGTACTTTGCACTAGCTGCTCCGCCCTTGTAGAACCAACTGCCACCTGGCATATGCGATTCCCCCTCCATTTCTGCCTTTAAATCAAGGCTCAAAACCCATTTGTACACCCTGTTTTTTCCTCCCCATTAACTATCTTACCTCTGCACTACTATCTTTGTTTATATGTGGATGTCTGGGCTTTATGACTTTTATTTTGGTTATTGTTATTTTACCTTAATTTTGTACCTACTGAATGCACTATGTTCAGCACTTTGGACAGTGCAAACTGTTATAAATGTGCTTTTATAAATACATTTTACTTACTTTCTTACTTATAACTCACCCCAGGCCCTCTGGCACAAATCACCCCAAACCCAGAATTTTGGATAATAAGCATGATGCATCAGTTTAGGGCTGACATTGTGCTCACTATATAGACATAAAGTGTAGCATACTAAAGCACTAAAACATGTGTCAAATGTTTTCAAACGTGTTTATAATTGTTCAGAACTTCAGACACAATAATCAAAAAACCTTAATCATGGACATTTTACTTTGAAAGGCAAAAAACAGTTTTTTGAGCTTAAATGTGCTTATATCTTATTCCATGTTTCTCCCTTCTTTACAGGATGAGTTAAATGGATGGCTCTTCTTAAATATGTGGTCACATTTCCAATTTCTCTATGGTTTTCTTGAAACAAGGGGTGGCACAACTTCCCCACCGTCACAACTTAGGCCACTCTCCCCTACTGTATTTTATTTTTTATTTTTGCAGCTACAACTAATCATACAATTAGCCGGAACAACCTTCACAGCACTGTGTAACTGACAGTCAAAGCCCACTATGAAAAACACACATTCCCGTTAAATACACGTTCACAAAGTGACACAAAGTAGGCCGCACATGCCTATCATTGGGCCCCCGAACAAAGGTCAAATTCCTAGCCAAAAGGTCACACGCATGTGTCGAGTCAATTCACAGTGAGGAGAAGGTTTTTTGTGTTTTTTACTATGTGTTGTGAGCTCATTTCCTATGCATTTACGCTTGTGTGCATGATTGTATGTGTGTGCTCTAGGAAGAGGGTCATTCAGGTTTCATGCCCTGGTTAGCTTTCCTCATAGTAAGGGATACCAGAGGGATTTAGCTGTTAAGCCCGCTCTATTGTCCAGCTGGTGGAATGTACTGGTCCAATGTGTCTGTACGTGTGTGTGTTGCATACCTGCATTTGATAATGTGTGTATTCATGTATAGTTTGTGTGTCACGTCACTGCACATTCTTGTGGTGCTTTCAAATGTGTGTTTGTGGGACTGTTTTGGGAATGTGACTGTTTCTCTTTGCTTTTGTATGTGAATGAATGAATGAATGAAAACCTTTATTTATACAAACTCGAAAGGCATTGAGGTTCCCCTCATTTACAACGCCGACGAGCGCACAACAATGTGGATCATGTGTCACCAGGTATTGTGTCTGTATGTGTATGTTGCATCGATTCTCAGAGTGTTTGCAGACGGGTGTATGTCTGTGTCTTTGCAAACTTGCTGTTGCAATAACCACGCATAATGCTATATCAACAAAATACTTTTCATGAAACTGGTCCCTTCAAATTGTACTCTTTCTTCTCAATGAGAAGAAAGAGTACAATTTCAAGGGATGGGAATTGTTAAGAATTTAACGATTCCGATTCCGGTTCCGATTCTGCTTATCGATCCGATTCCTTATCGATTCTCATTGGGTGAGAGAATAAGTACAAATGAGTTTGTTTTGATCAGAGTCTAGTCTGTGCCTTGAAATATTATCAAGAGTAGGCTACTTGAGGATTAGGAAATTGTCAATTTTCACATTAATTGGTCCAAACAAAAAAATAAATGTTTGGCTTTTAAGCCCAAATGCCATTATGTGCCCTAAAAACTAAAAACACAGACTGAAAACAGTCAAGGAAGAGCTTGTGCCTTTTGGAATATTAACAGTGCTCATTTGCACTTGAAACCAAATTCAACTGACATAATAAATATAAACAAGTCTTTTGAAAAGATAAGACCAACTATCAACTTTGGCAAATTAACCATTTTTATGCAGAAAAATCATCATGTTTGCCCTCTCAGGAAGGATACGAGATATTTAATTTATGTTCAGTGTTATTATTATATGATGATTGCGCCCTTACTCTGAAAGGGCAACGTGATGATGTCACTACGTTCACGTGAAGGAACCCTTTCATTATACGTGGAAGGAACGCCTCAGGTCAAACTGTCACGTTGTACACAATCTGCAGCCAGATGTTCTTGCAGGTCTTTGGAGGTGATCTTTGGGTTGTGTGCAACCATTCTCACAATCCGCCGCATATGCCGCTCTTGTACTTTTCTTGGTCTGCTAGACCTGGGTTTAACTGCAACTGTGCCTGTGTCCTTCCATTCCCTGACAACGTTCCTTACAGTAGAAATTGACAATTGAAAACTTTGGGAAAGCTTCTTGTAGCCTTCCGCTAAACCATGACAATGAATAATCTTTGTTTTTAAGATCTTTTGGGAGCTGTTTTGATGATCGCATTCTGTCTCACTTCTGCAGAGAGTCAAAGAGAAGTGGAACTTGCATTTAGGCACCTAAAATACCTTTTATCATGATTAAACAGACCTTTATATGAGGTTCAAGGCTTAACAACATAATCCAACCAATTTTGTGTTTAAAGTCCTCAGTTTTACATGCTGTTACATGCATTAAAATCAGCAAGACCACAAGGGTTCCCATATTTTTGCACAGCCAGTTTTTCACATTATATTTAATTTCATAAAACTAAATACTGCTTTTCAAAAAATCTTAGTTTGGAAAACATCCCAGTACTTAGCTGTTCCTGGTAAATGAAAGACATACCACTTTTATCTTTTTTGTGTGAAAGCAGAGTCAATTATAATGCCGGCTGAGAGGGGTTCCCAAACTTTTTCATATGACTGTATATGAAGCCTTTTGTGGCTAGAGGGAGCAAAGGTTGCAAATGAAATCAGTGAAATCACTTTGTCAAATGGGACTGAAGACTTATAAGTTTGAAAATGAAAACAATCTTCGGGTGTGGAAGTAGAGAGCTTTCCAGACCTCTGAAGATTGTTTTCCTTATCTGTTTGAGGCTGGTGGCTGTGTTTTGCTACTAGCAAAACACACTTAAAAAGTTGCTTTGTGCGTAAAAAGGTAGGCACCAGGGAAGGAGACCTGAGTCCGACAATGGAAAACAAGTGCAATGCTAAACTAGTATTGTATATTATGAACTTACCATACTATCTATGGAAATTTAATTTTAAGTTATATTTGGCTTCTGTATGATGATAAATAAATAAATATTTCATAGTGCAACATCTACTCAAGCAAATGTGCAAACATAACTTCAGGATAACTATGTTTCTCATTAATTATGGTTGAGTGTCTTTACACCACCTGGTAGCAGACTTTTCTGGCTGTAGCATAGCTACTGTATTGAATGGATATAAATAATGTAAACACTTCCTCAAGCCTGGTTGTGTAAAAGGACCAGCCCTCAAGGACAAGTGTCAGTCTAAATTAACTCAAAGTGGACTGAAGGCATGGCCGCGCTATGCATAAAGTGTGCCCTCTTGATGATGACCAACTACATATCTTGTATTTATGCTTCAAGGTTACGTTCTCTCCATCATGGGTCGTCGACGAAGCCTCCCTAACATCAACTCCCCCGACTGGGGCATCCGCATGCAGTCTGAGAGGCAGGCTGTCAACTTTGTGGTCCAAGGTAGGCTGACAGTTATGTGTAATAGTATCAGCTAGTTTGCTGGTCTGCATGATCAAAACTTTATTTATTTACTTTTGATGATCAGTTAAAATGAGACGTTTCTGGACAAAGTCAAACATAACTCAACTTATATACCATATATCTCCACAGCTGAACACATAAATATACAGTATGTGTGTGTATGCATGTGTGTGTGTCTTAACCTTACACTTACTAAAGTACACTTTAATAATGTCTACTTGACTATCCCTTTGCAACAACTTGTTGGTGTTTATAGGTTCTGCTGCTGATCTCTGTAAAATGGGCATGATCAAAATCTTCAACCATGTCTCCTCCTCCAGCTCGCTCTCTGCCAGGTACAACCGCTTAACATGGCGCTACATCATGGGCCATTGCTCACATGCCATCCCTTAACTGTGTCCTTCACTCATTCCTTACATACAACTACACTGCGTTCCAAATTATAATGCAAATGAGATTTTCCGAAATAGTCGATGCACAGATCACAGTCAGTATAAGTTTCAAGTCATCAACCGTTAGAGTATATTTAAAATTTTATTGAACAAACCTCCCAATAATAAAAGTATTTTTTTCAAAAATAAAAAAACTCCAAATGCACTGTTCCATGTTCCAAATTATTATGCACAACAGAGTTTCAAAACATTTTATAGGTGGTAAACAACTAAAAATGGTAATTTGTTGAATTTGCAGAATGTGGAGGTCATATTTAGTGAAATAAAAAGCTATTTCAATCAAAAACATCTTAACAGGCCAAGTTACATGTTAACATAGGACCAGACCCGTCGCCAGACCTCAGTCTTAAGGGGGGCATATGAAATGCATAGGGGGGCACAATTATAATTAGCCTACTGTACGTATATTTATAATAATCCTATACTCTATTCGCGCAGCACGTAATCATCACGTTAAACTAACCAACAGCGGTAGCCTATAGCCTACAACACCAGTCCTCAAAATTTAAAGCAATACATTAGAAGCAATGTTATGAATATCCATAAAACACTTGACTATTCAACATATTAGATGTAGCCTCACACCAGACGCATATCTCAAACATTGCATTTTAAAGCAGTCAACAAAGGGATATGCATTGCCATTACACACACACACACACACACACACACACACACACGGTAGCCTACTTTGAGTGGAGGCAGGGCTGTGCTCTCTCCAGTCCCTTCTATCAGTACAGCGGGAGGCGGCGTTTCTCCGAGCTCACCTCCTCATCAACATATCTTTCGGCCTCCAGGTTCAAAGCAGCCAGTGCGCCAATGAGCTCGCTACTGCGCTCTCCAAAACGCGCATCCATCTCTCCTTGCACTGCATCAATAACACTGTAAAATACTCTTGAACTCAGTCTTTTCGTCTATGTCACTTTGTGACAGACCAACTGTTTCCTCAACTGCAAATCCGCGGAGGTTCTTGTAAATTGTGCGTCTTCTCGGCCGGTCTCCGGCACAGCCTCACCCTCGATGGCCGTGGCTGGAGGAGCGCAGAGTTCCCACAGTGCAAAACTGTGGCTTCACGCAATCAGAAGTGTCACCGCGCTGAACAAGTCCATAATTTCGGTTTGTAGTAGTCTGTTTTGCGGCTCGAAAAGTGAGAACAGTTTGACGATGCGATTTGGCAGAGGAGACTGTTGGTGGGCTTTTCAACCATTACCGAATATCGATTATGATGAACTAGAAATGGAATAGTAAGCCGGCGAAAACTCATCCAGCTTCACTTTCAAAAATGCGCGGTAACTGTTGAGCGGCTGCATTGACGTATTACGTAGGCCTACGTAGCCTTACTTTCTTTTCAGTAAGGCCGTGATAGGCTGTTGCAGTGTAGATAGACTCCCATCAATCAAACAAAATCACACCATTGTTTATTTATATTTTAAATGTTTTGATGATAAAGAATGCAACATTAGTATTTATCAACACAATTAGCTACTATGATCGTATAGAATAAAAATGAAAGTAATTTTTTTTTGGAGAGATCTGTGCCCCAAGTGGGGGGGCACAAGCATTTCTGGGGGCGGGCCCGGCCCCCTAGGGCCCGCCCATAGCGACGGGTATGCATAGGACCCCTTCTTTGATAGCACCTTCAAGATTCAAGATGATTTATTTTGTAATTGTACATGTTTCAGAACAACGATAATCTGTTTACAGTTAATCTGTTTACAGTTATACCCCGCCAAGAGACATAGAGTGACAGTAACCAAACATGGGAGACAGGGGGGATACACTGAAGAGTCGTCTAGCGTGCGCTGCGCCCCTTAAAGTAGGAAGGATAAAGAGAACGTCAGGGAAAGACAGGTTTAAAAAAATGCTACTCTCACACTCCGCTCCTTATGGGTGCGAAGTGTGTGATTAGTACAAAAACCACCTTGGCATAATAAACACATGATAACGCCACAGACAAATAGAACACGTTGATAAGCACAAAGGTACGGGTTAGGGGTTTATGGGACGGTAGGTGTCACAGCCCAGGCACCAGGGGGCGTACGCAGCCGGCAGGCGCCCCGCCCGCGGCATCCATTCTGCAACGAGGGAGGGAGAGGGGTACGGAGACAAGAAGGCTTGGGTGGTCAGGGGTCGTGTGTGCTATGTGTCTACGTGTGTGTGTATGTGTGTATGTGTGTTCCGTTTATCTAAATCTGTCCAGACATAACGGAAGTCTTCAGGCGCCAGATGGTATAGCGAGTCCATGGAGACAACCTCGAGGCCCAGCCAGAGATAGAGTTCACAGGAGATTAGGTCAGGAGCTGTGGGGGTAGAGCGTCTTTCTGCATAAACATCCCGGAGAGAGAAGAGATAACACCTCCAAGGTCGGTGTGGGGAGCCGAATCGAGATAATTAATTTGTTTTGAAGAGACTAGGCGCTGAATGTGAAGCCCGTTTTAAAGTCACTGGTTTAGGTAAATCCGAAATATTCCAAATCCAGTGGCCGTTTTCCGTGCCTACGGACCGTTAATGCTCACCCAGATCGCATCCACTCTTTGATTAAGTCCGTGAAGCACCTCCAGCTTGCGGTTCACTTTGCTTAATACTTGAGTCTGTATGTTAACAGCCTGGCACAAGCCCTCAAAGACGGGCAGCTTGTTAATGGCCTGATGTGCTGCCAACGCCTTTTTAACGTTGCGGTAGAACAAGAACCCGCCAACACCAAACAGCAGGAACCCTGTTACCAAAAGCCCAATTATGTAGATATCTTCAGCATCCTCAATGGAAAGTATTGCCAGACACATCGAGTTCCAACTACTCCATGCGTCCCAGCTGTATCCGGCAGCAAAGGTTCCATCAGGACAGCGGGCTTCTCCTGTGCCCACTTTTCTCGTTGAGAAAATGTTATCTATTGCAGAGAGACCCCAGTTGATCAGATCCATAATTTAGGTATTCGGAAGAATATGCACAGAGAGTCTCAGGGATAGACAGAGACAGCACAAGACAGAGAGCAGAGCAGGGAAGATAAGGTTCAGGAGGGAGGAGAAATGCGACCGCCTTCGTTGAGAGCTAGTTCAGAAAAAGATGCAATTCTTGCATCCATTGAATTTTTGAGTTTTTGGAGAGTTTCTGCTTGAATATCTTTTCAGGATGCCAGAATAGCCTCCCATAGCTGCTGTTTTGATGTGAACTGCCTCCCAACCTCATAGATGTTTTGCCTGAGGATGCTCCAAAGGTTCTCAATAGGGTTGAGGTCAGGGGAAGATGGGGGCCACACCATGAGGTTCTCTCCTTTTATGCCCATACCAGCCAATGACACAGAGGTATTCATTGCAGCATGAGATGGTGCATTGTCATGCATGAAGATGATTTTACTACGGAAGGCACTTTCCTTCTTTTTGTACCACGGAAGAAAGTGGTCAGTCAGAAACTCTACATATTTTGCCGAGGTCATTTTCGCCAACCAGCTCTCTCCCCATGATTCCGGCCCAAAACATTACTCCACCACCTCCTTGCTGACGTCGCAGCCTTGTTGTGACATGGTGGCCATTCACCAACCATCCACTACTCCATCCATCCAACCATCCAGGGTTGCACGGCACTCATCAGTAAACAAGACTGTTTGAAAATGAGTCTTCATGTATTTCTGAGCCCACTGCAACCGTTTCTGCTTGTGAGCATTGTTTAGGGGTGGCCGAATAATAGGTTCATGCACAACTGCAAACTTCTGGATCCTACACCTTGAGGTTCGCGGGACTCCAGAGGCACCAGAAGCTTCAAATACCTGTCTGCTGCTTTGTGTTGGCATTTTAGCAGCTGCTCTCCTATTCCGATGAATTTGTCTGGCAGAAACCTTCCTCATATTACCTTTATCCGAACAAACCCGTCAGTGCTCTGAATCAGCCACAAATCTCTTCACAGTACGATGATCACACTTAAGTTTTCGTGAAATATCTAATGTTTTCATATCTTGTCCAAGGTATTGCACTATTTGACGCTTTTAGGCAGCAGAGAGATCCTTTTTCTTTCCCATATTGCTTGAAACCTGTGGCATGCTTAATAATGTGGAACGTCAGATTGGGCTTACTTAGCAAACAGATTATCACAGGTGTCTGAGATTGATTTCAATGATCCAAAGCGCCCTGAGACACAATACCATCCATGAGTTTAAATGAAATACAAAAAATTCAATGTTTATGAATCTTAATTCCAATTTGCATAATAATTTGGAACACGGTGTAGAGTAATAACATATAGTACACACTGGCTCTTTAGGGTGTGGTCCTTTCTAAATATCACAGACAAAACACAGCCAAGCAAAATATTAGCGAAGAGCTCTATAATGCCAAAACAGATCATCAACATTCACTTTTTTGCCAGCCAAATAAATTTGTACAGTCGATGGGTTTTCCTCAGATGGTTGCTGGTGTTACATGCCAAACATTCAGCTAGAGTAAACACACTTGAAGCCAAGAGCCAAAATATACTAGATTTATAATAGTATGTTGTGGAAGCCGGATGCATGGAGCAGAGTGGTATGATGATGAAGATCAGCCAAATGTCACATTATAAGTGGTGGTTGTTGTGATATTATAGCAGTAGTTTGTGTGTTAAGAATTTCTGAATGTGTTTGTAACTGTAGGCTGATAGCACAGCTGCACGATGAGCTTCTGTACGAAGTAGAGGACTCTCAGGTGGAACAGTTTGCAGGTGAATTTACCACATCCAATATCAGTTATCAAACAATGCATGTGTTTCAAAGACACTTTGCCTATGATGGCAATATTTTATCATAAATAATTCTGAATATAAAATAGCAGACATTTTTGAAAGCCGCTTTGCGCACAAGAGCCGGTTTTGGTAAATGCAATACTCCATGAATGTCCAACTCGTGATGGAGAGTTTTTATTCAATTTTTTAATTCAATTTTTTCAATGATGAGAACCAATTAAACCGAACCAGAAATATCGTTATTCCACACGTTTTTCTTCCTTGTCATAATAAAACTGTGTGCAGCTCTGGTGAAGAGCACCATGGAGTCACTTCAACACATTGACCACCTAGGAGTTCATCTTAAGGTGAGTAAAAAGAAATGTTCAGTGGTTTAATAATAATAAGATTTTGCCTACTATTGACATCTGCCACCAAAAATAAGATTTTTCTTCTGTTAGACAACAGCTAGATGAGTGTATATCAATGTAAACAAGATCTACACATGTGTTTCTGACACACTGACAACTTTCCCTTTTCGTGTGTGTGTGTGTGTGTGTGTGTGTGTGTGTGTGTGTGTGTGTGTGTGTGTGTTTCCCAGGTCCCCCTGAAGGTGGCAGTCTCCAGTGGCAAGTCTTGGGGATCCATGTCTGAGCTTAACATCCCTCCGACGTCTCCCTCTCCTCTTTGAATCTACTTTCTTTTCACCACTCCAGAGGTTTTTTTTTCACCGCTCTCCTCTCACTCCCTTGTGGTGCGTTCATCTTCCTGCCTCTTCTTCCATTCCTCCCATAGTCTCTCCATCTCTCCCAGTTCATCTCTACATCTCTCTTTACTCATCCTGCATCCACATCGCTATGGAAACCAGGCAGCTGCAGCTCCTTCCAGCTCCTAGTTCTTGCTTTCAATCCATCCGTATCCTGGGGCAACGGCAGGAGTCACAGACTGGATTGCACCAGTTTGATCTCTCTCTCTCTCTCTCTCTCTCTCTCTCTCTGTCTCTCTCTTTCTCTCTCTTTCTCTCTCGCTCGCTCTGTCTCTCAGAAAAAGATTCCTTGTCCTCTTCTACTCATTAGTTTTCACACCTTCCTGTTTTCGCTGCCTTGTTGCCAAGGTGAAGCTCAACGTTTAAGAGCGTACTTGATATTTATTGGTTCTTAGAATTGGTTGTTGGTATTTTAAGCTACTACATACCTGAAAATGGTTTTACTATGTTTCATTTAAAACTTCCATGTATTTATTGTTCGTTCGCTGAATAAAGCTTGATTTTATTCTGGTTCCTGTGACAAGTTCCCACTTGATAAAACCAATTACATCTCTAACCCGTATTAATTTCCTAATAGGGGAGAGTGACCTAAGTTGTGCCGCTTTTTACTCAAAGTGATTTTAAAGTGAGGCCTTGACAGTTATGTCTCCAACTCAAATATGTACATATATTTCAGGGTGTTGTGCATCCTTGGCAATAAAAACTTTGGATCTGGAATAAACTGTTGAAGAAATATAGCTTTCGGAAAAAAAGTTGTCTTGTGGCACAACTTGCCCCCGGTGTGGTGTAAGTTGTGCCGTTGAAGAGAATACCATGGGGTAAATTGTGCCATTGATATATATCTCATAAACTGTAATGCAAGACAAATCCATTGGACAATCACTTATTTAAGGTTTATTTAAAGTAAATAAAGTAAATATTTTACCACGATTGAAGGACAATTTTCTTAAACAAGGCCTAGCAGATCTAATTTGGGGGCGACTGTGGCTCAGGTGGTTAAGCGGTTCGGCCAACGATCCAAGGGTTGGCGGTTCGATCCCCGCCCGGCCACCTGTGTCATGGTTGTTGTGTCCTTGGGCAAGCCAACTCCACCCACCTTGCCTTGTGTGAATGTGTATGATTGCTGTATGTTTGAGGTGGTGGTCGGAGGGGCCGTTGGCGCTGAATGGCAGACACGCTTCTGTCAGTCTGCCCCAGGGCAGCTGTGGCTACTCTCGTTGTTTACCACCACCAGTATGACTGTGTGTGAATGAATTGAACCTGGAACCCTGTAAAGCGTCTTTGAGTGCCTAGGCAATAAAGCGCTATATAAAACCTATCAATTATTATTATTATTATTAATGGTACCTGCAAAGCTCACAATGACAAAGTCACCATCATCATCTTTCTGGCCATCTGCACTCTCATCAGTGGTGTCGTTAAGTGGAATGGAGATGTCACTCTCTTCTGAGCTACTGTAGAGAATCACTTTCTTTTGGTGACCAGCGTATACAGCTATGCCAATGGCACAACTCTCAGAAATGTACTTTGCACTAGCTGCTCCGCCATTGTAGAAACAAATGCGATTCCCCCTCCATTTCTGCCTTTAAATCAAGGCTCAAAACCCAAATGTACACGCTGGTTTTTCCTCCCCATTAACTATCTACTGCACTACTATCTTTGTTTATATGTCTGGGCTTTATGTATTTTATTTTGGTTATTGTTATTTTACCTTAATTTTTTACCTACTGAATGCACTATGTTCAGCACTTTGGACAGTGCAAACTGTTATAAATGTGCTTTTATAAATACATTTTACTTACTTACTTACTTACTTACTTACTTACTTACTTATAACTCACCCCATGCCCTCTGGCACAAATCACCCCAACCCCAGAATTTTGGATAATAAGCATGATGCAGCAGTTTAGGGCTGACATCGTGCTAACTATATAGACATAAAGTTTAGCATACTAAAGCACTAAAACATGTGTCAAATGTTTTCAAATGTGTCTATAATTGTTCAGACACAATAATCAAAAAACCTTGATCATGGAAATTTGACTTTGAAAGGCAAAAAAACAGTTTTTTGAGCTTAAATTTGCTTATATCTTATTCCATGTTTCTCCCTTCTTTACAGGATGAGTTAAATGGATGGCTCTTCTTAGATATGTGGTCACATTTCCAATTTCTTCTATGATTTTCTAGAAACAAGGGGTGGCACAACTTCCCCACCGGCACAACTTAGGCCACTCTCCCCTACAAGGATTTCATTTACATACACTGGGCACTATATCTTAATTCATTATTTAAGCTAATTAGCATATTCCATATTATTTAAGCATTTTTACAGACGATGCTCTTATTAACAGACACTTAAAACAATTTAAGGAGCATATGAACCTTGTATTTCAACAAAATGAGTTTAAGTTACTGTTCCCTGACAATATTCTTGTCAGCCTAAGTTGTCAGTGAATAATTTAAGAGACAAATTCCAGGTGAAAACAGCAGTGGAGAGTTTTGAAAAGGTCTGTTGTATTTACTAGATATTCTACTATGTCAATGCCATGGAGGTGTGATATTTCAAGTGACGCTTTCTTTAATGAACTTGACCTTTTTGCTGGTTGTGTTCAGTCACTTCAAAGCAGATGATCTCATTTTTGCTCAGGCGTGCTCATCCGTCACCTCACTTTTCAGCTTATTTTTTGTCCGCTCTCTTGTCTCTGGCTCACTCTCCCCTTTGTTTGGTTCGTGACTCTGTCACATTTAAACACTAACACACACACTGACACAAATTCATGAATACTCGTACACAAGCCTTCACACCCTTAAGGAACTAATACACACACTCTTTATCCACACAGCCACTATGAATGCACTCACACACAGCTACCGGCTTTCAGGCACACTGACCGACTTTTCTTGTCTCTAGCATCCACTGCAATATTTTCCCCTTTTATACTGTCTTCCAATTAAGACCCTTAAAGCCTACAAAATGGATTGAGGCGGAACCATACAACTTGTGACATTTTTAACAAAGCCCTTACCCCCATTACCTATTTGAAATGCCACCTCATGTTGCCTGCTAATTATGGGAGTTGTCACTTCTAAGCCAGTACAGCAGTTCTATCGTGTCATGTTTTTACATTCCTCTAGTTTCCTTTCATTTTCAGCTACGCCTTCACTTTGCGTGTTGAACCCACCGATAGGATTTTGCCCTCCTTGTGCGGATGTGAGAGAGGCTTTTCTCACCCGGTCAGTATGAGCAGTTCAGAGCCAGAGCAACGGACAGTGTTATGGAAATTTGCCCCGTCTATTCTCTCATTGTTCCATGGTTTAAGGGTGGACAGACGTCCCCCTTTTCCCCCCCTTCGAGAGAGGGAAGCGTGAGACTGGTATGTGCAAATTCTAGAGGGCACTCTGCAATTTTGGAGTCGGGGTGTTCAAAGTAGTTATGGCCTTAAAACAAATACTAATAAAAGATGTTTGGTCAATTCAGCGCTTTGTAGTTTAGAGTATTTGCTCAGAACATTTTTACTTTGTTTATTTCAGCAGTTAAAATGTCAGCAAGTCATAGGAGAGAGAGAATAATTAGACAATGGCTGTCACCTTTTACTCTACTGAATAAAAAAAAGATGTGATTGAGGTTATGATTATGATTCATTGGACTCTGCTTTAACAGCTTGTGTCATTTCGCAGGAGACCGGTCCTGATGGTCCCTCTGAAGACTTCAGTTGTCAAGGGCAACAGCTTGAGCTTCCCCCAGCTGCCATGGCAACCGTGAGATGTGTAAGTAGACCCTGCAGCACATAACCTCGCGGCTGTGACTGCTGACAATTGTATCACTTTAAAACCAATATGTCCCAAGAATTATTACTCGTTGTGTATCATTCCCCCCACCCAGCTCTGTATGGCAAGCATGGAAAAAAATGGCTTCACTGTTACAACATTTAAAAGCTTGATGCATCATAATTTTTTATTGATACAGTATACTATGTACATCCATGGTTCAATCATCGTCATAATGCAGGAAATGCCTTCTTTACATCTATACAGTGTTCCAGTTTGTTGTCAGTATAAAAGAAAGGGGTTAATAATCACAATAATAATAGTTTTCCCGGTGTGGTAATACAGTCTTCCAGAGGAATGGCAGCGAGGGAACCGAAAGCTAATAGACCCCAATAAAACCTTGTTGTCACTGCAGTCCCACTGAGGTCGGGGCAGACTGGTTGTACCATGCACCGTCTCCCTGGGAAACCAACATCTGCTAAATCCACACACCATGCATGACCATAGTATTACTGTCCCACACCATACCTGTCTACAATGTTGACCCTGCTCTTCCTCTCTTTCTCCTTTCCCGTCTTTAACCCAGTTTTCCCCTGGCACTATTTACTGGAGTCTGTCCTTAACGAGCCGAAGGGCCTCATTTCTCAAATTCCTCGCCGTGGACAAAGCAAACCTCCTACCCCCTGATAGGTCGCACTTAGGCCCCGCTTTTAAAAGTTCCCTCAGCTGCAATTTACCTCCCTTCCCCCTGAGTCCATCCATCTCATCCATCTATCTATCCATCAATCCCTTCTTCTTCCATTTGTCTATCATGGCCGGCTGGTTGACCTGCCTGCCTGCCTCCCCACAGTGCGGCTGCATATCAGTCCCCTGCTGTGCTTTGTGCGGAGTCGGTTTCCTGGCAACAGACAACAGCCATGACAGAGAGAGACCTGCTTGCATTGCAGCAGCTTTACTTACAGCCCAGAGCCACTGATATTCAGGCGTGAGCGGTGCTGTAAGCTAACAGAGCTACTGCTGCAGTGGTTTAGGCTCTCTCTGGCGACTTGAGAGTTCAAGCAGACAGGCAGGAGTAGGAAGGCTGAGACACCAAGGCTAAGACAGCGTGTGCTATAGCCCCTGAAAGTGGCAGCCATTAGCCGTCAGTATGGGATTGTCACAAGGTAATACAGATGAAGACACCTGCACTACTGTAGAATCTCTTTATAAGTGCTGTAAATATCTTTAAAATATATCTTTATATATTTTAAATCCACAGTTTCTGTTACAAGAGGAGTAAAAATGACCCCCATATGCTATTTACAGTAAGATATACTTTACAACTTTACAGTTACTAACTTACCGATTCAAAAAAAGACTTTGAATCTCACTTGTAAGAGAAGTCAATGTGGTTGAGAGTTGCGATTCTGGCAGCTGCAGCGTGTTTTGAATTGATCGTTTTAAATCGTAATAACAGAGCGGTGGAGGTGAAGTTGCAGTGCATGTCTCAGTGGAACAAGTTAACTGGAAGTCTTACTGGTTAGATAAAAGCCCCATTAAGTGACTTTCAGAGTGTGGCTACGCCATCTTCTTTCCTGTCTGCTTGAACTGCTCATTCTTTAGCATCCATTTCCTATTGACATCTGTACAAATATGCAGAGGTACACCCATGTACTTCAACTTTGAGTTTAAAAAAACACATCTTTGACACCTCTTTGTAAAGAAAAATACAAAAAACATAAACATTTTACAATCAAATAACCCTCCAGGCTTCGATATGATGTGTAGTAATGTTGCAATGCCAATTTTGTGATGGCAACCACTGCAACTAATTGGTACAGTATAAGGGATATAGCGTCAATGCAGCATTTCATGTTTTTCATAAAGTCAATGTTGATAGTACTTCATTCGTTTGTTATTTTGTCTGTTGGTATTTATTGCTTGATAAGATGGCACGTGGGCAGGAATTTTTGCCAAATAATACCAAGTAAATACAGGATTGTGTTGAACAAAACATAGCCACATAAGGAATAAAAATGCAGCAATTACTGTCACCTTTGGCAAATTTTCACCTTCAAAAATAGCCATGGGTCGTAGTACGAATTAAACAGTATGGTATCGTTCTTGTATCTATGCTTATGATACATACAGTCAATAATACAGGAGAAAGAGAAACTTTATCCATATTCTTCATAGGAAATGTAAAAAAATCAAAACTATCTGTACTGTTATAGCAAAACAAGACACAGTTGTGCTACAAGTGCTTATGTGTTCTTGGCACCTGTGGCCTCAGTCCAAAGTGAGTCCTTCTGTATTTGCCACAGTGGGGCAAAGTCCGCACCAGAGGTAGAGAGAGAGAGAGGGAGTCCATGCTGTAGAGTTCTTCTGCCTCAGACCTCCTCCCGCCGCCCCACCACGCCCCCCCCCCCCCATTTAACTGCCAATGTGGCACATTCCTCCCTCACCCCTCGCCCTCCTCTTTAGGTGGAACATTCCAGGCGAAAGCCATCTTCTGAGACAAAAATGAACTCCATCATGATTAGTTCAAACCAGCAAAGATGACAGGTTGCAGTAAATAATACATTAACAATAAGTAGAGATACAGCTATTTACAGTCACACAAAACTATCATCTAATGTAGTGGCTTAGTCACTTAACAAAAGAACTAATAGCTGCTTTTCACCTTTCTTTCCACTGTTCTTCTCATTCATAAAGTAAAAAAAGCAACCAGAAAAGATTTAAAACATTAAAAAAAATCTGAGACATTAAATGTTGGCAGTTTACATTCATGCCTGTGAGTGTTCGCCCCCCAAGGCTGTTCAACATGGACACACCATCAGAGTAACACAACGTACCCACAGGATCTGTACATTTGTACAGTTTTGAATGCTTCTTTACCAGTAAATAAACCAAATTAAATATAAGTTAGGAAAAATTTTGATATTTTTACCGTTTGGTTATTTATTTAACAGCCAAAAATGAATGCGGCCAAGTTTTAAGGATTTGAAAAACTGCTCAAGTTGAAGCTTTGGCTTCATTAACCTCGGCTTTGGCCTCTGTGTCTGCCATTAGAGAGAGCATCAGATGATCATTTTTGGGTGTAAAGCACTCAAAACTAAAAGAGCCTTCTATAGCAGGAGAGGCCTTTATGCAGCATACCTTCTCAAACCTCAACCAATAGGACAACACACTCAAACAAATCACAGAAAACCAAATCAAATAAAAAGTGAGAGATTGTACATCAGCAGAACATTTTCAGAGGAATGGTTTGTATCTAAATTGACACTCTGGTAGAAGTTGCATACGGTTAAATTACTACATTCTAACATTAAGTATGCATTTCCAGTTTTAAGTGGGAGGTGACACTTTACAGGGCATAGCATTCACATAAAGTAGAAAACAGACATTGCTCAGACTAGAAATATATGCATTACAGTCAGTGCACTTTATCTTTACAATTCAAAATCACCCTTTAACTACCTTAAGCCATGCAGTTCACAAGATATTTGAACTCCAGTGTTTGATTCCATTGCATAAGGCCTTGGCAAAGGCGTTTTTGAATGACCTTTGTTAAGAATATGTACCAGGATGGTGGTAATTTCTCCCAAAAATACACAAAGGAGTGTTTAAATTTCATTTGTCAAAAACTGATATTGGCAGCAGCAGAAATGGCTCAGATTCGACAGACTTCACATTCTTCCAAAAAGTTCCAGACCACAGTTTATTTTTACTATACATCTCAGTAAAAACCCAACCTCAACATTGAACCTTTTGATGTCACCCAAGTCTTTTAAAGAATTGGTTGAGTCAAACAGTGAGGACCTAAACACACTGGCAGTGATAACTCTGGTAAGCTATTTGACACTCCAAATGCGTTTCTGTTTCATAGAGGAAATCTAAAGCCTCAGTACCACTGACGCCTACATTTCAAGACTGTGATATCAGGTTGTACATTAGGTGAAATGGATAGTTACAGTCTGATTCCTATATTTGGACACAAACCAAATAAATGCTGCGTAGTGCTCACACTGCAGTTTGAGTTTGGCTTCCTCCTTAGCATAGTAGGACGTCTGCTTGTACTATATAGACGTCAGTGGTAGTTGTTGCTCCAGAAATTTCAACCAAAAAAACAGTTGGCCGCGTTTCGACTCTCCAGACACAACCAATTTTAAAGCAGATGTATCAAAGTGGTGTGAGGCATCCTCCACATATTGACCCGATAAAAAAAACTGGAGCGATTTTTGAAAACAATACTGTTTGATGGTTTCAGTGCATTTGTGCCTTGAGGTTTCTTATGTAGATTATCATAGATACAAATTAGTTTGGCTCCAATTAAAAGACAAATAACTTGTCAGTATCTAAGCCTCTTCTAGATGTGGCTTCAAGACATGACTTGAACTAAGTAGCTTTAATCCATACATAGGCGTTCCAACTGTTTAAAGTTACTAAGGTCAACTTTTGTCCATTGTGGATGTTATGTATATATGTTTCCAATGATAGATGCTAAGGAAACATGTGCATACTCTATACGTTTAGGCATTCAGCATATAAGGAAACTTTTGAAAGGAAAAAACAACAAACTTTGTCGCCTGGAGCAAATTCTAACCATATGGCTATCACTACCAACCATTACGCTATCCTGCTGCCTGTGTGTCCTCTATCTGCATATGATAAAACTTTGCAAAGGACTTAGTGGATAGGGAAAATATAACTTGGTGCTTCCAAAGAACAACACGATTTTGCACTATGTATACCGTAGACCACAAGCTGGATTAACAGAAGAAGAGCTATGATGCTTTTAGTCATGTGCCCTCACTCCCACTGTAATCAAACTAACAAAACTAACTAACTTTTTTCTTCTTCTTTTTTTGTGTGACAGTAACCACTAAATCTGAATATCAACAGCCACCTTCAAATTTAGCAAGGCTTTCCAGAAATGGATTCAACTTTTAAACAAGTGTATGCTAGCTGTGTTGGATTTATGAACGCTAGCTTGTGGCTGGTTTTAATTTCACACCCTTTTTCTGATTGCAAATAATAAGAATAACTTTAAAAAAAAAAGAATCATTATAAAAAATTACAAGTCTATGGTTCCACTGTCTGCCATGTGCTAGGGGTTTCGCCCCTAAAAGTTATATTTGCATTCAAAGACACATCTCATGCGAATGGTACAATTTCTTTTTTTTCAAACAAACAAGTTTGTTTTATATGTTGACTTTTAAAAAAGAACCTTATTTTGTTTTATATATATATATATATATATATTTATATATTGTATATAAATCAGTAAATCTTTTTCTACTTCTTTCCAGGGCAGGCACCGTACACACACCGGGTACAGAGGCATGCCACACTTGCATTGCTTTTTGCATTCTACAGTTGGTTGGCTGGCAGGCATGATGTCATCCAGGCAGAGCTGCAGTTGGTGAGTATATTATGTCTGCACCAACTCTACACACACACACACACACACACACACACACACACACACACACACACACACACACACACACACACACAAAACATTGTTTCTATCCCTTTTCTGCGTCTACTGCGTAACACCAATACTCATACAACCATACATCATCCTTGCAGCCTGTCTCAGAGCATAGTTTCTCTGCCTAGATGACATCAGAATAGGGTCGGGGCTTAGGGCTGGTCCAACAAGCTTCAAATGGAATAATAAAAGCAGTGCAGCAAGGCTCTGTGGCGCATGCAGAGATGGGTGTGGCCTGGGACATGGGAGGTCACTGAATGGTAAGCTAGGGTTCAAATGGAGGGTGTGGGGTCTAGCCCAGGGTTGCAGACAGATTTGTGGATGGGACGGGGGGAGGGTGGCAAGGCAAGGAGAGCCATTGCTAACTTCTTGGCGATTACATTTGTATTACATTTTTTTCTCTTTTTTTTAAAAATCTTTTGTGCTTTTTTTTTAGTTGGTATTTTGCTTTTAGAATTTTTCTTTTTACAAATGGCATTATGATGATGACACAACTTAGGCTCAGAGTTGTGGATGACAGAATCTACTGCTGGTTGTACTGTTGGATTATGGAGATGGAGAGAGGAGTTATGGGAGAAACTTTGACGTTTTGTTCGCTACATGAGTTTTCTACTGTAAACACAATATAAATACACGGAGGATGGGTAATACTAATGCCAATATATTGGGTTGAATAAATATTTGCTTTTTGTGCTCAGTTATGTACCGTCGGTTTGCAAGTATTGCAAGTAGTCATGTCTTGCCCAAGTTGTTCCCCAATAACCTGGATGGAGTATGTGGAGTCGAGACTGCCGCTACTTTGTGATAGTCATAGTTTTAACAGTGAAATTGGCATATTACAATGTGGTAATAAGTGTTTTAAGTTATAAAATTACTAATTGTCAGTCAAATACTAAACATATTCAAAATGTTAGAATTTATCTTTCCTCAGCCGGTAAACAATTTTTAAGTACACATAGAAAGTAGTAATATTCAGTTAGAATATACTTGACTTATAGCAAGAAAAGTGCGTATCTGTTCACGCTAAATAAAGAGAGGTTAATTCTTCATCATACACTATTTAGGCATAGTCTAACGTCTGACCGTAGCCCGAAACACACTCACATACTCTGAACAATCACACATTCACACACACACACACACACACACAAGCTCACATGCAGCTATATCGTATCTTGGGGTCTGTCAGCGAGAAAGTTCCTCCCTCCTGTCACCTCAACCAATCAGAGACCCTCTCCAGAAGCAGTTATTAACTGATGATAGATTTAGAAAACAATAGAATGGAATGCGGGATCCAATCAGTGAGGAGAATGTAGAGGAGGATGTGTTTGGAAGATGCACTGTGTTGATTCAAATCCATGTAAGATGCAGGACACACAGTGCATATTCCGGTTACCATCCTGTCCTCCTTCTTTCTCACTATGGGGGTCAGTAACACACTCTCGCTGTGCTTCAATATGTTCTCTTGAGAATGGCTAACAGCCAAATTACTTTTTGTTGTGTGGGTTTGTGTGTGGGACCATTCTCTGTCCACACAAAATGCAAAGTTTTTTTTTTTTTATAATGATTGTAGTTTACCACAAAAACACACACAGTCCCCCCGCTATTTTCTGTGTGTGTTTTGCTCTTGGGGAAGCCACATCTTCCCCTCCCAACCCATCCATTGCTCTCCTCCTCTCAAACCCTGTCTGTTGAATTTTGCCGTGGTGAACGAGGGAAGGGAAGGCTTGAGGTAATGGGGGAGGGGTAAATAGGGCATTGTGGAATAGTAATGAATGGGAGTATTGATCAGTCACATAATCTCTAAACCAGAGGGGGCTGGGGAGGGTGCCTAGTTGGGGTGCCAGTTGGATGTCTTCTCTAAAAGCCCCAAAAAAATTCTCCCACAATGAAAAGGGAGGGGTAAAGGTACAAAAAAATAGCTTAATAAAAATAGAGGAAAGGAAACAAACTGTTATTTAAAATGTAAAAACTATAATACAAAAACAACAGCAACAAAAGCATAATAGTAATGAAAACGTTAGTGACTTTAAAAAAGTGTTAAGTAGTACTTGAAGTTATCTCTAATGACACAAAATAAATAAAAAAAGCTGTCAAGAGGAGAGGATGCGGGGCTCTCGGGTGAAGGAGGGTCGTTGCTCTCTCTCTCTCTCTCTGTCCCTCTCTTTCTCCATCTCCCCCTCTCCATCTCTCTCTCTCCCTCTCTCTGTCACCCCTTACTCCTCACGGAGCTGCAGGCGGTAGCGGCTGTGGCGGATCTGGAAGAAGAGCCTCTCCAGTGGCGAGCGGCTCATGCCCGGGAGCCTGTAGTCCTCGCTCTGGCCCGTTCGACGGAAGCCCAGCGACTCGTACAGCTTGTGGGCAGCCAACTTGACAGCTGTTGTACCGAGGACCACAGCAGCATAGTTGTTGCGCACGGCGAACTCCAGAACTCGGCGACCAAGTGACTTTGCAATGCCCTTTCCGCGGTAGCGAGAGTCCACCGACATGCGTCGCAGCTCAACTTTGTTTTCTTCTTCGCATCCTTGTGCCGCCACGATCCCCACCACGCGTCCGTCGAGCACTGCCACCCAGAAAGAAGAACCTGACAGAAACAAGACAGAATAGGATGGATATAATTAGGTTGGTTGTATAAGCAGCAGCATATTGCAAAAGCTGTTGTTAAAGTGGCTACGAGGAACTTTCAGTTTGGGTTCATTGTAGAGGCCCCTTTGGACAAAAGTGGTAGTGTTTTTATCACGCCATCTGTTCCTGGATGAGCGTTCAAGGACAAAGGCATAAAGGAAAACTATATAAAAGTAGTGTTCTTTGTATTGATGGCATTGTTTGTTGTTACATGTTATTATGATATTCAGAGTAGAAGTTAGACTGTTTCAGAAATATATAAAAGTTCATCGACGCTACTTAAAAGATACCACTTAAACACAACTCTCAGTTGAGTTTAGCATGAAGACAGCACAAAATGGAAAACACTTATAGCTAGTAGTTTCCCTCTGCTTCCAGTCTTTGTGCTTAGCTTAGCTAACTGGTAGTTCCATACTTACCATACGGACATACTGCACATAAGAGTTGTATCAATCTCATGATTTAACTCTTGGCAAGAGAGCGATTTAAAACACAACACCACACCATAAACTCAAATCAAAGTGAAAGATCAAAGTGAAATTTGGCGTTTTCCAATATTAAAGGAGTGTGTTGCCGGTATTTTTGTCATGTAAAAAGTAAAACAAGACCGAAAATAACTAAACAATCCCAGCGGCTCATACTTTGTTCATAAATCAGACACTCAGACGTACAGATAAAGACGAACACACATACAGACAGACAAACATGGTTAGACAAATGCAGATTAAAATGTCAGCAGACAATGCTCCTCCACCAGAGTACCGCTTTGATAACAACCTGTTTTAATATCAATCTATATTGGTGCTGCAGCTTCTGAACTGTTCACTTTGACACAGAAGGATGACGCTTAGGAATTTTGTTCAGTACTAATAATGCTGCTACTAGCTTTGTGAGGAAAATATTATGTGAATTGAGCTACAGAACATTTATTTAAATAACTTGATTCCTCTTTTGTCTGCAGACATCATTAGTTGAAATGTCTGTTTTTCTGTTATGTTTAACTTCAGAACTAGAAAGAAGCCCCTTAAAGAGAAAGAATGTTAACACATTTGAAAACCCTTGTTATTCATGGTCCCTGCATTACCCTGGCAAGACACATTTAAAATAAACTTCACTCATTCAAAAGGTATTAAATACCTTAATATTTTAAAATCAATCCCGTGTGAATCTTAATTAGGTGGCTTTTAAAACAAACATAGTGAGTTGGTGCGTGCTCTTGCTTGATATCCTTTACCGATCATAATCTTTCTAGGAAAATGACCAGCTCAACCTCCTGTTATGTACTACGTAATCATGTTACAACAACAAACTTTCCTTTCAATGTCAGCAGTATTTACAGCACTTGTTGTTAGTGGTTACATGGTTGTGCACTAAAATGCCATCTGTTTGTTATAGATTGATTCTTTTCATAACTGGCAGAGGGAGACCTGCGGTCAGTGAAAATGTTGCTTTTGTCCTTTTCTTTCTTTTGTTGTCCTCACACATTACCTTTTCTCTGCTTTATTTATACCGAATCTCACACACACACACACACACACACACACACACACACACACACACACACACACACACACAAACAAACAGGCGGTGACATTAACATCATGCCCCATGTGTTAGGAGGGATTTGATGCTGCTGCGGGCCTGCGTTAAGCTGAGCCGCAGGCTTCTGTTACTGAATCAAACAACTTGCATATTTAAGCTTCAGCGGCAACAGGAAAACCTAGTACTTCCCGCCCTGATGGCTAGACAGGGGCACGGCCTCACTTGGTGACTCGCTGTAACCGGTGTTTGATTAATCTCCTTTGGGAGTTGTGGATTTAAATCATAATCTGGCAAATAAATAGCTACTTCAATTGCGCTGAATAAGTAGAAATAACGTATTGCATCCTGTTACCCTAGTTCAGAGTTTGTAGATTCAATCTATGGAGATACTGGCGGGAGAAATTTGCACAACTGAAGTTACCAATACATTTTTTTGTAGCTTTCTCTTTCTTCTCTGTCTTTAAAGATATTACATTCCATTCCTGGATAATGAAAGTCCAGCCCTTCGCCTTCACTAATTCTATGATGTTTTATTATAGGCAGGTGTGAAAGCTGGAGTGTCAGTTCCCATAGTACTCTGTCGTCATTATTATACTTGTGCATGTGTGTCGGAGGCGTAGGGGTGGGGAAATACACTTCCATAGAGCCCTGCTGACCATCTGTCTGACCTGAGAATGAGGGCGACACAGGAAAGCACACTAGCCACTCACCTTTTTGCTTAACAGACTATGTGTATTACTTAACACTGTGTCTTCAACATCATTTAAATCTTAGAGAACAATTAAACACCATCGATGTATCTCATCTCTCCTTGTCCGTCCTCCCCCCTCTGACTCGGCTTTTCTTGTGATAGCTGAGTAGGATTTATTGACCTCTAAACTTCCTGACATCACGGCTTCACATCTGCTGCATGTGACACTGCTGCTGTTAAACTGCATGGCCGTGTGAAGCTAGAGCTATCATTAGTACTGCTGTGAACTTTACTCCATTGAGATAGGAAGATGGAGATAAAGGGACAATGAGGTCTTGGTCAAGGGAAGAACAACATTTCAACGCTTAATGGTATACTGCTTAGGATTTTACTTAAAAACAAAACAATGTATAGAGTCACACAAAAATTATTCATCTCAATAATCACTTATGCTCCACTAGCATGTGTTGATGTGTTTTTTATATTCAGGCTTCCCTTTCCCTATGGCTGTATGTTGCATAGATAGCGTTTGTTGGCTGTGTTTTGTGAACAGGCCCACCCGCTCTGGTTCTTCGACACTTAGGGGAACATTCGCTGGAGGTTAGACACTTTCCAGCAGGAGATATATATCAGTATAAATCAGTTAGCTAACCAAAGCTAACCCCCTGCTAGTAAGCCGCTCTAACAGAAAACAAGCCAACTCCTTATCACAGCAGGTCCACAATGCAGGCTGAAACCATCACTGCAGGTCGGGAGTCGGGACCAGCCTTGGAGCTTTTGTATGACTCTATGCGTTGTTTGTTTTTTAGGAAAATTGTACACAGTATACGTTGAAATCCAGACTCAAATATCACATCTACGGGGATTCTAATGAAAACTTTGGTGAACCCTTAGGGGCACTTTACACGGTGAAAACGTGACAGTTTTCCCGTTTTTGGTTTTTAAAAAAACCCCATTCAGACACAATTTATCTGACATCTTCACTCGTACACATGTTTTCAGAGGAAACGGGACGAAATCGCTGTAGTAAGCATGCCAGGCCAGCAGTTGGCGGTACAAGGTAGTAGTAGATAGCTTTTCCGGTACAATTTGATGCATAAAACCTTACTGTAACTGAAAATTAATGCCACTAATGTTCATAAAGCGGTTGGTGTAAGCTTGGGGTTACAAGTATTGTAAATGACAAGCTTTCTGTCCTCTTATTTCACCGCATTGAACTCGTGAAAACAGAAGACATGCTGGTAGTGAAGGGGCTTTGTGAGCGGCTACTTTCCTGTTAGGCGTACTTCAAAATAAAAGTCAACTCACGTTGGTCCAGTGAAATGCTTTTACTGTGAAGCCGTAGCCTTAATGCTCCTTTTGTTGAACAGTAACTTAACCGCTGCGCGCTGAACTATGGATAGTGTTTTTTAATGTAGAGAGAGCCGTGTCCCTGGCATATAGAAGCTACACACGTTTATTTTGCTAGAAAAACCGGCAGAGCACAAATCTTTCCCCAGACAAAGTGGCGGGTGCATTGTATCAATAACTTGCTAATAGACTATAGACTAAATTGGCGAGTGTTATAGGCCTATTTAAGCCCTGCACGACACTCTCCACTGATCACAGTGATGGTGCCGTGGAGACACCGTGCATGTTATGTTGTCTTCTAACTTTATAACTCGCGTGTGGGTATTTTGACAGCAAATGTTATAGACTATGCATACGTGAAGTGGAGCCGTGACCTCAGCGTTACCAGGGAAAATGGTTTCGGTGTTTACAAGAAACCAAAACCATTGTGTTTTCCAAAAAATCCTCCCTGGGAGGTGATCTCAAAAACTTGCGGTTTCATGCTTGCGTTTGCTGTTTTCATGTACATGATATAGTGCAACCGCGGGAATATTTCCGCGTTTGCACCGTTTCGTGTTGTCGTGTAAAGTGCCCCTTAACTTCCCATCTAGCATCATGGACATTTTAGCTTTAATTTGCCTATAGTATAAATTAGCTTATTGTTAGCATACATCGTACCTGCTTAACATCAGCATGTTATCATCATGTTAGCATGCTGGTGCAGGATGGGGGAGGGAGTCTCCGTTTAACATCTTCTACAGAGCAAAACAGACAAAGTGAGAGGATTGAGATTAGTTTTTCCTCTCTACATATACATGACAGGCTGCGTTCTCTGTGTGTGGAGAGTTTGGCAGGTTGTCATGAGAATAAACAGTAGACAGAGACATTAATATGTCTGTCTGTTTGGGGAAACAGAAAAGTGGCCAAGTGGTTCAACACTGAGGAGAACAATTTAGATAAACATTTCTCCTTTTTTGCTAAATACTGCACGTAACAATTCATAAGGGAAAAGCTACTTACTGGTCTTGCATGTTACCACAACATTGATACAAAGGTGGGAATGAATAAGACTCCGTTTCCCACAAAAAACACTAGCCTTACCTAAAAGTGTAAATGTTAAGATTTTGGAAGGGTTGATCTCAGTGAAACAAGCCAGTCCTACTCTCTTTTTAAACTTCCAACAAAAAACAGCAGATAACGGTTCAAAAGGGGAGAACCTGCTTATTCCCACAAGTCGCCACACAGATTAATTGGACAGAGCGAATTAATGAGACCCAGCATTTTCCCTGTTGTGCTTTTGATCCAGTCACTAAGCCCCCTGTTACTCAAGAACAGCAGCTCATTTCTAAAGGGTAGAGCTTAATACAGAGTTAATATGGCACTGCTATCATATTTAAGTGTGTGTAACTGAAGCCAGAAAGACCTATGAATGATCTTACTCACTCAGAAAGAGGAGATACATAAAGAAGGGAAAGAGGGACAATGGATAGATAGATAGATAGATAGATAGATAGATAGATAGATAGATAGATAGATAGATAGATAGATAGATAGATAGATAGATAGATAGATAGATAGATAGATAGATAGATAGATAGATAGATAGATAGATAGATAGATAGATAGATAGATAGATAGATAGATAGATAGATAGATAGATAAAGTGAGCAGAGGAGGAGAAGGGGGCGCGGCATCTGTGTTAACAGTAATAGTGATGAGCCTGAAAGGATCCATTATTGCTGCTAGGGCGTACAAACAGAACGAGGGGGAGGGTGCACAGAAAATGTACCATTATTACAAAGAGGGGGGAAGGGTCCTGAAGAAAACAGATGATCTCAAGACAAGACATAAATCACAGTGCATCGTGAAGGCGAGCTTTGGAAATAAATCATTCATAATGATTCTCACACACACGCTAAGCTCTGATTACTGTTTTCTTAATGCGGCAGATCTAATTTCTTTGACTACTCTACAGGGATATTAATATACACCATGTGCACGTGTGCTGGAGTGTGAAATACTGGCTGATGTTGCGATATGAATCCTGTCAAAAACTAAAGGATCACACACATACCAAGTTTTCATGGTGTCACACAAGATTATCCGTTCCTCCGTCAGATGACACCTCAAGAGCTAATTCAGTTGATAAGCGTTCCTTCTAGACCTTCACTGCTTTAAAGGTGCCAACACACTGCACACAGCCACGCGGCGAGTTTACATAGAAAGTCAATGTATTTCGAGCGCCGCCGCGCGAATGGGCGGCCGGCGGCGAGCGGTTCGCGCGGCCAGGGCGGCGTAGCCGCCGCAGAAGTTGAAGATATTGAACTTTTTGCCGCCGGCCGCGCCGCGATAGCCAATCAGCGTTGAGCTCCTCCCGACGTCACTCACTTCGGGACGACGGACAGAGGAAATTAAGATGGATGAAAACATAATAGTCACAGTTTGCTCCCATAAGTTCTGTGAATAGCCTATGTGTCTGTTGCCTGCTGTGTACAGCTATCAGTTTTGCTGTATGAACCAAGTTAGCACCGGTAAGCTTGGGTAAAGCAGCATCAGCACAGCAAACTGGTGCTCTCAGCACCATCAGCACAGCAGACTGGTGCTCTCAGCACCGGTTAGCACCAGCGCCAGCATATCCCCAGAGTAGGAGAAGGCTACACTGGTCGGGCAGCGGACACAATATGACCCAATATGATCATGCGGCGCGGAACCTGCGATTCGCGCAGCCAACCGCCGCGGTGTGCAGTGTGTTGGCACCTGCCCTGAGCACTGTTTGGGTGTAGGCCCTATCAAAAGCCCATAAGTGACTTGACTCTACTCTTTGTAGTGTTACAATTAGTGTTCATTTTTACTATTTCCTCGTAGCATGTGAATAATTTTTGTATGGTACATTAAGCACCAGTGATTTATCTTTCATGAATGGTTCTGAATTAAAACTGATTAATCTGACCCTGACAGATGATAAATGAGTTGGAAATAGTAAATCAAATCAAAATATATATGATATAGATATATATAAATATATCTATATTATTGTTCTGTTACCTAACTTCTAAAAGAAGTGCTTAATGCTCTTTTGAAAGTGATTTTTTTCAGTGTTGTCTGGTCTTATACTACCCACACACCCTTCCTTATGACCTTACATGAAATCGCACACACAGACACACCCTCCGCCCCGGGTCAGAGTGAATGCTGGGAGTATATGGATTAGCCTGTCACCTATAGCTAATGCATCAGCAGTTTCTTCCTCCGTCACGGACAAATGATGGTGAGAGGAGATGACCCTTAGACGCGGGACACTTTCCAGATGTGTACACACAACAGCGCAATTAGAGAAAATAAAAAATCCATGTGTGTGTAAGGCTAGATTCACAGTAGAGGAAGCCTTTGCCATCAACTTGGCCTTCAGGCTAAGCCCAATATGCAAAGGAGAATGATGCATTGACCTATGGTGCACTCACACTTCCACAGCGTGCACGTTACTTTTCCATTAGCTCATTAGCTTAAGAACTCATTACCTGGCCCTTCACTATAAGTTTTACTGCCTTCCTGCCCATCAACGCATCTACACGTCATGCTTGTTAGTGTGCGAGTGTGCTGGTACATGCCCAGATTTTACACAAATTCTCCATTTTACTATGCCACTGTTGATGTGGCTGCTACTGCTACAGCCTGACACCCCCCAACTTACTCCCAGGGTGAAGGGTCATCAGGCTGGGCTTCACACAAACCTGCTAAAAGTGACTAACCTATTAAACCTAGACCTAGGTTATGTATCATGTTCCTGTGTAAACACACAACCAGAGCTGGTTTGGCTCAAACCACACAAGTCACTTTCGATCTATAGAGCACACTATTAATCACTTACCTATCAATAAAAGGCTTTAAAATTGCTTATCGGTCATGAACAAGCATTGCGATCCTTCAGCAGAGAGTTAAGGTAGTGAGAAAATGCACAATGCTGCACATAATCCAGCTGTTGTTGACACGTCATCCACTCTTTCCAATGAGTGTCTTTATTTGGTATTGATTTAAATTGAACAAGAGACATGGTGATGTACCTGCAGTGTACAGTTGAAGTGATTAGTGACTAGTTATTTCTCCAGTTTCTCGGTTTGTACTAGCGGGGAAATATCTGTATAATTGTTTCAGCACTTCATTTTAGTTTACTGTGAATATGTATAATTTAAATGTTAGCTGTTAAAATTTAAACAACGTACCTACAGACAAGAAGAAAAAAAAATTTTTAATTTCATGCCACCGCGAAATGATTGAATGAATAGTAAATTACATTTCTTTCTTTGTTTTTTTCCAGCCTTTGGAAGACACTGAAGGCTGTTTCTTTTGCCTGGATGGAAGCATCACTTCCTGGGTGCCAGGATGATGGATAACCTGGCCACGGCAGCACCACCTCTGCACCTTCGGCGTAGATGAGGAATGGAAGAAGAAGAGCGAGAGTAGAGGAGGAAGAGAAACAGGTGGGAGAGAGAAAGAAAATGCAGTGGCTGAAACCGCAACAGGGAGGCCTTGTTAATCTAAGGTCTGATCCAGAAATAGGCCCAGGAGATCCCTTTGTTTGTGTGCTAACCAGCCAAGTGTTTATTTCTCACGCACGCATGAAATATATCTTATGGTTGAGGAGAACACTCCTCCCCCAAATGCCCCCGTTTTCTTTCTACCACTCACACTCTCCCCGCCTTTTGCTAACACATTCCCTCTCTCTCTCTCCCTCTCTCTGTCTTTCTGCCTCTCGTTGTCGGTTAGAGCTAAAATAAGCACAGCAGGTACTGGGAGAGGAAGCTGCTCTCTCGCCTTGAAGACTGCTAACAAAAACTCAACCCCTCCCGACGCACAGACACACACACTCACACACACACACACAAACGGCTACATTGAGATTGACCAGCAAGTATTTCTAATGTCTCCTGCATTCATGGGACCCCGCACTGCAGTGGCCATGACGCCTCATTAAACAGCCAGTATTACTGATTGGGTGTCACTTCCAGCCAGGCAGGATTTGGCTCAGTGTCATTATATTACATTCACTTTTTAGACACTAAGCTGCTTTGGATTGACCTATAGTGATTGAGCATGTAAAGAGCCGGGGGGCGGCGATGGCATCCACCTAATGCTTGAACATGAGGGGAATCCTCAGTTTTTTTCTGTATTTACAGTAGATTTTCCGTCTCTATTGGGATGAAGTGATGAAGAGTCGTAGTAGTGCCAACTCAAACTTAAATAGCAATCATATTTACAAAGCTGGTGTGTGTTGCTGCCGTTGCCGGTAAAGTGTCATTACCATAGGTAGACTTAAATATTTTAGATGCTTAAAGGGAGGCTGAAAAAACTATGTTCGGTTAGTAGCTCATGGGTCTTCAGGCCTGCTTTCTAGTCTATCCGAGCTTGTTCGTTATAGTGCAGCAACAAAATCCTTGGATTCATGTTTCAAAAAAACATTCTAACAGATCATATTTGTGGGTAAAAAATACCTAGTGAATTTTAAATCAAATGTCAATTTAAAATGAATTTCCATTCACAAATACTGTACAAAATTAAACTGCCACAAAACAAGTCATGTTTTGTTTGCACCATTGTCCAATTCACCAGATTGAGCAGAGTTTGTGTTGATAACACAGGCAAGATGAGTGTTTTGCCACCAAGAAAAACTTCTCTTTTGGCTTTGACCACCGCAGTGTGCACATACGATTCAGACGAATATAATGACATTTTCACACCACCAGCCACTGCCGAACAAAACACAGACTCTTGCATCGCAAAATTTAAACTAGCTTTTATGATTTATGTACAATCGTGTGAATTTATACTCCCAACCATTGTTTTTTTTCTTCAATACGCTTTAAAACCTCTCTGCCTACACACACATAATCACACGCGCGCACACACTTTTTATGTGGCAAATGAAAGAGGTGACAGCTGGCCATAAGTGGCAGCAGAGTGAGTGATCACAACACACACAAACACAGGAGATAAGAGTATTGATTTTGTCGTTGGATGTGTACGGGGACATGCGGCTCCATTAAGCTCAGTTAGTCTTCCTCTAATACACAGCCGCCTGTTCCACTGGAGCTAAATTAATTCATATTTTGCCAATTGTTTAAAAATTGGCCAAATGTTTTTGTCTTAAGCTCCAAAAGATATTAAAAATGTCATACACACGCAGTAGACTCTCAAACCCTCCCATACAACTCACACACACACCAGAAATGGACATTTATCAATCTTTATTGTGGCTGTTAAGTTTATTTTGAATGTTGCCTGTGTTAACTTAAGACATACCTAAACATAACCAGCACTACAGAGACAATTACTTTTTTCACTTGTTCCTACAGTAACTAGTGTTTGTTGTAGGAACTGTGTTCTTAGATGTTGTAGTTGTATCTGCAGTTGTCTGAAAGATGACCAATGTAGCCTTTAGTCTTTAAATGCAATTTAAACAATGACAGTCTCACTACCTTAGTTATGGTGGATACGAACAGCTAAATTGGCTTACCTTGTGTAATTGAAGCTAGTTTGCAAAACAGAGTAACTAGTTCTGCTACTGATGATGACAGGATACATGCTTAAAGGCCCTGAACGTGTGGTTTCTCTGTAACATTAACGATTGATGACTAAATGAGCTAAACAAAACAAAAACGTTTTGAATATTATTAAGAATGCTCAGCTAGGTGTAGCTTTCAATTTAGTCTTCAAAATTGAAAAAAAAAACGTACAACTTGTCATCACATTCTGATTCAAATGTCTCAAAATTCCGATTGGTGCATTGAAATAAATGATGTCACCTTTTTCCAGGGAAAAAAGCACAGAAAAAAAACACAAACGTAAAAATGTCTTACACAAAATAACCAAACCTGTTCTAGCCTTGGTAAAATATATATATATATGTAATCATGAAGCTTATGGGTAAAAGTGGGTTTTCAGGGCTTTTTTAAGTTCAACAAGCTCTCCACTGAGCGTCACATGTTACATTTGGTCTATTATCAGACACTCCTACGTGCTACAGTGCCATGCCATGCTGTACACACTTCAAACAACGCAACACACACAAACACACAGCAACAAATGACGTGAGCGGTGCCTCTCCATGTTTGTTCCCAGGTGTTTTCGCTCCCTCCCCGGTCCCATTCCGTTTGCATGGATATAATCATTAGCATTGTGCTGGAGCAGTGGAGCCTGACCCCCTCTAAAGCATTGCAGCCCTGCGGCAATAATGGGAATGCTAAATTGCAATTGTGTGTGCAGTGGGGTCCAAGGGGTACAATGTCAGAGAGAAAGAGACAAAGGACAGCCAATTGACTGGCTTAACTAACACCTGCTTTTTATATTGAACACATGGTTTGGGTTAACAGGGGATAAACGTGTGCAAGAAGCAGTTACAGGCCAGCCAGAGGGGGATGTATGAAAGTGTGTCATGTGTTTGTGGTCGACCCTCGCTCACACATCCAACACTCAATTCCCGAGGAGAACGAATAGTTGGAGACGACACTAGACGATGTGGATTGATTTTTCCAATTAAAAGCTTCAGTGGAGGAAATGAGCATTGCCGACATCAAGGTGTACAGCAGAAAAGTGTATCAGCAGTTTCTTTGGGGCGATCAATAGCGCTGTGATGCAACCTCCACCCCCCACCCTCCCGTCCCCGCCCCGTACCCAAGTGGAGAGAGGAAGCGAGTGGGGGAAGGAAGGAGTAGAAAGAGAGGGATGGGGTGGGGGATAAGGAGAGTAGAGAAGACGACCTGCATATTTGATGAGTTGCCTCTGGATTGCATAAAGACTCTCTAGACACAGTTTCAAGTATGTGTCCGTCACGCTGCCTTTCATCTCGTTTTTCATGTTATTTTGCCTTTTAACTTTCCTGCCGTAGAAAAGGTACAGGCCGAGCTTCACCGGTGCATATATTAGAATTTTAATCGCAATTGCAATTTCGTCTTCTGACAATTATAAAAATAAGATAATGAACCCTTACATTATAAATGTTTTTAAGTCAGGTTGAGCCTTTGAGCCAGGTCAAGGAAATCCATTTTTAAAATGACAGCTTTTCCATTAAATTTCAAATAAATGACTAAATGCATGATGATTCTAAAGTTAATGTAATTATTGTGTTGAATAATCATGATCTCAATATCAATCAAAATAATTGCGATAATTATTTTTGCAGGTTTTGTCTCTAACTTTTCTGCTTCAGCAAAGATACAGGCCCTAGCATTTTAAAGTAATGGTGGATAGAGTTATTTTATACCTAATCTTTATCATCACTCAAATTCATTCCTTTTGTAACTCAACACTGGTGGTGGAGCATTACCAACTGACGAACAAGTCAATGTGTGTTTATCTCGTTAGGTTGGAAACGGCGGCACTTTTCCCTTGTCTTACCTGTGGGTGTCATGTAATAAGCCTCTATGTCAGCCATGTCGGTGTGCAGAGCATAGTCCAGATAACTCTGGATAACTTTTCTGCTGCAGTAGTAGCGCGCACCCATAAGAATGAGCGGTGCACAGAAGGTCAGCGTGACGGATTGGGTCACGTAAAAGCACATTACTATGGAGAAATGGAAGAAAAATAAACGAAACCTGTCAGAAAAGAGAACCACATGTTTGATTTTGGCAGAATTTGTCCCAGCAAAGACACAGAAGAACAATATCACAGGCAATATGTGATACATTTGCAGGCACCAATATGTGAAACAATTCCATCAGATTATCTTATTGTGGTAAAATATGAACATTTTGATTGCAAAGTAAGATTGCTCCAACTGTGAAGAGTAGCTGCAGAAGCACAATTTGACAGGGTTAAACTTTAAGTTTTCAGTAAAGAGAACACGTTAGAGTTGAATTCATCAAAGCAGTTCAGTCCATAATAGAGTAATTAGTCGGATGTGACGCTGGGGGGCGCTCAGGAAAACATAAAAAAAGCAGGCTGGATGCTGCATAGCATGTTGTTGCGTGGCATGCAATAAACAAGTAGTTAGTTTACTCCACTGCATCTGAAAGATCAGCGCTGGAGGGGAGTGGACGCCAAATTAATATTGTACTATTGTAATTATCAGCACCACTAAGATACATTCAGACCGCAGAGAAATATCATTTTTAGACGGGGATTTCAAAGGCAGGACTATCATGTTTTTTGACTTAAACGAGTAGAATAACGCCAATTTGAGTCAATATGCTGGTTGTTTTATTGCCAAACTTTGTAGATTTTGAGTAGGTGACAGCTTGCTTAATTTTGACGTGCGTAAAAGCGCCTGTCACGATACACATGAGTCTCAAATCTCAACAAAAGCCAAACGAAGTCAGTGCAGTGACATGGCGCATTGGCCACCTTGCAGAAGCGGGCCAGGAGAAATAGTGTTGGGGTGCGCGGAGGGGTGGCGGTGTTTTATTGTGGTAAGTTTGCGCGCACCCTGTCGGCCAATCCTTAAATTCATTCACTCGTTCATTCTCGGCACCGGCATGTCATCACATCATCAGCAGGCCCGCCGGTTATACACGTGCACCATGCGCCTTTTGTTGCATGATTAGCAACATGCCGGGTTGTGTGTGTGTGTTGTAACTTGTGTGTGTGTTGTTTGTGTGTGTGTGTGTGTGTGTGTGTGTGTGTGTGTGTGTGTGTGTGTGTGTGTGTGTGTGTGTGTGTGTGTCGGCAAAAAGAGAGCCGAAACGATGTGGTGCTGCAACAAACTTCCACTTAACTGTACATCGCCTACAAGGCCAGATAGTGCAGAGAGATGTTAGAATTGTTTGGGATTCATGACAAGTTCCTTAAATAAATCACATTGAGATGCAAACATCATAGGAACGCGAAAAAGAGACAGAGACAACTTATGTGTACATAATCAATGTTGGGTGTTACGTTGAAGTTATCTATTCCTTAAGGAAATTGGTCTGTAAACTGTTGGGGGAATGATAATGCAACTTAATCAGGGTACTTACGTGTCAGAAGAGCATACAAAAACTGAGTCTTGGGCTGCTGCCTGAGCGCCCTAAACGCCGTGTTGGGTATCCTCTCCATAATACCCTCGTAAAAGATGCGCTGCACCTCCTCCTGATCACCTCGCTCGAATTCGCGGATAAAAACCGCATCTTTCCTCACTTCCTTATTGGCTTCAGCGGGGTTCAGAGCCGCGCTGGGCGGAGCAGAACTCCACATCATCGAATCTTTTTTGGTCCCAGGTATAGCATCGTGTTCGTCCGCAACAATTTTAGTCTCGCAAACCATTTTGGGAGACGAAAAATGCATGCAACTGGCCGCACAAAAACACAACTGCACTTCGGGGGAGAAAGGGGTGAAGAATGAGAGTGAAATGGGTGAGGCGTGAGATTTTCTTAAAAAACAGAGAAACGATGAATGGGGGGATAAGACGTAGGGGGAATGTTCTGCTGCAACCCTGAGCAGTTTCTGACGACCAAGACTTGCCGGTGTGATTGAAGCAGTATTTATAAACGGGGATGGGCGGGTAAATTCAGGTTCAGGGGTTGGGGTGGTCCTCTCGCTGCACAGATTGGTGGAAGCGGTGCGCCGTTATATGCTGGTGGACTGGGGAAGAGGAGGGTGAGACAGCCACAGTCGCTCTCTCTGCATCTGATGGGTGGGAGGGGGGCGTGTGTGTGTGTGTGTGTGTGTGTGTGTGTGTGCGCGTGTGCGCGTGTGTGCGCGCCCCTGAGGAGGAAGGGTTGTGATGGTGAGATTGCGTAGAGACGTTGTTTCTGAACAGGTTTGTCTTCATTATGTGTCTCAATGAGGAGGATCCCCGGTTTTGTTGAGATATTCCATCGCTGTAGAAAGGATGCTATACGCAGCAAAGGCGCAAGGCGGGGGCGATGCGTCAAGCCGGAGGAACTCCCAGAAACAGACTTCAGCTTAAAACGCTCTTACGCGATTTATTATTAAAGGTTGGAGCATAAAGATATTTATAGTTTATGTGTAGGTCTTAATTCAAAGTGCAAACAGTTAGACGTTTACCTTGGACTCTTGTCAGAGCTTATACCTGTATTATTTCGGTGGACATCTCGGTCGTTGCGCAGATAAATAATGTAGTACTAATATACTGTGACATGGAGGTGTGTGACATACCCTGACACAAAACATACAACTGTAAATCCTGTTATGATTGGAAAAGAAAGGACACTATAAAGCTTTAAATGCATCTGGTGGTCGCCCTAAAGTCTGGCTGCACGCTACAGGCTCATAGTAGCCTGCTTGCAGCCTCCTATGCCTGTTGACTGACAGCTCTGCTGCACTGCAGTGATTCCTCCCCGGCTTCCCTTCGCTGTGTCACCCTACTTCTGTCGTACATCACTCCTCATATGTACATTATTGCATCTTCAACCTCCAATCCCATCAATTGGCGACACGCACCGTTCATTAAGCAGCTGCGCCGAAAAAAACTATGACTTTTTACGCACGACTGGCGCCAGCGGTAGTGATGCTCGATCCTGCTCTTTGTTGTCCCTCGACACTCCCTAAGAATAAACCGTTACTAACCCATTTTATTTGGCCAAGCTTTCATGAACTAAAGTGCTTCGATATGCGTGTGCTTTTATATAATGGTCAGGAAATCAAGGCGGTGTAGTTGACATTTACGGTTAATAACAAAGATTCGAAAGAAGTGTTGTAAAAATATCTAATAAAAATAAGTTCATATTTGAATTGAGGATATGGCCGTAAACTGCAGCTCTTTATGGACGTGTGAAACTTCGCAGAGCCACAGTCGATATTTAAAGCAGAACTAGTTTGAACTGGATCATTAGATGCAATCTGCTATTGATCAGGCGGCTTCCACCCCCTCTCCCTCTTCCTTAAGATGCCCCCTCCCTCTCCCTCTCTCCCCACTGTAGAGCAGCGGGGGGCTGATAACCTGCAGTCAAAAAAGTCCTCACACGCCCTGTTCAACCTGGACATTCCCTTAAAAAAATGCGGGAGAAAGATGGTTTTCTACGCATCAGCACCTGCTCTGCAACGGGGTTCACCCGGGTTCACCATGCCGACCGGGTGGAAGGTGCAGCTCTGAGCATGCGCAGCGTTTAGTTTCCCTAGACTTCTGGCAGTGTTACCTTCAAGTGCTGTCGGTTATGTCGCCACCATGAAATGAGAGCACATAAACGGGAAAGTTGTCATTTCTGAGGATGAGGAAGCAAATTATGAGAAACTATTTTGATTCCTATGACAAGCCATATAAAAGAAAATCAATGAAACAGTAAAAAGACATTTGTATGATGTGTCTGATTGTAAGTTTGTTTCCTCTCTTTATATTTCCAATGCAGCAGCATTTATTTTTGGGAAATAAAAAGGAAGTGTATTGTAAGTCACAAAGTTAATAAAGATACCCAAATGTGAGGCTGTCTCTAGCTTGGATATGGAAATAGACTGCTTTTGTATATATTACATTTGGCAGTCTGAGGGGATATCCATAGATTGGTCCCAAGGGTTTTGGAGATGATGGTGTGACGGGATGCTGAAAAGGTCAGGTTAAAGTAGCTGGAAGGTACTTCTCTGTGTGGGAACATTTTAATGGCAAGACGCATATTATTCAATCTGTGGTCAACACATTTACCCAACACATATGTATTATAACACATGATTCATCACTAAATCTCTTCTTTGGAACCAGAGAAGGGTTTGACCGACACATTAGCAATAAGATCAGCCATGATGGGATAAAATGGGTTAAGGTGAGCAACAGTCTTAAGATGCAAATCAGCTGATAAATAATTTTACAACAACTACCCAACAGTCACTTAGAAATCTATTCAATTTGTTTCATATTAAAAGACATTGTAATTGTTTTTGAGAGCCAGTGAATGCAACAACGCTATTTACAAAACAATACACATGTAGTTGTTTACAGGGATGAATACTATCGTAAACAGTGATGGGAACATGCCGACTATTGCTGCAGTGCAAATACGACAAACTGTGTTTTCATAAAAGGTAGCAATTAGTCTTAAAAAAACATGAATGCAGCCTGAGCCTATTGACTCTTAACAAATGGTCAAGCCTAATGGTTGTCACATGTCAATTGAGACTTATGAACACTTTTTTTTTTTACAAACATACACTCTATCCCCTGTCACTTTAAAAACATTAAAAATGCCAACACATATCATTCACAGATCTGCCCTTTTTTTAAGTGAATATATTTAAAAAAATACCATGCTAAACTCTGCCTGGCCGACCACCAGTCTATTGCCCCCTACCTTCTTCCTTTTATCATCATCATGCTGTCCATTTCTTTTTTCCTTTCACAGCTAGAACTGAGATAAAAGCCAGCTAAATTGTGTATGTCACATCTGCTATACACCATTAACTACCAGAGGCCTGTCTCCCTCTTGTGGTCACAGCCCAGAGGCACAAAGCAATGTTTGGCTGTGTTCGAAAAGCCATATTAACAATTCAGACAGTGTTTTCCAGCAACACATGGAGCAAACATAGTTTGGCTAGCTACAGCTCACAAAATTGCCAACAAAAGTTGTTGTTTTAGCCATCAAAGCTGATCTAAATTGGTTGAAAATGAGAATCCTGCTTTTGTTCAACCCTTTGTTAATTTCTGTGAATTTCGGCAGTACATCTGCATTTTGTGACCTGTATATGTGCTATTCGAGAACGTAACTGTGTCCACATGCTCTTTTAAAAACGGCTTCTTCCGGGGAGAAGTCATTTCATCTTGTTAACCTCGCAGTGCAGTTGGAAACATATATTGACATGTACTTTACATGTCATTTGTATATTGACATGTGCCTTGGAGCATTGTTTGTCACAAACTAGAAACTTAAACTTTTCATTGGAAGATGTTTGGGCTATTGTCCCAAACAAACACTGAATTTATCTTAAAAGCACATTTGAAGTTCCTCAGTCAGACAGTCTAACTACTCCTGATTTGAGTTGAAGTCCTTTGTGAGAGATACTGCAAACTGAAAGTGAGTACAGTACTTTTATTTGTCTCTTTATTCTTACCCAACAAAATAAGCTCTAAATACTTTTAGACCGCTGTATTATATTAATGTAAAGTTTTATTATTTCTTTCAGAAAATGAGGGCACACATTTTGCTGCTGGTCCTTGGTTTTGTGGCTGTGATCAGTGCAGCACCAGGTGCGGCGAACGAGGCAAAGCTTGATACTGTGGGAGATTTTCGCAACTTTGTTCCTCCATATTTGAAAACATATTGTCCAGCCGACCGAGGATCAGAACATTTGGGCAGCTTGGGTAGAGCTCACTGTGAGACTGAATGTCTCAGACAACTCTGACATAAACATGGCAGCTAACTTCTTGGGAAATGGACACATTTAGAGAAAAAAATTATTATTTATTATATTTCTATTGATTGACCATATACATGTCTGTATCTGCTTTTCCTTTGCAGTTCTCCAACTAACACCTGATCTTCATCGTGGGTTACGTCATGAGCAAGACACTACATAACACAATATAATCATGTACATTAAATACCATTCCACCATTTAATTCCAGAGGTATTGTCTTACACAAAAGCCTGACTCATAAAATAAAATGATTTTCTCTGCATCAAATATAACTGTGTCTGTGCGATTTACTCTTTGTGTGTTCTTTTGGTCTTTGTCAGTTTTCTTATTTCACATGAGAAATGTTTGTTTACATTGTTCTGAAATTAGCGGGCCTCAGTTGCGGCAATTACGATATTTTTGATCGAGATATTTTAAAATAAATAATAAAAATATTTTTATATAAATAATAGCTTGGTATTTTTTGACCAAATTTGATCTCATAAACATAAAACTGAATCTGTACTGAAAACATATTGATACATAATTATACTGTATGATGGAGCACTGATAACTTAGGAAAACTAGTCACATGTGCCAACCTGCAAAATACTTGGTGAAATGTATTATCCAACTGTAAACCAACATTCATTGTGTTGAATACCTGAAACACCCTTCATCATCCTACTCCTTTTTACTTGATACAATGTACAGTATATCATGACTTTACATAATTTAAATAGTATGTTGTCTGAATCCGAGTCGTTACCAGCTGGTGAACAGCTTTATTTATTTAATGATTTTTTTTTTCTTTGCCGTTTTCACACCAGCTGCTGGTCTTTGTTTTCGGCACACCATTGATAGTTTTGTGATGATCACTATACTATGCATTTTTGCCTTTTATATACTATCTATGATTTTTGCGCTACAACTGACCTCTGGCCTTTCCACTCCTAGTATCCATTCTGTACAGTACAGAGCACATGACTGAAGTACAAATTGACATGCCTCAGATACACCTAACTGGGTTTCCTTCTGGTCAGCTAAATAAGCTCCACAGTTAAAGGTGGAGTCAGTGATTCTGTCAAAATTACGCTACCTTTCCTAGTAAACTGGTGTGTTGCTAGATAAGGTAGGCCCCTTTGTTTACACACCAGTCAACATAAGCCCCTTTTACACAGAGATTGCGGCATATTGACGGAACAACATCACTCCAATATGCCGGCTTTGCTTGCTTCTGTGTTATTTACACAGAACCAAGCAACGCCGGCCTGCTGGCGCATCAGTAGTCCCTTTTACACAGCGCTCCGGAATGAAAGAGGTGCTTGTAAACAGCGTCAGGTGTGACGTAAACATTTAGCGCCGCGCCGGTCAGCTGCTTTACAACAACAACAATGGCCGGTGAATTGAGAGCAGAAGTGCTGGAGCTTGCAGTAAGAGGGCCGTATTTTACTGTCCCCACGATGTGCCAGTTGATCTCGCTACGCGCTGAGTCCAACATCACTGGGACAGTTAACCAAACTGACTAAATCAATCCGACCGCTTCACCTCTGTGTGTGTGTGTGTGTGTGACAGGTTGGTTGTGAGCGAGTCTCTTTGTGAGGCCAGCGATCTGCCAATCAGACATACACATACACACAGTGTGTGAAGTCACATTACTGTAGACAGAAATAAAGTGTGGATATACGCTCAGACTTAGGATAATAATAGCGGCGGCGGAATGTGTTAGCAAAACAGTAGCTCTGTGGCTAACAGCTGAGCCGGAGCCTTCAGTCAGCTGAAGCAGACAGTCTAGCGGGGCGAGCAGACTATTCCCCGTTACTAGGTCGACCTTCAAGCTGAACAAGAGCCCTCCGCTGCGCGTCGGGCTCCTGCTTCAGCTTGTCGGTCTTTATTTCTAGCAAGTGACCCGTTCGCTATACTTTATCCCTTACTTAGCCTAGCCTAGCTTTCCATTGTACAACTTCTCCTGGGCAGAAATAGACTCATACACTCTGCAAAATGAAGCGCGGGGGTTTGGATTGAGCAACGGACCTTATGATCAGCTAGATTATACACCGTTCCTTTTATTTGGTGATTTTTACGGGACATCAGGCCGCCGTGGTTAATGTTAAACACACGTCCTTCAACTGCTAACATGGTCGCATGTTTAGAACGTAGACTATGGAACGTCAAACGCCCCCCTGTTCCGCAACAACAAGCTGGAGCATTTAAACAGAGAGGCGGAACTGATCGTGTCGGGAATCTTACTACCCCCCGAGGTAGTAAAATTCCCGGAACGATCACTCGCACCTTTCTTCCCTCGTTCCGCAACTGTCGCATTTACACAGCAGGGCGGAGGGCCGAAAGGCCGGCATATTCCCGGCTTTCACTGGCTGTGTAAAAGGGGCTATAGCCTTTGCTGTGTAATTAACACTGTATTTTCTTTCAGCACACACACATAGTAAGAAAGGTAGCGGTTTGTGAGGAGATATTCACTGATTTTGAAAACAAATACTTTGACAACAAGCATTCTCCAGAATCACTGACTCCACCTTTAAGTGGAGTGAGCCAACTTTTGAGTCAAGGTCCAATCATTGCCCAAGAAAGACGATGGTTAAAAGCGAAAAAAAATATTGCGAGATCATTTTAGTCAGCTTTGCAGGACCAGATGAAGTTGAAATGCTCCTGCAGCGAAAATAAGCCAGGGAGTGCGTGGGAGAGAGAGATAGAAAGACAGCCTGACAACGTGGATACGGTGTATACTTAGCGTCCCTGCAGCCCTCTCAGTCACAGCTTCCAAAAAAGCCTTCCAAATTTAAGCTGCCGCAGCAACACAGTTGGGGTGTCCTGGGTAAGGTTGCTTTGTGCGCTGTGTTGCAGTATAAGGGGATTTACCTCATAAGTGCTGGCAGTACATGTTGGTGCTTCTGGGCTTAGATTGCTGCCAGGTTACTGCAGGCGCCTGTGGGACAATGGTGTGCCTCAGTATCCTCTTTTTGTCTCAATTTACAGTATTTTATCCCACCTACATAGGCAACTATTTGGGAAGTAGAGTATGTAGAGTGCTGCATCACTGCGACACAGCTGGGAGCTTGCTTTTACTTAGGGCTCCGCCTGCTGGTACATATATGGGTATTGCAGCTTTTCTCTCTTGCTGTAATGTAATCCATGCTGTATAACAATAAAGTGCGTGTGTGTGTGTGTGTGTGTGTGTGTGTGTGTGTGTGTGTGTGTGTGTGTGTGTGTGTGTGTGTGTGTGTTTGTGTTTGCTGGGGGATGAGGTAATCTACACTTCTGGTAGCTTTAACAATGTTGATCCTTGAATAACTGAACACAGAGAGGAAGTGCTATGATTCAAGGTGTTGCTCTAGAATAATCACAAGAGCAAATGTTATCAGAAAGGGAGCCTATTCAACCATAGTTAATTACAACTTCCTGGGAATCAAAGAGACATATTGCAATGACAAAAGTAGTTAATACTGTCATTTGAGAGGGTTGAACCAGAATATATTTGCTCGTGGTGTATGGTTGGAGCGCCGTTTTTTTTTTAGATTATGATCGTTAGAGAAACTCAACTCAAACACCACTTACAGCATGCATGAGACTTGGGTATGATATTGTCTCGTACATAGTTAATCATTGAGAAAAAAGAATACCATATTTAATCTGCAATAAAAATAATCTATAATTGAAGCCCTTCATTCACATTCGACATTTATCCCAGTGCTACACTACAATTGAGCTTTAAGACCTAGCTAAGACCACAATAAATGAATGAATAAATGTGTCTCTATATTGATCCCAGCACAAACCCATACGGTGCTTATTTATTTCAGATCACACTGACCATTTGTAATTGAAGTCCCAGCCAGAGGAAAAAACAGACAGATAAATAATGTTTTTTATTGATAAGTACAACATAAAGACAATAAATGGGGATTTTGAAACATTTTGTTTACAAAGTACATTTCATGAACAAGCAACCATTCCTCTATCCGGTGTACCCCCCTCCCATCCTTCCCCCCCCTGCCGATATTGCAGATCATTTGATACTATACCACTTGCATACACCTTTATCAGACAGAGAAGACAAAGTCTGTAGACACCTTCATTACACGTACCCGTGTACAGATACATAATCTATACATACAATCTATTTTAACAGAAAGTGCTGTAAATTCATGCTACAGTGCTGTGCTAAATCAAAACTTACAAGTACGCTTTTCTCGCATAAATGTTCTTTTCTTTTTTGTTGAACTTCTGATAAAACGCGTTTCTTTCTCGACAATTTCTTTGAAATAACATCTTCATGGTTATTATGAAGGAAATTAATTCCTCTAATATGTTAACCCCAGCCTTCTTTCAATTTTTTTGCAAAAGAAGCCAGACCTAAAAATCAGTTATCTATTTCCTAAGATAATTACATTTATTTAAATAGTTATAGAACTGTTTTTGAGCAGTTAAATCATTTCCACCTGATGCTACAGTTTGATGTGTATAATTGTGGTAAACATTAATCTCATACAACACATTCAACATTTAAAAAGTAACAAAATAGTTAACGCTTCGTAGGACACAGATGAGAACTGACCAGAATCCTATGACAATGAAAACAATCAAATTAATTGAACAGGCTTGTATTTCACAATGTAAAACCTCAGTGGTATAAAAAGTCATCCCAGTTAAGGCTAAACAATCACATGCCCTATGTTGCGTGATTTTAAATCAAAGCTTTACTCCATAGTGGTATACGAGAAAAAGAAAATAAAGTGCCTATTGTGTGAATAAGTTTAGATGAAAACAGCTGGGCGTGACCAGAGGTTTAGATCACGATCGTTTTCAGTTTGTGGGGCATTGGTGGCAGGTGGAAGAGTCTTCAGGTGAGTTCAGCGCAGCGAGTTGGTGGGCATACAGTCACACAGAGCCCTCCTCTCTGCCCTCAGCACCAGCGTCTCTGTCTGCAGTGGACAAGACAACAAGTTACAGTATGTAAACATCAGCCAAACATGTAAGGCCCGATTCCCACTGTGGATATTCAAAATCTATTTTGTCTCAAATGTTTAAGTTTGATTAATTAACTAAAAGGACATAAAGCTGTGTACATTCTTACTTTCATACCACCAAAATCCAGATGGTAGAGGCTCTGAGTTGAGCGAATTGTTCAATTTGTGCCTCTTTTTTTTACATCCTGGATTTAGCCTCTCAGGCAACATACGTGCTACTCTGCCTTCTTTAAGGAGGTTAAATCCAACTTGTTGGGATGAGCGCAGACACTACTGAGGGCTGAAAAAAAGCCCAAATCTTTTAAGTATGTGTGCATATTTCCAAAGATGAACTGATCATTAATCAAAACATAATGCATCAAATGAGATAAGATAGAAATACAACCTTATTCATTGAGTTTAAAGGATTTTCTTGTTGACACTGCAAATAACAATACTTATCAACAAGTAGCAGGTCCCTATCAAAGCAATTACAGGTTATTATTAGTTAGTGCATTATAATGCAGGGATTTATGTGGATTTTTTTTGGGGGGGTATACAAATATTATGGAAAGTTTGATGAATTTAACCATAAATTACTATTTTTAAGATAATAATAATGTATATATAGAGTCAACATATTTGCCAAGTTCAGTATTATAATTGTAAGGAAAACGAATGAATACTTGCTCCAACACATACCTATTAAAAGTAAAACCAGAGACACTGACCATTTCGATTGGTCTTCGATTGGAATTGGTGTACTATTTAAGATATTTAAACTAAAGGGTATTCTTAATTTACAACTGCTATATATGTTGATATTTTTGGCAGGCAATTTCAGACTATGTCTTCAATACACTTCTTAATGTATTACAATTTATTTTTTTATGGAAATTATATAATAATTAATTAGCACAAGTATGATATATATTAATAAAACATTCTAAAATCATACCTCGTGAGCTCACATAAGTATGTTAAATGAAATTATATCATGAAACCTCTACATCCAGTCATCATCATCCAAGATATGAAATGTGTGTAAATTGTTAAATGATAGACTCATGAGCATTTAACACTTTGATGGCATGTGAGATGAAGTATTTCGTAAAAAATTTAAATTTAAAAAGGAAATTCTGACAAGATAATGACTTGACCTACCCTGGCATCGAGGTTGAAAGCGGTCTTCTTTAGATCTTGCAGTGCCCTCTGCATAAACTCGAATGCGTGACAATCAACACAAGGGCGACCTAGAAATAATACAATTATATAAAATATAAAAGGAAATGTCAAAATTGTTATAAGCGAGAGAAAATAAAGAGATGTCAGACAGCAATATTTACATAAAGTTTGCTAATATAAGCCATAAACTACTGGCCATCGCTGATCAAGTTGGACCTTTTAAAATGTAGGCTACATAGTCAAGTTTTATGTTGATTTAACTTTAAAATAGTAAATATAACATTGAAAAAAAGACTGACGCTTTTTTATGAAAAAATTATAACATTTGCAGTTACCAATGGTGTTTCAAAAACAAAAGCATACTTATTTTCCTTTTAGAAAATGTACATTGTTTGGACCTAGGAGCGATGATAAAGTGCACACCAATTAGGCTGACCTATAATTCCCACTATGAAACCCCACTGGGGACCCGCTATCTTTAGACTATGAAAAAATCCACGCCTCGGGTGTATTTGTACCTGAAAAACCTTCCAGTGAACGAGCTAAAATAAAATACAACCCTCTAATTTAAATCAACCTACTTTCGGCAGGGATGACAGTCCCTGTCTCCTGCTCCGCATCGGCTGCACCGAGACAGAGGAGCTGGACCGCCAGCAGGAGGACCGCCGCCTGCAGATATGCACCAGATGCCATACTGATGCTGTTGTCAATTAGCCTACCTTTGAAATCAGAAAACACAGTATGCAGGTGTGTGGTTGTGCATCTATATGACAACGGCCAATATCCTACACGGTCGTCATTAAATTAAATATCATCTGACGGGCTTTGTTTGGAAAATACTCCAATTATCATCGGTGAAATAACTATTTATTCCTAAAAACAGTCCACAGACAAGAATTTGTGTTTATTTAACATAATGAATGTTTACCTACCGTGAATCAGTCGATAATATTTTGCAAAAACAGATCAGCGCGAGATGCCCAGCTAGGATTGTTGTATGTAGATTAGGGGAGTGCGCATGCGTGTGGATCTTCTCAAATGTATTCTGGGTACCAGAATCAAGACTTCCGGTGACAACATTCAAAATAAAGGCAGTATAACCATTTTTTAATCTTACCAAACCACAGAGCTTTGTTATAATTTCACTGTTGAACATCACTTATTATAGCTTACTACTGTCTAAATGTTTCAATTGTTTTTCCCCCTCTTTATCAGTTGTTGTGTGTTTGATGTAGGCCTATTTGCTTTGTATATTGTGTATGTTGTTTTTGCTTTGCATTTGTCTGACTTAACATCATTGCAAATCCCTCCCCTCAAGTGATCTCTCGAGTATAAATAAAGGTTAAATGAAATGAAAATTAAAACTTACATTACTATGTTATTTATCTTGTTATGATATATATAGTGTATACGCCTTATATTCCTTTTACGTCAATAAAGTATTTTCTTATACTTTTACAAAACAAAGATATAGCCATATTATTGGAGGTTAAAAACACTTCTTTCTTTTTAAATTTTCAAAGTAAACATACACCATATGAAATTCAAAACACAAATGTAATCTTAAGCTTAAAGGTGGAATTCACAATTTTAAAACTGTTTTAACCAAAAACGCCATATGACTTACAAAACAGAGGAATTTCCATATTATTTAATGTGAAATATAGTTCTTAAACATAAATATGTGGTTAAAAACTTTGACCACACATAATACATGGGGACAAACAACACAGAAATATGGCCTAATTAGGTACGTAGCCATATGAGATAGAATACACATTTTGTAACAACCAAAACAAGTAGGCAGGCACGTACAAAATAGAGATATTATATGGCCATATTATTAAAAAGAAAATACACAATTCTTGAACATAAAAAAAACATACAATTTATGGACAAAGAAAATACGTCAGAGATACAGCCATATTATCAAAGATTAAATACAAATGTTCATGTTAAGATTTATACATGGTGTTTTGTTGATAAATGATAATCCCCCCGCCCCCCGATGTGGGCGGGGTCCTGACTGTTTTCTTAGGTAGCCCGTTAAAATGCCCGAACTCAAAACACTTCTTTTTCCAAGATGGCGTCGATGAAGGACAGCGACACCGGCCTGTGGCTTCACAACAAACTGGGCTCCACGGACGAGCTCTGGACGCCCCCGAGCATCGCGTCTCTTCTAACCGTGTCAGTGATCGACAACATACGGCTCTGCTTCTCCAGTTTATCGCCACCGGTCAAGCTGAAGCTCTTGTTGGGGATGCTGCATCTCCCCCGGCGGACCGTTGACGAGGTGGGTTGCTATGCGTTAGCTCGCGGTTAGCCTGACAGGTAAGGAACGTGTTTACGATGGTTACACAGCCGGAGAAAAGGCTCATTCTCAGACAGGATGCTAAAAATTAAATAAATGTTTCTTCTGCGGGTGTTTGGCTGCCCGTGAAGTATCTAAATATGCTTTTAAAGAAGTTTAGTTCGCGTTAGCTCGCTGTCTATACATGACGGTTATTATCGCGAGCTGCTGTAAGAAACAGCAGCCAGGTGTTATTACAAGACAACACCCATGCGGATTTACGTTGACGTGAGGTATCTACGCGACTGGCTTAACGTTAAAGTATAATTGCGTTTTTATTTTCCAGCAGTGGTTCAGCAGCGGGTCACATTAGCCTAGCGGGACTCGCACAGACATTATAGTGGGATGGGCACTGATCTTGAGGGCGGTACCTGCGTCCACTCAGATTTATCACTTGTTAAACTACAGGAAACGTTAGATGCCCGTCATCAGTATGTCTTGAATATTCAGTCAGAAGACCAAGTGTCACATCTGACCTCTATGCATCCGAGGTGCAAATATAATACATTTACATGTTTACTCCTGTCAGCGGCTATAACCCCATGATTTATTCATAATCTATACTTTACCATGATGCACTGGCTTAACAACCACGATAATTTAGTGCACTATTATTTAGGCTAGTGCATTTACTAGTACACTTCTGCTATATTCTTATTCACACTATTCTGTCTGTGTGCGAGGTGGGAATTTGTAGACCAGGTTTGCATATGGTTCAATGGTCTTAGTTGCCTGGAATAAATGTAAATGGTTACAATTTATTTTTAAATTTTTGTACAAACTATTACTGACCAACTACTTCAAATGTTTTTTTAGGATAAGATGTCTTTTATAGCACAACAGATCATAAGTTTTTGTAGCGAAAAAAATGCATCAATAAATAAAAGTACCCTATCAGAGAGCTATTTTTTCTTTGCATTATTACAGAAAGATTGCTGTGTTCTAGATCATCTGTAAATGGGATGACGAAGCTATTTTAAATACTTGACATCAGGGCTGCACCTGTCACTGTTGATTAATTAGTTTCTTAATCGAACGATTCATTCTTTGGTCTATTGAACCTCACAGGGTAATTTACGCTTTAGAAATGTCAAATATTTACCTCAGCCCTAGTTTCTGAATCCTTAAGTCTCCAGTAATAAGCAGTACAAATCTGCTCCTCTTAAAGCTTTGCCCAGCACATACAATAGTAAACAAAGTAGTTATTATACAAAGTAGTTATTATACAGTCAGCAGGTAGCTCTCATGACTGAATAAAGTCATTACTAGAAAACAGTTTGAAGGTGACTAATCATCCGGTAGGATTGGATAGCTGCCAAATGTCTGCTTCTTACGATTTAGCTTGACGGTTGTCTTTGTAAACGCTGAGTCATAATATTTTAGGTTGCTTTCAAATTCACTTTTGGCTACATAACATCCGTGTTAATGTAAACAAGCCACATGCTAGAAATATGAAATTGAAAGACGCTTCATAAACACCCTGTCGTCCCCTCTCACCAAGGACAGATTAACATGACCACGGGCCCTGGACACAAACCTGCCATGGAGCCCTACCAACACGCAAATACACGCACTAGCACACCGTGCAATCCACAATCACACACATTATAATGCAGCGTGCAGCCTAGAGAGAGAAAGAGAGAGAGAGCGAAATACAATTCCATAAAAGCTCTCTGGTGCTGCGCAAGAGAAAGAGACTCTTTGCGCCTGAGCCTACTAGACAGTTAGATTAGGGCGCGAGCATAATTTTTTGCCTTTGTAAGATCTCTGCGCCTGCTTTTTGGCCCACCCTTGCCCCCCTCGGAGCCTACACTCAATGTCTAAGCGAAGCAGCGCGTCACCCGGTGAAACGCTGTGTTGGTGTCGTTCACAGTGAGACCGTGCCAGTGTGAGCCGCCGTGCAGACACACTGTGGTTTAAGACTAATTGATCACAGGGTATTCCTGTACGTTAACGGGTGTCGAGGGGACAGGCGGGTGACAGGCTCTGCGATCCGATTGCATGTCCCGAGCCTGGATACCCCAATCCCCAATCTCACTGCCGACTAACTGTAAAGTGACACAGCCGACACAGTTAATATAATCACCACCAAAGCATGGACATCGGTTAAAAAAAGCGATCTCATTCTTATTATCCTAAGGGCTTTGATGCAATCTATAAAATCTGAACATTACGGAAGCAGTGTTGGTGCTCTCCTCACTACAACTGCCACAGCAGAAAAGCCACTGTAGGTCGATCGCTGTGCCGATTCGTGCCCCTGACACGTTGACTCGCAACATAATGAGTCGAGGCTTTGATTTCAGTGCGGGGATGTGGAGCTCTTTGGCCATTTCCCGTGCCTTTTTTTCTCTAGACACATCGTTCTCTCTCCAAGCGCACACACGCTTGTCCCGGCCGAATATAAGACCCCGAATATAAAACGACCCGACTTTTTACGACCCATTCCCAGGGGGGGAGGGAGGGGGGAAACCCCCGTCAAATTTTTTTAATTACAAAAAAAAAAAAATCAAGGGCCCCCCTATTGGCCAGGGCCCTGGACATGTGCCCACTTTGCCCATGCGGTAATCCGTCATTGCCTCTCACCAGATGAAAGAGGCCCTGTCGGAGATAATCCAGCTGGCGACGGTGGATTCGGAGCCGTGGGTGCTGATGGTTGCAGACATCCTCAAGTCCTTCCCAGAGACCGGCTCTCTCAACCTGGACTTGGAGGAGCAGAATCCAAATGTGCAGGATATTCTTGGAGAGCTCAGAGAGAAAGGTAGGAGATGTGTGATTTCAGGAGTTAAAAAAATGAAGTGTAACACACAATTAGTGACCTTTTACTAGACGGTTTAGGAAAGGAATACGATTTAGTTTTTATGGCACCACCACGACCCATACACTCATTTGTTTTTTAACTTTCAATGGCTTTAATTGCATGTTACAAATGCACTAACTAGTATTCAAATGACTGTTTTGGTAAAATGAGTCGACAAACATGACCTAGTGTAGCTGATAATCTTTTTTCTTGATAGCAATCACTGGCTATTACACCATTATTTGAAACATGAGTGAAAGAAGAGAGAAAAAGAAGATTATGTTGTTTTTTAAAATTATTTCAGACTTCACACAGGCAGTTCAAAATCATTTGATACCTGGTACTTATATGAAATGTATTCATCCTCCTGTGTTGTCCTCTCCCGAGAAAGGCGATCAGCTAGCAAAGTGAGCGTTAGTCACTCGCAGCCACAAACCGAGAGTATCTATCCTGCAGTAAATGGTTAATCTCTTCCCCTCCTCTCCTTCTCCAGTGGGCGAGTGCGAGGCGTCGGCCATGCTTCCTCTGGAGTGCCAGTACCTGAACAAGAGTGCGTTAACCACTCTGGTGGGCCCCCTCACGCCCCCCGTCAAACATTTCCAGCTGAAGAGGAAGCCCAAGAGTGCAACCCTCAGAGCAGAGCTGCTACAGAAATGTAATTACTTTAAACTTCAATTTATACTTGATGCTATTTTATATGAAATTTTGGTGTTTGTGTATATGTAGTTTGTGTATTTTATCTTCTGTGGCTTGCTTTTGGCACATTTATATTTTTGCTACAAATTGTATGTTTAATGAAAGTATTTGATGAGTATTTGTAGTTGTGTCTACAATTGTTCTGTCCTAGCCTGGTCCAACCAGACCATCGTACTTCATTTCATTTGTACAAAAGGTATGGAACTGCTCTGTTTGGCAAACGTTCACTCATTTGGAGGCGGGTGTCTGTTGAAGTTTAAAACTATTGGATCTGCCCAGTGCCACTCTATATAAGCCAACCAATCGCATAACGTTTGGTCGTGACGTATGTCATGAGCCGGCTTCTGACGGTGCGTTCCAGTTGTACTGGGAACTCGGAGATTTCCGACTTCACTACATATTGTAGTCTATGGATCTACCGGTACCTGGCAACGGTAACCTGCTAGAGCCTAACGTTTAGTTATTTGGATGAGAAAGGTTGTAGGCGTCCATACTTTTGTGTGCAGATGCACTGGAACACAGACAGGTCGGAACCACCAAGTCGGAAATCTCCGAGTTCCGAGTATAAAGGAACGCAGCATTCAACTGAAACTGGAGCGCAACTTCGAAGTCATTGTTCTCAGCCTCTCGCTCTGTTCGCTGATTGGCCGGAAATTTCCCTCAGCTAGATCCCACTTTTACAACCCAGCCCCAGACTGACCACTGAAGGGAAAATAAAATTTGGGTGGAAGTAGGTAGGCGGGCGGAGCCAGGCTAGTTCTGTCCCAGAGAGATGGTTGATATTTTTTCTTGTTTGAAATGTCCAAGTTAAAATATAAGAAACAGCCATTGTGCATTTTTTAAATGTCCATTGTTTTTGCTCCACCTTTCAATTATAGCCACAGAGACAGCCCAGCAGCTGAAAAAGACAGCCGGAGTGCCTTTTCACGCCAAAGGGAGAGGACTGGTCAAAAAGATTGACACTACTAGTGAGTTGAAGAGCAAAAAAATGCAGCTGCACATTTGCTCTTAACAGTGCTGATTTGCTTTGTTTCAATCATAAAATTATCGAAAAGTTGATTAGCATTAAAGTCACTTATTCCAAATGATGGCCAACAAGTTCTCTATTCTGACTTGCGATGTTGTTGCTGACACATGCCTATACCTGCATCACAGCTCCTCTCAAGGGGATTCCTAAGGCCCCTTTCCGCAGCCCCACCGCCCCCAGTATGTTCAGCCCTCCCAGTAACCGCACACCTATTGCCCCTCCACGGACGCCCCTACGCAAGGAGAGGGGGGTCAAGGTAAGGTCGCATTTCCAAAGAAAAAAATCCCATAACATTTTGAACTGAATCCTTCTTAGTCTTATGTATCGTTTCTGACGTCTGTAATTCCATTCACACCAGCGTAGTATTTAATTTTTATTTTATTTTTCGAAAAATATGTGTTTTATTCCATGTGTTTGAGGTTAGAATTTTTTTCCCTTTTCAGCTGTTAGATATTTCAGAGCTCGATATGGTCGGAGCTGGAAGAGAAGCAAAGCGAAGAAGAAAGACATTGGGTAATCATATTTCCCGCCCTCCATCAGTTTATAAGATACACCATGAAATTATTTGTCAAGAAAATGTGTGATTTGTACTAATGCTTAGTTACGTTCTTCTTCTGCAATAGAAACAGAGGCGGGAGAGAAAGCAGCCAAAGAAGAAGCAGCAGCAGCAGCAGTGGTGGAAAACACCACCCCAGACTACGCTGCCGGCCTCGTCTCTGCACAGGTACTGCAGGACTCCCATTTGTTTCTCCGCCACTAAAATCTTCTTTATTTCTCCTGTTTCATATTACCCCCTTTCTTATCTTTCTGTCGTACAAATAGTGTTTTGCTTTGTTTTTCAGAAACTGGGGGCGTTGAACGAGAATCCTCTGCCCTCAACCAGCTACCTACCGGCCACACCCAGCATGGTTCCCTCCTCCTCTTACATTCCCAGCTCCGAGGCACAGCCAGGTTAGACAACACCACACAAGTTCTATTATCTGCTCACACAAAGAGCTACTCTTTAAAGTGCTTTCATTGGTTCAAGAAGACAAAGAAAACCCCCTCCAGAGCACCATATCATTCTCACAATGTCTTTCCTTCACTCTCCTCCTCTGAAGCGAATGCCGGTGGTTCGGGGCGGGACACGCTGCAGTCGACTCGCCAACCAGAAGAGTCTGCGTCAGCGGGCGCCGGCGCCACCGCCACCTTACCGGGCCAGTACAAACAGAGGACGCCCATGTACAACGCCAGCAACACGGCCAACCCAGCCACCCCCACGTCGCCCAGCACGCCTGCTTCCACCCCCGCCAGCAACGGGCCCCCTGCAGCCGCTACCGCCAGCCAGCCGGAGACCCCCATCCAGCCTCCCAGCACACCTCAGACCCCCACACCAGCACCCACGCCACCGCAGCCCCAGCCCAAAAAGAACCTGTCGCTCACGGTAAGGTGGAGATGGAGAGAGAGAAGCATTTTTTTTTTTTTTTTCAGATATTTTTTTGGCATTTTTATGCTTTATTGATAGTGTAGAGACAGAGTTGAAATGGGGCAGAGAGGGGAGTGACATGCAGAGAACGACCGCGGGCTGGAATCGAACCCGGGTCTGCTGCTGGCCGAGGCCCATGGGGGGACGCCCTACCAACTGAGCTAAGGGCGCCCTACCAACTGAGCTAAGGGCGCCCCCGAGAAGCAGTTTTAAAAGACATACAAAGATGAACTATTTTTCTTTTTTAAGACTTCAGTATTATTGGATCTGTCTGTGAAGTTGTTCCTAAATTCATAATCTTTCAACTGTTTGTTGTGTTCCTCAGAGAGACCAGATGTACGCGGCCCAGGAGATGTTCAAGACGGCCAACAAGGTCACCAGACCCGAGAAGGCCCTCATCCTGGGCTTCATGGCTGGATCCAGAGGTACGGGAGGAATTCTACTTTTTCACAAACTTACACATTTTGAAATATGATAGACTAACATTCTCCCAATACCCTTTTGCTCGCCACAAACTCACTTGGATGTAATGAAGAAGCAACACATCTGATTTATCCAAATTAAATTTTTCAGTTAAATTGAAAAATAGTTTTCTGACTATGAATGTGTAGAAAAGATGAGTAAAAGGAAGACAGTCTTTAGGGGAAATGAAAACATTGGATTTCCCTGTGGTCATTATGTGCCCTTCAACTGTTTTCTGTCCAACAGTTTTTCGGGAGCATATCTTCATAATGGTCACCTGAGGTTATGATTTAGTTTTGGTTCGAATATTTATAGAATTTCAATGTGAATCACTCAGTGCGTTTCCATGGCAGAACTAGATTGGATTAAGACATATATTGAACTAGACACTCGAACGGACCGTGTCACTTGTCTGAGTATACATGGCCTTTCAGAAATCGGATATATGTCCAATGCATGGCTGTCTCCACTATGCTAGGTGGCGCTGTAGCCCTTTCAACAAGTGGTTAAGAGCCACGTCCGGTTCTCTTCTGGCAATCATTTTTATATATTTATATATATAAATTATTATATATATAAATATTTATTTATATTTATATTTTTATATACTATCTATGCAATAACCCTACTATTTTTTTACGTTGTCTCCTTCCACTTCCCTGTGAAATCCTCCACGGGGATTCTCGAGCAGGCACAGAAGCAAACTCCGATATGCGATGTCCGATCCCTGTATACATGCAGAGAGAATGCCGACAATGAACGAGTTATCTAGGTGTTCTTATCCGACTTCTGTTGTCCGTTATTGTGCCGATTTGTGTGCAAAGTAGATCGGATATAGGTGTTTGCATGCAGTTTAAAAGTCCTGTTGAAGTCTTATTCGTTTAGTTACCCGATTATGAGTCTGCATGTAAACTCACTGAGTGACAGATGCACTACACAGGCCTAAGTCTCCCTGGTAAATTGTAAACACATTAACCTGGTTAGTCCAGTGATGACCCGTCTGCTTCCTGCTGTGTGCCTAACAGAGAACCCGTGCCCGGAGCAAGGGGACATTATCCAGATCAAGCTGAGCGAACACACGGAGGTTCTGCCCAAAGCCGACGGCACCGGCAGCACCACTATGCTGGTGGACACCGTCTTCGAAATGAACTACTCCACAGGACAGTGGACCCGCCTCAAGAAATACAAACCCATCACCAACACGTCCTGAGGACCTGCTTCCCTTCGCTTAAAAATCACACATCCCAAAATTTCTTATCCATGTTTAAAAGAAAAAGAAGAAAAAACACGTTTACACACTTACAAGTATTTGCAAACACATTTGGGCCAAATCGAGCACGGGGCAGGTGAAGCATCATCAAGGAGAGAAAGGTCCTCCCTTTTCCTGCACCGCCAAATTGCAGGACTCTTTGAAGAATATTTCTGTACTTTGTGTTTGGCTGTCTCCCTTGCCCTTTTTATTGTTTCTGATTTTAAGTCACCTCTGATTCCTGAATGTGGCTATGCTCTGGAGGCCGGCGCCTTTTCAACATTTGTACTCTGAGGTACAAGCATGTCACGTGTCTACGAAGAGGAAAAAAAGACCAGCCGTCTGTATTTTTTTGTATGAATGTGACGTTATCGCAGCGTATCTTGGACCTTTCACATCAGAATTATGGTTATAATGAACAATATTGACAATAATGACAAGTCATTAATAGAGGTGACTCAAACAAAACGAGCGGCGAATAGTTCTCAATGCTGTTAAGTTCTGTTTGGAGCCTTCTGGTAGATGTTTAATAACTTTTCATCCTTTTCCAAAAGAAGGGAAGAAAATAAAGTGACAAGAGGCTCCAGGAGGCTGGTTCTCATCTTTGTTTTTTGGTGATGGAGTTTTTCTTCTGGGAAATAATCAAATGTACCTTGGAGGGTTCCTTCATTTTCCTGTGATCTTAATATGAATCATTTCAGCAGGTTTTAAGCTGCATCCTGGCTCAAACGGGACTTGTTGTCACTCCTGTTTACCTGGTGAGTTTAAACCATTAGTTCATCCGAGACATGGCTCCTCACACAACCCTCAATAAAGCCACAATCAGGATGTTTGTACAGATTAAACAAACATGTTAATAAATGAGCTTTTAGGTGGCTGGTAGGATTTGGCTACTGTTGGACAAAGACATGCTTTGTGTTTGCCACCTTTATGCTAAGATATTCGTATTGAGTGTTTAAGATACTAGCAATATCAATTCCCTTATCCTACTCTCAGCTAGAAAGTAAATTAGCAGATTTACAAAAATTCCCCCAAATATTAATTTGTATGTATTGGTGGCAGGGTTCAAGGGTTTTTATTATTCCACTCACAATTTAATTAAAGCCCAATTTTACAATAACAAACTATAAAGAAAAGTTGGGGACAATTTTGCATAAAACATAACTTCAGTCAAGTGAAAAAGTAAGATTTACTTAGTTTAATGTTGTTTTTTTTATATGTAATAGACAAATAGCCTTAGGATGTTATTTTTTTCTGTATTTGACAGAACCAGTTTAACTTGATTTGGAGTATCTTTCTAGAGTGACATGCTAAAAAGAGTTAATCTCCGACGTGCCTTAGACAAAGATTCAGACCTTTTTATTATTATTTTAAAATGAACTTAGAAACATAATGAGAAGCAGCATGAAACAGGCACCACTTTCGATTTACTGAAATTACAGTATGCGACATTAGCACGAAGCAACGTTTTTTCAGCGTTAAAAAAAAAAAAATTAAAAATTATTCTACCCTCCAACTCTAATGATTCCTCTGTCATTGGTATCAATCATTCCCTTAACCCCCTACTACACCTTTATAGCACAAGCCTACACAGGTGATCCCTAATTCATTCTGATTGGACCTTAGGGATGTGTATGAGCATGTCCTGACCCCCCTTGATTAACATCTCTCGAGAGTATCTCCACCCGTTAATGCAATCACATTTCACCTTTATGATTCTTTAATATACAGTATACAGAGTCAGGTGGCGACTCCCAGCTCAGCTCCACCGGATGTGGACACGAGGAACAAACGGTCTTATTAGTTAACAACGACAGAAACACCTGTGTGTTTGTGCGGGACATTTAAAAACTTTGAACCTTCTGACCTATTGTTATAATAGCAACAGTTGATATAATTAGAAATACACGTAACTGTATAGGTGCTGATGCGAGGACAAACTGATCGTCCATGTGCTATAAAAGGTATTTTTGAACAACACTAAAGCATTGTTTTGTGTGATAATGCTAAGTTTGAGATAGTTTCCACTAATTGCAAACTTTCTTTTAAAGCTTGTGCTCATGACGAAACAGTAACTCAACGTAGTAAATCATAAAATCAATGACTTACACTTGTTAGTGTAAAAAATCTCTTGAACTTGAACATTCGATGCTTTGATTTGGATTTGGATCTTGGTATTTGTGTAATTCAGACGATGAGGCAGTTTCCACTGAGCATCACAGTTCAGTGCAGTGTGTAGCTCCACCCTTTGGAACAGCTTGGTACCCCAACGAAAGGGTGACAAAAATAGGTGCGGCTCGGCTTGCTTATTTTAGTACATTTGCCAAATTTTGACAATGGAAACGCAAATGCTTTCCGTCGCTGATTCACCAGCGTGCCGAGCTGCACCGAACTGCACCGAACCGAATCGCACTGCTCAGTGGAAAACAAGGCTATAGTGTCAATCCAACCAGCTCCTGTCCACAGATTTGGTGACGGCTGTCAGCATGTGTCTTTGGCTCCGGGGTCCCTCCAGCCTCCGAAGGCCTTCTCCAGGTAGAGCGCCACCTCCAGGGTCAGGTGGTCCTGGAGCTTCCCAGCCACCACCTGCACACCCAGGGGCAGACCCTCCTCACCCAGACCCAGGGGGCACTGGGTGACCGGCAGACCCAGGATGTTGATAATGCCTTGAGAGAGAGAAGAAAGTGAAAGAACTGGTTTAATACATGGCACTTTGGAGATAAGGAGACTACCTGTAACCGTATATTCCATCATTTTAGTGGCGTTTTCTAAGGGGAAAATAAGCCTTGGTTATTATTTTCTTGACAGATTTTTTTTTTAGTTCACTCAGAACACTTCTTTAAACTAGATCTTAAAAATCTACCAGAAAAAGGTGGTGTAATCCATTAAACATCTAGCGCGTTTGCTGGACTTCAGTAATAAGAAGTTTATTATCCAAATTTCAACCTGCAAATTCTTAGAAAAACTGCATCTCGTTGAAAACGTTCAAAACATGTGATTCTTTCCTATACAAAGCGAGATCATGACGTAGACTGACCTGTGTATGCGAAGTCAAACATTCTGAATAGCGGGTGGTGGTGTTTGGGAGCCACTCTGGGATGGGAGGGGTAAAGGAAAACCCCGTCAGTCCCCAGCAGCTTGTCCAACTGCTGCTGCAGCTGCTCCTTCTGCTGGAGGATGAAGGGAGACGGTTTGGACGACTGGGCAAACTCCACCAGACCCAACCCTGAATGCACACACACACACACACAGGTCAGTTCAAGTGCAGCCACAGCTTTAATATGTCTATACAAAGTGTGTCTGATACATTTAATTTAATTTGAAAATATTAAAGTCTTTGTGTAGTGTATGATACTGCACAGTGTTGTATGGAACCCGAAATTGTTCAATATCAAATAAATGAACAATAATTAAATAGATAACTGCATTAATAAATTAAGTAAATACTTTGTCACTTTCTTATTAAAAACATCTTAATTGCCATTATGGAAAAAGGGTTATTTTGATACAAATAACTCTATAATTGCATGGATTCTATTTCACTTATTTGAAAAACTTATATTTTACGTAATTTTTTTTAGTTAAATAAAGTTGATAATAATAATAAAGTTATAACCATAGATGCGTTACCTATTGCAGCAATGGTATGGTCCGATTTTCCCACCATCCATTTCATCAGCTCCCATAGAGGCCACTTGGATCGTCCTGGTTCCCCCATCAGCTGGCTAAACGATTGAGGAGGCTAATGAAAGAAAACATTCATCTGATTTTGGTTTTCTTAGGCCACATTAAGTTTTCTGATAGTGTGTATCATATTTCACTACCCCCATTCACCTACAACAGAAACTGTGAGAGTGTAAACTCAACATTCTGCTTTTGTGTAAAACAAGAAAGTAAGTGATTTATTAGTCAGTAATTACCTTAAAACAGTAGCACACACTTGTACAGAGAATGCAAAATAATACAGAAACTCAACCTCTCATCTTGAAATTTTCTGCAGGATTTGATGCCTAAAATATAGTTTTTAAAATCTAGTTGAGTCAAAAGAAAAGGAGTCAGAACAAAAGGGAGTTATTGCGGCACCATAATGTGTGCCAGCTATCCTCTGGTCAAATCTCACAGGCTATTTTCTCTGTTGTAGTATCACCGCCCCTTTCACACAAACTGACCTGAATGCAAATACTAGGGTGCAGTATTATTCTCAGATTTCTGTCACAATGGATAAGTAGTTAAGCAGGTTTTACTCCTGCCCAAGAATCCAAACTCCAGCCAATGTGAACCTATGCACCGTGCATGAGAGGAAGCTATCTCTAATCCTGTATTATTGCTTTGCTAGATTGTGTGTGTTTTGTGCGTGCGTGCCATATAGATTGTGCACATGTATGTGTCTAGTATGCCGTGACCTGTAGCTAAAAAGATTATGGAACCATTTCTTGGCAGCAGACTACAATAGTTTCTGTTAGAAAAGGCTCTGCTTTTGTATCACAAAACAGCAAAGTAACCAAAGCCCATATCTTCACAGAGCTGCCTGGAAAATAGGTTTAAAACACACATTTTCTGCTGGCGGTCTACAAACATGCAGGGACACACAGCTCTGGTTGTGGGGTGTACCTTGCCCTCTTTGTCAGGTAGAAACATGTAGGTTTGCCAGATCTCGTGGCTATAGCGCAGCTCAGGGAAACGCACTTCTTGGACTTTCACTCCGAGGTCGGCCTCTAGACGCTCCATCACCTGGAGAGCATCACATGATTTGAAATTTCTTTAAATAAACGTTCCAGATAGGCCCCGGTTTAGGCCCCCGGTTTTCTAGCATTCCTTTTGTTACTTTTTGCAAGACGTTTTCCAAAACAATTGCTTCAACACACCTTTATCTGAATGTCCAGGAGCTCCTTGCTGACGGGGTAAACCATAGGAGAGCTGCCCTGGTGTGGGATGGTGAAGAACCGCAGCTTCTTTAGGTTCACCTTGGTGTTTAAGGACAACCTGCGCACACACACACACACAGGTCACTAAATACTTAAAATAAGACGAACGGATTTATGGAATGCGATTAACAATGTTTCGATTAGTCAAGTTTTTTTTTTTTTTTTTTTAAGATATTTTTTAATTTGATTAAAAAGTGCTTTATCAAAGTTCGGTTTTAGCAAAAATTATAGAAAAAAAGTACGAAAATATTTGATCACTTCCATGCAGCTTAAAAATAAGTTTTAGGATTATGATAGCCGTGTGTGGGAATATTTTTGCGCAGATTCATTTGTGCTTGTGCCCCCTGGTGATGGCCACATTTCAATGTTTATTAAGTATGGTGTTTTTCCCAGAAGTAAGGGACAGTAGCAGAGCTCCTACATGCTTGCGTTGGGTCCTGCCATGATCTTGAGCATTGGCAGCAGGTCCTCAGCGTAGCGACACATGGGGCCGAGGCTGATGTAATCCCCTTGAGTTGCAGAGCAGGGAGGGAACTGGTTCTCACACGACACCACACCTGACGAAAAACATCACAGGTCAGCCAGACCGGTTTGTCAGATTCAGATTGTATTCACATTTGATTCATTCAACATTGCAACAGTCGGCAACTGATTGAAACCTTTTAAAACAGTCCAAATAAATTGGTTTGAATATAGAAAGATAATTTTTTAGCATTTTCAAGGTTTTTATTGATAGGGCAGGGAGACCGAGATGAAATGGGGCAGAGAGGGGAACGACATGCAGAGAACAACCACAGGTAATATCTCTGATAGCAATACTTTCTGATAAAAATAGTGGATTGATGCGTCTATGTTTTATATCTACATTGTACATTTCGGTCTTGAAAGTTTCTCTTACCCGGAGTGGTTTTATGACCAAATATTCCGTTGAAGAAACAGGGCATGCGAATGCTGCCGCCGATGTCCGAGCCCACGCCGATGACTGAGCCGGCTCCTCCCAGTAAACTGCCCTCTCCGCCTGCGGACAGAGCACAAGGGGACCTTTAAAGCCCCGTCTTTTAACTCCAGAAATGCTCACCAACACTAGTAAGCATTCTACTCCAGCTGTTGTTGTAATAACGCATGCACTTTGACACTGCATATTTAACACTTCTTCTGTGCACCATCAGGGAAACGGAGGGCTGCAGACCTGAGCTCCCTCCTGGGATCCTCTCCAGGTCATAGGGGTTGTTGGTGACGCCGTACAGGTGGTTGTGACTCTCCATCCACATACACAGCTCGCTGGTGTTGGTGACGCCCAGAGGGATGGCCCCCGCTCGCTTCAGTCGGGCCGCCGGCGGAGCATCTACGGTGGACACCACTCCTCGCCTGGACATCAGACCGGTGGTTTGGGGCATGCCTGCAAGGAGACAATGTGTCATGTTAAAGCCCCTGAAAACCAAAATCCTTCTCACTATGTCATTTTGGGGGAGCTGGTTGCATGATAGTAAGCATCTGAAAAGAGCAAGGCATATGTATGTATCCAGTTTAAATATATTGTCATTTAATTTTGATCAACTTGACAGAAATTTGGTTTAGATGAGAAAGGCTATGCTGTGTATCTTATGACAAAATAAGTGTTTTGAACCAATCACGGCAGTTCTCCGCCCGAAGGTTCTATAAAAACAATGATGGTTGCCATGGAGACTGTTTGACACGGCCATGCCCACACAGTCCTGTCAAACCGTAGACAGTAAAAAAGGCTGTTTTCCTAACTTAGTTTTATAATATTTCTGTCAAAAAAATTCTATCAGATTTTTGTAACGGCTTATCCAGACACCCATCTTTGATATCATATACTGATTTTTTTACTATTTACAACCAGGTGTTCCAGAGGCTTTGAGCGATGTCTCAAGTGAACAGTGATGAGTGGCGGTTACCCTGCAGGGCGTAGGACTCTTTGATGGACAGAGGGACTCCCAGCAGAGGCAGTTGGTCCTCCAGCGCCTCCTCTCCTCCGGTCTCCTGCTCGATCAGCTTGTCCGCCTGGGCCGCCTCCTGAAGCGCCGCATCAAACCTGGACAAAGATAGGAAGTCTGATTCAAAAGGGCTCAATTTATCATAGTGTGAAATGTTAATGTGGTTATAAGTAAGTAACATTTTTTTGCAACTTTTAAGAGAAAGGTGTCACAGAGTTATTCACAAAGGCAAAAGCATATCAAATAGTAAAAAAAGGGAAAATTTTTTATAAAGTCTTCAAACACAATTTGAAAAATCATAAAACAGACGAGGGAAGCATTGTGTAAAAAGATGGGTCTTCTAGAGCCACTTTTAGACACCTATTACCTTTATATATATATATATATATATATATATATATATATATATATATATATATATATATATATTATTGGCAAATATAAAAGCAGTGGAATAATACATAAACACAGCTTTTAGATTTTCATGGATGGACACAATTAAGTCAAATACTTATTACCATTGTGCACCATTATACCCTTATGTAACTTCGTTAAAAGCTTCTATCTATATATAAGAAGAAAATGTTGCTCTTAACAATCACAAAGAGGAATAATTCTTCATAGAGAGAACATGGAGGCATAATAGTCTGAGTCATATCACAGGGTTCATTTCTGGTAGAATTAATTAATTGCCTTTACCATTAAATGTCCCAAAATAGTTCAAGGAGAAGCTGGAAATAATATTCTTACAAATACATAAACCATTGAATAAGATTTGTTTTTCTTGCCTGTCTTTCACAAGAGCGTTCAGAAGAGGGTTGACTTCCTGGATCCTGTCAATGTAAGCCTGCACCACCTCCACACTTGACACCTGCAGAAATAATTATAGGCTACATATGTATGACTTGGATATAACATGCCTCGTAATAGGCAGTGGGGCTACATGTAGAGCAGCTTGAGTGTCCACTTCAATTGTATGTTTTAATGGCACGAATAAAACAATGTTACCAAAGCATCATATAATAGTAGGCTTATACATAGGCTAGGACTTTTTGCTATAGGCTATAGACAGAAAGCGCATAGTGTTTGTTATTCCACAGGTGCCGCTAGATGGTAAATGTATCATGGTTTTGTTTTGTTATGCAACTTCCATGTCAGATCTACACATCTGGCTGCTTATGTCACTTTGTATTTCTATACAAATATATTAATCTAAAATACTTAATAAAGACGTGAATATGTTCTAGACTAATACCAGATAAAGGAGGTGACGGTTGCCGTGTTTGCAGGGCCGCAGTAACCCCCCAAAGGGGCCGGGTACACACCTCTTTTCTCCGGATCTTCTTGGCGAGCTGCGTGGCTGACAGGAGCAGTAGCTGGTTGCTGACAGGAGGCAGCATTTTCTTCCCCGTCGCACCCCGGGGGCTGAAGAGCCAAAACAACCCGTAGAGTAGTCCCATGGCCACCTTTAGGAGCCAGACCTGAGCCCTCTCAAGCCGGGACAGGGCCATGTTGTTTGCACGGTCGAGAGACGGGTGTTTGTTACTATGCTGCTCTCAAAACCTCAGGTGACCTCCGCGAGCGCAGCAGTAGCACCGACCGCGGCTGGAAAATATTTCATCTAGGCTATAAACGGATGCTACGTAAAGTTCAAATTCACGAGCTAATGAGGATGAGGAGGACCAGGGGATAGTAGGGAGGCCTTCAAAATAAAATAGATTAGACATTTAGATAGATCGATAGATCGATATTTAACTCCACATCATGTCGCATTGAATAAAGTAGGCCTAGCATAATAGTAGCCTAGTATACAGCCATTATTTTTTCTAAATAAATTGTTACAAATATTGTGCATCAAAAATAACGTCTCATTTTGAGTAGCCTATTTAATTGATTAATTAGATTATAAGTGCCTGTTTTGAGTCATACTTTACACATTTGTAACAGTGGAGTGACTCTGTATTTAAAACAATTGTGCTTGCTGTTCATATTTCACTAAACCACGTTGATGCATTTTATCCAGTAGGTGACATAGCCTACTGAAGTTTCTAATATAGCAAATGTATTATTGCAGTGCAAATGGTTATTTATTTATTGAGAACATTGCAAAATAAATGTTACAACTGTCAGGTCTACCCTACTTATGCTCTAGTTACTTTTCAGATTTAGATTTTGAATAAAAATAAATAAATATGTGATCAATTCATGGAATTAAATACATCACCACGAGTGGTTGGTTCCCAGGTTAAACCCCTAAAATCAGTTTGAGGCTCCAACAAATTGTAATATCAAACCAAATCATTTATGTTTGAATGGTCTTTTTGAGATTGTTTGTTTATTTTCCGTCTTTTCTAGCCCATTACTAGTCTCAAGACGTCAAATATGATCTTTGAGATATACATTTCTTAAATGTATTTTTTGTTGTTGTAAGTAAACACTGCAAAATCGATATTTTTCACATGTACATTTTACATTATCATTGGTTGGTCATTGCATTACACTGTTTTAAAGGTTTTCTACAGTATGGGCTGACTTTCCATCAAAGAAGAAGACCATGAGATGGCTGAAAAGAGTCTGCAAAAGTGAGTTAGTAGGACCTGAGTCAAGAATTGTATTTATTTATCTACGTGGAATCAACGTTTAAGCCAAATCTAACATTGTATTCAACAGTGACAGTGCACGTATTACAACTTTTATTTTGAAACTCATGAGCGGAATATATGTAAAATATGCTGGCGAGCTTGACAATGACCTATATTGGCCTTCGATAAAAAGGTAAAGTTTAACTTTAGCTCTTTGGTTGCGTAACGAGCTGTATTGTGCGTCTGGAACTGAGATTTGTAGAGATAACAATAAAAAAGGTTGTATTACCTAACTATGTGTCAGCAAATTGGTCACTGCTTAAACAAGCAATAGAGTTAAAGTCTGACCAAATATTTTTTCTGTATTTTTCGCTTTCAATGTTTGAATCCTCATTTTAATTGTAAAATAAGGATTTCAACATTTGAGCCTAGTTTATGGCGATTGTCCATTTGAAGGACCAAAACTCTGCTTCTCCACAAAGTGCATTTACTCATGCTCTATCAGCTTATCAGTTGACCAGTGGTCGACTGATAAGGGTTTTTCAATATATGCGATACATACATCAGAATCTAAATGGCGTTTATAACTGGCCCACGGCCACGGTGCAATAGGAACGATAAAAAAGTAAAAAATATAGAGTAGAATAAGATAAACATAAACTAAACAATATTTACATTAGATACATTCTAAATACTAATTAATGCAAATGATTTGTTTGTACAATATAAACAGTACGTATAAAATAGAATAGAAAGTAAAAAGTAGATAATTTAAATTTAAATGTTTAATGCGCAATGTGATGAAAAATATTTACAATATGTGCAATATGCAGTCAACTGCAGCTTCTCCAACCATTACCTAGCAGTATATAAGTAATTCAGCTCAGCTCCAATTTAAGAATATCACAATGTCCACATGATTGCACCGATATAACGTACATTATTATATTATGAGAGGAGAATACAAATAGGCTCCAATGAAGTAACCGTCCGTCAACACTAGAGGGCAGCATTGCTAAAGACTTTCATTTCTAATTGAACACAGAGCACGTAGTTAGAAAAAGGCAGAAAAAGACTTCCTCTGCAATGCAGGTCAGTGGGTTAGAGGAGAATCCATACTGTCTGCTGCTGCCGTACTGCACCACGTATCTGTTCAGGTAGATTTACATGATGCATTCAGGGTCTGGTTCTGCTTCCACACAAAAATAAACTTACTTGAAAATGTATTAAATAAATGTAGAAAGAAATTATTTGAAAATAAATAATATGCATTGTCTATTGCACTAGTCCTTCCCTAGTGTTGGCTCTGTAAAATATTGCCGTAAGGGACCGCTGTCATTATTAAAGGTGGAGTCAGCAATTACCAGAGAATTGTTCTTGTCAAAATCAAAAGTGAATATCTCCGCTACCTGTCTGTACCGTGTGTGAGCAGACCTGCCCAGTGCCCAGACAAATGACTGGGCCCCTGAAAAGGTCCAAGGGGGGGGTTACCATGATAGCACTGCTAGAAGCTTTCCTCATCGGTATAACAACCATCTGCCACCTTTGTTTAAAGGCTAAATATGTAATTTCTAGATTTCCTTAGAAAATAATTGATCAAATATACAGAATAATTTGCAGAACACCCTCACAAAGACACCTCAAAACTTGATGAAACACAGTATCTCTGAATTGAAAATCCACTTCTGCTGGCAGAGATACTGATATTAAGGAATTTTCCGGGGGTCTAAAGCCCTTGAAGTTCCCTCTTTTTTTCCTTTCTTTTCTGGTACGCTGATTTATGTCCAGGTCCTGGCATCACTGAGCTTGCTAGGTTAGCTTGCTCATCATCAATACATAGCTAACGCTTGTTTGGTTGACCTGCTGCATGCAACGGTTTTGAGGGGGAAAAACGACCCATGATACGTTTAGTTTTTCAATACAAAATGAGATATATTTTACCCAAGTAACAATGAATAAAATGTTTTATTTTATTATAGAAAGTTATCTTGCGAATGTAGCGTTCATAATAAAGGTTGGCTAAATTAGGTAATCTGCAAAAAAAGAAAAAAAAAATCTCTCTGGGCCCCCCCTGGTTGCTGGGCCCTAGAAAGCTTTCCCACTTTCTACCCCGCGGCCCTGTGTGTGACCTGAAAGAAAGCTGGTTTACGTACCAGTTTACAGAGCTTAGGCTGTGTATAAACAATAGATTTTTTTTCAAGGCACACACAGTACAGTGTTTAATGATGGCTCATATTAGTTGAGAACTATAACATATTAGTGGCTCCAACTGTGTTAATAAAATAAATGTGAAATCAATACGCTCCACAGAGTAGCACCATACACCCTGCTGAGCTATTTATTGATCCTTCTTTTTCAGACGGGACCTAATTTCACGGCCAGTTTTCCGGTGCTCGGAGGCCAAAAAATCTAATTTAAGATAAGTACATTACAGGAAGTGGATATTTTAAAAGCTTTGTGAATGCTGCAGCCTCTTGCACTCAGACGTAGATCTGCACCCTAAATAAACTGATCATTCTCTACCTGTAAGGTGAAACCTAGAGCTCAGAAAAGCAGCGGGCGTGTAGAGACAAGAGATAACACACACACACACACACACACACACACACACACACACACACACACACACACACACACACACACTTGACTGTTTGTATCCCTGTGTGAAGCTGCAGGAGATGGCTACAACAAGAAAACATGCATGAACCAAATGTTTCCATGGTTACACATTATTTTGAGATTATGCAGTGTATTTGCCTTGTGCCCTGCTGTGTTTAATGGGAGCTGCTTAAAGCCAGTGTGAATGCATTGACGGTCCTTCAGGGTAAAATGATACGGGGTCAGTGAACAACAGAGGACGGCTTTGGGCTCTTTTTCTGTCTTTGTTGTCACTGGATATGCACCACAAGCCTTCCTTCCTATAGCTCATTAATCTAACTCCTGTTTTAAGACACATTTTGGCTGGTCATTTTAAAGCTATAGTGTGTAACGTTTTCAGATAAATGAATGTGGTTACATTAAAGTCAAATGAATTGACACAAAGTTAATTTAGCCTTTCAGCTCCACACAAATCTCTCTGTATTTCTCAGTATGGCATCATTTACAAACTGGTGTCTCCCCCGAGAAAAATCCTGAGAAGTGCCCAAAAACAATAGTGTTGTTGTAATCACTCAGAATTAGCTTACTCATGGGGGAAACAAAAGTTACGCACTATAGTTTTTAATTATTTTCCTCCCTGGAAACACTCACAATCACACATAGTATAATCCTGGCATTTAATTTAGCTAATGAGATAACAGACAAAAACCTGCCGTCATCTTTGAAAGTGGACAGTAATTTACTTTACGGGTCTCTTTTGGGTGCAGCAGCACTTCACTCTGATCCACTTTGCAGCGCCTCTGCACGGCCCAAGAGACCAATGCAACTGATGTGTGTGTCTCTTGGGCTTAAAAGACAGACTGTGTGTCTGTGTGTTTGTGTGTGTGTGTGCCAAAGAGACCATTTCATTACTTAAAATCACTAGTGTTCAATGATTTAAACACAGTGGGAAAAGGCATGGTTTAGGTCTCCACTAAAGTCACAATTAATTTAGATTTTTAAGGTGTTAAGGCTTTAGAAAATGCTCAGAAATTGCAACGTCCGCTGTTTTAGAGAGAGAAAAAACTGCCTTTAAATCGACATGACATGTAAACAAAAATCATGGCAAAGTAATTGAAGAAAGTGTGCAGAATTTCTTGGAGGTTTTTTTATCGAAGTATTTCAGATAATCTGGTCATTGCAACAAACATCATGTGGCAACACAACATGGAATCCACAGAACAGGCTGTTGCTTTTCGGAATCATGTCGGCCTATCATATCTGGAAAATACCCTTTAAGGTTCTGATTCACACAAAACACAAAATGCTGATTTGTGGTGATTTGTGCACATCAGAAACTTGAATAAAACAGATTGTCTTCTGTCAATATTGTACATATAACCATCACTGACATTTAATTGCTGCATATGTTTTGCACGTTTTTTTGTATATATGTTTCTTTATGTGTATAAGCACTGGATTGTGGCTAAAAGTATTAGTTTGTCCTGGTATATTAATGAATTGAGTCTAATTGATGTAATATTTCTTTCATATTATTTACTTTCAGGGCCCTTGAAAACCACCATTTTTCACTTGTTAACATGAGGTTCCACTTCTTGTAGTAGCCTACATACAAGCTTCAAATAGAGGGTAAAGCACAAAATAAGAACCTACCTAACTAAAATCAAATTTGAAATTAAAAGCGTTCAACTGTGACATGGAAACCATTGTTCAAATACAGTATGTAGACAAAGACCAAAGGATCACGCCATCAATATAATAAAAGACATACAACATTTATAAATGTGTTCAAACATCTACATATGTGATCTGTAAATAATTAATATTACATTTCCTACTTCACCTAATTTCTTAGCATCTTAAAAATTTAAGGAATTAACATGTCAAGCTATTGTGATATTTATTAATTTCCTAAATTTAATTAATACAAATATTTTAATGTATTTATTTAGTTGTTTTTATGATTTGTTTGTTCAACTTAAGTTTTATTATTATAGAAACATTAGTAAAATATCCACAATAGAAGAAGATTAGAAACCTATCTTTTTATATGTTGTTTATTTATGGCTATCATTACCTACAGCCTCTTTTGTCCAATAAACCCCATTCTTTATCATGTATTATGTACATATCTTGTATTTAAAGCCCCATCAGCGACAGCCCTATCTTCATGTGTCTTTTTGTCTAGTTGGCAGAGGGGGAGGTTTAACATGGAGGTGGGGGTCAGGGGGGGCTCTTCCTTTGGGGACAGGCGTGTGGGCACATGAAACAGCTGCTGTGCTCCAAAAACCAATTACAGAAGCCCCTGGCCCCCCGCCCCGCTGCCTGTAAGGCCGCTGTGGTTGTTAGCGCTCACAGATGAGTCTTAACGAGGGGGCCGGTCAGATGGGGGGACACAGCAGGCGCAGGATATGGATTTGCACCGTGAAGACCTGGGACGTATGGCAGGAAAATTGGAATTTCATGATGCAGGAGAGAGGCCTTTATTTGATGTTTTATTTACATTGTACACTGTATTGAGAGAATGGGCCCTCACTGGAGCACTGCACAGATTTGGGGGGTTTTCTATATCACATTCTGTTCTTGAGAAGAAAAACAAATCAAAATTTGACTTTAGAATACAAATAGAATATAACTTATCACCAACAGAACGTGCAAAAAAAACAAAAGCAAGCAAAGAACTACTACAGTAGGCCACAAAAGTCCATCAAAAGACCATCAAAAGTCCTTGGAGTGGTGGAGTCAGGGATTCTGGAAAACGCTTGTTGTCAAAATAAGTGAATATCTCCTCACGATCCGCTACCTTTACGTACGCTGGAAAAAGATCCAATGTTGATACACAGCCATAGGCTCTGAAAACTGGTATGTCGCTGACTCCACCTTTAAAAGTGTTTGTTTGAGGGAATTGAGAGTTTTATTTAGTATGGGGAAGAAGCTTTAAAACAGCTAAACAGGTTTATAATTTAGCAGGTGAGCTTCCTTCAAATCCCTGTTCCTATAAGATTGTGGATCAGTCTTGGTCCTATGTTCCCTCTTGTGCACTGTAGGGACTGATGTGTCCAAATAGCTCAGGTGTTACATACAGCAGACGTGTGCTATTGATTCCCTTCATACCGGGCGCGTTGGTGAAACTTTCCAGTGGGGGATCTGAACGAGAACCATCAGGAGCCAACCTCATTAAAATACTGTTGTCCCTCATGAGAGCACTAAAGATGAACTAGCATTGATTTTCAAGCCCTGCATGTAGTCTCACTATAATGGGGGAAAAAAACATTATAAGTGATGGATGATTGTGTAGTAAAGAGACACTGAGTGTGCCCTCTGTTACTAGAAGACAAATGGAGGACTGTTGAATTGGTTTCTGTCAGGGTTTTTGAAATATAAGTATTGACAACTTTTAAAAATATTGATACAACGTATCATTGTCACTCTTAAGTCTTTTCTCAAAACGCGAGTTTATCTTTTATATTTTTAGAAGAAGCGCCCAGAAGTGTTTATGCTGTTGATTCTACTGCCAAGAAAAAACCTGGGCTTACAGCAGAAGGTATAAAATCCATGCGTGATCACAGAAGGCCTACCTCGTGTAGATGCACTGACAGTGTTGTTATAAGACTCTGAATTCTTCATGAGGGGCGACAGAAGTTACACACTATAGCTTTAAGATGTTCTTCAAGAAGCAGATATCACTGAATTAAAAAGTAAAACACTATCTACAAGTCATTGTTTGTTGTTTGCTCTTCACACAGAGTTTAGTCGTTTGAGTGATACATTTACAAAGACAACAGACACTCATCAGAGTAAAAATCTCACCCCACCAGGAGATAAAGTAACACTGATAAAGGTCAACGGGGGTCAACATACAGTAATCCAGTCAACACCTACACATACACACACGCACAGACACGCATGATTGCTTTGCACATAATCCCCACGCACATAAAACATAACAGTCAAGGGGATGAATAAGTGATCAGCAGCACTAAATAATAAATATATTATCATCAGCGACAGTGGTGTGACTTCAGTGTTTTTAACCGATTGTTGAATAATGCAACTATAAGTTTCTGCTATAGTTCCGCTTTGCTTGTGTTGAAAATCATTCATTCATTCTGGCATTTTTAACCCATGTATAATCATGTGTTTTATTCATTTGCACTGTCCCCTTCTTGAATAAACTGAATTGAATTGGAAGCAGCGGGTGAGACCTGGTAAACTTTGTCCAAACTCGCACACCGCCGTCCTAATGTGTTAACAGTGTGTCAGTATGTACGTGTCGCTGAAGTGTGAGAAGTCCCTCTACTGTATGACACACTTTATTAGGGCTCCTGCACCTCTTGGTGTCTCGCACACAGTCACAGTCAGCTGTGAGGAGAGTTAATATACCTATACTGTATGTCCATGAGTTTTGTATTGTCCTTTAAATTTTACACCCTCCATTTAATAACTAGGCTACTGAAATGTTCCCCATCGGGCTCATTTACAGTTTTACAGAGCGCCAGGTGGGCGGTTAGGGCTCTTTAATGGTGTTATTATCGGTCTCACTCTTCACATCAATTTCATAAATAGCCATTTATTTGTGGGTTATCATGTAGTGGGCCTACACTGGTTCCCAACCTTTTTGCCTGTAAAACCCCAGCACAAGCTCACATCTTTGTCGCTTTATTTGAGTAGTTTTTACAGTCCTTAAGAAGTTGAGGGAGAAACACAGATGTTTAGAAGAGTAAGTGTATTTACCATCTTGTGATTCGTCAGATTGATTTTTGGGATCACTTTGACCTTTTGAATAGGGCAGCTGCCCCTAGAGATTGATTCATTGATCGATGGATTGGTCTGCCATTGGCTTTCTATCTATCTATCTATCTATCTATCTATCTATCTATCTATCTATCTATCTATCTATCTATCTATCTATCTATCTATCCATCTATCTATCTATCTATCTATCTATCTATCTATCTATCTATCTATCTATCTATCTATCTATCTATCTATCTATCTATCTATCTATCTATCTATCTATCTATCTATCTATCTATCTATCTATCCATCTATCCATCTATCCATCTATCCATCTATCCATCTATCCATCTATCCATCTATCCATCTATCCATCTATCCATCTATCTATCTATCTATCTATCTATCTATCCATCTATCCATCTATCCATCTATCCATCTATCCATCTATCCATCTATCCATCTATCCATCTATCCATCTATCCATCTATCCATCTATCCATCTATCTATCTATCTATCTATCTATCTATCTATCTATCTATCTATCTATCTATCTATCTAAAAGTGAACTGTAGCCTATCTAATGGGCTGTATCTAAGTTGGCACACAGAGGATGGTGGTGGTTGGACAGGGGCCCCCATAACAACATCCTCCTGAGCTGGACGAAACCAACAATAATTTAAGTATAATAAAAAAGTAGGCCTATAATAATTATAATTATAATATCTAAGCCTATAAAGGCTCTAAAACCCCACTCCACTTAGTAAACTGTGACTTGTTTTATTGCCAAAATATGACCCTTTTGACAGGGAGAATTTGGATACTTTATGATACTACATCTGACACACCAACCTGACATGTATGTGAGAACTGGGCCAGCTCAAAGCGCCCCCACAGGTGCATTTGTGCGGCGATCACGTGTGGACCCGCCCACCGCCTCAACACCGGCCGCCTCCAATAAAGCAAAGCAAAAGTCACCGCGCCGTTTCCTACACGCGAACCGAACCAACAGCGAGAAGGGACGGCGCAGAGGAGCGGCGTGAGAGGAAACCAACGAAGCCCTTGCCCATGTGAAGCCTCACAAAGATGATTAATTAGTCAAATAAAGCCGCCGGTAACCGGACGCTGCAGCTGATCTGTCCCTCGTCGTAGGGGATATGAAGCAGAGGACGCCGGAGCATACGGAGGTTGTGTGTTATCATCAAGAGGAGGCCAGGCAGGTAAGCCGGGTACTACTTAGCGGGCATCGGCAAGCACGCGTATTCTATGCGGTCAGTGCGTCAGCGTTTTTTGAATCTTGTAGCCTAGCTCATTTATGTCTGTATGCGTGCGTTCGTGCATCCCATGGTTGTGACTCCGTGACAGACGAGCTCGCAAACTCAGTTGGCTCAGGTCGGCATCCATAATTCACAAGCTGCAGTCGGTTAAAGGCTGTGTGTTGGATACCCGCGTCACGCAGGTTACCGCTTTCAGCCTCACAGACCCCTCACAGACCCTCAATGTGACCGAGGAGGAGCGACCATTAGTAGGCTACATCCATGAACGCTGCCCGAGTGAGTGGATCAGTTTTAAAGAGCGTCTCTCTCTGTCTGTGTGCAAAGTACGAGCCATTATAATGACAGGCGATATCTCTGCTGCGTGCACTGTTATCTCTGGAGAGCAGATAACCTCAAACAGCCTTGTTTACCACTCTCTGATGGATATAATCTTAAAGACATTATTGTTTTAAACACGCGCTCCACATTATGATCACGTTAGTTTTTACGGTAGGCCCTAATGCAGATACAACGCTATTTGAGCGGTGCGATGATCCAAGCCTAATCAAGCTTCTACGCGTTGTGCGTCACTATCAGATAGCCTACTTTTTGATGTGATCAATGATAATTAGCCTCGTTGATTAGATTATGATATCGGCGATTAATCTTGTCAGTCAGCAGGTTGATCAGTGAGTTTGAATGGCTGATGATCGCTCACTCACACACATTATGATTCAGTGAATTAACGCCCCCTCTCTTCCCTTTTCAGTGTTAACGGGCTGCGACGTCACTCAAGCCGCTACGTGAGCGCTGGAAACCCGGGATCCGATTGGTGGAATCAGGAGGGGCGCCCCGGCCTGAGGAAACAGAGCGAGAGAGGGAGAGAGAGAGACGCTGCCAATACAGCAGCACCAGGCTGCGCAGTTTGGAAATCAGCCCAGCCTCCTCCACTGCACGACATGAGGGACTTCATCCCCCAAACTGCGCACTGACTCTGCAGCAGGATGCCTCGCTGCAGTAGCTGCGTAGTTTGGTGAGACAAGACGCGAACCTGTGCCGGGGACCAGTGCAAGAATCTGTCAAGAGGAATTAGGCGTAAAGTGGGTTTTGGTTTTCCTACGGAGAGTGTTAATCAACCAACTCCCTCCCTACCGCCTGACTTGTAGCGGACATGGGAAAGGTAAACAGTAGTCGGGCTGGATTTTAAAGTAAGCACACGTCCTCCTCCTCCTCCAGAGATGGAGACGGTGGAGATGGAGCGAGAGGCGGAGCAGCCTCTGCACAGCGTCCACGGAACCAACCGGATCAGACCGTCATCATACCGGGCTCTGCGCAGCGCCGTGTCCAGCCTGGCCCGCCTGGACGACTTCAGCTGCGAGAAGATCGGCGCCGGCTTCTTCTCCGAGGTGTTCAAGGTGAGAGAAAGTGTGTCTTTGTGTGTGTGGTCACTTTCAGGGACACACTTGACTTAACCAGTTGATGAAGGACCCCCTGGGCAATTGGGCACACAAACGGTGTCCCTGATTACAAAGAGGCTGAGTTTGTTGTGGTTAGGTTTAGGGTTATGTTATGGGTTGGGTTAGGCAAGTACGTTATAGATAGGGGTAAGCCTCCAGGAAATGAACGTAAGTCAATGTAAATACCCCCAAAGTCATATAGGTAAACATGTGTGTGCAAGTTATCTGCAAAGCAGGCTTGGTGTCATCTTGTTGAGGACAGGCTCATTGTTTAATGTTCACATCCTCCAGGTATCCATGGTTACACCAACTTTTGTGTCATGTCATTTCATTTCATTTGTTGACTTCCTGTTAAGTCATATGACTCTTCACCATCCATTAAAGATGGTGCCTTTTGCTATGGCAACCAGAGCATCCTCAACCAAACAAGAATAGATGCTGAATAATTGCAGGAGGATGTTAGTTAAATTGGGAAGGATGGATGGTTGAAATATACACCTCACGGTCTCATCTTATGATCATCTCTCTCCTCTTTGCACGTGTCTACAGTGACCCACATGTTGTCTAAGTTTGGACACTGTGTGTTTTGGTGTGTAAGGGGACACGCTGAGGACAGGTAGAAACTGGCACACGTTTAGGTAACCCCACACCGCCTCTGTGGCGCTGCTGTTCACTTGCATATAGGGACTAATTCAGACACAGACACAAACCCCAGTATAATGGAAGATACAAAAGCTAGGAGCAAAATGCATCACCTTTTTCTTTTAACTCATTAACAAAGACTAATTGGTTTGTTTTAATGAGAAACAGCCATGGGAATGATTTGGTTTCTAGGTCCTGTTTTGGGATGCATTCTAGGACCACACATTTACAAGGGCTCCATACTTTATTTTGAGCTTTTTAGAGCCTTAGAGCTGCTGTGATGATAATTTCCGAGTGTATCTGTTGATTATTGGCTCGATTAATCATTTTCATCTATAGTGAAACATGACTTTTTATAAACTTTATAATTTCCTTTTGGACCCTTTGTCTTCACATTTGAGAAGTGTGGAAACAGAAAATGTTTGCATTAAAAAAAAAAAAAACAGGCGAGCCGTTTGATTTTCTGTCGATTGGATCAATTGATCATTGCAGCTCTATAGGGTTTCATTGACTGTTGTATAAATCAATGCAGCAGCATTCAGCATAACATGGAAACAATGAAATGTTGTCGGTTTTTAAGGTGTGTCCTTGTGAGAACAATATGTAGACAGGCTGATATTGATTCACTTGTCAGCTGGTTTTGGGACATACTAAATCAATTTCTTTCTGAACATTAAATCTTTTAGGATAAAGTGTGTGTAAGCGTTATTGATGGATTTAAAAAACTTTTTCTAGTGTGTGTGTGCGTGTGTTCTTCTGGGTTTGTTATGTCTTTTTTCAAATGCCATATGGAATTATGACTAATTGATTTAAGCATAATAAATAATCAACATGGGAATTTGGACTGAAAAGAGTTGTTTGTTGCAGCCCTTTTGGTGTCATTTCCTAAGGTGTGGTATAAATACTCACAGTAATTGCTCTCTGCTTGTAATTGCTAGGAGAGGATGCTGTTTTGCAGACAGTGAGACAAGTAGCCGCATGTGTGCACCACCACTGGATGTTGTTAACGCACAGTGTAATTGGATATATCTCCTCATATCATGCTGCTTCACACAAAGGTGTCTGTGTGTTTTACAGAGTTCATGTTTCGGTGTGTTTAGTTCAAGGTCTCTTTTTTGGGGTGTTGGGAATATTGAAACCCTACAAAAATTCTCAAACAAGATCCTTTTTTTCTCTCTCTCTTTTAAAGCAGTCCCAAAGCAGAGATTTGTCATTTAGTCACCTTTTATTATTAGACACTTTGACCAAAGTCCACTTCTCTTTTGTTCACTTGTTTCAATTGCCAGCGTTTGTACTGTTAGTAATCGGTCATGGAAGTTCTCTTACTGTTTTCTTTCAACAATATCTCGGTAAGTTAAACAACGTTAAGAGGTGTAACTTCCTTTGATTATGCCCAGTTTGTAAATAAAGGGATTGTTAGGAGCTCTCTCATACCGATGTGGGAAACGTTGCCATGAGTCACTGGAGTTGTAGGGACTCTATCCTGCTACCCTTTGATTGTTGTACTGTGGTCTGATCTGTAGGTCTGAATGCACAATGTGTGTACATGTATAAGAGAAAAGCTAGGCTTCAGATGTGTTTGACTGAGTGGGCTCTTGCTGTCTTTTACTTGGCAGGATTGTTGAGTAAAAGTTCTCCCAGGAAAACATTGATTCAAATACTTCTATATTTGTAAGCCTTGTAGTACAGAGAAAATAACAGTTCATCAATTTGAAGTCTTATTGATGCATGGCCAAGTCGACCATCACCTCATCACATTTCTTTTATTGTTATGACATCACTATCTGTGCTTTGTGTTCCTCTCCTTGTCAGAAACATAAATAAGCCTCTCTTTCAGGCCGTCGGTCCGCTGTAGACACTCCCTCAGCTCTTGCCCTTTTGAATGGCCAATGAGCATGCAAATGTCACCGTGTTTATTGCTCGCTTGTCAACTTAGCTCTTTAGTTTGGATCGGCTTGCCCTTTTTGATAGCGCCATATAAATGCAAAATTGTTACCGCGGCTATCAGTCACATTTTAAAAAGCCTGTTGACTGAACAGTTGTTTCCTGTTCGCTGGTTTAGCCTGAGAAGAAAAGGCCTGACTGTTCTGCTGTAGGGGGGAAACGATGAGATGTTTAGAATGCATTTAGCAGCCACATTATTACATGTATGTGATGCATGCACAGACACTCAAGCCTATAGTCCCCAAACTCTACATTGTGCAATGGCGCAATATAGGAAAAAAATAAGAGCAAGAGAAAAATGGGCAGAACCTAGGGGAGAAAGCATGTCAACACAAATCCTTCAGATGCATTTTTTTTCCCTTTTAATATTCTTCAAAGGGAAGTTCTGCTCTCTCTGTGTGTGTGTGTGTGTGTGTGTGTGTGTGTGTGTGTGTGTGTGTGTGTGTGTGTGTGTGTGTGTGTGTGTGTGTGTGTGTGTGTGTGTGTGTGTGTGTGTGTGTGTGTGTGTGTGTGTGTGTGTGTGTGTGTGTGTGTGTGTGTGTGTGTGTGTGTGTGTGTGTGTGTGTGTGTGTGTGTGTGTGTGTGTGTGTGTGTGTGTGTGTGTGTGTGTGTGTGTGTGTGTTAAAGATTCCTTACATTTGTTGATATGTCTGCCTCAAATTTGACTTGACAAATCTGACTGCTACAAAGCCTCCATACATACATCAATTGTGCAGTCACACAACGGTTCAGTTAACTAGGAAGTAATTATTTATTTATCCTGGGTGTTTCTCTAGGCTCCGGGGTTTTACATTTGGATTGATATTTAACTGAATCAATATCCAACTGTTTGTGTGTGTGTGTGTGCTAATAAAGATAACCCTTTCACCCTTGCCTGTCTAAGAACAAGGGAGCACAGAACAGACTTATCAGATTTGGCCCGTCTCCATAATTTACATGAGACATGGAAATCTCACGACTTAGCTTGTCGTCTGTGTTGCTAACTGCTAATGTTTAACCACAACATGATTTTTGTGGGTTAGAGAGAATTTCTCCATGACAAAATTTGTCGTCATGGTAATTATCATATTAGCTGTGAGTAGCCCTATTAAGTAAAGTGTGTGTGATTGTCTGTGTGAAAAAGGGAGTAAGTGATAAGCTGAAGGAGAGTGATTACATAAAGAGGGGATTTAAAGCAGACTGGAGTCTCCGTAGGACAAATACTGTCAACTTAAATGAGGTGTGTGTGGTAATGTGTGGGGAAAAGCGTTGCCTAACACTGCTGTTGGTGTGTGTGTGTGTGTGTGGTAATGTGTGTGTGTGTGTGTGTATCCAGTTTATCGCTGCAAGCAATTGTGGCTGGGCAAAAGTTCAGTATTATATTGTATATTCACTTTCAGTAAAGTTATATCTTGGTTTTATATTACATCCATATGAGCATTATCCATATATACTGTATAAATTGTGTAATATAAAATTAAATGCTCACCGTTATAAAGGCTGCAGCTGATGATTCATTTCTCTTTCAAATACATTTTCTTGATTTATTAGTTTGGGTATATAAAAACAATAATCCACAATAAAGTGAAAAATATAGTATTGGAGGAATTGGACAAACTGATTAACCATATCCTTTCACTTATTGCCATATTTATTATAATGAGAGGTTTGGGCTAAGGCTTGTGGATTGATCCGTTGATCAAAATAAATGACAATATGATAAGCATTACATGTAGTTTCAGTGTGTTTTCCTTTTTGTTTAAGAGCGTTATCACATACATGATCTTTCTGAAGAACTTGATCTTTTGTTGCATCTTATCTTAAGTTCATTTTCTACCATAACCCTCCTTGAAGTTTATGCATGAAAGACACAAAGACATACTGATGGTGGGACTATCCCATCGGGGCGTGCTGAGATGTGACCAGTTCTTTGGAAACCCAGGCCCAGTCCAGACTAACAAAGGACGGTGGGGGAAACAACATCCAGATTCTTAGGCCCTCTTCATATGCACACAAAGCACAATCCATCATCAGCTGTCATGCGTGTGCCTGGGATCAGTGTCATTTTTGGGATTAGGCGAGCTCCGTCTGTGGGTGTCCCATGTTGCTATTGGATGGCAGTGTTGGTTTGGGGCGAGCCAGTGCAGGCTTGAACATCAGTGGCTTATTGTAGCACTTTACCATTCCCCCTTTTGCTCCAGTCAGGGCCTGCTCCGCCACCACTCGCTGCTGCACAAGTATTTAGCCTTTTGTTTACGTTTCGCACAGACGCATAAACACCAAATGCGCTGAATGCATGTGATGGGCCTGTCTTTACTTGAACCGATATGACTATTGCTTAATGTTTTTCAACCGGACTGGTGATTATGAATAAAATGGAGAAGTGTTAGGCAAGGGTTGCGCAATTATCCGTTTTCATATCCCCCCCATATCATCTCCATTATACCAATGTTTTTATAAATGTATCTCAAAGGACTTCTTGTATGTGTGGTTACATCAGTGCACAATGAGTGTATTCTCCCATCTACATGTTGGCAGTAGTCTTTAGCTAAACCTCAAGGAAGACCGCTCCCCTCCAAGAAAGTAAACAAATGTTTTGTGTGCCTCCTATTTTGTATCACTGAAACGTGTGTGGTGCAGGAGAGCTCACTTGTTATTGTCTCCTCTGTCCCATGATGCTTTTAAAAGGGTCAGTTCACTAAACCACAAGAACCAGTACTCTGTTATCTGTGGTTGTATCGCGCCACACATGGTGTACTTCTGTTGTTGTGGTTTTTTAGATATCTTTAACTGAGATCTCTGCCTCCTCCCTGATTCACTAGAAAGGAATTCAATTAGTATGAAATGAAAGATTCTACAGCCGGACATGTCTCTGTGTCTTTGGATATTCCACAGAAAATATTTGTTTATTAACAGTTTTTATTGGGACTTCTTTTTACCAAAGATGTATTCACTAAGACTGTGTATACAACCTGTATTCTGACATCAAGACTCATGCTGTTAGTGCTGCACTTGCAAAAAGGTTGGAGGAATGATAAGAATCACAACTACAGAGGCTGAGATTTTCTTGACTCTTGGCTCCATTTCCCACGATTCAAAATTATATCTGTCCGTAATCATACCTTCCCTGCAGTCTTATTCAAAACTCCACCTTTTTGACTTGACATTTTTCGAACTCCCATGCTTTCTGTTCCAACCCCAAGCTTTGTTGACATGGATGACATCACTGTGACATCATCAGGGTTATTCTCTGAGTCCTAATCCGATGCTGGTACTTTATTTTTAAATCTCTATACACCCCCCCCCCCCCTGCATTTAACTAATCTGAGTCAGAAACATTATTAAAAATGCATGAACAAGGAGAAACCTTACGTAATGTGGATCAGTCAAGTTTAATAAGGTCGATATCATCTCTGATTAAGCCCTAGCAGATATTAATCCATAGAGTAGTGCTCCCATGGAAAGGCATGATATTTATTGGCAGAATGCCCTTTTTAAGACAACTGCCTGTGTGAATAGAAGGCCACTAGAAGTAAGACAGGATATGTTTCTCCAAGCTTTCACTTACTTATTATTTACAAGAACAAAAAAGTATATTAGCCAGCCTAACAACAGTTAAGATAAGTGTGTATTTCTGTATGAACTTGAGTGACCCGTCATGTTTAGGCCCGTGTCTGTTGAAGAGGAGGGGGCGTGGTGGACCGTGTGTGTGTGTGTGTGTGTGTGTGTGTGTGTGTGAAGTATTGGGACTCCTGGATCGGGTCGCGTTTCTGCGCCCACACAGAAATAGAGAGAAGGGTGGGGTGGTGGACCTCCCTGCACGCTCACTGATGGCTGGGTGCCTCTTTTCAGCCGCCTGCACACGTGCGTTCAAACCTACAGTCTATGATTCAAAGCCGTCTCTTTCTTATATTGTTCGCGCTATGATTGAGAACAAGGCCTCAAGTGGCAGCTTTAGCCTTGGGTTGTTTTGAAAGAGGAGCACATTTTCTCAGACACACAGATTGAGTGGAGTTCACTCTCTCACACTCACAATAGGGTTGGTCCCTTCACACTTCAGCTCAGAGCTCGCTTGTCACATTGCTTGAACCGTTCCTCTTTTTGTCTGATGTCTTGCTTTAGTGTAGTTAAATCCGCTGCTAGAGTTGCACAATTGAATGATGAAGATGTCATTTAAGGTGTCTAGATTGTGTCTAGACAGTAAGGATGCAAATGCGGCATAACCTGACTGTTGACTTAACATTTGGATTTTACTTTTTTTATTTAAGCTCAAAGACCAGTGGTTATTTAAATTATACGTTCAGCTGTTGAAATGATAACATTGGCCCCCTGCTGGCGGGAAGTTGTGGAATATTCTTGGAATGCACAAAGGGGGGAAAAGGCCTTTTTTTAGAGACCCAGTGACCAGAGGCGAAGTTGTGTGTGTGACTGTGTGTCTGTGTCTGTGGGTAGTTCATCATGCGGTCACACTCGGCTACACTCCATTAACATGTGATTTGTCCTGCAGACTGCAGTGTTATCTCTATTCTCTTACAGTCACAATTGCCTCAACATGGAGGTCACCTGAAAAGCAATTTTATCCATGACGCAGAATAATCCTAAATGGAACCAACACGGGAAATAATCTATCATAGTACGGCAAGGTCGTGTCCTCGATATTCTTTCAGAGAATTCTGGTCGTATAACATTCTGAGAAGGAGTGTGTTCTAGCACTGTACATGAGTGAGTCCCTAAAATAGTTTTGTTGTAAAAATATGCATTAGAATAGCAGGATTTGGTATTTCTCAAGTACTGCAGTCTTCGTATTGCCCGTATTTTCTGACTGAGCTCTTAAATATCTAAAGCATCTCTCTCTCTCACCCCCATGTGCCCTGTGTGCATAGTGTGTGTGTGGGTGCATGCTCCATCTGCAGTTTCTGACTCTCTCATCCCGTCGGGCCGTGGGCTAATGACAGACATGGCTGCACATGTTGGCTGCACCGAGCGAGAGCAAAGGATGACCGTGACCTTTCCTCCGCTGACGGCAGCACTTTACTATGCCCAGTGTGTTTGGAGGAGATCTTTATGGTGTGTCTGCACTTTGTGTGTGTGCCTAATTGCTCCATATCTGGCGGTAATGTTTACATAGGTGTGGGCATCGGCATTCCAGTGGCAAGTCCCTGGACATGACCAGTGAAGTTGTTGGCATAACGCATTTGTTGGGTTTAAAAAAAATTGCCACACATGCCTTGTTGTGGCTTTGCAGGGTGGACAATTCTCAGATCACACACACACACACACACACACACACACACACACACACACACACACACACACACACACACACACACACACACCTCTGACTACTACAGCCTGTAGTGATGATGAATGAGAGGTTGTTTATTTGCAGGCTTAAAAAATGCCGGGACAAGCAGTGTTGCAGTTCTCACCTCTGCTGCATCAGCGGTTGGCTCCCGTTGAGTCAGTGTGTGTGTGTGTGTGTGTGTGGGGGGAGGGGAGGCTAGCTGTGAGAGTCACAGGATGCCAGACGAGCATGTCAGTGTCTTTTAAATAAGCGAGGAGGCAGATGTGTGCAGAGGAAAAAGCGAACAAGTGTGATGTAAATCCACAGTCATGCAGAGCCCCGGATAAATATGTGCTAATGGGAGCAGGAGGGGTGTGTGTGTGTGTGTGTGTGTGTGTGTGTAAAGAGATTAGCACTCCGTCCACAGTCCTGCTGTAAATTTCTGCAACAACTTCCGGTCTCAAAGAGGAAGCAGTGTGTGTGTGTGTGTGTGTGTGTGTGTGTGTGTGTGTGTGTCTATGTGCGATTTGCACTTGTGCGTCCATGCATGTGTACAGCACTTTGTCACAGGCCTAAGTCTTCTTGTTGCTCTGTGGAGAAAGGATTTAGCTCGGCAGAGATCAACTCTCATTGACTGGCAAGTAAGATGAAGAGGGCAGCCGTGTGTGTGTGTTTACAGCATTACTCACTGCTCTGTAGTCTGCTCTCTAATAGGCTTTGTGGTTTTTCCGTCCCACTCTGATCCAGCCCGGTGTCCCACTGACTGCAGCTCAGACTGTGACCGCTCACTCACACACTCCACTCCTCCATCCTCCATGACCCACTTCCACAAATAAAGACATGACTTGAAGCCCTACTATTAATCTACAGGCACATTTAAACTGTTCAATACCCAGCCACACTTGTTTCTATTGTGGTCAAATACACCTGTTAATTATCAGGTCAAAACAATTACAGATTCCATTTTAACATGTTTTACGAAGGAATTGCAACATTAAAAAATATAGCTGAATGAGCATTTATAAAATATGTAGAAATGTAATGGGGAAAATAAGAAGCAACAGCCCTTGTTTCATAATGCCAACAATCTCGCCTCCCCTCACTTTTACAGTATCTAACGTTGTTGATTACACACATACAGTATTGGGCACACACACACACTACAGACTAACATACCCAGACAGTGCCCATCTGTTGCTCCTAGGAATTTATTTCGGAAGTCAAACTACTTTCCAAGCATATATGCTCCAACATGCAGGCGGAGGTGTCGGGGGTGTGTGTGTGTGTGTGTGTGTGTGTGTGGTGGGGGTGGGGGAGGGGGGGGAGGGGGTGCGTGGCACGTCACCATGGTTACCATACCAGACTGAGCCATTGCCATAGCAGCAGGTCGGGGCAGAGAAGAGGCAGCCAAAAGCAAACGTAGAAAACTCCACCGACCTGCTAATGTTTCACGGCCCCTTTCCAAAATCACCTTAGTGTTCATATAAGACAGCCATGTGTCGGAGAGGTGTCATTTTATTGCTTCATATTTTGTTATCTGATGCGAGTTATGTATTGCTTATAAAATATCCTCATAAATATGGTGTTGAAGGCCTGCTCTGTGTAGCTACTCGTCTACTGAGAGTTGTTTTAGGAAATACTTTCATCAACTGTTTCTTCACATTGTGGAACAAGAAATAATTGGTCCAGAGAGAGAGAGAGAGAGAGAGAGAGAGAGAGAGAGTGTTGTGCCAGGTTTAGTTTTTTAAAGTTTATTTTCAGTTGCTTAATTGCATAATTTCCTTGTTTTTTTTTTATTTCTACACAATGTCAAAAATCCAGTTTTTAGATAAATGTAAGTGTCAATCATGGACTGCATTCTCAAATGTTTTGTTGTTGTTTTGATGCAGGTGCAGCACCGTGTGTCAGGCCAGGTGATGGCTCTAAAGATGAACATCCTGGCCAGTAACAGAGCCAACATGCTGAAAGAGGTCCAGCTCATGAACCGACTGGCACACCCCAATATACTCAGGTACCTCAAACACCTTTCCAACATCCTAGTCTCTATTACGGATCTTGAGTTCAACTTGTCATAAATATATTTGTGTCTTGAAATGGTTGTTCTCTTTCTGTTGTTAAAGTGTGTGTCTGCTCTGCCTCCAGGTTTATAGGAGTGTGTGTCCATGAGGGTCAGCTGCACGCTCTCACAGAGGTAAGACGCTGATTAACCTGGGGCTGAGATGATGGGACCATTCTTAAATTCACATTTTTATACCTTTTTGGAATGTGATTACATTATTTTGATTGATAAACAAGTGGATCATTATAATTTATTTTTGTTTTCACAATACAAACACATATCTCGTCATGATATCTAATACACATTAACAACATATAGGACCCTGCACCCAGTGAAGCTCCTGTTGACATTATCACCCAGAAAGAGGTCGGCCAGTGACATTTCACCTGTATCTTACGTATGACGGGTTTACCTCATGTCGCCATGGTTACTGAGCTGCTCAACAGTCAAAATAGGAAGAAAAAACAGTTGAGGGATGAAGGGGGATTTGGTGTCTGCTTCCGGTAATGTTTTATACTGGTGGGAAAGGTCACCAGGTTCCAGACAGAGGGATTAAAGAATTACATGTTTATTTTTAATAATGAATGGCTGATAAACGGGCCATGTTTAAGCGGATGGATAGTACATTCTAATGGACATCTTCAACTTGTTTGCCTGTTTTGTCCTATAAGCAGTACAAAACCCTTATGAATTCTATTTACAATAATCATAAAACGGACAAAAGCAGTAGAGCGTCAAATGTTAGAAGTTGCGACTAACAAATATCTGGCATTTTTTACATGACACCTGGGATTAATCCATTGCAAAAACTGTTTCATTTGCTTAAATGTACAATGATTCAATCAATGATTGCTCAAGTACGCACTATTGTGTTTAATAATTGTCATGTGAGACGTATGCATTTTAAATGCTGTTTTCTCATGATCTCAAGAAAACAAAGCTTTTTATTGACAATACAACAAACATGTGTAACTGACGCGTGTGTCTGATTCTTTATGAGTGGCCAACTTTAACAGCACAGTTTTTACATTGTGTCAATGCACGCATTAAGTGAGACATTCAGGTCCCAGTTTACTGAAACAATAAATGAAGCGGCTATCTACCGCCATACAATTTTATAAATAAATCATTTTGCATCGATCAGTGTGAAATTAACTCATTTTCCTTTTGCCGTTCCAGTTCATAAACGGTGGTAACTTGGAGCAGCTCTTGGGCAGCGACATGTACCTGTCGTGGAGCGTGCGCCTCAGCCTGGCTGTGGACGTCGCCCGCGGGCTGCAGTATCTGCACAGCAAGGGAGTCTTCCACAGGGACCTCACCTCCAAGGTAACCACACACACACACACACACACACACACACACACACACACACACACACACGTACACACACACACGGACATGCACACACACACGGAAACACACACACATGCTTCACTGAGCATCAACACAGACTGAATCCTCACAGGGATTAACATGCAAGAACAGGATTACCATGAGGTGCACATAGATATTTGGTAGTTTAAACATTTGTATCATATGAAACGATAGTTACGTATGTAACTACGGTTCTATGAGTTCCGGATGACCGCCAGAGGCGGTGCTTTCAGCACTGGATGTTCCATCGCGCACATGCGCAGGTCGAGATTTTATACCAAAATAGTCACCTGTGACACCTGGGTGAAAAGTCAACACTTCTCAGCTACTGTTGCTCCACAGCTCAAGACTGCTGTGTGGCCATCCTAGAAACCCTTTCATAGCAAATTAAACTCTTACATCAATGTTGAAATACACACAGAGGGGGCACTTGCAGCAATATAGAAAGGAATGCTCTCGCACGCACACACACAGAAACACAGACACACAGGCACACACACACACACACACACACACACACACACACACACACACACACACACACACACACACACAGAAGCAGTAATGTTGATGTATGTATGTGCCCTTTGTCCTTCATTGCAGAACTGCCTGGTGCGCTGGGAGGGCTGTGTGTGCTCTGCCGTGGTGGGAGACTTTGGCCTGGCTGAGAAAATCCCAGATTACAGGTCAGTCCATAAAGAGTCCGTTAATCCAGACCACTATTGCCTCTCTGTGATTGGACGAGATTGAGATACGCTCCATTGACTATTACATTCCTACACTTCTCCTCTCCTCTTTGTCTTATTTATCTCTCATGCCATTTGGAGCAAAGCGTTCACAAATGTCTCCCATAACTTCTAGTCTACTTCTGATGAGACAGTGTCACACGCACAGAGGCACCCATTACTCACACCAAAAGGTTTTTCCAAAGTATGCATGTGTGCTGCCTCCCCTCTGAATGCTGTGGTTACAACACACACACACACACACACACACACACACACACACACACACACACACACACACACACACACACACACACACACACACACACACACACACACACACACACTAGCACACACCCACCCACTCACTCACTCTTTGGGGAACTTTTTTATTAATACTATGAGGCGTCATTTCAAAGGGATGGCGGGCCGAGAGATACTTAACTCTCATCCTTGCCGGTCATATTTAATCTTGAAGGCTGCGGTCACAGACTCTGTGCTCCTCTCCTCCTCCTCTGTGTTTACAGCTGTGTGTATTTTAACATGACATGTGGCATATTGATTCACCGCCGGCCTGTGCTGACCATAATACCACCAACAACCCTACAGCTATCCAGTTTCATTGTCTTCAGCTGGTTCTCCAGTGACATCACTTTCAAATGATTTACTTAAAACGTAAAGTTATGATGCCACCATGGGGAAAACATTCCACACCAAAGAAGGGAAAAAGACCTGAATTGAGGATTTTCCTCAAGTTAAAGATTAAGATGTAAAATATACCCATTTGTAAAAGTAACTCGTTTTTGAATAATAGTCCATCCAAAATAGTTATCAACAAAAATTTGAAAAAGGACAATCTCCAAAACTGGAAAATATTTACTGAAAGTCACGGTGTGTCAAATATACATTCACTGTTAAATCTCCAGTATTGGTCGCCACCATCGACTGAGGTAAATATTTGGCTCTGTAGCTGTTTAAATTCTCCACTGCTACTGGTCAATGACGTTATATGAGAGCAGTGACACTCAATCAAAACCATAAAGTTATGACACGTAAAATCAAAACAAATGTGGCTGGTAGATCGGTATCTTTCTGCTTATCCGTTTCTCCGCAAGAAACAGAATAAGTGCTTTTCCTTAAACGCTGAAACTATTCTGACGTCTTCCAAAACTGAATATTCCAGTGAAGTACAAGTAGGTCACACTGTAATTAAGATGACTTGAGTAAACGTTCTTTGTTTTTCTTTCTCTCGTGCCAAGTGCTACGTTGCTACTTACCACTTCTCCTAAACTTCCATATAAGTCCGTGACTCAACCTAACCATTTGTCTTTCATAATGGATATCACTTCTCATCGGATCAACAGTAAGGGAGTGAGTTGAATACAAGACGTAGCATCAACTGGATTGATAGGAGCAGGAAGTCCAGGCTTGCTACAGCCTCTTTGTGTTGTTCTGAAGGTCAGAGTGTTGGAGGCTGCTGCCCACACTTGTATAAACGCACACACACGCACACACTCCACACTCAGTCGGGTCCCATTAGCTCCTCGTCCTCCCCTCCTCGACTCTGTCTGCAGTCATTTAGTAAACACAGGACTCTGGCTGAGACGACACAGCTGCCACTGAAACGTGACCTGGCGCGCACTATAGCTTTAACAAAACATATTCCCTTCTAATGTTTTTCTTTCCTGTCGAGATCAATAGAAATGAGCTGAATGGTTCAAAGCTAAAACAAGCCTGAGAAGTTGAGATATTACTCCGTCAAGGCGTCTACCTGAATATCTGAGCGTCTGTGTCATTGTGTATTTTCTGCATACCTGCAGCTATCAGAAAATTATGCGTATTGTTTGCTCTGGCCGCCGCCTTAATAGCAGGTGGTGAATTGTGTTTCTGCCGTTTTTCAAGGGTAGGTTTACTTTTTATTTTTAATCAAACACTGTTGTATCCTGTAGTGGAGGGCTAATAGAGAATGGACGATGTTGACAGCACTTGTAGTGTGTGTGTGTGTGTGTCGGAGGGCTACCACTGCGCTTGTGGCATGAAGGGAAGGAGGGAGAGAAGGAGATAAAGAGTGGTTTAGGACAAGCGCTCCAAATAAGGTCAAACTATTCCAGTCCTCCTCCGTCTACTCTTTCTTCCTTATTGGATATCTGCTCCCCTTCCATATAGCAAGTCACTCTATTCCTTTACTCTTCCTTCCTTCATCCCTCTCTCTTTCTGTTCATTTAGGAGTTTTCTGTTGAGCTGTTTTCCATTCTGCGCACTCTGTTTTCTCACTTCTGTCGCTCCACTTACACTTACAATGCTGTTTACATTGGGAGCCACGGCCTTCTCGGCTCCTTCTTTTCTTCTGCAGTATCATGGCCCACAGTAAACAGACGGAAATAGCACAGAGAGGAAGTATCTGCCAGCAAGGGAGTTTGTGTGTGTGTGTCTCTGGTAAAGGCATCTTTGTGAGGACCAATTTAAGATTTCAACCATCGGAATGAGGACATTTTCACTTCTTTAAAGCCCTGTTTGAGGGCTAAGGGTCGGTTTTAAGGTTCAGATTATAATTATGTTTGGGTAAGGGTTAGTGTGAGGGTTGGGGTTAGGCCTTTAGTTTTGATCGTCAGGGTAAGGGGCTAGGGAATGCATTATTGTGTGTCAACAAGCACATCGCCCTTGCACATTCTTGTTCCTTTTTTTATTATTATCATTAGCGAAAATTGCTCAACGATATCTCCATATAACTGAAAAACACTGCTGTTTCTTAGATACAGAGGAAGTGCGCATAGGCAGACGCACAGGCCGCGTCTCACCCCATAAAACCTTTCTCTGTTGGGCTCTGCGTTAATGAAATGGAGCGTGACGCCAGCTTGCTTGACTGTTCTTGTCTGACCGTTCGCTCATCTGTCATCACTGTCTCTTTACAAATGGCAAATACGTTTTCATAATTTCTCATGCATCTCTGTCGGGACGTTATGCATCGTTTCCTTCTGACACCTCTGCATAATTTATTGTTGTTGTTGAGCTTCTTCTTTTTTATTACATTTTTTAAACTAATGCAGCAACTATTGAAAATGTTCATTGTTGTTGACTCTGCCGATTACTCTCAATCAACCCTTTGGCTGAACTAAAGCCTAATGTGACACTTGCTTAGTGTGTTTAGAACTGTCTGGTAAAAGGCAAGATATTTTGATATTCAACCAACAATGTTATAAGCCATTTAAAAAATCTTTAAAATGTTCTGAAAGCACAAGGAGACATCTTCAATTTAACATCACACATATACAACACCAATAAGATGCAGCAAATGTATACATGTAAGCAGATTGAACCAATATGTTATGTCTGATTGAATAACGAACGCGTACTGTTGATGAATTAATCGCTTGATCTACTGGTTGTTTCAGCTCTTTATTTTTTATCATGACATGTCATTTTTTTTTAAAGAAATGTCACTGAAATAATCAAAACATCTGTTAAACTTTGCTGTTGTGTTAGCCTCTCTCTCAAATTGATTTCTCAAGATCCTTGAATAAGTGCTTGTTTAACATCAATCTCCCTCCATCCATCCTCTCCTCTCCTCTCCCCTCTCTCTCTCTCCTCTCTGCAGTGAGGAGGAGGACCAGGAGCCTCTGCCTGCGGTGGGCTCCCCCTACTGGATGGCCCCGGAGGTGCTGAGAGGAGAGGTCTACAATGAGAAGGTACTGACGGATCTCTTTAGTCATTATCCTCCTTCAGCTGCAGGCCTGTTTGCCAGAGTTCAAAGTCCACAGTGGGTGTGATGAAAGCCAGTCAATTAAACCACAGAACCCAGGCTCTGGAGTAAAGCAATAAATGTTTGATAAATCAGTTAGTGTCGAAGGCAAACTGGATTCTAGTTATGTAAGAAGTGCTTCCTAGTTTTCTTTGTAGCTTAGTTGGTGGGTCCTTTAGGATTGAAGGGATGATGACATTTTTCTGTGTTATGCAGCTTTCCTGGGCCTACAAGACACAACAAATGACTATAAACTAACACCAGAATGTGGTGCATATTCTTGTTATTTGACAAAAACCACATGATTTACATAAACAGCTTTTATAACTTTATGTCCGCGATAAAATACTCAAACTACACAAATTACTTTTGTGGTTTAGCCCACACAAACTGAATCCCATTTTGCATTTTTTTTACTTAAATTAATAGAAAACATGTACTGAACTAAACATTATTTGACTGTTATTTGACAAATGTGTTGTCAAGGCATTTCAATACAAATTTACAATTTTATGAAGTGTGGTGAAATTTAATTCTACCCGGTCACCAGAGCAATTCAGATAAGATCCAGAATATAAACACACATGTAAAATCTAAAGTTTATATGCATTGGTTTTTATTTGATCATCGATGCGTGTCTATCTTTGACCGCCTCGTCTTCTCTGTGCAGGTGGACGTGTTTGCGTACGGGATCATCCTGTGTGAGATCATCGCACGGATACAGGCCGACCCCGACTTCTTGCCACGCACAATGGTACCAATGACAGCACATTTCATCACCTACTCATCATTTAATAGAGCCCTTTTGTTACATATTAAATGCTTATAATAAAACCTTTCTTAATAATATGCCAGTCCTCTGAGACATTTCCTGTTTTTAATTTACTGCCTGCAGTCTGTCACAATTTTAAAAGCACATGGCTGTTGTGCAAGCAGCAATGTCAAAATGACTTGTTATTTTTAAGCAACAATTTCACCATAACAAAGATGATTTTGAAAAAAATTAATGAATCTGACTGCTGATTGTCATCTTTGACAAACAGGAAGCTGACTATCTTATCTTGATGTAAGATAGCATGTGCCAAGAAAGATTAATGCAAAAAGGCTCAAAATAACTGAAAAATACATCGATTTCCTTTTTAGTATTAGTTTTAAGTTTGTTATTAACTGAAAAAGCAATGCAACTAACTATATTCAGTCAATATCAATGGTAAAAAAATAGTTTTTGAGGTTTACTGTTGTCCCACAGTGCAATGCACAGATGAAAAAAAAATTGTTCCATGAATGTGTATAAATCCAAAAAGAAGGTATTAGATTAAACAAATTAGACTCTCTGTCCAATGACACTGCAAATGTGCTGCTTCATTGACATCTGCTGGGACACATATTGCATAATTTCCTTTTGGCACAAACTGTGCAACAACCGCATCCATAATAATGACCTGCGTTCTGTGTGTATAGTTAGAGTGCAGGGTGGATTGAGGACACACAGCATCAGTGTTTAACTGACACTGAAAGCCTTTCTGAAGTTAGCACAAGAACATTTCTCCCCCCTGTGGCTGGTTTTAATATTACAGTAGTTGAGGACAAGCAGTTCTTTCTTGCATCCATATTCAAGAGATAATGGTGTCAGGGGTAGTTCTTCAAGGACTATTAAAACGAATAAAAACGGATCATACAAATGTAAAACAATAATAGCACATACATGAATGTAAAGCCTGGTGTTGTTTTTTGTACAGGTCTTTGGTCTGGATGTGGAGGCCTTTCAACAGATGGTGGAAGACTGTCCTACTGAATTCCTGGATATGGCCATTGCCTGCTGTAATGTAAGAAACACTCTTCTCACACACAGACCCACAGACACACACACACACACACAACCTATCTCTCCTTCCTGTCTTCTACTGTCTATCTCTTCTTTGCTGCAGGCTCACATTTCATGATAATGAGTGTCTGAGGAAGTTCTCAGGTTATAAGTCAGAGTCGGCCCAAGTGTAGGTGCATCGATCATTTGTGACATTTTCTTTTTCCTTCCAGATGAATGCAAAGCTCCGTCCGTCCTTCTCCCAAATCGTGGTGGAGCTGGAGAGAACGCGGGCCCAGAGCGACGAGCAGACGGTCAAAGGTGAGTGATTTTTATTTATTTACAAATATTAATACTTAAAGGTGCTTTTTTTTACTAAGCTCAGGCCTGTGAAATTAAATCCGATAAATGATTTTTTTAGACCTCTGTGAATGTATGATTATACTAAAAGATAATTAAAAACAAATTCATTATAAAATTAGAAAAAAACTAAATAACACCCACTCTTTTTTTCTCCCTTTTTCAAAGCTGTTTGTCCGGTAGTCACCCCTCTGCGACGGCTGTCCCTCTGCCACCCATCAGACCCTCGGCTCTCCCGCAGCAAGTCTGACATGCTCCACCCCCTGGACACGCCCCCCTCCGTTACCAACGCAACGCCCGCTCGCGTCAACCCCTTCTCCCAGCGAGAGGACCTCAATGGGGGCAAGATCAAGCTGTTTGACACTCCCAGCAAATCGGTCATCTCCCTCACCTTCACCCTGCCCCCTCCGCCAGGCTGTGACGAAAACTCCACGTCTGATACCGACGGCTCTGGTGGCGTCCTACTACGGAGGCACCGGCGCTGCCACTCGTTACCGTGCACGCCCCCTCCTTACCTCACCACGGCTCCCAACACTGTCCTAACAGAGGAGGGCTCCATGTCTGAGATGGACAGTGAAATAAACATAGTGAGTGAAAAAGAGACACTTTTGAGAGAAGAGAAGAAGTTAAAGGAAGGGTGTGGAACTTGTGTGGCGGGGGATTCAGGTCTCCCGCTGTCCCTCGAGCCCCTATCCCCGGACCAAGAGGATGAGGATGAGGAGGGAGACGAAGAGCCCATGGACTGTACAAGCTCCCCGGACACACAAGACAGCATCGACTCTCCTTACTCAAAGCTCTCCGCTGCCCCGTCCCACTCCTCCACGCCCCTCGAACCCCCCACCACCACCGCTCCTCTCTATTCAAACGGCTGGGGGACAGCCATATCCAACGGGCCCCCCTGCCTGCCTCCTCTCTCTCCGTTGGACAACTGCAATGTGATCGTGAGTCGACCCTTGGGATGGAAAGCCACATCCACCACTATGACAACTGCTCCCATGACGACCAATAACAATGGCTACCACTCCCCTCCTCCCGTCGACCCGGCGGGTTCGTCCCCGTTCGGCTCGGGTAGCGGACATTCCCTAGACCAGGAGGAGGTGATCTCTTGTCCCGGGTGCTGCCTAGCCGGGCTGCGTTTCCCTTCGATGTGTCTGCGAGCGCCGCCCCGTAGAAACCCCTACAAGAACCTAAACGTGGACCATGCCGCCTCGCGTGGGCTGCTCTGTCCGGTACCCAAGGACATGCAGCCGTCCCCTGCTCCGATAGCCACCACCATTAGCTTGGAGCCGGGACGTGTGTTGCCCGGGGTGCAGATTTAAAAAAAACTTCTTAAACACCAAATATGGGCATGGAAACTCTGCACCAAAAAGCTCTTACCCTGAAATTAAGTTCCTCTAGAATTTGCACAGATTTTACCGCAGCAATACCCCTGCTTATTTTTCCAGACACAGTTTTTTGGTGCAGAGCAGGCTGCTGAGGGTCCGGATAGGGTTTACTCAAATACACTCCAGGATATGAGTTTCTCCATGAAAAGCTGTGGGACAATGGAACTGGTGATTTTGTTGCATGTGGCCCTCTGCTGGGCCGAGGGCAACGCAACTAGTGAGATATGGGCTGGTTGACTATCGGCATCATCCAGACACTGTTAGCATGTAAAGCACCCCTGTTTTTGGGGGCGCCATTCGGTTCGATCCTGTACATTTGCAGATGTAAAGATTCTTATGACTGATGATGATATTATTATTATTAAGGATGATGATGAAATGAGGAATGTTAAGCTTAGTATTATTCCTGCTGCAATGACTTTTGATGTTTTGGTGCTGTTTATGAATGAACAGGCAGTTTTGCTTTAATGTCTAATTATCAGGAGGTGTATGGTACACTGCTGGGGTGTGTGTGTGTGTGTGTGTGTGTGTGTGTGTGTGTGACACAGTGAGAGAGAGGAAGTGTGTGCTATACACTGTTCTTTTGTTGCTGTATGATCTCTATTGGCCTGGTTAAGCACTTCAACTGTATTACTATTTGTTAATAAGGAAACTATTGATGTCATTATTACTTTTGTGAATGAATGAATGGTCAAAGACCTAGATGATGTACAGGTTCTTATTATTTAAAGATGGCATTGAATAAAAAGATATGAATGCAGTGATGTTCTCCTGATCTTGCTTTTAATTTTTTTTTGTTTAGCTATGTTAACAGCAAGGCTTTACTGATTGAACTGAAATATCCCAACTATTAGATCTTTTAAACATATACCTTAAGGCCTGTAAGTATGTTCACTAGTATTCTGCTTAACACGCTAAAAAAGGGGGAAAATACTTGTTTAGTTGTGCACTGTGGAAGTTGTACAAGTGAAAATATTTGCACAGCATGAACATGGTAATGACATACATGACATTGTTTTTCAGCATTTAAATGGCTGAAGATTACCTCTTTCTTAACACATTTTGTTCATAGCTGTAAACCATTTTGACAAGAGTGTAACAAGACAGCCAGACATAAGAGATAGAAATAAGAAAAGATTGAAATTACAACCTCCTTCTAGGATAGGCTACTTGACGAGCTGCGCTTCAACATTGTCATCCAGGTAGATGTTCCCAAAAGTTTTACAATTTCTGGTAAGAGAAAAAAGACAATAATAAAATCAGGAACAGTCATCAATGTAATATCTTTTTAGATAACAAAATAAAGTGTATATATTCTGCACCAATCTTATCACCCTCTTCTAAGTAGCCTAGATTAAAGCCCTTTCTCTCTCTTACAAAATCACCGGCCCTCAATTAAATCCTTATCTCTCCACCCCTTGCACGCTCCTGCCGGCACCAGCCTATCATTCTCCCCTGCAGCTTACTCCATCTCCCCTCCTTGGGTGCGTGTCCACAGGTGCGCTTCTCTCTTTCAAAAGGGAAGCGGTCACCTGCAGCTCTGTACAGACAGTAGTTAGGGGTCAGCAGATTGCCATGGAGACACCAGGTGTGACCTCGGGTTGGCTGAAAGCACCAGTGGAGGCTTTGGTTGTTGTGGCCCTTCTCATCAATGGTGAGTTGGTGGGATTTGTGTGTGTGTGTGTGTGTGTGTGTGTGTGAGTGAGAGAGAGAGAGAGATACAGAGAGAGTGTTTGTAGGGTATGTGTGTGTGTGTCTGAGAGTGTGTGGGGGGCTTTGTGTGTGTGTGTGTGTGTTTTTTACTTAAATGTTCTGTAGCTGCTTCGTGTGTTCCAATAATACATTATCTCCTGCATCCTATAGTCGCTCCAATGTTTACAAGTACTAACTTACTAAGTTGTGACCATTAGACTTAAGGGGTTAATCAGTATCTGTGTGTTGGTGCTATTTTGGTGTACGGGTTTCGTGCAAACTGTCACAGGGTCGACTGGGTTAGTCTGCTACACTGCGGTGGAATCACTGGACTTAGGATGCCTCCTGCAGTGGGATTGTCCCCATGTCAGTCCTAATACCACCTACACCGTGCAGACAAGGACTCAGGGGTAAGTCATCCTGTCTGACTCCTGTGTGTGTGTGTGTGTGTGTGGTTGTGAGTGTGGTTGTGAGTGTCTGTGTGACATTCCTGTAACTTGACCAAATTTTGTTTTTGCAAGTACATTTAATGTAAAATCTTCAGACAAAAGACATTTCATATCCTTTTCCATAGAATTTTCCCTTACGGACTTATAGTTACTATTTATACTGCTTGTATACGGTATATGAAGTACATTTTTATTTAATTGTATGCTTCATAATGTATGTAGTATTCTAGTTTTTTAAAGATAGTTATCTATGCTCAGTATCTGTTCTTGTACTTGTTGTTTCAGGCCTTTGATTTAAAGAGATTTTTCTAAACTAATATTCTTTTCTGTTTATGCACATTTTTACACATACTATGAGCGTTCTGTCTCGTTATAGGGACCCCTGGCAGGACGTGCCTTGGTGTGTTTGGGTCTCTTCCAGCAGCTGTGACGTCTCTCAGGCTTTTTCAAACTTTGAGCTTTACAACATGATCCGCCTTGGGGTCCACCTTAGGCCCAGCTCCACTGTCTGGATCGAGCCGCGCAAGTTTGACTACAGCGACTTCAGTCAGTGGCAATGTTCCTAAAAGCTTTGATAGAGAGTACTGAGAACGTACAGATTAGGCTCAGTTAGGGTCAGTAGGTGGATGCCTGCTGGTTTTTGGCTCTCACTTTTAATGAAGACATATAATGAACCACTGACTTTTCAGTGTTTGTCCACACATATTTGGTGCCCCTACCAGCACACAAAAGCAAACATAAGACAATAATATCCATTTCTTTTGGGCTGTTTAGTTCATGTGCTAAAACGGAGCGTTTCAGACAGAGGGTGAAAAAGACTGGACATTAGTAATGAATAAATTGGCAGGGTGAGAGAATATACCATGATAATAAACCATGAAAACTACTTCTAGCAGACACCAAAAATACACATTTGAACCAGAAAATGAGCATAATTTCTCCCCTGTATTAGTACAATAACCTGATGCAATATGTCACTTGTGTACCATTGTTAATGTTGAGCTTTAAGATTATTAACAGTCTCCTCTGCTCAATCCAGCCTTCAGCCGTCCCTCGGTCTCGGTCTCTCTGAAAGAGGAGCAGTTGTTGGTGAAGGTGAAGTTCCCCTGTGCTGCCAGCCGGGGGTGCTCTCTGGACCGGTGCTGTCCCGTGTCAGACCTGATCGACCCCTGGACCACAGTGACTGTGTACAACCAGCTCGATCGCTCACAATACCAGGTCTGACATGTTTTTGGATATGTACAGGTCCTTCTCATATAATTAGCATATTGTGATAAAGTTCAATATTTTCTGTAATGTAGGGGAGAACGGGGTAATTTGTCACATGGGTTGGATGTCACATTCGTTATATCTCGCCACCAGAGCGCGCTAGCTCTGAAATATTGATATAAAAAAGGTCCAGAATTGGGATCAGAGGTCACATACATAGACTTCCTTGGAGTTAGACTGCTGCATTTCAGGTGAGAGGATGTTTTGTGTTTTTCATGTCAAATTCAAAATATTTTGCTTCTCAGTATTTTTCTTCTAGGCTTTTACACAATGGGTTTATAACAACACACTTGTTACCCTCAGAAAGTGTGAAGGGTAAACTATAGTTTAGATTGTGGTTAGCAAGCTAATTAGTTGTCAGATGGTTGTTGGCCTTGATGCTAGCAAGAAATTCAAGTTGGGGTTGGTCGTCAAATTTTTTGGGGGGTTGGTTGTCACATGTTATCTCAAGGCTGCAGCCAGAAAAGGAACCCAATAACGAAATAAATTGTCAAGCTGTATCCTCACTGACACCCCAGAGAAGGAAAGAATAGAGCAGGAAAAGGCAGCTAGCAAGCAAAAGAAAAAAGGGCAACAAAATCAAAACAACCCAGTGCATCCCAAACTAGACCAGCTGCCAAGGCTACAGAACGTTATGTAGGCCTATTTGTCAACTTGACAATGCAATTAAACATTCAAATTTGGTTCTGCCTCCTTGCCTTCTTTTTAAGATTTTTCCCATTAAGATAACATTGTGACAAACAACCCCATAGTGTGTGACAACCGACCCCTTGATGGGGTTGGTTGTCACAATGTGTCAGAGTGTCTTTGATGGTAAATTACTTCTTCATTACAATAAGTTGGAAAAAAAGAGAGACACACATTTCTAGCCAACACCTTAAGCTTCAATTTAATGTAGGAATGGCTATTGACAGATGTTTTGGTGATGAGCAATTCTCACTAGAGTAAAACGTGTGCCTACTTACCCCGTTCTCCCCTACTGATAAACATTAGACTTTCATATATTTTAGATTCATTACACACAACTGAAGTAGTTCAAGCCTTTTATTGTTTTAATATTGATGATTTTGGCAAAAAAGTAAAGAAAAACCAAAAATCCCTATCTCAAAAAATTAGCATATTTCATCCGACCAATAAAAGAAAAGTGTTTTTAATACAAAAAAGTCAACCTTCAAATAATTATGTTCAGTTATGCACTCAATACTTGGTCGGGAATCTTTTCGCAGAAATGACTGCTTCAATGCGGCGTGGCATGGAGGCAATCAGCCTGTGGCACTGCTGAGGTGTTATGGAGGCCCAGGATGCTTCGATAGCGGCCTTAAGCTCATCCACAGTGTTGGGTCTGGTGTCTCTCAACTTCCTCTTCACAATATCCCACAGATTCTCTATGGGGTTCAGGTCAGGAGAGTTGGCAGGCCAATTGAGCACAGTAATACCATGGTCAGTAAACCATTTACCAGTGGTTTTGGCACTGTGAGCAGGTGCCTTGTTGAAAAATTAAATCTTCATCTCCATAAAGCTTTTCAGCAGATGGAAGCAAGTGCTCCAAAATCTCCTGATAGCTAGCTGCATTGACCCTGCCTTTGATAAAACACAGTGGACCAACACCAGCACATGACATGGCACCCCAGACTATCACTGACTGTGGGTACTTGACACTGGACTTCAGGCATTTTGGCATTTCCTTCTCCCCAGTCTTCCTCCAGACTCTGGCACCTTGATTTCCGAATGACATGCAAAATTTGCTTTCATCCGAAAAAAGTACTTTGGACCACTGAGCAACAGTCCAGTGCTGCTTCTCTGTAGCCCAGGTCAGGCGCTTCTGCCGCTGTTTCTGGTTAAAAAGTGGCTTGACCTGGGGAATGCGGCACCTGTAGCCCATTTCCTGCACACGCCTGTGAACGGTGGCTCTGGATGTTTCTACTCCAGACTCAGTCCACTGCTTCCGCAGGTCCCCCAAGGTCTGGAATCGGCCCTTCTCCACAATCCTCCTCAGGGTCCGGTCACCTCTTCTGGTTGTGCAGCGTTTTCTGCCACACTTTTTCCTTCCCACAGACTTCCCACTGAGGTGCCTTGATACAGCACTCTGGGAACAGCCTATTCGCTCAGAAATGTCTTTCTGTGTCTTACCCTCTTGCTTGAGGGTGTCAATGATGGCCTTCTGGACAGCAGTCAGGTCGGCAGTCTTACCCATGATTGCGGTTTTGAGTAATGAACCAGGCTGGGAGTTTTTAAAAGCCTCAGGAATCTTTTGCAGGTGTTTAGAGTTAATTAGTTGATTCAGATGATTAGGTTAAGAGCTCGTTTAGAGTACCTTTTCATGATATGCAAATTTTTTGAGATAGGAATTTGGGGTTTTCATGAGCTGTATGCCAAAATCATCAGTATTAAAACAACAAAAGACCTGAAATATTTCAGTTGGTGTGCAATGAATCTAAAATATATGAAAGTTCAATTATTATCATTACATTATGGAAAATAATCAACTTTATCACAATATGCTGATTATATGAGAAGGACCTGTATATATGTATATAGAAAAAAAACCTCATACCAAAAATCTTGTTTTTTTTTGTTTAGAACATAGTAGCAAGTGATTGATTGTAAAATAATGCAGATTTCTAAAGGCCTCCAACAGGATAGAGCATTATTTTATCCAAAATGCTAAAAATAAATTGACTAAAGTGAATTAAACTGTAGCCAATGGTCCCTTCGTAAATCAGTTCAGGGTCAATCAGTGAAGGAGGGAGTTATTTAGATCCTTTGGTTAAAGCACTAAAACAACACACACACACACACACACACACGCACACACACTCTGTTACAACTAAAAGTCCTGCATTGAAATAGTTAATAACATCAAAGTATATAAGTATAACTAGGAAAAATGTAATGCAGAAATATGTGAGTCAAACTATTATGTATTATATCATTAGATTATTGTTACTAAAAGCTGGATTTTACTGCCTCAATTCGTTTTTGCCTGGATTGTTTTTTTTTTTCTTAATTTCTTCTTTTTACCAAGCAACAGTAAAATCCAGAGCACTCTGCAGAATTATTATAAATGGAATAAAACAATGAAGAATCCTGGGACCAGCTGGAAAAAATTCCTTAAACGACCAAATACCTCAGATGTATTCAGTCGGTTCTTGACTAAATGTGCTCTGTTACATTCCACCATTGGCTTCAATGAGTTTTCTCTAGCTGTTGAATCTCTGGGTTTATTCTGAAAATGGCCTGTGTTGTTGCAGAGCCGGACAGTGTGGACCCAGGACGTGGTTTCCTATGTGGAGTTCTCCGGCTTGTCTCCAGGTCAGAACTACTGCGCTGTGGCAAACTTCTCCTTCCCAACCTTCTCCATGGCTGCTTCCCCAAAGTCTGCTCCTCAGTGTGTGAGGACCACTCCCAAATCAGGTGAGAACATTAAGATTTTATGAATAGTTTTTTTTACTTCTAAAAACTCCATGAAAAGGAGATCAACATCTTTCCAAAGCTGTGTTTTCATTGAATCAGACATGTTTTTTAAGAGCGAGATAGTGAAAATCTTCAGACAATGTTTTGTTTGCAGTAAACCAAAGATAATCATTTTCTTGTCTTATCTTTCTTACATAAACTTAGCTTTTTCCAGTTAGAGGCTGGGTAGTTTTTGGTTAATAATTGAAATGTAAAGATCTTAGAAGGGAAAATCATTATTTGTTGCTCCACATTTTAAGAGGTCATGAGGCTAAAGGTTTTTGAAATATAACACATCATGGTCCTTCCTTTGTTTACCTCTTTGGTGCTTAAAGGTGCTACGAGGAACTTCTGAATATTTCTTAAACAGTCTCATTTTTCCTCTGATGATCATAAATTACATGTAACGGCAAACAAGACCATCAGTGCAAAGAATTCTATTTTTAAATAGTTTCTTAATGCCTTTGTCATGGGTACGCTCACCCAGGAACTACTACTGGCGTAGTAAAAACATTACCGCTTTAGTCCAAAGGGGTCGCTCAAATTAACACAAAATGAAAGTTCCTTGGCAAACCTTTAAACCTATGTGTTTTCTCTTCAGGCCTGCTGCCGGTGCTGTGTCTGGTTATCGGGCTGACTATTCTGCTCTTTGCTCCACTTCTTCTAACCCTGTTTGTGCGAAGACCAAGACGAGCTGCACCAACCCCTGAAAATCAACCCAAGACTCCGGTACCATTTTATTTAGTTACACTTTTTTACAAAACATTTTTTTCTGCATGACATAAAACTGAACCAATATTTCTTTCTTTCGATTAGGCGTCCATTCACATTCACGACCCAGTGTCTTTGGTCCCTGTCGCCCTTGTGCCTGTCGACCATTGTGACATCCACCTGGATCTCCTTGACGACCAAAACTCCACCGACTCCTCCTCCAGTCTGCCCTCCCAAAACGATCTTACTTTAACTTTGGGAAACAGCGGTGATAATCCCAATCTGGACTCACACACAGCTGCAGTGTATTGGGACAGTGGTGGGACAGAGCTGGAGCCAGGCCTGGACTCTGGGATCAGCATCCCACCAGTGTCTCACTCCTCGGAGGAGACATGTCGGACAAATGGGGACTGATGCTTAAAGACTAAAAGACAGCTGCCTTACCATGAGTGTTGCTATGTAAAAGGTATGTGTCACTCAACAGGGGGGTTGAAGGGGCAACTGACTGTGCTCTATGCCTCTGCAAGTGTGACCTACTGAAGTCCACTTGAAATCTCCTGGTGAAATCTTCTAAAAGCAATGGAGAAGGCAAACAGTTCTGTACCAAGGTCACTCAGGCCAATGCCAAGTTTGCGATACTTTGAAACAGTACCTCCAAGACTCCAAGACAGTAACTCCATTTGTCCACCAGAGGGCACTAAAATAATTTAAACTGTAAAATGTCACACTAAGAACATATCTTTGTCATTATTGATGTGATAATTGTGGTTATTATCATATCAATCATATGTTTGTTTTTACGAACAAAATTAGGCATCCAAATTGAGTTTTGAGGAGCCAGTTGAGGTGGTTCGATTGTGGTCTAATTCGGATGCCTCGTGGCAGGATAGCCATAGCCCACCTGACCTGGGAACAAAATTTTATCAATGTTTCGTGACATTTAGGGCACCCAACAATTGAAGAAAAACTCATTAGTAGCTGAATCGATCACAAAATGATTTCCTGAAGGTCAATAGACTGTGGTGCAGTGAGGCTCTAGCCTTTTGAAAGCAAAAGCTCGCTCTGTTGACTTGAATGGAGTCCATTATAAGGTTGATGAATGAAAACTAATTGCGAAAAAAAGTCATGACCCTAGATTGATTTCCCTATTGTGAGCCACTGGATGACCTCTAACATGTAATTATGTTTTATGTGATACAAGAGTGTGTTTTAAACATATCAGCACATTCCTTTGGCTGTGACCGCCTTTCAGATATGAGTCACAAGTGCTGCGAGAAGAGACTGGTGAGTGAGATTCACCAATGAAGCGGAGATGGTTTATCCCAGTTGTCCCAGAGGAGCTGTTTTTCTGTGTATGTATCACTGGAGAAATCTAAATCTGGTCGCGGTTCTAGCCCCTCTTATGCGTTTTGTGACGCTTGACTGTCCGGCCCAAAACCATAAGCTTCATAAATAAGAACTGGCCCCCCACATACAGCCAACAGCTCCGTCATGCTGCTCTCTCCCCCACCTCAAAGTGATAGCAGAAGGTTGTTTTTTATTTCATTCATTGCTCTGAAATGTTTCTGACTCACAGCCCTCTTACCCGTGAACGAATAGGAACATCTTGACATTGTGCTTTTCCTGCCTTCTGTTTTTCTGCTGGTGTTGCACTATTTCCGCAACATTAGGGAACACACTGAAGCCTTTTGGGTTTTTTTGGCCGTCCTGCATTGTTTGTTTCCCCTTCTACCACAGAGACCTGGGGGCTCATCCAAAGCGCTGCGTTACAAGGCTTTTATCAATAAGCACGCTGCTGACACTGCGGAGAGACGGTTAATGTCTTAAGCAAGAAGCTGGCCGTGTGAACGAGCACCTGACAACACAACAGTGGAGCTGCTGTTCCTAGAAGTCCAACATGGTTGGACCTGTTTTACTTTTCAGCAATTTGCTGATGATACACTTACGCTTGTGTGTATTTTTTTGGAAGGGAATTGTAGTGTGTTATACACCGAGCAAAAATAGAGGCAACACTTTTGCTCAAAATGCTCAAAAAATGAAATCAAAGATGTAAGACTTTTAATATGTACATAAAAGGCCTATGTCTCCTAAATTGTTTCAATCTGTGTAAATAAAAACATCACCTATTGTTGAGATAATGCATCCACCTGACAAATGTGGCATACATATATATCAAGATGCTGATTAGACAGTAGGGTTGTTGCACAGACTGTGCCATAGGCTGGTCACAATAAACGGCCTTTTCCCCCCTGCTCTGTCAGCTGCTCGGCAGTGGTCCCATTTTAGTGAGTGCAGAGCACGTTCCTCGGCCCTTTATTATTTTGTGTTGCATTTGCATTGCAATTGTCTTGAGCAAAAATAGATGACAGTAACCCTTCAATAACAGCTGATTAATGTTACACTAAAAGACTTGAATGTTCCTATTTCGGCTCACTGGACTTCTGAATTAACTCCTAATTTAATACATTAAAGCTTTTATTTTAAATGTATTATTTATGCTTTGTTTGCTTTGCGTTAATCACTGGCTGCATACTGTATATGACAATAGAAAAAGCAGAGCTCACACATCCGATTACACTGTACCTTTAAGAAAATGTATATCTTGTGCTTGGATCACATGGCCTGACTTGGCCTTGCTGTTTCTAGAAGGAAATGCTTAGTCACTGGCTCTGTGACTCACCAGCCCTTTGGAGGTTCAACTTGTTTCTACCCCCAGCGTCGACAGGACGACCGACCGCAGATGGTCAGCAATGCTCAATTAACAAACTTGTTGTGCATCATAAACGCTGCATAGCTGCACTTCTTTGGGCTAAAATGATGAAAAATACACACTGCTTTAAAAATACACTTGAGTAAATAAAATCCAAAAATGACCAAAGACCTGAGCGTCCACTTGTATCAACAGTCTTTTATTTGGCCATACATTTCCATTCACTCAGTTAATAATTAATATACATTATATATATACATGAGCAAACAAAGATATGTTTGTCTTTGTTTAACCATCTTTCAGTAAAGGTTGGCAGTGCACTCTTGGCCTTTTTAACAGTGTCATTGGGTTTCTTTCTTTCTTTCAACCTCTTACTCACACGCGCGTACGTTTCACCCACACACGCGTAGGTTGCACGCACATACACACACATACATACATGCGCCGTGTCAGTTGGGTCAGAGTCGTTCTATTCAGCTGCATAATCTTTATCCAGTTCAGTCTCTGCTCATCTGCGCCAATACTGAAAAAAACAAAACAGGAACATAGTAACTTCAGTGTTGCATGTTTCTGCTTATTCCAAATTGTATGTCATTAATATTACGGCTGAATGATTTTCAAAGCACTGTTTTTTTTCAGTTTACTGCATTTATACGATTAACTCCCGGAGACAACATCTGCTTTAGACTAAATCTGATAAACAAAATCGTCTCAATTTTTTTTGATCACATGTTTTTACTTATCCCAACCCACTGACTTGGTATGTTACATGGGCAATGTTCAGTAAGTGTAAACAATTCATAGTAATAGTAATGTCTAGGAACCTCTTGTTTCGTGTGTTGTGTTCAAGTACCTGAGCAAACTTGTGTATCTGCTCGACCACAGCAGCGAACAGAGCGCCCACACTCTCGTCTATCAGACTCTGCATGTAGTGGACCGCCTCCTCGTCTGACAGGTCCAATCGGAACTTGTCCTGTACCTGGAAAGAAAAAACAGTATCACTCATAGTGACATTTTAATATTATTGCAGGTACCCCAGTATCATTTCTTGGCTCAATCTATTTAGTATGACAACTAAACACAACTGTAAATATATGTTTTTTTTTTTTTAACAAACGTACCTTCTTAACGGTCTTATCAGGCTCCAGGGCGATGTCGGGAATATTGGCGTCCACCATGAGAGAGAACAGATTCAGGATCAGGTTGGAGTATCTGAAAGAAGAGAAAAAAGGGAATTGGAACATTTGAACTCACTGGTGAAATATGTGTGGTGTGGTGGTGTATGTAGTTTTTTTTTATTTTGTTGCATCTTCCTTACAAAGATGAAATGAGATCATTCTGAATTTTTTCTTTTTATGTTTCAGAATGGCGGTTTGAAATGTTTTTCTTTCATCCTTCGGCTAAGTTCACGTCAGTAAATGCCTTTTATTTTGTTGTTCAAGTTTCTGCCACTTTAAAAAGTTTGGCCAATAAAGTTTAAAGTTGTAAGAAAAGAAAAGAAATGGTAAATCCTTGTGTATGTGTGCTTCCTTTCCCCTTACCTCCTTAGGTGCAGGAAGGCGGTGTAGCATTGCTTCCTGAACTCCTGGTACTGTTCACTCTGCATGCCTCCCATCCCCTCCACCATCTCTTTGCTCAGCTTCATTGGCGGAGGCAGCGGCTTGGGGTCCCGGCCCAGAATGTAGCCAAAGTCAATGTGGAAGAGCTTCCCTGTATGGAGAGATATAATATTGTAAAAAAAAATGGTTCCATAAACCAGTATGATATTTACTCACCATCTAAAAGTAATGCGTTTGCCTCACCGGTCTTTGTCAGAAGCAGATTGTCCAAGTGTCTGTCTCCCACTCCCAGGATGTATGTGATGACACAGTAACCAGCTGCAGGGAAACGTTGAGACATTGATTAGACAGTTAGGGCCTGATCTACAGTACTAAACGTTTGTGTGTGTTTAAAAATGTGTGCAAACTTGGTTTCACCCACAAAAAAAACATGCAAGCAGATCTATAAATGGTTTGATTTGTGTAATATAACACTGCTCTGTCCATTTAGTACATGCCCTAATGAATATGCAATATCGGGCGTTTCTTCCAGAGTATGCAAAAAAGTTTAAATTCTCTCACCACAGCTCTTGACGTAGGTGTCCATCACCTCGGAGCTGATGCCATACGGCCCTTTTTCACTGGGCGCATGTTTCCTGAAGAAGCTCTGTTGATATAGTGAACAATGTGATTAAAATGACTGGCTACGTTGTTTACATGTAACAGTGGTCCTGTTTGTTTTCATACAACTCCATTCACCTGGATGTTGCCTTCGGTAGCCAGGACCTCGGCAACGGGAACAGACTGAACAAACTGCATGAAACCTGGAACGAGAGTATAATTATTTTGGGGCATTAAGTAGTGGAAAATGTTGAAATTACTTTTCTAATGTGTTTATGACATTGTTCTTTCAACAGCTAATTGGGCTGCTTTTTTTAATGTTTTTTTTATTTCAATGGGAATAGCAAATAAAGCTTGCATTACTATATTAATTAATTTAGTTTTAATCTGATCCTTTTTTTTCTACAATACAAAGCGATTAGTGGTCACGACTTCTTACCGTGCTTGGTGCTGGTGGCTAAAACTTTGTAAGGTGTCAGCTTCAGGTCCAAATTCTCTTTCCTCAACAGCTATACACACAAAAAAACAAGACGCAAATGTTTATGACATTGAGAAAAAAAAAGAACTAAAATAAGCAACATATGTAAAAATAATAAAACAGTAGTGTATCTGCATGATCGACAACATTATCACGAGATATTCAAAGAGAAGATTTTCTTACTTTGTCCATGAGAGAGATGATCTGGAGGATGAGCTGATCCTGTCTCAGGTCGTCTCCATGTTTGAAGATAACTGGATACATGGCTCCGTCCTCCGCCTTGAAGATCAGCTTGGCGGGCATCAGAGCGCTCTGACACACACACACACGGGAAAAAGGTGAAAAATACTTGTTAACAATGTGTCACACAGATACTGGTTTTAGTTGAAACGAAGCCCTACAAAGTGATAACATGATTTACTATGATGTAACCTATTTTCCTGCACCTTGAATAGTGTTGCTGTCTCGGGGACGATGCCTCTGATCCTGATACTAGGCTCCAGGGGGAGAGGAATGGGCTCGATCTCAGACAGGTTCACCTTCTCATTGTCGGCCAGCAGAGCCTGCAGACGCTCCGTCTACACACACACACACACACACACACACACACACACACACAGGGAGGGACTGCTGTTAACACAACTCTAAAGCACCAGTGTATTCACATACATGTGGTAAGGCAAGGCAAGTTTATTTTTATAGCACAATTCAGACACAAGGATATTCAAAGTGCTTTACCGGGGCATACAAATTAAGACATAGGAAAATATTTATATTGCATTAAAGAGATAAATAAACGGCGTGAAAACAGGCAGACAAATCTAAATAAATTGCATTTAAAAGAAGATAAAAACAAGTTAGGAGAAGAAATGTGTATGTGTTGTGTTGTAACCTTCTTCTTGCGATTGCCGCTCTCCCTTTGCACGGCCTTCATCAGCTGCACCAGTCTGTCTACGAAGGTCTGCTGGGCGGCCAGCAGCGAGCGCATCACCCTCACACACTTATCACCCTGGGAGGGAACAAAGACGAGGGTGTGTCAGAAGATGAGGGACAAGGAAATGTATGTGGTAGTTCAGTTTGCTGCAGAAACCTATACAGACATGTATCGGAGTGAAAAAAAAAAGATTAAAGGAATTGTAGGCAAGCATTTTTTTTTAACTTTCTTGCAGAGAGGGTGAGTTCTCAATTATTTAGCTTAGCTTAGCATAAAGACAATACAATGGGAAATAACAACAACCCCTGACCTTGAGTAAAGCCTGGCTGAACCTCCTCATGACGTTGAGGTACATCTCGTGGGTCTTTGGATCCCTCTGCTGCGTGTCCTGATCCTCACACTCCACTATCACATACCTTCACAAGACATTTATTCACAGATGTGTAAAATAGAGAATTAGCATAGGCATTGACCATAATGGTAAAACTAAGCTGTTTCTAAATGTACTCACCAATACAAGTAGTTGGCGAGTGTAGAGTTCTTGCAGGCACGGGAGATGAGAAATGTGCACAGGTCTTGCTACAAGGCAGACACAAATAATACGTCAATTTCGTACTGAAACAAATACTATGTTTATCTACTGGCCCTTTGGGATTCATTTTGATAAACTGTAATCACCTATGGGGAAAGCTTCTCTTACCTCTTGATTCTCACTGTCGGCTCCCTCTTTGCCTTTCTGTGGAGCAGGGGAAGACCCAGATGTGCCGGACAAGATCTGGGAACTAAATAATGAAAAGTTAGAGAACATTGCAATTAAAAATGTAAGCAAATTTTACTTAAACTTATTTGATGGTGTGTTCACTGTTCAGTAATAGAAAGTTTAGATCTGTGAGGTTACGTCAGTGCTTTGCCTCAGGATTCTGGCCAGAGCTGTTCATAGTAACGCCAATAAAATCATAAAAACCATAAGAGATCATTACGGCTTCTGAAAGAAAAATAAATCAAATCTCGCAACAGCAGCAAATGCTCTTCCAAACCAAGTGAGGAGAAGTCCTGATGTATATTTAGATCCAGGGGGAAGTGAAAAAAACAAAACAAGAAACACTCATCGACTGACCGCAAGAGGACCTCACACATGTGCCCCTGCGTTGACTTATTTACAACCCACACACGCAGCCCGGAGTAGCTGTTGTAACTTCTGCTCCAAGTTACTGACCTGTCCAGTGCAGAGTCATCTGAAAGCCCCTGGCCGTCTCTCTTGCTGCCTGGCTCCAAGCCGCCCTGAATGTCATTGAAGTTCTCGTACTTTAACGCCTGGACCAGCTGGAGGAGATACATCAGCAGGTCCTAGTGAAATAATTAATGGAATAATTATGGTGATGGCACAATGAGAGTTTCTTTCCAAAGTGTAATGTTGTTGATGTTGATTAAGGCCAGAGTTAAAAATCTATATTTCATTTGACAACATATTTATGTCCAAAGATTTTAACAGAACAGATTTTGTATTCAGCATTTTTTTTCCCATGTTATAAATTAAAAAATACTATGTTCGGATCTTAAAAATGCATTGTCGTCTTGTTTTTTTTCATCAAGAACAAAGTGTATCATAAATCCGACAATTAACTATACATGAACAAATCCTTTTCCAACAACCTTCAGAAAAGTGCTAAGAATGATAATGGAACGTTGAGTTGATTGTAGGGGCTTTCAAAGTTGAGATTTTTGGTTGTGAGTATTGAAAAAAACAATGTTTTTACCTGCTGTGTTGTCTTAAATAATAATAATTTCCTGTGAAAGTGTAATTAATACATTGAAAAAGTACTTTCTTCATTATCTCATTTCTACAAATGTAATACACACAGACAGAATCATCATAATACAGTCCGCCTTACCTCATCGTCTGCCTGCTGCAGCCGGGCCACAGCGTAGCGTCTGACCGTGGGGTTGGTGAACCAGGAGGACAGTAGCTCCAGAGAATCCTCCACGTCCATGGGCCTCCACTTGCCCAGCAGTTCCAGGGCCTGTTTGGCCTCCTGGGGAAGGTCCCAGTTCACACACTTCAGGAACTTAGTCAGCGCCTGGTGGGGAAGAGAAGGGAGCATTGGACATGTGCAAGGTAGTAAACACATTTGATTTTAATTTTATAATTTTTACTTTATTTATGCTCATTTACAGGATAGACCTAGCCTGGTCCAACCAGACCATCGTACTTCATTTCATTTGTACAGAAGGTCTGGAACTGCTGTAATTGGCAAACGTTCACTCACTTGGAGGCGGGTGTTGAAGTTTAAAACTATTGGATCTGCCCAGTGCCACTCTGGATTAGCCAACCAATCGCATAACGTTTGGTCGTCACGTGTGTCATGAGCCGGCTTCTGACGGTGCGTTCAAGTTGGACACTAGGGAACTCGGAAATTTCTGACTTCACTACAGATTGTGGTCTATGGATCTACCGGTACCTGGCAACGGTAACTTGCTAGAGCCTAACGTTTAGTTATTTGGACGAGAAAGGTTGTCGGCGTCCATACTTTCGCGAGCAGATGCACTGGAACACAGACAGGTCGGAACTCGGAACTACCAAGTCGGAAATCTCCTTCTTCCGAGTATAAAGGAATGCAGCATTCAACTGAAACTGGAGCGTGACTTCAACATCATTGTTCTCAGCCACTCGCTCTGTTCGCTGATTGGACGGCCGGAAATTTCTCAGCTAGATTCCACTAATACCACCCAGCCCCAGACTGACTACTGAAAAATTGAAAATTTGGCCAGAAGTAGGTAGGCGGGCGGAGCCAGGCTAGGATAGACCAGATTCCAAGTAAACATACAGTTGTGTTCAAAATAATAGCAGTGTGTTTAAAAAAGTGAGGAAAGATCACTGGCTCCCGCATTGATTTCAAGATTCTGCTCCTCACCTTCAAGGCCCTCCACAACCTCGCCCCTCCATACATCTGTGAACTCCTGCACACCAACACACCCACCCGCACTCTCCGGTCCTCCTCTTCCATTCAACTAACTGTACCGCCCGCCTGGTCACCATGGGGTCCAGGGCATTCAGCCGATCTGCCCCCCACCTCTGGAACACCCTCCCATCTGACATCCGTAACTCTGACACTCTCTCCACTTTTAAGTCTCGTCTAAAAACACATCTTTTTAAACTGACATATTCATTCTAGTTCATTGTCTCCCACCCATTTCACCCCACTTGTGTAAATTGTTTCAATGTATCTTGTTCTTGTGTTTTTTATGATTGTTGATTTAGTTTTTTAAACACTGCCCTGTAAGGTGACCTTGAGTGCTATGAAAGGTGCCCTCAAATAAAATTAATTATTATTATTAAAATCCTTATCATAGCTTTAATTCAGTGCTTGGGGGTCGTCTGACAAACTGTCTGCGGCCCCTATTCAAGCCACAGTACACTTTGAAGACAGTGAAGCATGGTGGCGCAGACATCATGTTATGGGGATGTTTCTCATACTATGGTGTCGGGTCTATTCATCGCATACCATGGATCATGGATCAGTTTGGTTACATTTAAATACTTGAAGAGGTCATGTTGCCTTATGCTGAAGAGGAAATGCCCTTGAAATGGGTGTTCCAACAAGTCAACGACCCCAAACACACCAGTAAGCGAACAAGATCTTGTTTCCAGACCAACAAGATTAACGTTATGGAGTGGCCAGCCCAATCTCTTGACCTTAATCCAACAGAAAACCTATGTGGTGACATCAAAAATGCTGTTTTTAAGGCAAAACCAAGAAATGCAGAGGAATTGTGGAATGTAGTCCAATCATCCTGGGCTGAAACACCTGTTCACAGGTGCCATAAGTTGGTCGACTCCATGCAACACAGATGTGAAGCAGTTCTCAGAAACAGAGGTTATACAACTAAATATTAGTTCAGTGATTCATAGGAAAGCTAAATCTAAATGCATTTTTCAGTTGATACAGTAAATGTTTGAGTTGTAAAGAAAAATGCAGACACTGCTAATATTCCTTTTTCTTTACTTTCTGTAAAGATATAGAAACATTTGACAAAAGTTACTTCATATTTGGATTTGGAATAGAATGTGCAATGTCCCCAGTGCATTTGCGTGTTTGGAAATAAAAGCTATTGTTAGGATTTTGATCTTTACTCATTTTTTTAAACACACTGCTATTATTTTGAACACAACTGTATACTGAAATTAAATGGCAAAATAAATACAATATGCAAGATAAACTAGGTAAGTTAAAAAGTGCAGGGTTAGGGTTAGTGAGTACATTTTGCTAAACCGGATATACATAGGATTGTAATCTGTAATGATGATTGTCTGGGGATTGTAATAGAAACCTGAGCATAGTATAACAAACACGCTCACCTTCTCCTGTGTGGTGAGGTAGTATCTGAACTTCCACACCAGGTCCTGCTCTTCTGAGCTCAGCTGTTTAGTTGGAGGGTAGCTCACAATGATCTGTTGGTGAAAAAGGAGATCGACAAATGCCAGAGCTGTTAGCAGTAATCAAATAATCCCAAGTGGGACTGCCAAAGTACTTCATTGTTGCATAATGCCTGCATTCTAGTTCTACATCAACAGTAGCTTTTTGAGGTCCCCGGCTAGTAATTTACGTTAAGCTGGTCACGTGTGGCCGCGTTGGGCTTCAGGTCGTGGTCCGAGGGCCCACTGCGGAGGCTACGAGCCAGTTTGTGATGTTTGCTCTCAACCAGGTTCTCCTGTAGAGACACAATGAATCGGGAAAATACTGTAAACTTGTACAAAAACGTCAGTTCCAACAATGTATTTGTGTTTTTTTTAGTGTGTGTGTGTGTGTCCTCACCATCCCCATCTGTGGGTCAGGGACTTTGACGATGTCGCAGCTGGTAAGGACAGGTGAAGCGTCATCTCCATCCTGAGCACAGACAAAGCGCGTTATGATACCAAGAGAAGCCGGCTTTATGGATAACACATGCTAAAAGGAAAATAGCCATTGTGCTTATAGATATGGAGTCACCTTTTCATAATAGACAATGCTGTATTCCTTGTCATTGGTTTTGACCCGGGGAAACTCCACCATGAGGTACATGAAGTTCGAGCTGCGTTTTTCACTCTGCAGACAAATACACCAAGAAAGCTTTTGAATTGAATTCCAACAACAACAAAGTGTTGATAGAAGACTTAAAAAAAAAAAAATGCATTTACAAAAAAATATGCTGAAGCTGATCAGAATGTCATTCATATCAAATGAATGGCAGGATAAAAATGTTGGCATGATGATGGTGGTGGTGAATGAAAAGTTATTAGAATTGATGCTCTTGGGATGATTCAAATCTTCATTGTTTGATTTCAGTCTGGAACAAAGTGACTTTTGCCACGACTACAGGAACAAAAAAAAATGCTGTTTTGAAAGTCCAGCTTGACTCAACTCACCTCGTTGATCATCTCTATCTCTCTGAAGGTCAGACGGTCCAGCCAGTCCACCTTGACCATGTGGCCCTGTCGATGGGCTTTTGTCAGCTGGACGCACAGAGAAAGGTGGGAGACCATTTATTTAGAAGAAAATACAGATATATTACAGAGGTTGATGTTATGTTTCAGCAGAACTGCATGGTGGCTGATGTGCAAACAGCTCCACCAATCATGCACAAACCCAGTGCCTGCAGCCAATCCAGTCGTCAGTCAGTGTGGGTGAAGGGAATGTAAGCAACACACATTTGGCCAAGAAACAGGAAGCCCACAACTCAGCTGGTTAGAATAAGTAGTCACTCTTTAAAAAAACAACATATGAACTGGTAGCAGCCTGGAAAAAACTTGAGTTATGAACAATTCCACTGCACTCAAACTGAATGCAAGAATTAAACAGTGGGGTTTTAGGTGTTAAAAGATTAAGAAATACCAAACCAATCCGATAATCAGATAATGGTAAAATGCAATGGACTGCCTCCCCTAAATATTCTAGAAAGCTGCAGAAAATTGACCAACTTCATTTTGTGTGTCCACATAAATTAGAAAAGCATGCGCGAACACACTAATGTATGGCAACAGCAGAACAATTGTGTGTGTGACGCTTTGAAGAATGTGGCCATACACCTTTACAGGCAAGTGTTCACACCGCAAAACCTGGGTCAAAGAATATTTGAAAATGCATCAAATGGGTTTTTACAACTTATGGGTTTCCCACATAGAACAATTCAAAGTGAGCAGGGATTCAACATATGAAGGAACGATGTGCTTCCCTGACACAGTATGATTTGTTCATATGTGGAAAAAACCAAGGTACTTACATTTATTTGCAAATACGTTTGGCCCAAGGCCATCTTCACACACAAAGACTCACACACGCATACACACTCTGCATTGCCCACTCTACTCCTCCACTTGTACTCACATCACCGAGTACCTCCAGGTCAGGGCCCTGGAACAGATGATGATTAAGACACGTGTCTTTCTCTCCTCCACACACAATGTTTCTTTCCCCACATCCTTTCTATCAGCCACTCAGTCCTTTCCTGTCCTTCTCCTCTATACACCAATACAATTATCTCTCTCTGTCTCTCCCTCCCTCTACAAACCTCAGACCGGTTCTCCTGTCTACACACACATATATGCCACATACGTCAGGGGCTGGGGGCATCAAGACCAACTTAAACCTAGTGTCCGCCATGTTTAAAAACGTAGCGACATAAAGAAACATAATCGCATTCAGAAAAAATATGCTGGTGTTTGTATGTTTATGTCGGCTCACAAAGTAAAGCCATAAGCAACACTAGGGAAAATACGATGTATTTGTATTTTTTTTTTTGTTGTTGTTGTTGTTGTTGTTATTTAAGTTAGTCCTAGCATTAACTCGGAGAGAGCAGATGTATACAGATGTTTATAGTTATGTCAGGACTTTGCCCTCTAGCCCGTGGAATAGCAAACTGGTTATTAACAGGATCGCAAGTTAAACCGGCGCTAGCACCGGCCCAGAACTAAAACCTGGTTTACGTTGGCCCTGGTGGAGTAGTGCAGTGCTGTACCTTGGCCAGTCTGCCCATCTGGTCCTCTGTCAGGCTGCTGCTGGTGCGTCCCGGTGTGGTGGTGGGTTCCCCTCCGTCCCCCTCCACACCCGGCCAAACCTTCAGGTCATGCATCCCTTGTCGGAACATACTAGAGGAAGACAGAAGAAGGTGTTTGATTTTGCACTTCTACATAAAAATATCATTAAATGCAGCTGTGAGGAGTCAAAGCTGATTCTTTAACCTGGCAACAGAAACACAGATCTTTCTAACATTGTTTTATTCTATTATTAAGTAATGGTGTGAGGTGGGACTCACCCATATTTGCCAAACAGAGTGACAGTGGTTCCACCAACAGGGACAGCTTTGCCGGGCCCATAGATGTCCCACACTGTGAGGGCGACCTGGGCACTTTGAGGAAGGTCCGGGTACTTGACCGGCAGCCGGAGCCACTCGTTCCAGCTGCACAGGACAGCGGGAGAGGAGAGAGCAATGTATAGTAGAGGAAGTCTTTTTTTGGGAAGCGGTTTTTACCTAATTATAAACAGTGCAGGGAATATTTTTGGGGATTTCTTTTGCCTAAAATGTATAGAGACAGGATAGACACTGACCCAGGGCAACACTACTGCAAAGAGCTGAAGACTTCATCTATTATTGTCTGCTTTACTAATTTAATATTTAGACCTAACTGAAAAAATGCCATACTGAAAAAAGCTTCATTTTAACAGTTCATTATCAGTGTCATACATCAGATGTAATATATGCAGAAACAAACAGAAAGAGAGCCCGGTTCTTACTTCCAGCGTGTGCTGAAGGCTTTGTACGAGGTGCGGACGGGCAGAGCGAGAGGTTTTCCTTCAGCGAACACCTGACAGGTGACGTAGAGGTCGGAGCAGTTCTCCTGGTACAGGCCGGAGAACCGCAGCATGGGGTCCTCCAGCAAAGCTTTGTAACTCTTCTGCTCTCGCTTCCCTTCTAAACTGCCTCTGGAAGAGATGAGACAAGGTAAGGAGGTGAGGACGATGCTGTTTGCTGATGTTATAATATGTAGGTTTGTGTTTGTTTTTTTCTTAAAAAATTTAAATCCCCATTTAAAGCCTAAATGTCCTCACTTTACAAAAATGTCCTTACTCTACAAAAATGGTCCTGACGAAGACTGATAAACAAGTTCACACACAGCAAACATAACGAGCAGCATCCTGTCAAGTCACAAGATCTAGATTAGACATCGCTTGAACAAAAAGCGACTCATTCAACGCACAAACTTACATCTTAAGTTGAACGTTGATGTCCATGTCACAGCTGTAAACATAGTTGAATTTATCAGTGTCCATCTTGCGACGGGAAGACACTAATTTCAGAACATAAACCTAACGACTTCAACATGAAATCCCGGACGGTTATTTGAGACTTTGCGACAAGGCCTCGGCTCAGCACAACACAACAACCCTCTTTTTAAAGCCCCCCGCTTAAACCACTACTCGCACGAATAGCTATGTTATCGGCCCGTATTTAGTTGTAAAAATATAGCTTTGAATGGCCTGTATTCACGGTAATAACATAATTTAAACGGCTGTCTCGCCGGTCATGATTTGATATTTTTTGATGGCTACACAACAACACAGCATAAACAGAAATCTACTGCCAGGCTAAAGGAGTCGATTGTCGATGCAGTGCGATTGGGTAATGTAAGTAGGCAATCATTGTATCGTGTATTGATTATTATAGCCTGACGAGATCAAGGAGGAAGTAGAGAAGAGGCGGAGTTAACGTAACGGCATGCTTATTAAAGGGACAGTACACCTAAAGGAATCATGTTGATAAAGCTTTATTTTGTCTATTAGAATTAATATTCTGTATTGAAATTATATAGTATAATGCGGTGTTTTGTCCTAGTAGGAATAATAAATGTTTGGTAAGTGAGCTTTAAAATGCAATAATATACATAATATATTATCTATCTATCTATCTATCTATCTATCTATCTATCTATCTATCTATCTATCTATCTATCTATCTATCTATCTATCTATCTATCTATCTATCTATCAATCCAAATTGTATACAATTTACTCTGGTGTGTATTTATTTGTAGGTTATTAGTAGTGCCACTAAAATCAAATCACATTTAGATATTTGTATGGCACAAGAGAGATACAGTAGCCTAACCTATTCTCCACTATGAAAGAAAATACTTGATGCATATGATCAGGTACATCTTAGGTAATGTGAAAATACATTCTAGGCATAGGCTACTATTCACAATTGCACTGAGCTAATTTTTTTTCTGAAAGTTATACAATTTTAAATTAATTATATCAAAATAAGACATTTTTACAGCATGAATTTGCCATGGAACAGTTTGTCTATATGAAAGATATGTATTTACAATTTCGAAATCCCAACAATAACAGTCCTATTCCTCCTCTCACACCAAACACGATGACAGCACCATGCTCTTCCAGACAGGACGTTATCCCCTGTATTAAAACACACTCGTCACCAATTAAGTTCATAAGCATGAAGGGCAACAGGCGTGTGACAGGAAATTCTTCATCTTTGGTTTTCGGTAAATCCCTCCCTTTTCGTCATGAATGACGACAACTGGTTGTCAAAGTCGGGGTGGGGACTCCTTGTTGACCCAGAGGTCAACACATACCTAGCTTTAACTTAACGAAGCAAATGTGCCTTTAAAACACCATAAGTAACAGAATCAGAATCTAAATAAGAATCAGTTTAAGAGGAAATTGACCTCTGAAATATTATAATTACCTATGTTATATTAATGATAATAATATATTCGATTTATATAGCGCTTTCCTCGCACTCAAAGCGTTATACATTGTATTATGTCAATGGCAACAGTACTTGAATTGCAACAAGTGTTTGTATAGAAACAAAGTACAGAGATGGGACTGTGAGTCATATGAAGAATGAAGAAGCACCCCAGACGGGTGATAGACCTATCAACACTACTGTGGGGTAACCGAACAGAAAGGCACGTCAAACACCCCAGGTTATGGGACCCCGGGGCCCTGAGAGGATTTTTCCAATGATCTCGCACCTCAAAGCTTCAGAAACAACTGGAAGAAAATGAGCTAATGTTCTGGTTGGCCTAAGGAGCCGCATTGTCAGGTCAGATTTTATATTTTTGACATTTTGTTTTTGTTCTTTTGGATAATTTGTGAGAGAAGATGACACACAGTTTCCACTGCAAGGCACACAACGTAATTGGATTTTTGGGGCTGATTCAGCTTCCTGAAATCAAGGATATCCAAGCCAAATTATGTAAACAAGCGCATGGGTTCTTAGTTCACATCTCTTGTATTAAAATAGTTATACATTAATACTGGAAAAGGGTAAATAAATTACAATTTTTTTTTTTTTTATTGTTCAAAGTTGAACTTGAAGACTAATTTCCTGACCTTGAAAATAGGTTTGACAATGAGCACTGTTAAAAACAATAAAACAACGTTGATTAGAAAGATACAAACAATAACAAGAGTTTTGGGTCAAATGTATTGGAGCAGTTCAACATTTTGTCAAAATGATTTTTACTCTCATTTGTCTGGTAAATTAGAGCGGGAACCAGCAGACGCTTAGCTTAGTTTAGCACGAAGACTGGAAACAGGGTGGCAAGCTAATGTCAGATTATCTCATATTTCCATTGATCCCTGCTATGAAGACGTTAATATAGTAAGTATATTATTTAATGTATAATTATAGGTTAAAGTCATCATATGTTGGGGTTTGACGTCATCAACAGCAATGCATATACATTTATGTTTATAGACCATTGTCTGTGTGTGTGTGTGTTCAGCTGAAAGGAAAAACCAGCGCTGCTCGTCATATATTCTCCTTGTATCTGAACTGGAAGGAGAGATGATCGTCATTCTTCCACAAGATATTCCTACTAATCTCCCATAGGTGTTGGACTGGATTGAGATCTGGTGACGTATGGTATGTTTTTTCCACTCATTTTTCAAGGTTTCCCCCTGTGATTAAGTCATCAAAATAACACACTGATTGGAGCAATCAAGAGTTGAAACCATCCCGCTTGGATCAGCTGAAGTGCTTTTAAAGGTGGAGTTGTCGATTCTGGAGAATGGTTGTTAATTGTCAAAATACTTTTTGTCAAAATCAGTGAATATCTCCTCACGATCTGCTACCTTTCGATACTGTGTGTGCAAAAAAAACGTGTTTATACCCAGCCTAGGCTCGGTAAACTGGTAAACAAAGGGTATGTTAACAAAGGGGTCCCACCGTTGCTAGCAACATGCCCGTTTACTGAGCCTAGACTTTGTATTCACACTTGATTTTTTTCAGTGCACACACAGTACGGACAGGTAGCATATCGTGAGGAGATATTCACTGATTTTGACTAAAAGCTATTTTGACAATGAGCATTCTGCAGCATAGCTGACTCCTTTAACTCTATATTTCCAGTAAACAAATGTGATTTCTCAATTTTCAGTGTTGTCAAAGATCATGTATTCGACATGTTGCATAAGTCACATGCATCTTCGGTTTCTGGACAGCGGCCTGGCCGGCAAAAACCCATACGAGAGTTTTGAATGGTGATGCTGCATGTTTAATAATTCCAACCCACCCCACTTTCTCTCTCTCTCTCTCTCTCCCTCTTCCTCTCTCCCCCCCCTCCCCCCATCTCTTAGTCACTGCATGGATGTGTCATTGTTTCTATCACTTCGGAGGTCCATGCCCGCTGAAGCGCAGCGAGGTGATCTCCAGAGTGCCAAACAGGCGCCAAGATACAATACAAGACCCCCCCCCCCACACACCACCACCACCACACAAACCACCACCCACCCACCCTCCCCATTTCCCCGATGGATGGCACCGCTCACACCTTCCCCAGCCAGCCAGGGCCTGTGTGGGCCACATGACGGAGGTGCTGACCCCACCTCCACGCCGCGCTCGTAAAGCCTCACAATATATAAATAAGGCAGCAAAGGGACAAGAGGAACCAGAAGCTGACCTGACCAGACCAGACCAGACCATATGAAAATGAAGATGGAGTTTGCCAGAGTTAACTTGGTACTAGCTGCTGCAGGGTTCCTTCTGTGGACCAGTGGGTGCTCTGCTGCACCCACAGAATGCCACTTCAACTCCAGAGGTAAGATTCCTGGGCCCATAGACCTAACATTGCCTCAATGAATAATGTATATGTATCTCTCCATTCTTCTCTCTAACTTGATGCTTGACTGCTATGTGTTCCAGCCCTGTGTGTGTTCGAGGGAATCCAGTACTCGCTGGGTGAGACCTGGATGGATAACGCCTGCATGCAGTGCACCTGTCTGCACCCTGTCGGAGTGGGTTGCTGTGAGACGTGAGTACACAAACAACCAGCGGGGTTTGGTGTCCAGATGCTCGCTGTTACTGTACTGTAGACAGATTTAGAGACACTGGACAGTAAAACAGTCAAAGTTACTTCTAAATGTGTGTGTCATCATGGGGACAAATTATTCAGTTTCTTTACTTGAGTAAAATGAAAGAAATGCTTTGTTTAAAGTCCCGCTTCCAAAGTTTACCCTAGATTCAGCAACATGTATCAAAGTGGTAAATGTAAATGTAGTCATGATGCTGATGTAGAATAGAGCATTTTCTGAGTTTTTATATATTACATGTGTGTTATATTACTGTTTCAAAATTATAACTAATGTAAAAACCATTTGAATAGTTGAGCTCACATGTCTACTATTTAACTATTAAATAAAGGCAGTTGAATGAAAACTATAGTGAATAGCCTAAAGTGGAAGTAATCAATCAAGGATTTAAGTAGTCAAAGCTGTACTTTACACAGAGGCATTAAAGTAAGAGTAAATGTACTGATGTACTTTCCAGCACTTGCATTATCAAATTATTAAAGAACATTTTGCATGCTTTTATTTATGCCCTTTCCTTGGAAATATTGACAACATTTTGGAAGATTGAAACCATAGCCTACAACCTGTTGAATTTGCTACAGGTGAAACCAGATAAGAAACTGATTTAAACAGTGTTAGGAGTTAGCTGCCCCTATTTCAAATATTGAGGCAGTTGTTTGGCCATATTTGCTTTGAAAACTGTAAAAAAAAAGAAGGAAAAGCCATTCAGTCTGTTATCCTTTATCTCAATAATAACCGTCCAGAGTGCATCGTCCGGTGGACTTCCCAGCGTACTGTGAGGTGCGTGTGGAGGCGGTGACCTGTAAAGTGTCCCTGGTCCAGGCAGCCGACCCGCGCCTGCCCTGTTCCCCCGGTAACGACATACAGGACCCCAGCCACGGATCGCTGCAGCTGCAACAACAGCTGGAGGGGTAGGACACTGCTACGACCGGCAACTTTGGGTTCCATCCGCATTGCCCGTGAAGCCAATACTCACTATAGTTACATATCAGTATACCGTATTTTATACACATTCTGTACTTATATGAAACTTTTAACAGCATCTGTGATTTTTGGGGATATTCTTATCAATGAAGGAAATGTGAGTGAACGATTGTCTGTGAAAATATATTTAAAGTTAAACTGCAGTATTTATCCGGCAGAATATTTTGACACTGAGCACCGACTGATGTACCACGATAACACATTTAGGAACAAATAAGGAAGTCTAGACAAAAAAAACATTACCTTTGTATGTAGTTCAGAAGCTACATACTGAAAGAAGTTTATTGTGATGCATACATGTTGTTTGGTGAGTTTTTAAAGCTATAGATTCTACACATCTGGACATGTGGAGGCTTCTCTCGTAAACATTTTGGTGACATTTTTATATCAATACAAATGCCATTTTTTTATTAATCCAATAATGACTTATTGTAAATATAACCAAATATATATGGACAGTAATATATATAACGATTCCTGTTGAATTGGATCTGTTCTCTGCTGTAACTCATTTACCCTCCAAATAAAACAATCTTTGTTTCTGAAAAGTAAATGTTTTTGTGAAGTAATGACTTTCTCACACATCAAATTTAATCCACACTTTTAATTCCATTATTCTCTGGTGATATTTACATTGCAATACAGCCTTTTCTCAAGCTCAAAGAAAAAACATTTTAACAGTAAAAATATGTTTCAATAATAAACCGTTGTTTCGTAAAATGAGAAAAAGCAAGTTTATAAAGTAGTCGCAAAGTGAGACAGATACAGACATGCACGTCAACAACAGAGATCGTTGCACTTGATAAAATGTCAATATTTGTAGATTTGCCAAAAGCGAAGATGTTTTTAAAGTTAAAATAAACTGACAAAGGCAAAAAAAGGTTGAATACTTTACATATGGAATCCATCACTGGCTTTGCATATACAAGGGAAACAACAACAACAAAATGCAGCTTTGTTTGTTCCTCTGTAATCACATTTCTCATCTGGAAAGAAAAATAAGTCACTATATCTCTCACATACAAACTCACTCACACACCTGTCGATACCCAAGAAACACAATATAAACTCTTGATTATCTCACGATCACAATCTCACACACATTAACACACACACACACATTAACAAACACACACGATAACACACACACGTCAAATTTTAATGCCGTTTGTCCCGCTGAAGTGTGACATGTAGGATGCCAAGGCGGGGTTTGTGGGCATCACTTTGATGGGCAGGTCCCAGCTGAAGGTGTCCACGTCGACATGCTCCGCCCCAGCCCAAACCGTGACCTCTGATTGGTTCTGCAGGACTGTGGGCGGTTCCATAGGCTCCCGAGCCGTGACAAACTCAAAGTGCAGGCGCCACCTCAGCATCACTGTATGAGCAGAGTTATAATGTTGGTTGTTAAGTTGAGTGGGATAAATAAAAGTGTTTTAATTAATGATGATGTGGAGTTAGAAAGGAGACTGATATTCTGGGGACGATCTGATACACTGGCAATAACATGGGTCTAAATAATCTTTGTTTTAAATAAAATACTCAATAAACCAGAATTTTTCAAACTTTTCACTTACAGGTAAGTGTACAAAAAACTCCACAGGGTGCGTTCGGCTAAAATTGTTATAGAGTTATAAGGTTTTTACTTTATCTGTGTTGATTTTTAAATGCTAGAAGACTTTAAATTGCAAGCATGGCCTACAAATAAAAATAGTAAAATTGACATATGTTGTCTAAATATCACTAGCGATGTCACATTTTAAAAGAAACAAACACATTTCAGCCTTCTGGTGACTGACCTATATCAGTGCTGAACCCTGGTGTGACATTCAGGGGGATCGGGATAGAGAAGTGGCTGTTGGCGGTGTGGAGGCACGACTCCATGTGTCGCCCGTGTCCCGTCACACTGATGGGCTGCCCGGGACGCCGCTGGTAATGCTCCTGGATCTCCTCCTCATTCTGAAGGCTCACTGAATACTGCAAATATATAAACACACAAATATATTTAATGGGATATTATAATTGATTAAATAGGAAAAAAAACTATGTAAAAAAAACAAGAAGTGCAAAAGCACCTGCAGGCAAGGAATGTCTCCTTCGGAGAAGTTGAATGTTCCGATGATGTCTTCTCCTAGTCTGTAAACAGTCTTGAAGATGCAGAACTTTGCCACTTTCCCACGCATGTTGGTGATATTAAACATGTCTGGACCAAACAAAGAGACATGGGTCAAATTGACACTTATGGAATGGACTCCAGCCAATCAGAATTGAGTATTCACCAAGACCATGGTATAAAGTGCTTTAAAGAACAGCAAAGAGCAGACAGAGAGGTGACTCACGTGGGCAGCGTCTGGAGGTAGTGATCATCAGCATGTCCAGCGCTCTCTCTAAAGGCTGAGCGTCCCTGCGACTCGCGTCCTCTTCCTCCAGGAACGGGTTGGAGGGGCACACCTCCTCGTCCTGGGGAAACGGAGGCTCCGGCATGCCTTCAGGTAAGATAGGAAAAGGATTTCACAGTGAAAACATTTTTCTAAGTCATTTGCTAAACTGTTTTATTTTCCATGGACCAAAGAGGACGGTAAATCGCAAAACAAACTGCTACAAACTGAATATACAAAGCATTTTATTTTTCAACCAGCATTTACTGTATGTTGTTGTTGTAGTTGTCCTGTCATGTTAAAGCAGAAGAAAACATTTCCCCCTTCTGGCTGTGGTATGAAAGCAGAAGTGATGCACCTGAATAGTATTCAAACATTCCTCTCACCTTGCAGAACCAGCACTCTGAAGGGAACTCGGAGCAGTTTGATGGGAGAGTTGACCCTCTGGCAGCCGATGGTCAGTTTGTAGACGTACTTCACCGCCTGGCCGCGGAAACTGGGAGGGCCGTCTACGGGGACGACCTCACTGTAGGAATCTGTGAGAGAGTGAGTATGCATGTTAGACTGCTAGAATAATGCACAGAAACAAATCTGTTCCTTTATACATGAATTGTTACATCCTGGGTAAAAATAACAGATATGAAAAAAAAACATCTCTATAAAACCTTTATTTTCAATTTAATATCAATTCGTCATAGTATTACAACACTTAAAAGAGTAGAGTTGACTTTTTTATGGATCTCAACTTTTTTTTGTACATAAATGTAAACACATACAGGTTTTGGTCTCCCCGGGGTCCAGGCGTAGGTCACAGAATAAAATCTTAGGTGGTGTGTCCAGCACACACTGCCCTCGCTCTCCTGCAGAAGAAAGGCGTTGAGGCGTTTTGTGGTATATTATAAATATAATAAATACTTTATTTTAATGTATTGCAATGTTTTCATACTGTTTTCATCTGTTTTTCACATATTTCATTGTATCCTCTCCCCCATTCACCTCTGCTTGGAATAAGCACGGTGTTGCTCTCAGCCTGGACGTCCTGTTTGTTGCCCTGCGCCGGCAGCGCCACTCTGCCCTCACTGGCGTGGAACTGGCAGTGGATCTGTGCACTGGCCCAAGCCAGCATCTCACTGAGACAGAGACAGAAAACAAGGGGTCACACACCGGCATACACAGAGCCTTGCATCACATGATCTGGGTTCATATGGGGTCACAAGACACTAAATATCAACCAAGACAATAATATAAAAATCACAGAAAAAACATGCTGTTTTTCAGGAATACCTTAGTATTTGAACACATCAGTTACGAGAAGTAAGGCACCACCAGGACCTTTGTCTTCTATCTAAATTATTTGGAGTAATCTTTCTGGGACTAATGAAAGAATATACTTCTAGAAACTTTGCTTTCAAATTTGTTAAATATTTATGGTACACTTTCAAATTCAGAGAGAGGAAGTGGCCCCTTCGGATCTGCGCCTGGTGCAGTGGTAAGGAGTTAAATCGTACCTGCTGGCCGAGGTGGAAAGGTGGGACATCGGGTTGGTGAATGTTATGAGACACTCCATGAGTTCCCCGGCGAGAAACACGGGGCCTCGGGCCATGGAGGCCACCACCTCGATCATCTGCAACGTTGGTTTAAAAAACAATAACAGGGCGACGTTACCAAAAATAATGATTTCATCAAACATTCATATGGAACATAAAATGCATATTTGAAGGATATACTTTGTTTTGTTAGATAATCATCATGGGGATCCTGCAGTTTTGGGTCAGGAGTTAACTTGTTTGTTCCTGCTGTTTTAAAGGCTTATTTACACACACACCTCGGCCTCAGACGGTCCTTCGGACGTTGTTAGATCCACAGGCGCCCCTAACTTCGCTCCTGGTACAAAACAACACAAAATATGTCCGTCTTCCAGAAGAACCGAGCATAGCTTAGCCAGTTAGCATTGCAGCTACAGTAAACAAAAAAATATCACAGTAGGTTGTCAACTTCCGCTGCTGTACGACCAATAACCAACCAAGGAAAAACAAAAATCCAAATTAATAATAAAAAAAACAATCAGGAGGCATACACTTTAAATACATATTTTTGCTATAATGCTCTAGTGGTTTTTAAACCTTAACTAAACATCCAAAAAATGAATAAAACAGCATTGTATAATTCCAGTGATATTTTTTGGTCGGCCACACAGAAGACGTCCCGTGGCACGGTAAATGAGAGATAGACTGTTGCTATGGTAACTAGCAGGGAGGCGTACGCTAAATATCTACATAAAACATTTATTTTTGTGTATTTACAATACACTTTCCATATAAATAGTTTTATGACACTTTTATATGTTGTGTTTTTAACAAAATGTGTCGATGGTTGTCAACTTGAGGGTGAAGTAAGGAGTGGGGATGAATACAACCCCCCCGTTTTACTCCAAATGGTACAGGCTCGGCAGCGGCTTCCCTGATACCTCGTATTTCTATCCATGAGTACAGCTTGTCAGGCATCGTTTACTTCCAGTCTTTTCGCCAAGTCCAACTCAATTAACTGGTAAACAACTTTCATTTATTTGATGATTAATTTATGGCATAGCTAGTGGCCTGGTTGCGGTCTTGGTTCTGCCAATGTTAGGACAAGGGAGTTGTCCATAGGCTGCCTGAGAGAAACTGTAACCTGAGAGACAACACCCAGGGTTGGAAAACATACTATTAGCATGTTGAGCTAGCAGAAGCTACATGGTTCTGACAGAGGTCGGTTTGCTGCAGCTGTACCTGTGTGATGACGCCGTCGCTCCGGCATTTAAAAAACAATACTATATGGCTTGATATTGACCCTCCCGTAAGAACATCAGGTAAATTCTGACCACCACAATTGTTGCTTTATTCTGTTTGATGTATTTGTAGGCGCCCCGGCTAAATGAGTGAAATCGGCATCCTCGGTGCATCCTGTCGGTGTTTAGCTGTCATCCATCCATGCATCCAGCTACGTCCGGACTGGGTCAGCTCTCAGTAGACGGAACAGGAACACACACAAGGTGGTGGTGAAGCACATCGCTGCAAAATAGTCACTAAAAGGAAATGAACATCTTGTGGCTTTGGACTGTAGTAATCTTATAATGGCACTGGGACCGCCTACCTGAAAGAGCATTTATTTACCTTACCCGTCGGTCCCTGTCCCACTGGTATTTGGAGCTTGACAGTTGAGAACCGGTTTACCTCACAGGAATGGCTCCATGCGGCTAACTCAAAGCCTACTCTTAGTAAAATCTAGGTCACTTGTTGCCACCCTCTCGGTGTTTTTGCCCCACGGTGAGAGCAAAACTAAACTGACTCGGTTGGCATTAAAGGTGGGGTCCACCTCAAGTTTCTTTCTTTCACTACTTTGAGCGTCTACCTGCTTAAACGTAAAAATGACTGCTGCAGACTGGGGCGAGAAATCCACGGCGGACCTCATGAGCAGGTATGTCTCAAAGGAGATGGGATACGGGGTACCCAAGGAGGGCTGGCGCATCTGTTTGGCGCACGAGTTCAAGGAGAAGAGGAAACCCTTTCAAGCGAAAGATGTGTCGCTCTCCAACGTGGTGGAGCACCTGGGCCTCGGGATCAGGTGAGACCTTTATACTTTAGACCTATATACTGTGGGTGAGACACGTTCACTGTCTGTCCGCTCACTTTAATGGTATAAACAGAGACTAAAGATTGAGATAAGGATCACCAAGAAGTGATTTTACACTAGGAATTGTTTTTCCTATACCATGATGTTTACACTCTGCACGCCGGAGAGATATTTTCCCCCCACGTCATCATAGCAACCATTACTCCAGTCCATACTATTTTAACACATTTGCATTTTTCCATGTTGCGGTGCATTGCCTGGGGAGGCATCAGCATATAGTGTCATATATCTCAATGCACTACAGAGAGATTTCATGTTGCAAGCCTGACTGGAAATGGTTGATGCTGCTACATTTGCAAACTGACCACAGTTAAATTAAACCGGGTAATTGTGTGTGTGTGTGTGTGTGTGTGTGTGTGTGTGTGTGTGTGTGTGTGTGTGTGTGTGTGTGTGTGTGTGTGTGTGTGTGTGTGTGTGTGTGTGTGTGTGTGTGTGTGTGTGTGTGTGTGTGTGTGTGTGTGTGTGTGTGTGTGTGTGTGTGTGTGTGTGTGTGTGTGTGTGTGTGTGTGTGTGTGTGTTAATGCATTTCAAACTGATAACCATATCTTATTGCCTTGGTGTCTTTATGTTTGTCAGTGTTTATGCACTTTGGTTTGCCATTTTGTTTAGTGTATTCAAGTCAAGTGCAGATGGATAGTTGTTGGTGTTTCTTTCCTTTTGTTTTTGCTTTTGTTATTAACCGTATGAGCAAATTAGACAGTACACAAAGGTTAAAATCTGTAAAAAAGAGAAACTAAAATGTAGTGGACCCTTCTCTTTAAAGAGGTATAACTCTGTTTCGGAATTCAACAAATGCAGGGAGGCTGTGGCATAGTCACAAACATGATGTGTCTTTTCTGGCTGCTATCTCAAAATCTTTGCAGCCGTATTAGTCACCCTACAGCTATGGAAAAATCCAGCAGTGACCTCAACATTTGTTGATCTGGTCCCGTTTGTTCCCTCAATAACCTGCTGACATCTGAGACGCTAAAGTAACACATTCTGCATTCTTTGGTGGAATTTTTCGGGCGCTGAGCCAGCAACAATTTATCGGAGTGATGGTATTGATTCCCGAGAGTGTGTCTTGACTGTGGACTGGTTGGCTTGTATGTCAGAGTGAGTCAGTAATCCGTCCTTTCGTCTGTCATCAGGCCTGCACTTTACTGATTTGGACCGAATGTGTTATTTGTCGCAGTGAGCTTGAGGAACAGTCATAATAAGCACAATGTCCTGAGACTGTAACGAATACAGGCTCTACTTTTATCTATTTATTTATTTTCATCTTCTTCACATATAACACATGCAGGACAATGTAATTTTATCACCGATAAGGTATTGTAAACATCCTGGTATTTCTGTGTTAAGTGGTACATTGCTCCGCGGCAGGGGCGTAGCACCAAATTCTGGGCCCCTATACATTTCAAATGTCTGTTGTCTGGTTGCTAAACAAACACTCAGCACCCTTCATTATCAATGCTGGGAAATACAAAAGACACTGACGTTTTCCTCATTTATCATCCTCAGTGGGCTTAATCGCTATGGCAACTTTTGTTGATTATTGTACAGTACTGTGTGTGATTGTCATAACAGTTGGAGGGAGGAGAATGTTCAGACTGTGGTTAAAAACGTACGATTAAAGCCACATAGAGCCAGGCCATCAGCTATACATCATGTGAGTGAGAAGTGAAGCATTGTAGGATTATTCATTGATTGGTTGTTATATCAGGGCGTAGGGAAGCTCCCTTATCTGACATAATGGCCACTTCCACTTCCATAAAAAAAAGTTATGGAATAAAATGTTTCCTTTTCCTGGGGAAACACCTGCTACATAAGTGACACAGAAATAGTTGTTGAACCGGCCATTTTTAGATTCAGTCATTTTTATGAAGTTTGTACTCTTAGTCAGGCCAAATAAATCAGCCCCAAACCACAGACTGACTACCAAAAGTGCTGGTAATTGTAAAACAGTTGTACATATTTTTTAGTTTGTTTTGAGCAAAGTCAAACTCAAAATTCAATCTGGTTGTAAGCGGCTTTATATTTGGCTTATTAGTAGTTAACCTAATACAGTATGTCTGAGTAGGCCTTAGAGCAAAGTTCAGATCATTACAGGCTGTGACGTTAGCTGGGATCTACAGAGCATTGGGCTGTGTGTGTGTGTGTGTGTGTTGCAGTAGCTGTTTGAAGCTTTTTGTAACGTGGCACTAATTAATATTTCACACAGCAACCCCCTGGCGCGATAGCGAGCGCTGCACCCTGACACTTCTTTCATTCAGATAAAGTCGAGCTGACCCTTTGACTTCATTCTCCTCGTCTGACAAATGCTTCCTTTATGCAGTCGTACAATCGCCTCTTTAAGTGCGTGTGTGTGTGTGTGTGTGTGTGTGTTCCAGCTTTTGGCTGAGATTGCTGAAGGTTTGGAAGCAGTCACATAATGTTTACTAATGGTACGTGTGCTTCTGATGGTTAATGGTAAACTAGTCTACCCTAGTTTAACCCTTTAACACATGACTGTTTTATGTGTGCGTGTTGCCTTCACAGGACTACGAATAATTGTTGGTTACACGCTTAATTTACACACTTCCTATATTCCTCACATGCGTCTCTCCAGTCATGCCTGTAAGGTAACTAATTGGTGTCCTTGATTCTGTGTATATGTCCTTTTACAGATATCTAAAATGGTGGTACAAGAAGACCCAGGTGGAGAAGAAAGCTCCATTCATAGACATGTTTCGTGCTCAACCCTTGCGTCAAATATATGGTGAGTTCAGGTATTTGAATCTGATTTTTAAGTGGACAAGAGAAATCTTTTATTGAATTATTGTTTAATCTAATCTCATGAACCAGATTTTCCTCTCGTACAGAAGTTTGGATTGTCCATTCATCATCTGACCTTTCTCTAAATTTGACAGCGTACTCTTAATTTTGCAGGTGCTCCACTCGGCGGTATCGGGGGAGGAACCATCACGAGAGGGTGGAGGGGGGAATTCTGCAGATGGCAACTTAACCCTGGGATGTACCACTACAAAACAGTCACAGCAAACCAGGTGTGTAATAACTGAACATGTGAAATAAGGACTGACTTAGTTCAGGATGCTTATGTGGCTTGATATATTTTGGTTCCTTATTTTAATCTCAGCAAACAAAGCCAACAATTACTCCTGCGGTCATAGTTTACACAGTTGATAAGTAGACTTGAATAGAGCTTGGTAAGTTGCTATAAAAACTCAATACTCCGGCTGGACTGCTTTCCTATTTCAATGACTAGTCCAGGTTTAAAGGTGCACTATTTTATTTTTAATTTTTTCATTTGCAGAGCATGCAGTTGATTTACTCCTACATGTGATTTTTGGTTTTGGATCATTCTAGCATCATAGAAAACAATATATTGAGGCACCTGAAACCAAACCTAAGGCCCCCTAGAATATGATTGTAAACCAAACTGTGGGCCCTGCTGCTGTAAACAACAACAGTGAAACAATATCTTTTCAGTAAGCTTTCTAACTTCCAACATTGTTCCAGGGATCCTATTTTCTTGTGAGGAAAGTTTATTTATCCGGTTATGAAAGTATACCTCGTATACCTCAGAACATGTTCGCTTCATTGACACATCCAAAGTTGCATAGTGCTCCTTTACGTGTGGCAGTAAACTAGTAAGTAAATTGACCACTTCATGTCTTTTCTTCCTTTTCTCCCTATGTCTTAGTTCACAGTGTGTTTGCGTCGCGGTGGTCAAACGGTTTACCAGCAGGTGCTCTCTGTGGAGCGCCCCCCCACACTACAGGGCTGGAACTGGGGCTACTGCGGAGAGTACGCCTTCTACCACGCCCTGTACCCCCGAGCATGGACCGTCTACCACCTGCCCGGACAGAACGTCACCCTAACCTGCAGACAGATCTCACCAGTCATCCCCCATGACTACAAGGTAAATTAAAAAAGAAATGCGTAAATAATATAAATGTATAAAATAAAAAGAAATGCTTAAAAAAACTGAACAAATGTGTATATAAAATATTTTTTATTTTTTAAATAAACATGGAGTAAATAAATACAATTATAAATAATTAATACTTGATATTTACACAGGACATCATTTAAAAAAAATCTTGATTTATTTGGTTCACTTACATTTTTAAAGTCCTCTATTGCCATTTCCATATGCCAATGCGTTAGACGGCCCTTACTCTGAAATATAAAGTGAAATACACATTTTTGTATGGTTTATGACAACATTCTACTTCTATAAAAGCTTTTCGACCACCGATCACCCCTCCTCTCAGGACTCCAGCCTCCCGGTGGCAGTGTTTGTGTGGGACATAGAGAACAGGAACGACTACGCTCTGGACGTCTCCATCATGTTCACCATGGTCAACGGGACCATGCAGAAGGACGACAAGAGCGGGGGACACTGGAACGAACCATTCCACCTAGAGAAGGAGGGGCAGGCTGTGTCTGGGGTCCTGCTCCACCACTGCACCACAGTCAACCCTTACACACTGTGTATCGCAGCCCGGCAACAGGTCAGAAAACTCCGATTTTAGATATGATTTTGTTGCAATTCCAGGTTTTTTTTGTAGGCAGTTGCACAAGAATGAAAAGGTTATTAATATTTTAACAATAGTTTCTGTTATCAGCTCTTCTGACAAGCTGTGGTATTAATGAGCATTAGGTGGTGGATTTACCAAAGGTTTGGTGTTTTGTGTGCACATTTGAACAGCCTGATAAGTCGGTCAGTCACCAGACAGCCTTCAGTCCAAAGGGAACCTGCAGTGAACTGTGGAGCGACCTCATCACAGACGGACGCCTGGACTCTCCAACAGGTCGGTGTCTGAAGTTGTTGGTGACCTGTGATTCTGTTGTGTGGTGTGATATAAATGTATAACTCTATATACTGTGTAAAGTTTTGAGTTTGATAGTGATGCCATAAACAACCAGTGCTAACCTCCCTGTATACTGGCTATCCTCCCCTCCTTCTACGAATCACCTCTTTAGGACCCAGCCCACCCACCCCTAAGGCAGAGCAGGTGGCGGCGGCGTTGGCAGCTAGCTGCTCGGTGCCGGCTCAGGGCCACAACAGCCTGGAGTTCTGCCTGGCCTGGGACATGCCCACCATCACCTTCGGCTCCAGGGAGAGGGAACACACCAGGTGGGTTCAACATGAGAGAAAACATGAATACAGCACATTGATCAATATATCCCTTTCCCTGCTTCTAGACTACATTTGCCTAGTTAACAGATAGATAACAACCTTTTCAAATGATGTTCAATGTCATCTAATCGAAATAAATGTTTATTTAGATCAAAATACAAGGGGGTGCCCTTAGCTCAGTTGGTAGGGCGTCCCCCCATGAGCCTTGGCCAGCAGCGGACCCGGGTTCGATTCCAGCCCGCGGTCGTGCTCTGCATGTCACTCCCCTCTCTGCCCCATTTCAACTCTGTCTCTACACTATCAATAAAGCATAAAAATGCAAAAAAAATAAAAAATATATATATACAATGTTTTCTGTTGGTTGCATTTGTCTGTGCTGTCGTCATCAGTTCATGGCTTTCTTTCTGTTGCCAGGAGATACACTCGTTACTTTGGGACCAAAGAGGACGCATGCCCCTCACTCAGTCACTATGCGCTAACGCACTACAGACAGTGGGAGAAGAGCATTGAGGAGTGGCAGAGGCCCATACTGCAGGACAGGTACTGCAGCTCCTGGCTCTGGAAGCTGAGAAATAAACTCCAGTTTTTTTTAAATCTTAAACCAACAATGAAAAAAAACAATAAATTATAAATGTTTTCCTCTGTGCATTTGCAGTTCCCTCCCCTCCTGGTACAAGTCAGCTCTGTTTAATGAGCTGTACTTTGTGGTGGATGGAGGCACGGTGTGGACGGAGCTTCCGGAGGACGCTGACATCAGCGGGGGTGTGCGCAGTGAGGACGGGGGGCTGCCCGCTCAGCCTGCTCTAGTCAAGGAGTACGGCCGCTTTGCCTACCTGGAGGGTAAGGACCAAGGGAACAGGTTTCAGACAGTTTAGGCCTTTAACAGTTAGTCAAAGAATAGACAAGTTGATGGAATAAGTAATTTTTTTTAAATCAATTCATTGTTTCAGTAACTTTTAAAGCAAAAAAAGCCTAAGATTCAGGCTTTTATTCTGTTTTGTATCATTGTAAAGTAAATATCTTTGGATTTTTGACCAGACATGACATTTTAAGACATCATCTTGTATTCTTATGGGGATATGGGCAACAGAACTTTACAACTTGCAATACTTGTTTTAACACATGTATACATAAAGAATTACCCAGGGATTGGCAAAAGTGAAAAGAGAGATCTTCTTATTAAATGTACTATATGTATTATGTCCCTCATTACTAAGCTTTTATTGTTTCCCAGGTCAGGAGTACAGAATGTACAACACGTATGACGTGCACTTCTACGCTTCCTTTGCACTGATCATGCTGTGGCCCAAACTGGCCCTGAGTGTGCAATACGATATCGGTGAGTGAAGGGCCTGTTATCTAAGAGTTTACATCAGTTTATCAGTTATCTAGGTACTTTAAGTGTGTTGATAAAGACAGTGCAGGTGCCAGATTTTAACAAGATGAATCTCTTCTTAGCCGGCAGTGTTGTCCAGAAGGACCCGACAGAGAGGCTCCATCTGATGAGCGGGCTCTACTCTCCTGTCAAGGCCAAAAACGTGGTGCCTCACGACATAGGAGACCCAGGTAGGAGACGGACCATCTCATTAGTATATATTAAAAGAAATGTTTAGAAATATTGTTTTAGAAAAATATAAAGGGACCTTTTGATTTTTTAAGATTTTTAGTCTAGAACTTCTGTTTTTTTTGTAACAAATGTTCATTGTTTGGTTTTCATTTGGTTTTGTTCCTTAACTAGTAATGCCTAAAATAAAAAGATTTGTAATAAGGGTGGGTATAATCATTTCAAACTTGCGCTTACACCTTTTCGGTACTTTTTTATTTCATGTTTTTTTTTCTTTATTTTTGAAAAAAAATAGTTATTTGTGTATTCCTGATGGAAAACCATTTATATGGACCAAAATAAATGACCACTGCCACTCTGTCCGTAGATGACGAGCCGTGGCAGAGGGTGAACGCCTACCTCATCCATGACACCGCGGACTGGAAGGACCTGAACCTGAAGTTTGTCCTGCAGGTGTACAGAGACTATCACCTCACACAGGACACTCAGTACCTGAGGGACATGTGGCCCGTCTGCCAGGTACAGCTCACCCATGGGCTCTTAATTGTATCGCATGTTAATAGTGGTCAGTAATAGCCCTCATTGTTAATCGTTAGGCCATTTATTTAAGGCAAAAATAATTAAATGAATACAAAACAATTCTAAATTTGTAGTTGAAATTTTACCCTTCCATACTTGAGCCTAATTGAAAGGCTCCACCACACTCCCAGACTACGTCACCAATACACATGGCCGTATCATTAAAAATATATATACGGTATTTGTTATATTTGTGACTTTTAAGGGTCCTTTTTTGAATATAGATCTCAATTACATGAGATTATTTGTAACTCTCTCTGTCTCATTCTGATTGGTCGGCCAGGCGGTGATGGAGTCAGAGATGAAGTTCGACCTGGATGGAGACGGACTGATAGAGAACTCTGGATACGCTGATCAGACCTATGACGGCTGGACTGTGACCGGGCCCAGGTGAGTGGATACAAATATATAGATTAAAATAGTCTTTGACAAATGGAAGAATATTGGTTATGCTCAGTACATTAGACTCCCTCCTCTGGGTTTTCTTGCCAACGCCAATCATTTCTGATGTTGTGTTATGCTGAATAAACTATTACTATAAGTGCTATTGTAGTACTTAAGCTTAATGCATTACCATGCCTAGTGCCTTTTGAAATAATCATAATCTATCTACAAATAAGGAACCTTGAGGCAATGAAGCAACAAAGACTATTTTGATTTAATTATTTCCAACTCTTCAATGAATCACACACTCCTCAAAGAAAGACACGATTAAGATAATTGCATTTACGACGACAAGTCTGAATTGAATAGCAGGGATAAGGGAGAGAAGGGAGGAAATGGAAAAAAGCATGACTCATGTATGAACTGTATTTACCAAATGTTTCACTGAAATGTCTCACCAGAGGTTTAAAAGCAAATGGCGTATGTAATTAAAACAAGAAAAAAAAACCTTTGTATTAACATGAAGGTTTGAACTCCTCAGTGATACATAATTATAACAAGGTTCGTTTAACTCAAATTCCACATTGGGATTTTATGCAAACTATATCTGCTTCCCTGTGTTGAGATAGGCAAGAATATTGCAACTTTTCATTGTACATATCTTGTTCTTAGGAGAATGTGAAATGTATATTTCTTGTTTTCGTAGGGAAAAGTATGATATTTTTAAGAAGACAGGCAAGGTAACAAGTGACCTTTAATATTAAGGTAGAATCACTAAAAGTGTTGTATTCAAGTTATTATCCTGAAATATATACATAATTGTGAATTCCTAAGGCCTCTCTGAAAAGGCATGCCTGGGCTTGTCCTGGGACAGGTCAGGGGTGAGAGAGACAAGGGGGGCAGTGGGTCCTTGAGCTGGACACACACACACCCTCATCTTCCCCCCACCCTCTCCCCCCCTAATACACACACCCACTCTCTCTGTCTTCAGACTATTTAAGGCCAGGGTTTTGAGCAAGAAGGTCTGCTGCTGAGGGTTTTTGGGGAAGTTGACTGTTCCACTTTTTTGTTCTTTTAGCATGGACGAAAGACTTAGAAGAAAAACTCGAAAGAAACACTCTGAATCTTTTTGAGTGCAAAATACTTAGAAAAATTCAGTGGAGTTATTTTTTCTTTTCAAGAAGGGGAAGAGGCTCGGAACCAATTCTTCCTTTTCTATTCTGAGAAGTTTGGTAAGGGACCATTTGGGTTATTGATGGGGCTGAGAAAATCGGCCAGAAAAGCGCTATATAAGTCAAGTCCATTTACCATTTACCATTTAACTAATTGATGAACCAGGTTGTAGAATAGCATGGAGTTGAGGTTGAAAAACTGTTGAACCAACTTTTCCTGATTGTTGTGTCGCAAAATCAAGCTTGTCATAGCATTTGAAGATATTCAAATATATATGACAAGATTGAAAGACTCGGCCAACACCCAGAACTATTGAAGTTGTGTAGACAGTGGACAAACTTTTACTCCTGATCTCTTGTGGATCAACCAAATAAACTGTTGAACCAACTTTTCCTGATTGTTGTGTCGCAAAATCAAGCTTGTCATAGCATTTGAAGATATTCAAATATATATGACAAGATTGAAAGACTCGGCCAACACCCAGAACTATTGAAGTTGTGTAGACAGTAGAGCTTTAAAAAACCTGAAGATGAGAATACTCCTGATCTCTTGTGGATTGAAAATGGGAGAACTCATGAACTAAATTCAATGTGAACAAAAGACATACAACACATAAGTTAAGTCTTATACTTCTCTACATATATTAACCACATTAATGGGAGTGTAGGTACTTATTTTCCTTCCTTTCATTTTATTTTATCTTTTCTTTTTATATTGTGAAAGTATAATCTTTTTGTATTGGTTAAATAAAATTTCTTGAAAACGCTATAAACTCTTTGGCCTGAATTTTTAGTTTAGTGTTGGGAACAAGGACCTAATTAGGGTTTTTCTTTAAAGAGATCGCGGCGCCTCTGAGGTAAGCAATTCAAACCTACACTACGGCTACACTACTGATAACAAAGAATACACATCCCATAAACACACTCCTTGAATTAGGAGGGAATTGCATTTATCTATTGGCCTAAGCTCATCCAGGTGTATGAACTTAGTGAGGACTTAACAGTAGTCTTTTGAAGCTAGGGGTAAATGTGAGGTATTCATCCACCAGAATAATTAAAACCTATTATCTAATCTCCTCCTTTCTAAAAACTTATCAAGGATAAAGATCTGAAATCTGGACTTAACCTAGGATAAAATTAGAAGAGACGATTGTAAGGGTCGTTAGGGGATCAACACAGGGGGAGATCTGGAGATAGGCAGGGGTCAAAGGGTAACATGCTTTAAAACCAGAGCCTTTAAGGTAATATATGGTGTGAAGGTTTTTGGTGAAAAGTAAAACCTTTTGGGAATTGTGTAAATCAGCTTTTGGTCTTTGTTTGCCATAAATAAAGAGCAGGGGTCGATGAACACATAAACTTTATAGTGGAACAGGTTTAAACAAGGAACAAACGAACTTGGCAGGCTATATATACACACAAACGTCCTGATATTAATTTAGGGGTGTTTAAATCTGGTGAAGGGAATACCGGCATAATCATTACCTGAGAGAAGCCATGTTAATACATTTCTGGTGTCATTTTGTTCATTTCTCAGTGCGTACTGTGGAGGGCTGTGGTTGGCGTCTCTGTGTATGATGTGTAAGATGGCCAGACTGATGGACCAGGAGGAGACATACCAACGATACAGGGACATCCTGGACAGGGGCAGCGCTGCCTTTGACAAGCTGCTGTGGAACGGTAAGTTAAAACAAAACAGCCATCTGTTCTGTTCAATATGTGTGTGTAAAGTTATAATGCACAACGATCAAATCTCAAAATTGCTCATTTCAAAATGATTGGCATGACAAACTGGAGCTACTGTTTTCAGTTAAAACAAAGTATTTTTTTTTACAGATTTAATTGCTTTATAATCAAAATAATTTTATATTTCTTCGTTCATGTTTAGGCAACTACTACAACTATGACAGCAGCGGGAGAGACCATTCTAACAGCATCATGTCCGACCAGTGTGCTGGACACTGGTTCCTGAAGGCTTCCGGGCTGGGAGACGGAGACTTCCAGGCAAGTTATAAACCTCTTTCAAACATAAACAATGAGCCCTGAATCCCACCGTGGCCCCTGCTTCTTTTCTGCTCTTACAGGGAATAATATTATCAAGAATATGGACCAAGATATACACACACAAAGCAAGACTTTTAAAGTGTAAAAATAAACTTCTGAATGATCTCAGGTGTTCCAAAACATGTTTCTGTTCAGAAGTTTGACAATAACATGCCAATGACGAGCTGCAATTACACAATTATCTATAAAGGAATGTTTATTTCAGATCAGGACATACATCAAAACTCTTCTCTCTTCCTTTCAGGCTTTTCCCAAAGAGAAGATCCAGAGCGCGCTGAGAACTGTCTTTGACTTGAACGTGATGAAATTTGCTGGTGGGCAGATGGGAGCGGTTAACGGCATGCGTCCAGAAGGCGTGCCCGATCACTCCAGTGTGCAGTCAGACGAGGTTTGGATCGGAGTGGTGTACGGACTGGCAGCCACTATGATACACGAGGTAGTCTACACCTTCATTCCTTCATCTGACAACAATATCCTCAAAAATGTGTTTAAAGGTGCAGTGTGTAAAGGGAATTGGCGTTTCTCAGAACAGACTTGGTGGAAGTTTGAAGTGAAATTGTGTCTCATGCCTATGTGGCTATGTTTTCAGGGTATGCAGGAGGAGGGTATGCGCACGGCGGAGGGTTGCTACCGGACAGTGTGGGAGAGGCTGGGCATGGCCTTCCAGACTCCTGAGGCATACTGTGAGAAGGGAATCTACCGCTCACTGGCGTACATGAGGCCGCTGAGCGTCTGGGCCATTCAGCTCGCCCTGGACAACTCCAGGAAAGATGAGGGCGCGTCAGCTACAACGGATCAGAGCTAGGAAACACCTGAACCACTGACTGGGCCAGTTCCCCTGACCTGTGGGGCTCTGTGTTGGAACTGTTACGGACCTTGAATTTGATTCTCTACTGTTTGATTTTGTTTCAAATGTTTTACCATTTGAGCCTTGTAAGAGCCTGAAATGTAACAACAGCCCAAAATTTGATTTAATTTTTTTTTAATAAAACCCAACAAAATGCTGAGCCCAAAACGTAGGAACTTTTTGCCCATAATGTGACAAGAATTACATTTTGAAACAAACCAAAAATGTATTGAGGGGGCTTCTACACAGAAGCTAAAACCGCTTTAATCCATACATTATTGACTCTCTATATTGTAGTACAATTATTACTCTATTAAGAGAAAAATATTTTACATAATGTAATAACTGACACAAAATCGAATACGTTGTTACATTATGGGCAAAAACAATCTTATGTTTCGGGCTTAGCATTTTGATACATTATCGAGCAGACATGACATTTGGGTTATATATATAAAAAAAAAGTTACAGTTTGTATACAGTAAGTATTACATTTTGGGTGGTTGTTACACTTCAGGCTCTTTCAAGGCTTGAGGTCAGAACTGTGATGCTTGAAAAAGTAACAACTGTGGATCATGATATCGGTAGTTTTTTTTTCAAGTCGTGCGGTGTCGGTTGGTTAACAGGAAATGTCAAAATCATAGCCGGCGAGTATTGCTAATTAAAAATGTACCCTGTGTTTCAGCAACACATTGTCTATTTGCACAAATGTACACACACTACATTTCACAAATCATGTCGATGATGGGATAATGTTTGCATAATGACTTGGAACTTATAAGCTAACTATTTAAAGGACTGATGAGTGTGATTTTCCCAGACACATGTAGTCGTTAATGTCTTTAAAACTGGAGTACATCAGAGGGCCTGTGAGTGAATCATGATTACTCAATTTAGAAAAATATGATCATTTTGATGATTTTCTTTATCCTGCACTTACAATTGAATGCTGTACTAAGTTATGTAATATGAAATGAATAGTGTTGGATAGTAGTTCTGAAAAAAAAATACACATTTTCACTTTTTTTTTTAATAGCATTTGGTGCCTTGTTGCATGTTGACGTATATCAACTGTATAAATAATATAGCTCCAACATTTACAATGTTTTCTAAAAATCTAATACTCATGACAATCATGCTGAATAAATAAATGACTGAAAATGATTCAAAGGCTTGTTGTGTTGTTATTAAAATGTGATATACTGTATATTGGACTCGTCTTGGATTCGAACACTTTTTTCCTCTGCCTTGTCTTTGCCTCAGGCTAAAACGACTTGGATTTTATTTCGGAACTTGTCAAGACCACAAACATTCACACGAAAGTAACTGATTGTTTTTCTCTGGAAAGGTGAAACCCTTATAATTGGGGTCTTTGAACTACGTTTTCTTGAACCTACTTTTGTGAACCAATGGTATTTCCTGAGTTCCGTTCACTTGTTATCCCAGCTCAAAAGCCTATTGTTAATGTTCATCCCTGTTGCTTTGAATCCAAGCTATAAAAAGAGTTTAGTAAAATATTGGTCATTGTCCTTGTTAAAACAGAACAAAGCACCTGAAGTGACTTTGCTTAGCTTTGTTCACTGCTGAAAGTATATTTTTAGTTATGTCTATTTGATCAAGTACAATGAGAACAAATAAAAAAACCGGTTCCAATGTCCTCATACAGAGGGGATTCACATGAGTAAGTACAAATGGCAATGGTTGTGTCTTTCTTGTACACTGGCAGCCAAACATCACAATGTAAACATTTGACTCCTTACCTTACGTATTGGTGTGATGACATTGTTTTCAAGGATACTTCATCCCTCTTTGTTTCTGCAAAAATAAAATTATGTATAAATAAATAAATGCATTTAATAATTAATTTCCTGTTTAATTGCCAACTGTTACTTATGTAATAATGTTTTAATTTTTTTTATTTCCTTTTTCCTTTCAGAATGTATTCATACATTTAAATACATTTGTTTATCTATACCAAAGTAATTTTCCTTCCTCCTTAAATGACAGCACAAAAGAAAGGACGTCCTGGGTGAGAGCTACAAACCAAAAATGGCCTGATACTATTCATTTCAGTAATTTTCTAAATTAACAGGAATTTCCCACAATTGAAAGCATACAGCAGTACAAAAGCAATAAAGAAAAACGTATGCGCCCAACGTGGGGCTCGAACCCACGACCCTGAGATTAAGAGTCTCATGCTCTACCGACTGAGCTAGCCGGGCGGTGGAGCTTATATAGGGGGCGGGATTTATAAACGGACCAATCAAAAACGGTCTAACAAACATTTTGGGATCATGATTGATGGATCTGTTTGACCTATCAAGAATGTTGTAAGGAGTCAAACTAAGACAAAAAGCAAGGTTAAAGGTCATTCAGGTGAATTAATAAGCCTCTGGCCTTCGGAGTACGTCTGAGAAGGCTAATTCTAGCATAAAGGACTCTGAATATTAAAATATTTTTTACAACTTTCCTGAAAGCTGTTCTAAATTCCAAGATGTGTCTAAGAAAAGAAAAACGCGTCAAGACGGTCAAGAAAATGTAAGCAAAGTTTTATCTTGAATTTAAATGTAACTATGTATTTTATAAAATGAAGAGAAAACGTGTATGCTAATCATGCTACCAAGGCCTCGTGCCGCCAGATAATTGCGGCCTACGTCATAAAACATGTTCAGAGGGGGAAAAAAACAAGATTCGATAATGACATTGACCAAAATATTGAATCAACACCTTTTTCAATAAAAACGAAACATTTTACAACCTTAAATAATGTAGGATAATGGAAGGCTTTTATAAACATATCTAAACGGTATGTGATCATTTATGTACAGGTGTTAAAATGGATGTGAATACAATAATGCAATGAATACATCGTCTGCCTGACTATTTATAATTAAAACAGTTGAATAATAAAAGAATAAAATAAATATAACATTGCCATATTTCACTCGACCTATTCGCAAAACCACCACCAAGGGGCGCCATTGCATTTCAATAAATCAGTGGTGGCTGGAGACGAGCGAGCGGCCAACTGCTGCATTGCATCCAGTTTTGATCCTCACTTTAATAGTAGAGACGAGCCGTGCAGGTGTTTTATTCTAACGTCGATAAAATCGTCGATAAAATCTCTATTAAAAAAAAAATAATAATAATAATAAACGGGCAGTAACCCCACACGAGGAGGCGCGCGGAGGCCATGTGATCAAATGCGGAAATTGTCCGATAGGTAGAAAGAGGGTTGTGCACAGGTTTTGGCGTCGGTTTGTATTTTTTGTAAGCTGCTGCTGGTGGTTTGTAGCCGGACGCCCCGCTCATAACAACACTGAAGAGACGAAGACTGTCACGTTTAACTGCGCACGAGACTCGTCTACTGTGAGTAAAGTGAGGTACGCAGCTTGAGGGCAAAACACAACAAACAACATGGGGGTTTCACAGTTTGTGTGCACGCGGTAACTTTTGAAGCGAAATTATCAAAAGGGACAAAACATGAGTCAGCTAACATGTAGAGCAATGTTAATGTTTCTGAGATACCAATTGATGATGTTAATATCCGCGTTTCTTGGTATTGTAACGTCATTACTGCTCTACTGCATGATATTGGTGCTATTATTGTTACTTTTGACCTTTCTTATGTATATTTCCACCTCAATAACAGTCTCGTTTAAAATGTTTGAATTATTTTTTATTAAACCTGCAGTGTGTAGAATTTTGGGTTTTATTTCCTAGCAGATTTTGTAGAAAGTAATTATAATATCCATAAGTACATTTAATTTAGTGCATAATAGCTGAACATTTTTTTAGAATTATAGTTTTTTCCCTTAGAAAGGGTCTCATATATGTTCATATTTCTCCATTTCTAGGACCAAAACCAGTCGCTGCCATTTTGGAAGTGTCATAGTTGGAATGTCATCAGGTGCATTGTTTAAAATTTAGAATTGTTCTTGTCCTTGAAGGCCACTGTAGCTTCTGTTATTATTCAAAAGGGTTGGGGTTACCCAGGGAGCGATGCATTCTAGAACTTTCTATGACTTTCAAGAACTTTCTTGATGATGTCATATTACACACTGCACCTTTAAAGGTGCAGTGTGTATGACATCATCAAGTATGACATCATCAAGTAAGTTCTAGAAAGTTCTAGAATGCAACGCTCCCTGGGTAACCCCACCCCTTTCGAATAATAACAGAAGCTACAGTGGCCTTCAAGGACAAGAACAATTCTAAATTTTAAAGGGACACTGTGTAACATTTTAAGTAATGTATTAGCTAAAATCAACATCCTCATTCATAAATATGTCCTCATTGGTGTAAAATCACCTCTGCCAATAATCTGAATTATCTTCCTGAGCGGAGAATTGCAAATATTAATATTACATTTTGTACATTAAGCAGGCAAGTCTTATGGAGGAATCCATGTTTTTGGAATGTCTTCAGGTGCATTGTTTAAAATTTAGAATTGTTCTTGTCCTTGAAGGCCACTGTAGCTTCTGTTATTATTCTAAAGGGGTGGGGTTACCCAGGGAGCGTTGCATTCTAGAACTTTCTAGAACTTTCTTGATGATGTCATATTACACACTGCACCTTTAAACAATGCACCTGATGACATTCCAACTATGACACTTTCAAGATGGCGGCACTAGGCCTTGGTCCAAAATATGCAGAAATATGGACATATATGAGACCCTTTCTAAGGGAAAAAAAATTATTAAAAACTTTTTTTTCAGCTATTATGCACTAAATTAAATGTACTTATGGATATTATAATTACTTTCTACAAAATCTGCTAGGAAATAAAACCCAAAATTCTACACACTGCAGGTTTAAGATGCACAATTAATAACTTACAACAAGGTATAATTACATGCCTGGAGAGTTTAAATTGATACAAATTAAACAAATGACTTCAAAGTGGCATTAGGCTGTAATATGCTGCTAAAGTTTACCACTAATGCGTTTGTTAATGGTGGCACACTCACTGCCAGTTTAACCTTTCAAATGACCACATTATTGAACCAACAGATTAAGATAACTTAATCTGTTTAAAGGGAAACAAATCACCTTATAATCTTTGTTAAGTAAGAGTTTATTATATGGCTCTTGTTTTAGAAGGCACTTATCCTATCTGGGTGTAAGCGGAGGGTCAAACATTGTAAACAGATAATAAACACATTATATCGTTTATCTAATATTAGATCGTTGCAGAGGGCAATAGTCCAGCTGCAAATCAGTGAGTGTCAATAGTCCAGCTGCAAATCAGTGAGTGTCAATAAAGCTTCTGTGAACTGTATGCAGCGTTAACAGTGTCAGGAGGTATCTATCTAACATTATAGCGAATTGAGGCTGGCACTCACAACTATTTTTATCTACAATTAATCCATCCATTATTCTCTTGAGTAATTGTTTAGTCTATGAAATGTCAGAAAATAGTTAAATTGTCAAACAAAAGTTTTCTTTAAAGCCCTAGTTGACCCAATCAAATAGCTTATTTTGTCCATAGGCAAATACATTCAGTTTACTATCTTTATAGATGTAGAAAATATGCAAATATTCACATTTAAGAAGCTGGAGCCAGGGAATTTCATGGCATTTGGCAAGGGCTTTCCAGTAAATGTTAGGTTTTCCGGCCACTCTGTGTGTGTCTGCTTTACATAGATTGGATTAAAACACTAGGGTACCTGTTGCTGCTCTCTTGGGCATCTGCACATTTTTAATTAGTCATCTGTGGCACAGAGCGAAGGTTGAGATGTCAGTTACAAAGCCTGTGTGGGGCTTTAGGATTTGAATAAGGTGGTCAACTGGTCATGCATGTAAAGTAAGTTCAATGATTACTCACACCCCCGTGAAGGTCACTGTGGAAGGAGTGTAGAATGCAGTGTTTGTGTGTGTGTGTGTTTGTTTGTGAGTGTGAGTATATATTTGGCAATATTTTTGATGAAACCCTATTACTAGGGAACCTGAAAACGTAGGCTAAACGAGGTAGTCTGCAAACTGTTGAAGATTCAGCAACGGGAGGTAACCGGAGGTAACGCACACACTCACACACCCGCGCCTACACAGCGGCAGGCTGTCTGTGTGCTGCTGCTCTGTGTCGATGACAGCTTGCGGTGAAAAAATTATAAATGTATTTTATTTCATGTCTCTATGTTCTACACAGGCTTAGATATTAAGGTTTTGGTAGACTTGACAATTCGTACTATTTTTTCAGAAAACCCTCAGGCATTAAGGACATGCATCCTAGATTGCCATAGTCATCAATGGGTTAATATGGATGTGAAACTGAAAAGTGCACTGGAATGCAGTGCACTTTTCAGTTTGGTTTATTTATCTTTCACTCTTTCTTCCATATACATTTGACTAACCCTGGGAGTGTTGTTTCTAATCCTGTCTGATTATCTGTCTAACCCAGTTGGATTGCTTCTTCTCAATTATGTTTTTGCATTTCAAGTTCTCATCAGTAAATGTAAGCGACTCTATCATTACTGGGGGCAAGTTTGAACATGACTACACAAACAAGACCCAATGTGTCATAAACAGGAATTATCCTTAAAGGTGCCCCAAGTAACTTTGGGTGTGTCAGAGAAGATTCCTGAAAAGTTACTGTTTCACTGTTGTTGTTTACAGCAGCAGGGCCCTCAGTTTTGTCTGTGTGGTGGGAAAACAAAGCAGAGCGATACGTGTGTAGTAGCAAAAGGTTTATTTTCAATCAATATAGCAAGAAAACTCCGCGGAGTGGTCACTAGTTCCAACACATGTAGTTTGTTGCAAAGAATGACGACGTTCTCTTAAAGTCATGACATATTTAAGGACATTTGGGAGGCAGTGGTTTTGGAGGGGAGACAGGCTGAGAGGCAGACAGTTCTAATATACATACATTGTTATTAGGGGTGTAACGGTACACTAAAGTCACGGTTCGGTACGTACCTTGGTTTTGAAGTCACGGTACGGTACAGTACGGTATGGTTCATAGTTAACGGAGAATGAACAGCTTTAGCTGTCAGTAACTGCTGACAGTAACATATATTTATTTTGAATTGTTTTAGTTTTACAGTCTCTAGTGTTTTCTCTCTGATGATGGCGTTTCCTCAGCGCACTTCCTGTTTTTAATGAATTTCTTATTTTGGGGTATGGATGGGTGGGAGGGGGAATGTTTTTGCATGTATGCATATCTCTGGGTGGGGGGTGTGGGGGGGGGGAGTTATATTAAGCACTTTGTGTTACATTTGATTCTATGAAAAGTGCTATATAAATAAAGTTTGATTGATTGATATAAATAAAATGCATAACAAATATAAAAATACTGCTGCAATTCTCCAATAAATAAAATACTTATTAAATACTAGTGTAGGTGCAGCATAAACTAAAATTGCAATGAAAAAAATATAGTGTTAATGCTCAGCAGGCTCTGTAAGCTGGTGTAAACAAAGGGTATGTCATATTTAAGGGTCTTTTTTACTTTAAAAAAATAAAATATTGCTGCAGCTCTCTTAAACTCTAAAGTGCTCTTATATATAAAAAATATCAAATAAAAGTGCTACTGCAGCATTAATTAAATGACAGATTGTTTATATTCAGTATAAAAAAGAAAATAATGTCTGGGTTTTGCCCAGCTCGTTTTTCTTCACAGTAATGGTGAGAGTAGCCAAACACCTGATGGTGCCTTTTCAAATGCGCATGCATGTTCGACGTGTTGCCTCCTACATAAGCGATCGCGGTGAAACAATAACCTGTGTGCCGACACGTCTATCACTGTTTTCATAATTCACCTGGAATCCGAAGTTATCCCTCAAACGGGATTTGAATGACAGGGGGGCGCCTGCGCGCTCCGGTTTCCTGTTGTCTTTCGCCATGCATTTCGCTCTGTTTGATAGCACTGTATAACATTTTGATTTGCACTACTCATAGACAGTAAAAGAGGGGGGAACGCTGCTACTACAACTGCTAATAGTGATGCAAACGGAACACTAGAGCGGAGAGGTGTGTATCTCTTGCTCTGACTGCAGTTGAGAGGGACTGCTGCGTGAGGACTCGGCCGCCTGTCAGTGCTCTGGGAACGGGGGAGTGGCCGTTGAGCACCCGCTGCTCGTTTAGAAGTGTTAAGAGCGATACATGCTTTAGCGACAGCACAGGGTCTCCAAAAGTCACCAATAACACCAGAAAAAGTAGCTAGATTGGTCGCTGGTCGCTTTAAAAAAAAAAAGAGTCGCCAGAGGGATCTGAAAAGTCGCTGAATATTGCGACTAAGTTGCTAACACTGCCTGACCCTCATGCTCACCATGGAGCTAATAGACTCAATCGCTGGCTGCTACTGCGCACGTGCGAGCCGAGTCGGAGGCTAAATGGTCCGGGGGGAACTCTGACGACAAGTTTTAAGTTCCACACCGCAAAACAAGCCTGTACATTCGCCATATAATAACGTTATGTACGCCACGAACGGACCGCGGTCCACCTCTGTAACACCAAATACGTGCCTGTACCGTCACGGTACGGTACAAATACGTGTACCGTTACACCCCTAATTGTTATTGTAAAACATGGGAGGGGTCAGGTTGATCTGAGTTGGAGGAACAGGCAAGGGGGGGAGGGGTAGGAGACAGGTAAGCTGGGTGGGAGAAAGGAGGGGGAGACGGTTGGGAGACAGACAGGTTTAAGATACAACAATGGCTTCAGTTCACCATAACAACAATGCAATGTTCTCAATTTGGCCAGTCATGTGAGGGGGAATGGTGGGGGGGACAGTTTGAAGATGGCACCGGGGGAGTTCTGAGCATAGTACAATAGGAGAGGTGTGGCCCGTCTGAGTAGTTTGTTGGATACGCATTTGAGGAATCTACATTTCAGTTTACAATTAAACAACATTCAATACATATCATTACACTTATAAGTCTCTACAAGATAATAACAAATGTTTCCTATTGCATTAATAAGTATTCCAACATTTGAGTCCAGAGATATATCATATGCAAAAACTGCCACTACAGTCTGCAAACATATTCTAGACTTATATTGTTAAAGAAATGTTCTAGCTGTAGTGTATGTATCTGATTTGACAACAATCCTCTGCCTAATTTATGTAAAACCTTATGGCAAAGCTTCCATTCAATCAATAAATTTGCTCTCACAGCTGGGGCTGTGCACATTTGAATCTCATCAGTGGTTTTCTAATCATAGCGACCCATTTAGGCGCCTGAAACAGCACTGTGTTTCACACTATTTAAAAGTAGATCATCCACTGATTTCAAACTATTCTCTCTGGGTGTGACATTGTAAGTTCTCTTTTCCGTGATGAAACAACTTTCCCTCCCCCTATTGCAGCAAAGACCCTGATTCTCATCTTCGTTTCCAACCTTGAGATGTTCAAAGAAATAATAATGGGCTAGCACATTGAAATACTACCCGCCAAAAAGGATGTGAACAAATTCTATGAACAAGGTTGGACTGTTTGAAAAAGTATTTTCAATGCTTTTTTGTGCTTTTATTTAAGAAAATTTGCGCCTGATATTTATCTGTTCAGTTTGGAAGAAAATTGCGTTTTATCAAGTCTGCAGAAGGGGTTTATATTCACATATAATGTGGCTGCATGTGTGAGCCTCATCTGTCAAACTATCTATGGTTGTTTATATCAGGCATACAGTAAGTAACTTGCCACAAATGGTGAGAGAGAGCATCTTTGCACCCAATAGATAAAAGTCATCACAGCTCAAACTATTCATATTCACTAAGCAATACAGCTGTGTGGGGAAGACACTACAAATGTTTAGCTGCCAGATGTTTTGCTTTCTGAGAAAAAACCCAAACTCTTAACGAAAGAAAATCCTCCCGTGTCCTCCTTTCATATACAAAGTCAATAAATCTTGACCATCGTGTGGAAAGATCTGTTGCGTGTGTGTGGGGGGTGGGGGGGTGTGTGTGACTGAAAATCTTTGTTCTATCTCTGTCAAACAAAATGAAAACATGTAAAACAGGACTGGTTTAACAGTGTTGTTTCCTTTTATAAACTTGTCACTTTGTTATGTTGGTGCCATTGGTGCCGCCTGATTGGTTAGAAATGCCCTTGAAGTTTATGTTCACAAAGAAAGAACCAGTAGGACTGCTTCTGAACTAATAATAGCATTAGTTCCTGGTCGAGCTCTTTTGGTAACCGTGTAAGGACTTAGCAAACTTTCTTGTTCTTTACTACTGCAAATACTACTGCTATGATTACTAGTAGCACTGCACCAACTAGATTAGCCTCTTCTGATTACATAAAGGTTGTGCTGTAATGTAAATGTGTCCATGTAAAGCTCTCACTTGGTTTTAATGTGATGTTAAGTCCCTTCTTTGGAGAAACGTGACATATAGTGCATGTGTAGGATCTAGCAGTAATGCCCTAAAAATAAGGCTGATCTCTTGAGTATTGTTTAGCAGCATTAGATGTAATGAATAAACCTGCCAACTGTTCCTTTCCCTCATGTGCTGCCATTACATTGTTATATTGCACTACGCTGTGTACAAATATACCCAGCATTTTATTATTCATTTCCATTCATAAGAAGCGCCTCCCTGAGATGTTTGAAGCCCTCAAACAGCAGGTCCAGCTTCTGTGCTAATCCTCTTAGGCTGTTGTGTTTTTTCCCTTTAATTGAAGTCTCTGTTGGGAGTCTCTGCTACTCCTGGCTCTGACTACTGTACTGCGGCCCAGCTGTGCTACCGAGCTGAAACGCTACTGGCACACTTTGGGTTAAGCATTCAAGAATTGAAAAACACCCTTGGAAGCTAACTCTGTTTTGTGGATCTGTCATGCACAACCATTAAAGCCACTACGAGTAACATGGCACGTTGGCGTCCCCTTTGGACAAAAGCGGTAGTATTTTTACGACGCCCGCTGTCGCAAAGCTGTTTACTAGCTCGTGCCAGGCGTGCGAGTGTGAACTGAGAAGGGCGCAATATAGTGCATGTCCGTGTGTTGAAAGTGTGAGGACTCTTTTAGACTCCGTGAGAGTGGTTTTGACACTGCATCAACTAATGCCAGTCAGTGCTACACACCTGATTGCAATGAGTTGATGCAGCAGCGTCACCTAACTACTCTCTCTCACGGAGCTGAAAGATTACGTGTCCTCACAGAAAGCGAATGAATGAGAGATGGCAGTTAGTATGGATCACAATGAGGTAATGTGTTTGTGTTGTTGATGTAAATAATGACTATTTCAGATAATGGTTATCTGATGATGTTAGTACCAACCGCTCATTAATTTAGGAGTAAACACTGCAGTCTAGTTTCTCTCTCGTGAAATTGTATACACGTTGCTTGGCAACGCCTTCGTCCCGCCCGTAGCCTATATCACTCTCCCTTTTAGCTTTTCTTCATTGCATTCTCTTTTTTTTTCTTTGATGGTTCAGCCCCGTTATCAGTCATTATTACGACAAATAACTGTCTCAAACAAGGCTCCCGCTCCCCTTCCCTCACCTGGAGGGATAGGCTTCTCAAATCGCGTTGCAGCGCCACACTGAAATCTGCGACCAATACGGATATGTGACCATAGAGCCTGCACGAGCGAACCGAAAATCGGACTGGGTGTGCGACCAGACCAAAAGCAGTAATAAAAACTATATAAAAACATCTTTCTTTGCACTGATGGTCTCGTTTGCTGTTAAAGGTAATTTATGATTACCAGAGGAAACATGAGGCTGTTTATATTGATATTATATACTGATATTTAAATGTTACTCGTAGCCGCTTTAACTTCCCTCTTATCTTCCAGCACTGTTCTCTTAATCTAATCATTGCCCGCTGTCTGTGCCTCTCTCCCACCCGATCTCTTTGTATTGCTAAATGCTTATTCTGTTCTCTGTGACTTGTTTTGCAGGGTTGTTCTGGGGTCAGCCGGCTGACATGACAAGGCTGTGACAGTGTGTGTCAAAGTGTGTCTGTGCTGGACCCATTTCTGTGCCATGGCTACTGCGAAGAAGAGTGAGTTTAATTTTATTATTATTTTGTATAGGGAGAGTGGCCTAAGTTGTGCCACTTTTTACTCAAAGTTATTTTAAAGTGAGGCCTTGACAGTTATGTCTCCAACTCAAATATGTACATACATTTCAGGATGTTGTGCATCCCTGGCAATAAAAACTTTGGATCTGAAATAAACTGTTTAAGAAATATAGCTTTCGGAAAAAAAGTTGTCTTGTGGCACAACTTGCCCCCGGTGTGGTGTAAATTGTGCCACAAGAAAGAATACCATGGGGTAAATTGTGCCATTGATATATATCTCATAAACTGTAATGCAAGACAAATCCATAAGACAATTACTTATTTAAGGTTTATTTAAAGTAAATAAAGTAAATATTTTACAAAGATTGAAGGTCAATTTTCTTAAACAAGGCCTAGCAGATCTAGGTGGTTTGCCTGCAAAGCTCACAATGACAAAGTCACCATCATCATCTTTCTGGCCATCTGAACTTTTGTCAGTGGTGTCGTTAAGTGGAATGGAGATGTCGGTCTCTTCTGAGCTACTGTAGACAATCACTTTCTTTTTGGTGACAAGCGTATACAGCCATGCCACTGGCACAACTCTCAGAAATGTGACTGCCACCTGACAAATGCGATTATGTGATCATACCCGCTCAACTGAAATGCTCATGTTATATGTTCCATACGCCCGGTCTGACCTTGGTAAAACTGCTTTTAGCCACAGTGCCCCTGACTCCTGGAACAGCCTACAACATCAAATTAAAACAAATACACTCATAACTGTTAACCAATTTAAAGTTATTATTTTTAATCAGCCCCACTCCAATTGTAACTGTTTTATTTAGGCTATTGTTCTGTTTTATTCAATTGATCTGAATGTTTTAATTGTTGTTGTCTCTTTGTAAGCTTTTTGTGTATTCTCATTGTATATTGTGTATCTGTAATTGTCTCGACGTCATTGTAAAAGAGGGTAACCCTCAATTGATCTTTCGAGAATAAATAAAGGAAAATGAAATGAAAATGATTCCCCCTCCATTTCTGCCTTTAAATCAAGGCTCAAAACCCATCTGTACACCCTGGTTTTTCGTCCCCATTAACTATCTTACCTCTGCACTACTATCTTTGTTTATATTTGTGGATGTATGTGCTTTATGTCTTTTATTTTTGTTATTGTTATTTTACCTTCATTGTTTACCTTCTGAATGCACTATGTACAGCACTTTGGACAGTGCAAACTGTCATAAATGTGCTTTTATAAATACATTTTACTTACTTACTTACTTATAACTCACCTAGGCCCTTTGGTACAAATCACCCCAACCCCAGAATTTTGGATAATAAGCATGATGCAGCAGTTATGGGCTGACATTGTGCTAACTGTATAGACTCAAAGTGTAGCATACTAAAGCACTAAAACATGTGTCAAATGTTTTCAAACTTGTCTATAATTGTTCGGACACAATAATCAAAAAACCTTGATCATGGAAATGTTGTGCATCGTGCATCCACGAAAATATTTTCGCGGATGCACCGTTTTCTGTTTTCGTATAAACAGCACCCCGGTGGAGTGTGGGTACTTGTTGTCCCCGGCGACCACTCTGCCAGCCTTTTGTTTTTTGAGAAGGTCAGTGAATGAAGGGTGGTGCAAAGGGAGTCTCTCTATTGACTTCCTGTTTTTTCCTCAATGTAATTTTCATGTGTTTGGGGACGGACTGAAATGTCACTTGAAGAGTGATTCTTTCCCTTTGGAATGTTTTGGCACCTCTGGGAGATATGACACTTTAATTGTGTTCTGTTTGCTCTTGTTTCCTTAAAACAATTTTTTACATCAGGCAAGCCTATCTAGAGAACCAGGAGAGTTTGTGAAAATGTGAACACAAATGTATCATTGCTTTCTGAAACCCCCCCAATCCTGTGTCCCAATCACTTATTTTGTAAATGTAGCTGACCATACTGTATGGGTGTGATTATTGATGTACATTTGTGTTACTTTCTGAAAGGCACTGTAGTGACAAACGAAGCACTGAGAAGGAGAAAGGGTTGCAAAAGAAGAAGGCTAGACAGAGGTTGCTGGCAAGCGGAGTAATTAAAACATAATTAAATTGGTGTTTTACAAATGCTGGACTCCCAGGTGTGTTTATTAATCAATGGCTTTGGCGGCTGGAGCGGCTTGTGATTGTACAGTGGGAGGACTTGACAAGTACAGCTGCTGCCAAGCCTACACACGCTGCATTGATTTAAAACCAAATGTGGTGTATCTTTTTGGTCCTAAATCTGCTTTTTTTCCATGATCAAACTCAATTATTTTGTTTTTATTTGGAGCGTTGTGACACTTTGATAAAAACAGAGTTCAGATAAAAACATGGCAGGCTCCAAGAGCACTGTCATATAATATGCAGCAGAGCAAAAGCAGATACAATGACAGACAGATTAGAGGAGGGACTGAGGTAGATGGAGATTAATCTACAATAAGCCAGTTCAGTGGGGCATGCCTATTAATTTGTGTGTGCACATGCAACTGTGTGTGTGTATGGGTCTGCTGCTGCTGCTGCTGCTGCTGCCGAGAGGGCAAGTGTGTGTGTGTGTCTGCGCCCTGGCTTTGTCTGGGATTATCCGAGCCATCAGAGAGGCCACAGATCTCAGTATTGTGATAATGAGCCTGAACCAGACCCTTGGCCCGGGCCTTCTACTGCTGCTTTTAGGCTGTTCCCTACATTTGTTGGTGTAAATGAACGGTGAAAAAGGCCAAAAGTCAGAGCTTAGAGAGTGTAGTTTGCAAACGAAAGACACGATCACACACAAACCAGTAAATTGGGCCAGTGACAGATGTGTTTATACTGCACAGACCAAGTAGCCGCCAGCTGCCCATCAAATTAATATCCATAGTGATGACGGTGGAGATGAGAACTGTAGCGGTATTAGGGCCCAACTGTGGTGTATTAAAGCATGTACAGTTAAAGATACAGTGTAGGGCTGTGCGATATGGCGATATATATATCGTCGGACGAAACAAAAACGTCTTATCGTTTCATTTTATGCAATATCGTTTATTTTGTTATGTTGCCAATCCCACTCTTTAGGACACAAACTATACATGTAGCTCGCAGTTAAATTACTATTATTCAAACCGAAGATTTCCCTCAGCGTAACTTTACATTGAAAGCCTTTAACTGGTGAAATGTGAGGAATTAAAGTCAACTTTGACATTTATTTTGAAGCAGAAACACTAAGCGCTTCCTAGTTCCTAGCCCCGCTGCGCTTCCATCACACTATTTCCGCCTGACCGCACCAGGCTTTTTCTCGCTTGTGTGATAATCAAAGTTCATTTCGGACGCTGAAACCCATCGGTAACAGACCTGTCTGTGTTTGCACCATGGGGGGAGGATCATATTATATCCCCACTGACAGAGCAGTCGAGCCGGCGTTACCCGGGCAGTGCTTGACAGGCCGCGGGGTTAGCAGCCGAGCTAGCAGGGCAGTTCGGCTGCGGTCCCCGCGGGCTCTCAAGCGCTGCCCAGCTCGCAGTGTAAAGTTCCAAGAATGCTCGGCTGCTCTCTCAGCGGTGAGAAGCTCCTGCGCTTCCCGGGGCGGTCACCCTCTCTGCGGGGTGAATTTACAAGCCGCCTCAGCTAAAGAGGATAGCTCCATTAGGCTATCAATCAATCAATCAATCAATCAATCAATATCCTTTATTTAACCAGGTAAAATTCATTGAGATTAAAATCTCTTTTTCAAGAATGACCTGGCCAAGAAGGTCAATTCTGTGCCCTTAAACCCCACACGGCCCAAAACTACTCAAAAGTCACATTTGCATTTTCTATTTTGTTGAATGCTTGACAATTTGCATGTGAATTAAAGCAGAAAATAATCGAATATGGGTAAATACTTTATTTGTTGAGAATTTAATAATTTATATGAAATTTTTATATTTACTAATTGAATTTACAGAAAATATGCTATATCGTCAAATGTATCGTTATCGGGATATGAAATTCCTATATCGGGATATGAGATTTTGGTCATATCGCCCAGCCCTACAGTGTGTAATATCGCTGTATTTTGGCATCATCGAGTGGTGAAAGTTCTTCATTGTAATGCTCTGTCTACGAACTTCCCGGTTGGAGAATTTATAGACACTACGGTGGCCTTCAAGGATGTGAAACTAGTTACTAGAGATGGCATCATCCACCACTGCCTCAAGTCTTGCAACAATTTTGAGTGATGAGGTGAAGATGTATTTAGTTATTTATTCTATCTCTGAATATTATACCAAATCTGAAAAACACCAATTCCCTTACATACACACTGCACCTTTTAAATTACTTGTTGGCCCTTTTAGGGAATAAGTAGCACATTAGTGTGACACATGGGTGATCACCCAAACATTATGTAGTTGAACATTAACATTGTAAAGTTCTGAATAATCTAGCATGTGTTGAGAACAAGAACCACGTTCATTGCTCTGCACTCGAGGCTTAGAGTGCGTTTTATGAGGCAAGTAATTAATGAGGCTGTGCCGAGATAGAACTCCTGAGGACACGATGAGTGGAGCTGTTGTACAATGAACAATGAGTTGTGAAGTGGGAGGACTTCATTTGGACATGAAAGCGCTGTTTATTTACTGGAGACTGTCAGGTGATAACCGTAGCACTTCATGAAACTCTTGTTGGATTGTAATCATCAATACAGAACCTTGGCATCCTAGAAAAAGAATAAAAAATGTTTGGTCTGTGTACATATTAACACAAGTAGAGAAACTGACAACAACTTAAGGTGCAGTTAGGGGAGAAACATCCAACGGCTGAGCTTAAAACTTAGTTATGAGTGCCATTTACAAAGAGAAAATAAGCTTTAACTTAAAGGTGGAGTCAGCAATTCTGGTCAAAATCACTTTTTGTCAAAATCAGTGAATGTCTCGTCATGATCCGCTATGCCTGTCTGCACACAGCCTATGCTCTGTAAACGACCATGTTACGGTGGGCCCCCTTTTGACCCAAAACATATTTTGACAACAAACGTTCTCCCGAATCGCTGACTCCACCTTTAAGACTACCGTTTTCAAAAACAAATAACATCATTTGCAGTTTCTTTGAATCATCATTTCTGATTCGGTTCAGCTTTGGATGACATTTGGCAAATGTTAATAAGCAAACATGAGGACAACAGCTTTATCCAGCCACATTGTAGCTGGTATGTTCTGTAAGGTTGACTGTGTTCGGTTCTCTATATGTTTTGGCCCATGTTATATGCTAATGCTCAATTTGTAACACACATAACTGCCAATTCCCCCTTTTTAAGAAAGCACTATAAACCAGCAGTGTTGAATAGTAATTCTTACATTTATGCCACGGATAGTTTTTGCATTTATAGTTGCAATATTTTTCACTTTGGAGAGAAAGTTCAGTTGACTCAAATGAAAGCCTGCTCTTTTTATACGTTCCAACCTCCAACGGCTATACTCATCCTTTTAACTCTTAACTGTGATAGGCTGGCTCACTGTATGAAAGCCCGCCATTATGTAGCCGAGTCTGTGAACGTAATTACAGTCATGGAGCCCTATTGTACGAAGTTATAGGCTTCAAGCTTAAAAGCCTCTTATAGCAGAAGCGCTGACCTTAAATAATAGCCCACATCATGTGATTTGATGATGATGAACAGCTTAAGTCTTGGTCTCTTGACTCGGTTGGATGAGAACATAGTAACATGTAGGTAGTATAGGAAAAAGAGTCAAAAAAAACTATGGTGGTACCTCCTTAAAGGTGCTGTAAGCGGAATGGTTCTTTTAGCTAACTTCCTGTCAGTTACTGCAGTTAGCAGTCCCCTCGCTCGTCCCTACGTCACCACATTAATGCACTGCGGTCTTCAAGCAGCAAGTTATCTAGCATCATCTCAGATCCATAAGTGTGATAAAACATGATAAAAACCATCAAAACAGACATTGGGAAGGATTTTTACCTACTCCGCCATTGTAGGCGCATACACATTCACCCATCTGTTGCTCTGGCGTGCACCGGCAGTGAGACCATGGAGTGTATATACTATATACAGTATGAGTGAGACGAATGTCGGTTTGTAGCGTTCTCTCTTCTGATTGGATAAAAATTTCGGGATACTCCAATAAGTTTATTTGCCGATTACATGCAAAGCAGCTGACTGAGAGATCGGCTTTATGAAACGTGCACATTATGTAAGTGATCACTGTATGAATAAAGAGCGATTTTACACTTATATTAACATAAATAAACCGCTTACTTCATCTTTAAGTACAAGTACTTTTCATATGTATTCTGTGCTGTAGGATAGCAGTTGGATTTAAATTCTAACTGAAAAAACAAATCATAGCAATTGATATATCATATTCAATATTGATTCATACAATTTATACTCGGGTCTGTAAAAATATCAGAAATTAGTGAAATGCATTATAAGAATTTATATAAAGTTTTGTCCAATCAGCAGTTGAAAAGCTAAAGAGAATCGAAGAATGATATATTTGAAAAATTAATGAAAAACTGCAAATACTCATATCTCATATTTCTTATCAGCGTTCTTCAGCATCTTTAAAAACCAAAATTTCACTTTTTTGAAATGGTGGAAGCTTCGAAAGAGATGCATCAATATTTTATATTATTTATGAATCTTTCATGTAGGCACAAGGTCAGATGAGAAAAACTCATTTTCAGACATTAACCTGCCAGACTCCAACTGTGCTTTATCTGGATTTGGGAGAGACTGTGCTGTCTAGAGTGACAGAAACACGCCACATAAGGTCTGTTTCTGGTTGGTTTTTACAGCTGATATACTGTTAATATCACAACTTCAGATATTAAACCACATTTCAATACACCACCCTCCACCTTCATTATAGCCATCCTGCACATATGGTGTATTGTGTAACTCCTCTTGAACTCATTATTGTAACCCAGATTGCTGGTAGGTAGGATTTCTAATCTCTGATATGAGTCTGTATGAAAGTTTAATGGAACTGGGCCCAAGTGAGACAGTAACAGGCTGTGCACTATGTAACATAAGAACATTATACAACATATGAATTCAATTAAATGCATTGGCAGAGCGTAAATGTGTTGGAGCAATAGGCACTCGGAAAAAACATTTTCAATCAATATTCATTTAAAGTCATTGTAAATGAAACACAAGTGATCATTTAAGTGTGTGTTTGTTGTTCAACCACCATTTAATCCAGTCGTCACTCTGTCGTTAAATATTGAAAATCTTTCATCTGCAGCGTGACTGCAGTGCACCGGGCTTGTTTTGTAGCCAGTGTTAATTAAGCCAACACCCAGCTCACTGCATAAATAATGTTGAATTCAGATACCTGTGTGAAGTGTCCCCTAGGTGTGTTCTCTATAGCCCCTTTTACACAGCCAGTGAAAGCCGGGAATATGCCGGCCTGTCGGCCCTCCGCCCTGCTGTTTAAATGCGACAGTTGCGGAACGAGGGAAGAAAGGTGCGAGAAATTGTTCCGGGAATTTTACTACCTCGGGGGGTAGTAAGATTCCCGACACTATCAGTTCCGCCTCTCTGTTTAAATGCTCCAGCTTGTTGTTGCGGAACAGGGGGGGCGTTTGACATTCCATAGCCTATGTTGTAAACATGCGACCATGTTAGCAGTTGAAGGACGTGTGTTTAACATTAATCACGGCGGCCTGATGTCCCGTAAAAAACACCAAATAAAAGGAACGGCGTATAATCTATCTGATCATGAGGTCCGTTGCTCAATCCAAACCCCCACGCTTCATTTTGCAGAGTGTATGAGTCTATTTCTGCCCAGGATAAGTTGTACAATGGGAAAGCTAGGCTAGGCTAAGTAAGGGATAAAGTATAGCGAACGGGTCACTTGCTAGAAATAAAGACCGACAAGCTGAAGCAGGAGCACGACGCGCAGCGGAGGGCTCTTGTTCAACTTGACCTAGTAACGGGGGAATAGTCTGCTCGCCCCGCTAGACTGTCTGCTTCAGCTGACTGAAGGCTCCGGCTCAGCTGTTAGCCACAGAGCTACTGTTTTGCTAACACAACTCAAGACGTGAAGAGGTGAAGCGGATTGATTTTGTCAGTTTGGTTAACAGTCCCAGTGATGTTGGACTCAGCGCGTAGCGAGATCAACCGGCACATCGTGGGGACAGTAAAATACGGCCCTCTTACAGCAAGCTCCAGCACTTCTGCTCTCAATTCACCAGCCAGTGTTGTTGTTGAATAAGCAGCTGACCGGCGCGGCGCTAAATGTTTACGTCACACCTGACGCTGCTTACGCTGTTGTGTCACACATGACACTCCCCCCACTCCCCTCGTTACGGAATGTGGAGCTCTGTGCTTTCACTCCGGAACGCTGTGTAAAAGGGACACAACACGCTGCCTTTGCTTGGTTCTGTGTAAATAACACTTAACCAAGGAGAGCCGGCAAATTGCCGCTCTTTCGTTTCGTCAATATGCCGCAATCTCTGTGTAAAAGGGGCTTATGACGTCCTGGGAGTCTGGATATAAATACACACAAGCAAGTCAATAGACACACTGTAGTTCCAGAGTTAAAAAGTGAATTTTGATTTATAAAAATGATTAGCAACTTTAAATCAGAGCTAGGCACGTGGGTCACATCACTGATTGAAGAACCTTTTTGAAGATTCTGAATAAATTGGAAATAATTCGAAAGATGGTAATAAGGAAACATGGTGCCCGGGAAGTGTTTGAGAGAAAGACAGGGTGATGCCAGATATGGTAATCACACACACACACACACACACACACACACACACACACACACACACACACACACACACACACACACACACACACACACACACACACACACACACACACACACACACACACACACACACACACACACACACACACTACAACAACAACAACCATTTTCTGAAGAGTTTCTATGGGAAATGGTTTTCAAGATAGATTCAAGTGAAGAATGGTTACAAAAGGCTCTTAAAGCTCCACCTATTAATAGAACATTTTAATAAACATGTATTGGTTAAATAAAGCAGTTAAGTGCACTGTTTATTTTGCTGTAGTTGTTAAGCTTCTGTACATGATTAACCCCACGTTAAGGTCTGAGAAAGCGATGCTCTATAAGCAGAACCCTGAAGCCCTTTGAGCACAAATGCAGACATATTGTTTGTTGCCTTTAGAGAAGTATTGCTTTTGTAAAGGAGGAGTGGGGTTTATTTGAAGTAGAAGTTTCCATTCGCTCACACTGGGGTTGAATGCCTGGGCAGGAGAAACAATATTATCAGTGAGATACAGTGTTTTCAGATAGAGCAAAGGGAGAGCTAAGGGGGAATGAATATGTTTAGATTGTAAAGGTTAACGTCTTTAACTCCCTTAAAGTGCGTCACAGATCCACTGGAGACCGGCTGTAAAGTAATTTTCTCTGAAAATGGATGTTTGGTGGCACATTGTATAAGTTCACCTTAATAAATGGATGAGTAAAAGGCCATCTTCATTATGTCTGTCCTGAGGGTTCAAACTCTGTTAGAGCTTCCAGAAGCCTGCAGTCGATGCAGCATCAGATTCTCGCGTTGGTAATACATTTTAGAAGCAGTTGCAAAGAAGAAATTCAATAAAAACAATTGTTGAAAATCACGGAAACTCCTTTATTGTATTATATAACCTTAAACCACTCAAATATGATTCATCGAAATAACCAGAAACCAATTTCATGACTTACATCAGAGGAGAGTGTAACTGTTCCTGAAATTACTCCATTAAACAAACTCAGATGTCATATTTCCATCACATTTTCCACAGCGTTTTTCTATCATGTTAGTTCTGACAGCGATATTTCTCCCATATGTTCCAGCCCCATGCTGTAGAGCAGTGTTGTTTTTCTCCAGGTGACTCTGACCTCTGACCTTAGAGGATGTCATGCAGGGATTAATAATAAAGGATCATATTCTTCTGTTAGTCTGTGCTGTACATTTTTTCCACAAGCTTTCCAGTGACGGCCACATTTTGACCAAGCACTTTGTCCAACTCAATTTCTCTGTATTTCTTCACCAACTTAACTTTTTTTCTGCTTCAGCTGTTTGTTTTAATCGTTTTGCTTTTGCTTTTTCCCTTTCCCTTTTATCTCTATTTTCTCTTACTTTCTTCTTCAGTCCTGCCAACTCTGATATTGCATGTGTATAAATGTGTCCAATTGTGTGTGTGTTTGTGTGTGTCCGTGTGTGTGTTTGTCCGTGATTGTGTGTGTGTCCATGTGTGTGTTTTGTTTTCAAGGCTTTTACAGCTCCCTGAGCATTCAGACTGCAGTTTTCAGTGATTGCCTTTGAGAAATGCTCCACTGCCCGCTCCACTGTGTCAGACAAATGACTTCCCAGCCTTTTATTGAAGTTGAGTTGTGGGTCTGTGTCTGTCCTTTAGATTCTAACTCTAACCCTTCCCTCTGTCTCTCAGGTTGTGGTAAGACGGGCGGCGTGCGTTTCTCAGAGGCACCATCCGCGACCGCCACCCCATCACATGTTCACTTTGACGAGAAGCTGCATGACTCTGTTGTCATGGTGACGCCGGAGGATGACGGCAACTTCATGGTCAAGGTGTGTATTATTGTTGACAGCTACAGTGGACAAGTTGACACAATTTAAATCTTAAAAGTTTTTATCTCAACCAAAACCTTAGAAGAATCAGTTTCCGATGTAGGAATACTTTGGGATTTTCACAAAATACTGTAGAACTTTATTGACCCCCTAACCATCAGCATTATCCTTTATCACATCTCACAGTTGGTCCTCTGTGACTTGCTTGGAGGACTTCAAAATGTATTGTCAATCTTGTTTGTTTTCTGTGTTTGCGTCAGTTGTGTGATGCGATCCCAAGGCAAATCAGACTTATCAACCCAAGAATGATGGTAACATTCAGAGATAGTCTTATTGTGCTCCACTGCTTTAGTCTAAAAGTAATTACGTGAATACTAATATTAAGATGAAACCAGAAATGCAATCGCATGAGAATCTGACAAGAATCAATTCAGTTTCAGGGACTTGCTCTGAAATACTGGAAATGTTTGCAGGCACTTTGATAACAATCAGCAGTTTCTACCCGGCTCAGTTATCAGCTGGCATCATCAAACGCTGTGTTGGATCAAAAAATGGTCTGCTGTCGTTTTACTGCCGAGCCCCCAGACTATTCAGTCTCCATCTGCTCCAAGGACACAATGTGCAGCGCAGATACCTTCATCTTAGTCCAAGTTAATTGTCCTTTAATTATGTCTCTGTGGATCAGATTGACAATAAAACAGGTGGTTAAAACACCTGGCATACTGTATAAAATATAAGTTGATAGGAGCGGGTAGCACAACGTCAAGTTTGATTAGATATTGGTTGCAAACACAAAATAATACAGCACGATAATACAGCACGGACACAACATTATGTCGTGGCCTTATGATGTCATAAGGTGAGAGAAAGGTGAGAGGGTAGAATTTTCTTTTACTGTGTAAATGTGTAGTGACAGTGGGGACCTATAATAATGTTGAAAAACCATGAAAAAGTTCCTTTTTAATAAAAGGTGACCTTTTAAATCAAATAGTTGCAATGTGTATTTTCTGTATAGCCCACTGGCCCTGAAGTCTTGCAATTGGTAATAATTGAGGGCTTGACTTCCCTGGATGCCTGTTTTTTTCTCCAAATATTGGATTAGATTGTAACTGTTTGTCCTCGAGGTGCAGTGTCCTTAGTTTCTACGAGCCTTAATAGGTTTTTATCTACAAAAAAACCTCTCGGAGAAGATTAAAGTATTTTCTCATCACCGTTAAGCTCCTCTGTTGGCGATAAAGGCCCAGACCAATGATATCAGACTCCTCATCGGTTCTCTGCTGTCAGCTCTTTAACCCTGGAGGTGTTCCACTCAGGAGCCTAGCAACAGCAGCAGACGATGACATTGGCTCCAAAACTTTAAAAAAACGATAATAAAAAACTTAATCCTGTGACTTAAATTTGACAATCAGCGACCATTATCTTATTTCATTTGTCCGGATTCAGTTAAAATTGAAGCTGTTGATGATCATGGCGCTAATGAAGGGTTTTAAACATCACATTAGATAAACCTAGCTCGTATTTACCTAGCTGAGTTGTTTTTAAAGTCTTTCCATGTACTATTACAAATTCTTCTATTACGGCCTATTTTCAGAGGTGAAATTATACAGAGAAACACAAGGGTTGGTTGACATTGGTGGTTTTGATGTAAATGTCCCAGCAACTGTTACATGAATTTTGATAAAATATTAATTTCCTCCTCAGAATGAATTGGAATAACTTTTGTGTGAATCTCTGACTTTTTGAATTAGGCTTTATTAGCAAAGGTTAGCATACGAATACACTAAACTAAGATGTTAACCACGGTAAACATTTTGCCTGTTTACCGTACTTTCCGCACTATAAGCCGCACTGGACTATAAGCCGCAGGTGTTATAATGTTTAATTACCTTATGTAAGAATTCGTGCACAGAGGGGATTGTCGGGAAAGAGATGGCTGCTTGAGGAAGCTCCCATTTATTAACATTTCAACAAACAAGTTGCATATTTGCATAACGTATTCAAGTGTTACCATTTAGTGCAATAGCTACTAGGGATGGACACGAGTGTTTTCACTACTCGTGTGATCGCTTGCATTCCTCGAGGATCAATCGATTCCTCGTTAAACTTTTTTAAATTTTTAGAACGCAGCGCATCTGTCTGCAGAATAACGGTGCATCGCAATAAAGCCAATAACCTGCGCTTAATGCTTCTTGTCAAACAGTCACAGTTACCATATGATTGTAAGGATTTATTTTCCACAAGTTTAAAACACATTTTCCTAACTGAAAGTAATTAAATAAGCGGGCCACAATTTAAACCAATCGAGTAGGTCTGCGGTGGAGAGAGAAAAAAGAGAGAGAAAAAAAGCATGGGCTGTAGTTGGCTAACAATCAAAATAGACACCATTTAAAATAAGAAGGGCAGCAAATACAATAAAATTATTGTCCTACAATTTAAACACATAGATAGGCTAAATAACTCACCAAAGCAGTAGAAGTAGTAGTTGTATATCCAACCGCGTAATGCTCACTCCGTGTCCGTGACTAATTACCACGACTAATTCCTCGTTAACGGAACGTTACACCGGTCGGCTTTTGAATCTCAATCCTATATTCCATAATAAAGGCTTCTTAACTGTTGTTTGCTCGAATGTGCCCGAAGTCAGCCTGGCTTCTTTACGTGACTTTCCAAGTTTTCCAGCACCGCATTCAGCTCCGCGGTGCTGTGGAGACCACACACTGGCTGCGCTGCACGGAGGTGGCAGTTATTTGCGGTTGCTGTTTGACACAACGCTTAGTTTATTTAACTTGGATCAAAATATTTAATTTTGTTAACTTTATTTTATCCGTTTTGTGCCGTTTTGTACACGTATATAACATTTTAAAATAGGGGTGGCCCGCCGGCCGGCCTAAAGGCTACAAACACTAAAAAAAAAAAAACTATTTTCCTCATCCACCAATCGAGATCATTTGAAACATGGAGTACTCGATTACTAACGCCCATCCCTAGTAGCTACAGAACATATACTGTGCTGTGTAATAACAGGGTCGAAAAACGGGGAAAAAGTCGCGGCTTATAGTCCGAAAAGTACGGTAAATATTACAATGTTAGCAATTAGCTCAAGCATGGCTAGCCCTCACAGAGCCATTAGACTTTTGGTTTGTGTGTTAGATGTTGGACAATGACACTAAACAGTTTAACAATAAGAACATTGTCCACAGAGGAATAATAACTCCCTAATCTGGTAGCAGTTCAAAAGCAATGGTGTGTGTGTGTGTGTGTGTGTGTGTGTGTGTGTGTGTGTGTGTGTGTGTGTGTGTGTGTGTGTGTGTGTGTGTGTGTGTGTGTGTGTGTGTGTGTGTGTGTGTGTGTGTGTGTGTGTGTGTGTGTGTGTGTGTGTGTGTGTGTGTGTGTGTGTGTGTGTGTGTGTGTGCTTAACTCAAAGCTTTTTAGGCGTGCTTGCGAGTGGGCACAGACTACTGTCAGCCCGTCGTCATGTCTCATTGTGGAGCTAGTGAGGGGGGGTTGTTGCTATGGAAATGACCAGGGGCGGTTGACGATCCTCGCAGACAGACCAAAGATGAGGTGGGAGTGAGTGTGGGATGGAAGCGGCATGCATACTATATAGCTGTGTGAATGCCAGTTTTGATAAATGTCATTTGAATTTCACAAACTCTGTATTTCCATGCGGCAGGCGGGCTAGCCTTTCAAACCATACATTATCCTTGTTCTTTTTTTTCTGGTTTTCATGGTGAAGCAGGATATGGAAATAAGCAGCTGTCTGTGCTAAAGAGAACATCTGGAAAAGTATTGCTGCAGAGGCCACTAATTTTTTTAATTCAAATTGTTTGTTTATATCTGACATAGGAAAACCGAAAAAGTTTTCAGAACTTTGTCACAGTAACTATAAGCCTATTACTTTGAGTAACAAGATTAAGGGTTCATGACTGCAACAGTGCGTGGTTGTTTACAGAAAACTTTGCAGTAAAATAGGAGAAGGAAAGGAAGGAAGGAAGAGGCTATACTTGTTGTTTTTCTTAGTTTTTTAAGCAGCTCTAAGCAATATCTCTATATTAAAAACAGATCAAGTAACTTTATTTCATTAGATAGGTGGATCTCTGACTGACAAGCCCATCGAAAGTTATCACCTGACTCAGTAGTAGTTACCCCCAGTGTTTGAGCATCCTTCGTCTCTTGGTTTTGAATTTTGTGCACGCAACTTAAAGCAGCTACGAGTAACATTTAAATATCTTTTAAACAGCCTCATGTTTCCTCTGATAATCATAAATTACCTTTAACAGCAAAGAAAGACGTTTTATATAGTTTTTATTACTGCGTTTGCTCTGGTCGCGCACCCAGTCTGATTTTCGGTTTGCGCGTGCAGCCTCTATGGTCACATATTGGTCGCAGATTTCAGTGTGGCACAGCAACGCGATTTGAGAAGCCTATCCCTCCAGGTGAGGGAAGGGGAGCGGGAGCCTTGTTTGAGACAGTTATTTGTCGTCATAATGACTGATAACGGGGCTGAACCATCAAAGAAAAAAAAGAAAATGCAATGAAGAAAAGCTAAAATACACACTTTCACGGGAGCGAACTAGACTGCAGTGTTTATTCCTAAATTAATGAGTGGTAGCCTACTAAAACAAAGTTTACTTTGCCTCGGCATTATCAGATGACCATTATTCATCTGAAATAGTCATTATTTACAACAACAAAACACATTACCTCATCGTGATCCATACTAACTGCCGTCTCTCGTTCATTCACTTTCTGTGAAGACACGGAATCTTTCAGCTCTGTGAGAGTAGTTAGGTGACACTGCATCAACTCATTGCAATCAGGTGTGTGTAGCACTGACTGGCATTAGTTGATGCTGTGTCACTAACCACTCTCACGGAGCCGAAAAGAGTCCGGTGCCCTCACACTTTCAAAACACGAACATGCACTATATTGCTTCCTGATCATTTGAATCTTGCACGCCCGGCACAAGCTATAAAACAGCTTCACGACAGCTGGCGTCGTAAAAATACTAACGCTTTTGTTCAAAGGGGCCGCCAACGGACAATGTTACTCGTAGTGGCTTTAACTAGTTTGGTTAAGTCTCATATATCATATACTTGCACAATAGGCAGTTTTCAGAGAAACGAGATCTGGTAAACCTGTGTGTTGCCTGCCAAGCACCAAACTGGTGAATATAATGGAGCATTAACAAGTTTAAGAGCCAAATATATTTTCCTCAGCGAGTGGAGACCAAAACAGAGTTAAAGGGACAACATGTTGGACTACACCTCCCACCCCTCTCTTCCATCCATCAGATAGTTGCATCACTGATATGAGCAGCACCTTCAGTGGTAAACTGATACGCCTGTGGTGTGTGAGGGAAAGATACAGCAGATCAGACTGTACAATCAGCACTGTTGACAAACAACTGATGAACAGTCACTTCGCTTTTTTTACTGTTTTAGTTATTTATAACTGTTAACTTGCATTTCTTACAGTTAACTATTAAGTGCCAGTCTATGTAAACAATAGAAAGCTAATAGACTATTATATTTAGCATCTCTACCGATGCTTTTGTTATTTGCACTTTCCTCTTTTACTGCTGTATCACTGAAAATGTCCCCACTCTGGGACTAATAAAGGTTTATCTTATCTTAAATAAATGCTAAAGTTACTCCGCTTTTCTAGATTTGAAATAGATTTGTAAGTTCCCTAAAACAACTTTATCAAGGGTAGGAATGGGGCAGATCCAGTATTGGTATCGGGTCCGATATGGCCGAAATCTGCGTATCGGATATCGGACTGACAGCTCCGATATATAAAATATATATAGGGGAAGGTGGGGTGATTTGTGCAACTTTTTACTCAAAGTGATTTTAAAGTGAGGCCTTGACAGTTATGTCTCCAACTCAAATATGTACATATATTTCAGGATGTTGTGCATCCCTGGCAATAAAAACTTTGGATCTGGAATAAACTGTTTAAGAAATATAGCTTTCGGAAAAAAAGTTGTCTTGACGCACAAATCACCCCACTATGTGGGGTGATTTGTGCGTCATTGTGTCACAATGACAAAGTCACCATCATCATCTTTCTGGCCATCTGAACTCTCATCAGTGGTGTCGTTAAGTGGAATTGAGATATCACTCTCTTCTGAGCTACTGTAGACAATCACTTTCTTTTGGTGACCAGCGTATACAGCCATGCCACTGGCACGACTCTCAGAAATGTACTTTGCACTAGTTGCTCCGTGCTTGTGGAACCAACTGCCACCTGACAAATGTGATTCCCCGTACATTTCTGCCTTTAAATCAAGGCTCAAAACCCATATGTACACCCTGGTGTTTCCTCCCCATTAACTATCTTACCTCTGCACTACTATCTGTGTTTATGTGGATGTATGGGCTTTACGTCTTTTATTTTGGTTATTGTTATTGTACCTTCATTGTTTACCTACTGAATGCACTATGTACAGCACTTTGGACAGTGCAAACTGTCATAAATGTGCTTTTATAAATACATTTTACTTACTTACTTACTTATAACTCACCCAGGCCCTTGCGCACAAATCACCCCATCCCCAGAATTTTGGATAATAGGCATGATGCAGCAATTTAGGGTTGACATTGTGCTAACTATATAGACTCAAAGTGTAGCATACCAAAGCACTAAAACATGTGTCAAATGTTTTCAAACGTGTCTATAATTGTTCAGACACAATAATCAAAAAACCTTGATCATGGAAATTTTACTTTGAAAGGCAAAACACAGTTTTTTGAGCTTAAATGTGCTTATATCTTATTCCTTGTGTCTCCCTTCTTTACAGGATGAGTCAAATGGATGGCTCTTCTTAAATATGTGGTCACATTTCCAATTTCTTCCACGGTTTTCTAGAAACAAGGGGTTTTGCAACTTCCAAAATGCACAATTCACCCCACCTTCCCCTATATATATATATATATATATTTTTTTTTTACTATGAAAGAGCGAACGAGCCGTGCGAGCATGCGCCGACGTTCGGTGGAGGGAGAGAGGACACCACGTTCTAATTTGACATACAGTACATATCAGTTTGTTAGCCAGTGAGCTAACCAAGCCCCAACCTCAGCGATTTTTACCAGCATCCAATAAGGAAGTGACCACAACTGTAGTAACCCGGAAGTGCCACTGGGGGGTGGTACCAAGAACGAGCAGTTTTTCTTTGACTCACTTGTTAGACAGGCCGTTTTCAAAGTCTTATTAAACCTATTTACAGCCTGGTCCACAAAACCATTTTAGTATGTATGTTTAGGTCATATCTCCATGACAACACTGAGGGGGGTGAATTTTTTTGGACCATGCTAGTTTTTATTTTATCAGAGGTTAAAATGTATTGGCGCGATCTCTTGAGTGACAGCTCTCCGCCCGTTGTCCTTCCCTTTGCCTCGGAGGTATACCTCAGCTATCTCCCTCCCCCCGATGTGAGGCGGAGTAAAAATCTCACAAAATGGCGACGCGCACAAACCAGGATTTTTGGATGCCGTGTGAATAACTGAGGTCAGCCCGGATGCTACATCCATATTATTTACCATCTATGGAGCTAACCAAAGCTAATCCAAGTCAAGGAAGTGGAGAGGCTTCTGCACTGACACATTCTACTATGTAAAATACAGCCAGAGAGAGGAAGACTGTTTTTTTTGTATGACTCTATATTCTGCCTTTAAGATAAACCTATATGCATTTGTGTATATTTCTTGCTCTTTTAAATTAGAATTGCTTAAGCCTTCCTAGCCTAATACATAACATCACCACCAACAAAAAAATGTATAACAATTATGATATCGTATCGGACAGTATCGGTATCGGCCGATATCCAAAACCCAGATATCAGAATCGGATCGGAACTAAAAATAGTGCATCGGTGCATCCCTAATCAAGGGACTATACTGTGTTGTGTTAACAGACTGAAACATTTACACACCACAATAAATGTGTGTGAAGTTTAGTTTTCACGTTATGCTTACCCTGCTCATTGCTTTGATTCAAGTCCGATAGACTGCTCAACCTGCATGCCAGCACTCTAGATAAATTAAAATAACTATACTGAGTGAGCGTATTGAGTCACACCATAAATAATTTTATATTCTAGCATTGCCAAAAGCTGTAAACAATATTTTTAAATAGCACACAAATAAACCTTATTCACTGCCTGTGGAAGAAGATTGTTAGTTCTTTCTTTGAGGATCTCCAGTTTTTTGTGAGTAAAACAGCTTTTATGTTCATAGATACTGACTGAATTATCTCAAAGAACTGGGCATGCAAGTTCATAAAATATGTGGTATTCGCCTTCGATTTCACTTAAGAATTGCACCATTGTTTTATATGAACGTGGGTCGTTTGTGTCTTGGGCTGTGTCCAACTCCTATTGTTTCACACTTTATAGTACGTCTTTACAAGTGACATGTTATTATCCTCCCTAAGTAGTGCATGCTGTACATACCACTAGAAATGTTTTTGACCTCCATCATTCTACAACCTCTCCTTTTTGTCCAAACCTGCGGCATAAAATTCGAACTAAATCCATTTTTCAGACCCAGTTCAGTCTGTAGGCAATGGTTGGTACCATACTCATAGAATAAGATGATTGTGCTCCTTCACGGTTCCCTCTCTCACTGCATGCTGTTTGCAGTCTCTGCTTTAACCAGGGGTCGTGTTGGGTTGTAGCCGCCGTTTGCTGCTTTAGCTGCCAGGGCTTTAGGCGTATCTCTCCTTGCCTGCACTTCCCTGCGGACCTCTATCTCTCTCTCTCTCCATCTCCATCTCTCTCTCTCTCCATCTCTCTCTGTCTCTCTCCATCTCGCTCTGTCTCTCTCTCTTTGTACCCGTCTCGTCTCTTCAGTGAGGCTCTCTCTTCACTCAGGGAATATTCCCTCATGAATTTTTCTCTTTGCTTTATATCAGGTCGCTTCCTCCGCATCACTCCCCTCTCTCTACCACCGTATACCCCCTTATTCAAACCTCCTACATAGAGCTTTCAAAATGTTAATCAAACAGTCTTATTTTTTGTCTGTTGACCGTAAATGACCTGCAACAGTAAACTAGACCATTAGCCATAAAAACGCTATTTTTATAGAGTTTTTATTTATGCATTTGCAAGGGTCGAATGTTCCCAGGGAACGATTTACGGCACACGGACTGGAACAGCCTATGATTCATGAATGGTACTTAATCAAAGTTTAATCTGCATCACCTTCATCAAGTACCAAATTTAAAAATGTAATAGTCACATATAAATACATTACCTCATCACATCACATCTGCTGTCTCTCTTCATGGACGTATTAACTTGCTTCCTACACAAATGCACACGTCGCCGGCACACGCTCGGGCGCTGGTGTTGTTAAAAATAATTAACGCTTTTATCTGCTAAAATAAACAGAAAGTAAAATGTAAATGTATGAATTAAAAATGTGGAAATTTTTATATAGCAGCGACAGGAGACAAAACGGAGTGGCACATGTGAGCGTTCTGTTTCATGAGTTATGCATGCAACAATAAAAATGTCCATCACGCTCTTTTGATATCTTCAAATTTACTGTTTTGTCAGAGCAACAGTCCCAGACCTAAAGCTATCGGGTTATAATGATATAATGCAGAGTATAGCATACAATTATTAAACTGGAGAAGCTAAAATCGTTGAATCTTCAGCTTTCATTGCTTTAATCATAACTGTAACTCTGTCAAGGCTAAAAATGGGCAAAGGTCAGTGATACTCAACTTATTGTTTGATGTCACACAGAACATTTTTTTTAAATTAAAATTTTAAATTTTATTAAAAAACTAAAGTATTGCTATCTTTTAAAGAAACCTTCCTTTGTTGACCTTCACATTTAGGCGCTCAAACCTTCCAAGGCTCCGAACTGAGCTGGAAGGTGTAACAAAGGAACAGATTAGGCTTGAATTACTGCCAAATCTATTCAAATGGGCTTAATATTGATGGAAGATTTTGGAGTTGACTGAAATCCAGAAGCTGATTCAGTTTTATTTCCCATCAGGCTAAAATGTGCTAATCTGGCAGAGTTGAGAGGTATTAAGATCGCCGGAGCAATACTAATGATTTCAATTATTAGAGGACTGCCTCAAGGAAAACCCAGGCCAAAACTGTAGTGCTTATGAGAATGACTTATCGTTACTCGTAAAAATAAATTGAGCTGTAATGGATTTATAATTTGCAATGTTAGCCCAAGACAAAGCCGTCAAAATCCCTCTCTACATGATTCTCTTCTTTGCCAACCATTCTCTCCCCATGTGACGGTCAGATTAGTCCAAAGTTTGTGGGAGAAAAAGACAGCCATTGTTTTTCGTTTTCGTCACTTTTGACTCTTTGCCTAACAACTCTACTAGCATGTATGCTAATTGCAGTTAAACAATGCATTTGGTTCATCTAATGGTATTGTGATGTCCATGTCAAACACAATCTATCTAACTGAATATATCTCTGCCATGTTGTAGGTTGGCTTCCTAAAGACGCAGCACCGGTATGAAATAGTGTTCACCTTACCGGACGTCCCGGCTCTGGGGAAGGATGTGTGTCCCGCACCGGTCCCCAGTCCACACCTCCGGATCACTGATATCACCCCGGCAACAGAGGGTAAGACCATAAGAGGCATATTTGTATTATGTACATCAGAAACACTTGGGTTTGTCTGCATAGTTGTTGAAGACAAGAAATACTGATATTATACCATAGAAAATGGGGCAGTAAAGGATTCTGCATTGGCCCGGGAATCGAACCCAGAAGATTATGCAAATAATACTGAAATAATCCCTTTTTTTGCAGTTTTAATGATAATACATAGATAATACATAGTTTTAATTTATTAGAAGTACTAGTGTGTGTGTGTTGCACATGAAGGAAATGGAAGGGGAGAAGAAAAACGAAAAGGGAGCTTGCATTGGCCGGGAATCGAACCCGGGCCTCCCGCGTGGCAGGCGAGAATTCTACCACTGAACCACCAATGCTTAGCTGTCCTGAATCACTACGCTCTCCGGTTTTCCTCGTGGTCCAGGAATGCATTGTTGAGGTTTAAAGAGTAAAAAAAAAAGATTTATGATTTTCTCTCTTTTTATTTTATTTTATTTAAATTTAAGTTCACACATTGTTACAAAATGCAAATGTCCACAGAGTTTTCCCCTGAACACAATATAGGGGTGGATTTTGCATTTGCCTTGAATCCGGGAATCTTGGCCCTCATGTATTCTTTAGCTAAAACTCCCTAAACCGTTTCCCATTCATTCCCTAAAGTAGTACTAAACCACTACGGATGTAATATACTTTTGGCCACAAACTGGATTGGGGGCGCTGATTCCCCCGCTATCTTCCTTAACTTTTACCATTCATGGTCTATGGTAGTTGTTTTGGGGGAGCTCAGCTCTACTCTCTCAATTTATATTTTTTATTGTGTGACTCTGTGTTCGTTGAATATCCAGCTGTCATTGTTGTGAAGATTATTTAATAAACAACAAATTTGATCCATTAATGTCTATGTGTCATTTTAATAAGTGAATAATGTTTACGGATCATTAAATGCATTGGTTTGTAAAAAAGTAGCTGTATTTTAAACATGTTTCACTGAAAATGAAAGGTTTGTAATATTATAGGTTAATAGCCTTGATGTAATGCTGCAATTAAAGGTGCAGTGTGTAATATGACATCATCAAGAAAGTTCTAGAAAGTTCTAGAATGCAACGCTCCCTGGGTAACCCCAACCCTTTAGAATAATAACAGAAGCTACAGTGGCCTTCAAGGACAAGGCAAGGCAAGGCAAGGCAATTTTATTTATAGAGCACATTTCAGGCACAGGGTCACTCAAGGTGCTTCACAGGGTTAAAATCAAATAAAGAATACAAATACAAAAAAAAAAAAAATGAACAAATTTAAAACATGGATAAAAATACAACATTTAAATAAAAGAATTAAAACATTTTACCAAAAAAAAAAAAAAAAAAATTACAGGTTAAAAGGGAAACAAGAACGTTTTGAGACCCGATTTAAAAGAGCTGAGAGTCTCAGCGGACCTCAGACTCTCTGGCAGTCCGTTCCAGACATTGGGCGCATAAACGCTGAATGCCGCCTCTCCCTGTTTAGTCCTAGCTCTGGGGACTTTTAAAAGACCTGTCCCAGACGACCTAAGGGCTCTGGGCGGCTCATAACGTATCAGCAGATCAGTAATGTATTTTGGCCCTAAACCATTTAAGGCTTTGTAGACCATCATCGATATTTTAAAATCAATTCTTTGAGTGACAGGAAGCCAGTGTAAAGACCTAAGAACTGGGGTAATGTGATCTACTTTTTTGGTCCTAGTGAGGACTCGAGCAGCAGCGTTCTGAATTAGCTGAAGCTGTCTGATTGATTTTTTAGGAAGGCCTTCAAAGACACTATTACAGTAGTCAAGTCTACTAAAAATAAATGCATGGACAAGTTTTTCTAAGTCCTGCTGAGATATTAGCCCTTTAATTCTCGATATATTTTTAAGGTGGTAGTAGGCTGACTTAGTAATTGATTTAATGTGTTTTTTGAAATTCAAGTCGGAATCTATCACTACTCCAAGATTTCTAGCTTGGTGTGTGCTTTCTAACATAACAGATTTAAGCTGTGCGCTGACTTTTGATTGTTCATCCCTGGCACCAAAGACAATTACTTCAGTTTTGTCGCTGTTTAATTGAAGAAAGTTTTGGCACATCCAGTCATTGATTTGTTCAATGCATTTACTTAGTGCTTGAATCATCTTGTAATTGACAAGAACAATTCTACATTTTAAAAGATGCACCTGATGACATTCCAGCTATGATACTTTCAAGATGGCGGCACTAGGCCTTGGTCCAAAATATGCAGAAATATGGACATATGAGACCCTTTCTAAGGGAAAAAAAAATAATTCAAAACATTTTTTTCAGCTATTGTGCACTAAATTAAATGTACTTATGGATATTATAATTACTTTCTACAAAATCTGCTAGGAAATAAAACCCAAAATTCTACACACTGCAGGTTTAAATGTCAAGTGTAGTTTGGGTTTAGTATTTTTTGTCCACTCACTGAATTTGAGTTATTTATTCTAAGGTCCTAAATTATATATTTTGTCCGAACTGGGATTCGAACCTGGTCTAGATATTTAATCTTAATTACTACTACTATAGACGACTTGCTGTCTTTTTGCAAGCAAGAGTTTTACCACTGAATATAATCACCCTTTTCTCTCCTTTCCTTTCCTTTCTCTCTCTCTCTCCCTACCTCTCTCCCTCTCTCCAGGCGGACTGAAGGTGACCTGTGAGTACATGGCCCAGCAGGAGGGCGTCCTGTGTGAGGAGGTGCTTCTGCTGAGCGAGACCAACGAGGACGTGTGTGTGAAAGTCAAAGTCCACGCCAGAGTCATGGGTGAGGTCACTCTCCACACACTGTACTGTAGGTCACTCTGACAACACACTCGTTTGTTTGACAGTAGAGGAACTGAAAGTTAATATCCACCTGGTTTTTATATGTATGTTCAGGTTACATATTAAAAACCTGACTGGAAATGCCACAGTTTGAAAAGAAAAGTGGAAATATTGCAAAACAAAATCTTTACTCTTGGTTGAGGTTGAGAACTTGGTGTATTGATATCAGCAACTCCCTGGACTGATGATCCTTTATCTCTCAGACTGTTTATCTTTTCCTCAGAGAACCTATTAGAAAAACATTATTTGTTTGGAATATACCTACAGAGGTTACGCTGATTAGTTTATCTAGAATGTCTACTTGTAAAACCTACTAAGTGATCAGGAGAAATCCCAAAGACGCTTTCTGTGAAACCACAAAATCTATAATATATACAACTGACCATCCAAAATCCTAATGAGAAGTTGGAACGAGAAAATGGTTGTCACATTTTCTTGAAAAAATTATTGAACAATGTATTGCCAAATGGAAATAGCTGCCTATATATATTCTGTGAACTGACTAATCATGTGTGACTAAAATCAGCATTTTGAATCCCATCTAGTTTACTGACTCCTAACCCAGTCTCTTATTTATTTCACTTTTGGTTTTAAATTGGAAGTTGACAGATAAAAAGAAGGTTGATCTGTCATTAGTTTTACTGTGTGCTGCTGCTGCCCCCTGCTGGTGACTCTGCGCTCTGCATCAGCGTCACTTTAACCTGAAAACCTTAAAACATTTTAAAACAGGAATCCAAATGTGGTTTACATCTGGTTTTTACAATAGAACTACATGTTAAAAGTGTGTTTTTAAAATCTTAAGAATATATACTGAGTGGACAATTTCTTTAATACACCATGGGGAGTATCAAATCCTTAGAGTAGAGTTCATGAAATTAAAATAACAAAACGGCTCTCTTACACTGTATCAAAATTGTTCTGGACTCTCCGTGGCAACAAAGAGCCTGTACTGAATCTCCTTTCTCCAATTTAATCAGTGAGGCGGAGTTAGACACTGTAATTCATGTCAACAGATGTACAATGAGGTAAAGGCGCCATATGTGCCCTTGCATCAAATGTGTAAATTAGTACAGCTAGTGTGTGTTTATCTGTTTCTATGTCGCATTAGTGTGTTTGAGGATTGAGTGGAGATGTTTTGGTTGGGGTCTATTTTTACTCTCAAAGCGCGGCATGAACATCTGTCCAGATGTCTGTGTGTAACTGAGGCCTGGATGAGATCAAAGGATTAAGCTCTTCCTCTGCTGTTAGTCTTAGCTTTACTGCTGCTTTTAGATCAGTCACATATTAAGTGAAATGCAATATGGCAGTGCGTTCAAGTCCTTCATCAAGGCAGGAATGGAAATGTATGTGTTTTGCCGGTTCCAGACCTGGGAAATTGTAAAAGGAGATTAAATTTGACACATCAAAGATTAAAGATAAAATCGAAAAATAATGCCTAAATAAATTGTTATAGATGTAATTATAAGAAATGCTTTTAATTCATCAGAATGACTCATGCGACATGACAGGGGGATGAGAAACAAAAAGGGAGCTTGCATTGGCCGGGAATCGAACCCGGGCCTCCCGCGTGGCAGGCGAGAATTCTACCACTGAACCACCAATGCTTAGCTGTCCTGAACCCCTACGCTCTCCGGTTTTCCTTGTGGTCCAGGAATGCATTGTTGAGGTTTAAAGAGTAAAAAAAAAAAAAAACATTTGATTATCTCTCTTTTTGTTTTTATTTTATTAAAATGTAGGTTCATACACTGTTACAAAATGCAAATGTCCACAGAGTTTTCCCCTGAACACAATATAGGGGTGGATTTTGCATTTGCCTTGAATCCGGGAATCTTGGCACTCATGTATTCTTAAAATAAAACTCCCTAAACCGTTTCCCATTCATTCCCTATGGTAGTGCTAAACCACTACGGATGTAATATATTTTTGGCCACAGGCTGGATTGGGGGCGCTGTTTCCCCTGCTAGCGCCCTTAATTTTTACCATTCATTCTCTATGGTAGTTGTTTTGGGGGAGCTGAGTTCCAAGAGAGTCAATTTAAAACGTGTTTTTTTTTTCTATAATTCTAATTGTTTATATTTAAATATACGTTTACACTTAAATTTCCTTTAAAATTTGGTTAAGAAAACCTCATGTTATGTGTTAAATTCAGTGATTCATGTCATAAATCATTTCCTGCGTGGCCCACATGGGGAGGGTATTGAGCCTTGAGCCGCATGCAAAGCAGACACTTCTCTAAGGAGGGGGGGTTGAGGGGGAAGGGCTGCCGTAAACAGAGCTTTTGAGTCATCTCGCTCTCTCTCTCTCACGTTGTGTGCATGGGTCACATTCTCACAGTTTGGAGCTGATATTTGACTTTAACCTAGGACTAGTTTGGGTTTTCATTCCTCTCTACTTAGCTCTCCTATTTCATTCTCCACACAAATATTTATTTGACTGTTTATCTGAAGAACTGAGCGTAACATTATGAAATCCTCCCGGGATTTGTATTTCTCAATTCAATTCAAAAAAGATTATAGTTATTATATTAAAAAAAGAGAGATTACAGATAATAACATGAACAATCAGAATGACTATTAGGTTCTTCTAATAGAATAATACATTCATTATACATGCATATACACACATTATCACACAGATGATAAGGCATTTGACTGTAAATACTTTCTCTTCTCTCTCTTTTCTAGATCGTCACCACGGCACCCCCATGCTGCTAGAGGGGGTGCGTTGTGTCGGGGTGGAGTTAGAGTACGACTCTGAACAGAGCGACTGGCAGGGATTCGACTAAAGCTTTAGCTTCTGCTCCTCATTCCTCTTGAAGTACACACACACACACACACACACACACACACACACGCACGCACGCACGCACGCACACACACACACACACACACACACACACCCACTTGCCATCCTTACCAAACTGAACACACACAAGCCATTTCCCCAAGTAGAAAAAGTGTACACATATAATACATTACTTGGTGCCACATACTGTTTAGCATTTTGAGCGGCGAATCAGTGTTCTGTTTTGGACTCAGAGGACATATACTCACAAAAACTGACTGCTGCCTCTCCACTACAGCAGCAGCATCTGAACGGACAGTTTGTCAATTTGCTTCGTTTTTCTGCAACTCCCTCTACTCCCCTATCGTTCATCACGGTGTATTCTGTTAACATGTGTCTTCCTTTCTCATCCCCTAAAGGGCAGCAGCGCTCCACTAGTCATTGCAGCCTTTCTTGCCCCATATTCACGGCCTCTTGTGCTCCAGTTTACTCTCTTCCTGATGCGAAACATGTACAAACGGTATCCCACGTGGATTTATAATTGAGGGAGCTGACAAGGGCTATTTTATTGATTAAGTTGCTTGAAACTGACCTATAATAACTAACGAATGGTTAAGAAACTAAGAACGTTTTCATGAGAAAGTTGAACTGATATATTGCTTAGCTTGTAATGTCTCTGTTCAACCACAAGGGGGCAGTGCAGACCACTGTATGTAATACTCCTCCAATCTGAAGGTTTTTTGGACTAACAGTGTGCATACATTAATTTCTACTTTTAAAGGTAAAATCTATCTATATACACTTCAAACATATCTGAGGTTCAATGCAATTCATAAATGTCCAATTTAATTTTCTGTTCTCAACCCTGCCCCGACGGCTACAACCAAAGTTTTTTTTTGTTGCATTATCCTAGGAAATCTCCCAAAATCCGTGAAAATTTAACAAGGTAAAACAGGCTTTCAAGCTATTTGGCATTTTTCAATTGAGTTTTTTTTTTTTTTGTGAATGATCTCCCTACCTGATTATGATTTTTTTTTTATTATTATGAGGAATTGACACCCAAAAAACAGTGAAGGTCTGCGGACCGAATTCGAACCTGCTACCACTTCGACAAGGCCTGAGCGAATAAGGTACCCACTAGGCTACAGAGCGCCCCGGTGCTTGTGTTTTTGATCTTTAAAACATTTTTCTGCTTCCAAACATTTGTTATTTAGCTGCTAATATTTCCACATGGTGTTACGTTTTGCCTCGTTGTGTTTAAGGTTATTAAATACAGTGGACAAAATTAATCGCTTAAATTAGTTAATCAACAGATTTTGTTAGCAGAAAAGCCAAAGATTCTCTGATTCCAGCTTTGAAAATAGTATTTATCCATTCAACATTTAATTCATTATCCTAAGGTTTTGGACTTTTAAAACACAACCTTTTAGTTAGGTCACCTCGGGCTCTGGGAAGATTTCCAATTCCCAAAGACAAGTTTCATTGAATATACCAAACTGTCCATCCACTAATTAATAAAAAGAATCATTAAATATATCAACAATGTAAATAACATTGTAGTGTTTTAATGGATTTTTTCTTTAATAAAAGCCTCCTGTAGCCAGTCCAGAGTCCAGAAGAGTTCGGGAAGGTTTAATTTCCTTTATTTTGAACTTAAGTCTTCAAACACGCATGCGACACAAGTGCCTTTCATTGAACCGTCCTGTTTCTCATTCATTTGTGTATTTCGCCGCTTGCACACTGGACGTTAACGGATGCCTGTTTGTCGTCCTTACAGTGTTAAAGGTGGAGTCCGCGATCTCGGAATCACTGATTCCACCTTTAAATCCTACTTCTCCCACCGTCTTCCCTCAAACAGGTGTATCAGCCCTATAACTCTAGTCACACTATAGGGTGACAGGCGTCAATCATCTCTGCTTCATTGACATTTGCGCTTTTGGAGCAAGTTCTACCATCTGGCTTAAGTGTACTCTCCCTATACGACCCCTCTTTGTGTTTCCACCATTTTTTGTTTGTTTGTTGTGTTCTTGCCACACCCTTATCAATGCATCAGCCTTAAAGGAAACTATTCTGTGTCTAATTTCACAGCCATTTGGTGTAGTACAGACTAAACAGATTTATTCAATGTTTGCTTGCATGTAATATAGGTCAAACTCTGTTTTTTTTCTTCTTAGCGTGAAACTGAAGTGCTCAATACTTTTCTGTTTCAAGAATGTTACAGCATCTGCTCCCTGTGCATGTGGTTTGTAATTTGTCATGTCAACAAACAAATAAAATAAAAAATGTGTGATTATGTCTGAGTTTTGTAACTGTCCTTCACTGGAGGAACACATGGTGGCAGTCTGCACCGCTACACTCATCTCACCTTTGTTACACTAAATATATTGTTTTTCAATAATGCAGACATTTAAAAAAATATTTGGATGAATGGGTTTCCTTTAAAGTATATACATTAACATTTCAGAAAGTCTAATTTAGGATTTATTACAGGATGACGTGTTTGTGTAGTTTTACCTCAAGAATATGAAGTCGTTTTGTGTTTAAAAAGCAAAATCTTAATGTAAATGTTGGAAAAACTGTATTTCACCTGTCATGCATTCTTAACTAGACCAAAAGCCTCAAGAGATGTGAAAATAAAACAGTTTTTAATATTCAACATGTAGTTTTAAGACTATAGCACTTTTGTTTCCTAAAACTACTTTTCAGTCCCTGTACCCGATTGAGATAATATAACAAGTCTATTTTTTTAGCTTGTTACTTTTTATTATTAAATCAGAAATATCACCCAAAATACAAACCTTATTTGAAATCACTTTAACTAAAAAAAATCTTGTTAGCTTACAACAAATATCAGAGATAGAAATCTATTTTTTTGTTTTTACATTTTCTTCTAATTTCTAGATTTTTCCTTTGGTGCTTAATACTTTTAGAGATTGATTCACATAAAAGAAAATAATAAACGTGATACTTAGAGCTTGACCATTTAAGTCCAAGTCTATCAGCCTGTCAAAGTCTTTGTTTCGCTTCAAATATCTGGATGTATTGCATAATTTTCTTTTATCTGTTAATCTAAAATGATTAAGAAATACTTCATGTGAATAATTGCATCAAAGGCTTATAAGATACCTTATATAATATGTACACTTTTAAAAATGTAGTCGCAACTATTGATTTAGAGGAATTCAAAGGGCTTCCAGTAGCCTATGATGTCTAACATCAGAACATACAGAAAATGAATCGCTGAAATCTGTCGATTTTTATTTAAACTGGTACAAAACTATGACCTTACAACAGCCTCATAACTGAACACCGTGCAACGACACACTCAAAGTCCATTTTATTTCCACTAAAACCACAATTCAAAATTGCTCTTTCCATGTGTATAAGCGCAGATATTAAGGAACTTTTAAATATTTCTGAAACGGTCTCATTTTTCCTCTGATAAGGAGTGAGTTGAGATCAATTCGAGATGTCCCGCATTATAAAAATGACCATGAATATTTTGGGCCAAAGAAAGTGCAACAGGAGGTTTTACAGTTCGTGCTGTGCTGCATTTGGCTTGCAAAGACTTGTGTAAAACTTCAGTTACATGACCAACAAATTATAGGCCTATTACAAAAAATGTAAAACAAAAAAACAAGCGTTTTCCATTATACCCAATGAAAATGGCTGTTAATACTGTAAAATGCAAATGAAACATTCAATGCTGCAGTGCGGCTGGCACATATCCTTTATTATTCATCAGTAACTCTAAACTTACGCCTTGTTTAATTTTGAATGAGTTCTAAATTGCCTCCATTACACTTTTATATAGTAATAAGATTTTAGTTTTTTCGACGTAGATTTGGAAAGATTTAAGCACGAGACTGACCGAACGTGTTTGGAGCGTGTTCACTTGATTACAGAGCGATCCTTGGTTCTCCTGTGGGACAGAGAGTGTCCCGAGTCAAACCCCGGGCAACAGGAGCACCGCTGCGGCTGCTGCACGAACCCAATTTTTTAGGACAGAAAACAGGATCAAAAGAACTCCAAACGGAGGCAGATGTGACCATTTATAGAAGAGGCTGGGAACGGGGCAAATAAAGGTGCAGGGAGACAGTTTAGTTGGAAAAGAAGGAGAAATGCTGTTAAATTTGTCATTTTTCTCATTCTTATTATGAACACGTGAAGTCTAGCTTTTGCTTTATATTAATGTGTGAGATTTTATTCGAACAACAGAATGTGTGCATTTACAAAAATCCATTTCAAATATTTGTGATTTTAAAGGATTTTTTGTAGTCTATAATAAGCCAAAAACAAATGTTTTAAGGGCTAGTGTTAGTGTTGGTGTGCGTCTAAATGGTTCACGTGTCCATAAGCTACATGTAGGTAATAAACGTCGTTTAAAGTCTATGCAGATTTTATTTCTTATACATATGAATTAAACTTTATTTTACAATTTAAATTCCACCATAATCTGAAACCAGTCCCTTCCATGCGCAGAAAACTAATGCATGCAACATGTCTGCCCTAGCTGCATATTTTAACATTACTTTATATTATTTAATTACTTTTCATACTTAAGAATTAAAAGTGTCAAAAAGTGTTTAATAACTAGTTTAATTTTTGTTAATGGAATAATAAATCATTAAATGGAAGACTTTAATGACAGTCACCCAATGTAAAAACAACACTATAATCGAGTCTTTATTATTATTGTCAGATTTAGTAGGTAGGCCTACGCTTTAAAAAACAAAAAACAAAGCTATATTTTTAGTATCAACTTATCTTTAATATTCTAACAATGACATGTGTTAAAAAGGGGCCGAAATTTCGTTCAAATTAACCTTCTGCGCAACTCTGTTTATGAACGAACAGATAGATTCATTCAACAGGTTCTGAAGTTTTCGAACTCGTTTATTTTTTTCTTCCGTGTAACACAATCAACTGTGCGTGAATTGTGCAACATTAGTAAGACTTCAACAACCACTCTAGGTGTCATTCCTTGACCACATGGCCCAAAAAAAGAAATAAAAGTGAATGACCTTCCGAGAGAGAAGTGAACAAACCAGAGACCGAGAAAAAAATATATTTTTATTGATCTTCCTTTAAAGAGGTTAAATTCTGACTTGACTTCAGCCACTGAGATTGTATCATAAACCATAACGCCGAGGCCAGTCTTATTGTGGCTATAAACTCGTATAAATAGTGCGTAAAGGGCTGCATTAACGGTCACTTCTGCGCCACATTTTCTCCACTCCTTCCAAAGTTCCATGAACGCTCCGACATCATGGCTCATTATTTATTAATTTTTATTATTTATTTATTTATCTCCAGTGTCCAACAAATAACCTTGCAGTGGCTGCGTCCAGCTGCTAAACTGCGCGTTTCCAACAACATCTTATTTTACGCACGAACCCTCCAAAATGCTTTACATGCTCCATTTATTAAAACGGACACATTACAGACTTTTCCGAGGCACTTGAATGATTTCTGCTTCTTATAAAGACTTGTGAAAACATTTAGAATATGGATTTCTCGTGATAGAATCGCTAGCAGAAGCACTGATGAATATCTATTTAGGCGACACATTAAAAAAAACGCAGTTTCTTCTCGCGCGGGGCCAAATGTCTGCCATTCCTGCAGAGATTTGCCCGGAGACCTTGTGCTGCTTGTGGAGTGTGAACTCTGAGTGGCCCGGTGCCCTCGCTCTGACCTCCGGGATTACAGTAATCTCTGTTGATTGATCTGATTGATCAGATTCATCCCCACGAGGCCGCAATCCAGCCGCACACGAGGGGGGGGGGGGGGGGGGGGGGGTTGCAGATGAGCCAGTCGGTGCGTGGTGCAAATAAACAATCTTTCTTTCTCCCCCCCTCTCCCACTCAACCCCTTTTCCTGCTCGCCCGTGGGCATACATACACAGGCGGGGAGGTTTTATAGGCATCAGGATCATGTGCCAGGAAATATGCAGCGCCCGCATCTGCGAGCCAATGCCGTGCACTGTAATTGGGATTTTGAGTATATCGCAGAAATCTGATTCTAATACAATCAGGGTTAGAAGTTTGAGAGAAATGAATTGAGATTTGATCGCCTTAATCGCTGGGAAAAAGACATATGCAGACCCCTGATTGGTGATTGCATTAGTTACAAACTGGAAGTGCATCCATATGCCCATACAATAATGCAATGATTACACTGTAAAGAAATCTCCTGGGGGCATCATTGTACATAACTTTTCCTAAGGAAGAGAAACATGGTTATTTAGACAAGTTATTTGAAAAGAAACATGACATGGGATTAATGAGAAGTGATAAATATGATGTCATTTTATTTAATGAAGTAAAAACAATAATACAATAATGTGTAATAAGTAAAACTCCTGTTTTTAAATGTTATTGCATGACAGAAGTAGCCTGGCTCCGCCCGCCTACCTACATCCGGCCAAATTTCATTTTCCCTTCAAATGAAGTACGATGGTCTGGTTGGACCAGGCTATGACAGAAGTATTATCAGCAAATAATATCAGTAGTATTCATGCAGGAGTGTTGATGCATATTTTAATGTTGTAGCTAATTTTACTACATTTACTGTTGGGTAAAATCCATAGCAATGCACCGCTTTTTATGCAAATAAAATATACAGTATCAATATGGTTTAATGATTATAAACATCTCATTCTCTTATTTTAAACTTTTATTTTATTACATTCAATTCAATTCATTTCAACTTTATTTTATACACACAGGCCACATCAGTATACACTATATAGAAAACAATAAAAACAAGACAACAAAGTTATCTTCAGGTCATAAATTCAAAGTGATTGAATCAGACATTTGTCCCAATGTTTTTTATCTATATATTGTTTATTATATATACTTTTTACTGTCCAATGTTTAATTGTGTACACTCATGAACAGTGGGGAATCTTCTGGACAACACACAATAATAATGAATTCAATATAGTGGAGTAAAACGCACAGTATGGTAATGCTCAAACAAATACTGCTTCAATGCAGTATACTTGACATACCACTTATTTAATGGAAGTTTAATTCTGGCAAGTATATTGTATAATATCTATCTATCTATCTATCTATCTATCTATCTATCTATCTATCTATCTATCTATCTATCTATCTATCTATCTATCTATCTATCTATCTATCTATCTATCTATCTATCTATCTATCTATCTATCTATCTATCTATCTATCTATCAATCATTTCAGGTATGTTAAATTGATACACAGACTAAATTAGATGGTGTGTCAGTCCGTGCAGCAAACATCCTGTATGAAATATTCCCTAGTAAAAAGAGCAGCCAAAAGTGTCCCTACGATCCTTTAAAATAATCATGAAAATATGAAGCGTTTTCAGTGAAGTCAAACAGTATAATAAAAATAAATATGATTTTTGGAGTTCTTTTTTTTGGTTGTGCATCAGTGAAGGTAGATAGGGTGAAAACACTGGAGAGAAGGAGGTGCGTGTGTGTGTGTGTGTGTCTGTCTGTCTGTCTGTCTGTGTGTGTGTGTGTGTGTGTGTGTGTGTGTGTGTGTGTGTGTGTGTGTGTGCGTGTGTGCGTGTGTGTGTGTGTGTGTGTGTTTCAGAGCACAGCAGCAGCAATCAGTCCCCTCTTGTCTCGCTGCTGAGTGCAGCGTCTGATTGACAGTTTCTATTCATCCTGTGTGAGATTAGGCCAGCTGAAAGGAGTAACGACCCATGGCTGTGAGCAGTAATTACGGCCTCGGATAGGAAAAATAAGAAAAAACACACAAGGCAAAACTATAATTATATAATCCCAACAAAAAGAAAAAAATCTATTTTCTTTCTTCCATTTTTTTATGTGTTTTTTCACCTGTAAAGAGGAAATTCCAGCCCAGTGTTTCAGTCATTCCTGCGACCGAAATTATCTCACAATCACAACAAACTACAGGCTGCAACATCAACATCAAGCTGGCACAAGAAAATGGCCCAGTGGTTGTGTACAGATGTCTCCGCATAGATACTGTAAATGACTGCAAATGAGGGGGAAAACAAATAGTAACCTCACTCCATGTGCATTTCACCATGCAGACCAGGGCTTCTTCTGACAGATCAGGTGTTAAAAGCTTATCTGGTTGTGAAGGAGACGGGGTGGATAAAATAAGACCTGTTGAATCCAATAACTTGTGTCTAGATTCCACTATTTGAACATTTTCAGCCTTATGTTTGTGATTTTATTTGTTTGTGTGTGTGTGTGTGTGTGTGTGTGTGTGTGTGTGTGTGTGTGTGTGTGTGTGTGTGTGTGTGTATCTTCCGCCCGCAGAATATATAATATGATGTCTGTGTGACCAACATGGGTTGTTGAAGGGTTATATCTTATTTCTCTTTTTAAACATTGACTATAAAACTATATATAAATTTACTTCCTTCTCCTAAATGATGACTTATTTAGATGTTTATCCAAAAGGTTGAATGGGCCTCTGAAGCAGCATTACATTCATTGCTATGTGCAATCAGTACTTTTAACTTCAATATCATGGTTTATACTATGTAGGAGATATACTGGTCACTGTCATGTGCAATATTAGGTTCATATTAGGATAATGTCCTTTAATTTCATGTACAATATTTAGTTTGTTATTACTATGTGCAACAATTAGTAGCTACTTTTAACTTCAGTATAACGTTAAGTATTATGAAGAAGATATTATAGTCACTGACATGTGCAATACTACTACTTCAATGTGTAATATGACTCGTCACCATCACAGGCTGTTGTAGACCCTTGTTTCATATTAGAAAAAGTAAACCCTGTGTTACATCAGCATTTGAACACTGAATACATTTAGAGAAACACTTAATGAGGCTGTAAAAAACAATTAAATGTGACTGCATGCAGGCTTTCTGTTTGGATCAACTGACATGTTTATACAATATTAAATAAAATACTGACCTTGATATAAAGGCATTTACGTGTGTATATAAATAGTCTATACAGGCCTATAAGGGCTTTGCATATTTATTACATTGAAGATACTGAAGTGAAAGTAATTACCAGAAAAAGTGATACTTCTTACATTATTTTACCTAATGTTTTTATTTTTTCTAAACTTTATTTAATGTTATTGTTCTTATTTGCTTTTTTTATCAAGTGCGTTTTCATTTGGATCTAATTTTTATTTTCATGGTATATATTCCTGTTTAATGTTCATTCCATTTCTGTTTCAATGTTGGCCTAAAGCACTTTTGTAATGCATGCATGCATTTTCTATACTGTAAATATATGAAAAGTGATATACAAATGTTATACAAATAAAGTTTGTAATTATCATTATTATAAATTCAGTTTATAAGATCCTATTTTCATGTTTGGAATAGTGAGGCCCGTGCGTGTGTGAGATCTATCCTACGTAAACTGTGTTATAGCTTATTTTAAATGTAATTGAAGTTTTACCTCACTAGGTCACAAATAAAGCCTATATTTCTGCCTCTTGGAATAGCGCCACTTTTAACACTCACATAGTTTTTTTCCTGCCCAGCTCCATACACAGAGAGTTCTAACCGGGAAACACAAACAATGTGAGAGTGAGACAGAGTACAGCGGGGGAAGCCCGGCCGGGATCAGCGCTGCGTTTGGCTCTTTCCATCGTCTCATGTCTCCTGCGCCTGATCCTGGTCTGCAGCGTCGCTCAGACGTGCCCTTGCCCAACCGACCAATCAGCGACGCCCTTGCGTGGGCAGGAAGTGACGCGCGGGGTTACTGCCTCTGTAAAGTGTACCGTGTCACCACAAATATTATCCACACACCAACATCTCTCCTCTGTCAGTATAGGCAGGGTGCAACCAGCAAGCCGCCCGCGCGCGGACGTGATGTTTTAGCTGCAAAGCGAATTATAACCAATCTGACATGAGGCTTTAGTTGTGTGATCAAATTGTGAACCATTTTCCCATTTTCCAGACACTTCCCCCCTCCTGCAGGGTCTCTCTCAACACAGACATCTTTTCCGTGTGGGGCTTTCCGAAGACCACCGACCCCCTTTTTTACGTGGCCATCCATCCAACAACATTTCAATCAAGGATACGCAGTTGATGTGGCCGTGGGCTGAAGTAACAGGCTGTCGCTGCTTTGGAGAAAAAACAGCAGAAAACTTTCCTCTTCCTTGAGCTTGTGCACGCTGAACTGTGACCGCTGCTGTGTGGCTTTTCTTTTGTGTCTATATGTGTGTGTCCTCTTACTTTATTTCTACGTGGGTGAGCAGTGTGTACTTGTGTTCGTGTGTGTGTGTGGCACCTCCCCGCTCCTCCATAGATCTGGTTGCCCCCTTGTACCTCATAGGGCTGCACCATGCATTTCTTGTGGCTGCTATAGTTTAGTGCGGGATCCCTCTCTCCCTGCCTTTGGTTTCTGGACTGTGGACCTGCGCGTCATGCCGCTGCACCTTAAGGACACACCGGTTCCGTTGCAGGACCGCATGGTTCCCTTGTAACTGGATCTACTTTTTTTGTATTTGTTGGAGTGATTTGAGGGCATGCTATCCCCTTCGTCTCTGGAGAACACTTGCAAAGAGGAGAAGTAGAAAGAGGGTGAACAGCAGCGCTAGACAGACGTAAGGAGAGGTCGTCTTAAAGAAGGTGACTTTACGTGACTTTACTTTAGATGTTCGATCAGGCCACGGCGACTATGGGCGATGGGAACCACCGTTGTGGACCCAACCCGCTGTGTCCGGACCGGATGGAGTCGACGAAGTGCCGCGCCGAGATTGGGAGCCGGTCCCCGGTGCAGAGCTCTACTGACACACCGGGCACGTCAGCGTCCACCCCGACGTCCTCCAGCGAAGACGGACACGACAAACTTTTGGGAGTGGACCCTGACTACTGCCGGAGGATATTAGTTAGAGGTGAGTGGACGACAACACCAAATAAACACATGTATATTTTGTGCGTAAAACGTGCATACAGACGTAGATACAAGTATTATTTTACACAATTTTGGAATGTACAGCAATCATAGGCTTCACTCCAGACTATGTATCCTCAAACATAGAACAAGGATAGTGACAGCAATAAGGCTACAACATTAAAATAAATAAATAATGGTCTAAAACGTATTGGGCCAAACTATTATTAAAAATCCGACCTAAATGTTGATGTTGTTTTGTGCTTCTCTAGTTAATAATGTCACTGTAAAATATCACGAATGGAAATATTAGATTCACCTTATTGTCATTACAACAAGTATACATTGCAAAGAAATTATGTGGGCTTGTAAACAGCAGTTATAAACGATTTTATACATTAATTATATACATATACAACAGTTGTATTAAGTTCAAGTGGTGCAAAAGAAAGAGCGCAGATGCAAGTCAATTTAAATGAAAATGTGTGTCTTAAACTATGGGCTAATGCTCAAAGAAAGGACTTTCATTTTCTAAACAAAGTGGTCAACAATAATGCAGAGTTTTACCACAAGGCCAAATTCAATTCCAGGATACCAAAATGATTGTAGCACAATACAACATGTAAAATAAAACCCCATGTCAAGTGCTTTTGTTCATTTTGAAAATATACCAATTGTTTTGGGTGTGATCAATAGTCATAACAAGGACTTATTTGAATGTTTTGCCTAATTATTTTCCCTAGTACATAATGGTCTTTAACTCGTTTCCACAAAAATAGAATAAAATAATAGAAAGAAAAGTAGGAGGAAATGGTCTAGGATATTTAGGTGAAATTCATTCCTGGGGGCTATTGTGTTGCTTTCATCAAGGAAGGACTTATAGTTTAAAAAAAATCAACAACCATTATAAAGTTCTCTATCTCTATCTGACTGTGTGTTTGTGTTTGTGTGTCTGTGTCTCGTTGATCGCCTTTGTGTGCCAACGTTAAGTTAATGAACATCAGACTAATATTTGATTCAAGTGTCCACGCCCTCCTGCAGGCTATAGCAGGCCAGCAGCCTCTAATAGAAAAACTTAAATAATATATAAATCAGTTTAAACAATGACGACAAAATCACTGCAGCCAGCAAACACACACCAAAATATTGTTTAATTTAAATGTGGTTTTATAATACTATTTTAAGTTTTAGTATATAGCCCAGAACATTTGTATTTCATTTATTTTTGCACATTGAATAATGTAAAAATAAAACTGTACAGTAGGCCTATGTAAATGTCATAATGCTTTGGGGGGAAGCTTAAAGGGCACCAGGCTCCAATCAAAACAATAACAACTCAACCTCTATATCTGTAGACATGTATATCGTTGATGTGAATTTGCATTGAGGGCCATTTAAAATTATGATTTCACCATGTAAACAAAAATACTGCTATAACCCCGAAGGAGGAAGTTAGATATATTATTATAGCATATGTGAGCAATATAAAATAAACAGTGAAGTTTCCTGCATGTTGGATATTTTTATTTTTCAAATGCCTTGCAAGAAGAAGTCTGCAGATTGCACGGTTGCTTGCATTCAGAATGATTTTGCTACCGGTATTTTGCTGCCAGTTCTTTCTTTTTTCTTTTCTCGTCTGTGTGCGTGTGTGTGTGCAGTGGCGTGTGACCGTGTGCTGTGAACAGACTCAACATGTCGGCCTATCAGCTCTCGGTTACAGGCGAATGCTTGTGTGTGTTATGTTTGCCGGATGGCTAGTTTTTTCTTATTGAACGCCTGGTCGTGCAGTAGCAGCTTGTTTAGCTCGAGAATAGTGCAAATATTGTAGTAACGAGTCGACGAGACATTCAAAATAGTAAAACGACACCGCTAAGGCGACAGGAGGGAAAATGGACAAATAAGGAGAAATTCAGGACATGGATGCAAATAAATAAATAAATTAATAAATATATATATATAAATAAATAAAATTCAAGCATTATGCTTCTTCAGAGCAGCGTCTGCTGTTCTATTTTTTACCCATTTAAAAATATAGATAATATACTAATAATAAACTGTCATGTAGCATTTTGTATTGCACTTCACTACCGGTCATAGTAGCCTCCTTATGTTTGTGTTCATATTCTGTGTTAAAGCCGGCGAAACCTCAGTACTCAGTTCAACATACAGTCGTGTGTGTGTGTGTGTGTGTGTGTGTGTGTGTGTGTGTGTGCGTGTGTTGCTGGTTAACGGTGTCCATCGGAGGAGGAAGTGGCCTGCAGTAGGGCTGTGGGGTGGGTGGGGGGTTTGTACATGTTCGCGCTGGGCAAACGTTGCCTGCAGTGTCAGGATGTGTTTTTCTGGACGCTCCCGTTTTCCGCACAGATCTCGGCCGGGGTCACGATGAGGTCAGCACGTCTGCGTAGCGTAATGCCTCTGGTTTCCCCATCCTCTGTTCACTAGCGTTTCCATCACAGCGTGGGCTGCTGCTGCTGTTTTTGGCTCTGGGGCCCGAAAATCAAATGCGTAAATGTTTGCCCCTGTGTGTCAATATCTTAGGAGGGTTTGCAGCGTCTCTGGTGCCGGGTCTAATTTGCCTGGAGACACTTTACGCAAAGTCATTACGCGTGCGTAAAGATGGTGACCTGACCTCTCAGGCTTGTTGCATAGCTATGGGCCTGTAGGCTAACCAAGCACTTCAGAATATCCGCCTACAACAGTATGATTGACATAAACAGATCAGGACGCCCATAAATGACGTATTTACTATGTTTCATTCTCAACTTATTTAAGTCTTCTGCTTTTCCAACACAGATGCCGTTTTTAATTTACCCATATTTTTTGTTGTTCTACACTTTATTACCGCGTTTTAGATTACGTTCATTCAAATGCAATACGCATTTACAGGAAGTAAAAATTTGCCTTTAAAACTGAAAAATAAATAGATTTTAATGATAAAAATAATTAAACTTAAGTTTCTATTCTTGGTATTTGGTTGCTCTGGCCGCTGTCCTTGCTATAGGAATACTATGGAAGCCCGGTTCAATCAGTTTGTATCATATTTAATTCAAGGCTTTTCATATTTTATTGGATTGCATATTTAATGATTTCAAAACCCCTGGACAAAGAGAGGGTCTTGTCTGGCCTGTGCTTCCATTGAATGTGATAAATACTAACACATATTCCCATACTAACAAATATTCCCGGCTACAGACGAATATACAAGGATTTACTGTGGGAGGGTCTTTAAAACTTCCCAGGTTTTTAATTTACAGCAAAGCTAAAGTTACTCATTGTGGTTTATTTAATTTTTTTAAATAAAAATAAAAATACATATTTTTATTTTTGAAACATTGTACAATATATATTGAAGGCATCTGGTGTCCGTACGGGGTGTAGCCAATGTCTCACTGACTCAGCCTTTTCTACCAGGACATCAGTTTACTATTTATTTATTAACTATAAATTACCTTTTTTGAGTATAGGTTGGTTGTTATTTCAATATTTTTTCTCTTGTATTTCAAATAGTTCCACTTCTGAAGACAATCTCTGGCAATAACACCAGGTGTAAATATCTACGCAGCCATAAATAAATCATCAATGTCAATTAGGTGGAACAAACGACTCAACCAAAAATATAATAATAAGCCAGACAATATTATAGGGCTATATAAATATCATTTTTTTCAAGAATGTTCCAAGACTCACAGTCTACGTGTAAACAGGTGGGGGTGACGCTTTTGGTTATCTCTACCTCTCTGGACGCAGAGGGAAAAAAACAATGTCTACTTTTGAAAACACTTAACAGCCCACTCTTTATAATCAGGGCAGATACTCACTGCTCATAGTCAGGCATGCTTCTTCTGATGTACACGAACTGAGTATTTCACGATGCGTGTGGGGTATTTTCGTCACCCATTTATTTGTGATAAAGTCTAGAATGGAGCAGGCCATTTTTTTTCTGCAAACATTTCGACGTGATGGGTATGAAACTGATTTCAAAGTAAATAAAAAGCACAGTAGGCTACTACCGTTTTTATTTTAAGGCAGGCAAAACAGAAGTGGCCTGGACTGACATTACAAGCAGAGGGAGATTTACACGTTTGAGTTGTGGACATAAATTCACGAGGAAAATCTCCATCGTCAAACCTTGACCTCTCCTAACATATAATGACTTAATATAGTAGCCTATAGACCGCGGTGTGCAAGGTCACTGTGCTGTTATTATGAGCACTCGCACAAAAGACTATCCTTAAGCACAAGAAAGTGTTTGCTGTTATTTTTCAAAACACCTGACCTCAGATAAATTCTATGCTATAGCCTGCACACATTTTAATCGGTCCACTCTTCACAGAGCACGACAGTGTGTTAATAACACTCTCTTGCTTTTTTTTACTCCCAGACGCCCCTCCATTTATATTCTCATTCTATAAAGCCATTAGCCTAAAACTCTACTCATGAATATTACACTTTGTCCTGTAGATGCACTCCAGCCTTAGTTAAAGTTGTTAACATGTAGTTGTTGTTTTTATCTGAAAACTACTAAAAATGTCTGCTAGATTTGACAATATAATAATATCTGATACTAAACTCTTTTTCGCTGTGTTTTTTTCTTTATTTTCTGGACAGACGCCAAAGGCACCATCCGGGAGATCGTGCTGCCGAAGGGCCTGGACTTGGACCGGCCCAAGCGCACGCGCACCTCCTTCACGGCCGAGCAGCTGTACCGGCTTGAGCTAGAGTTCCAGCGCTGCCAGTACGTGGTGGGCCGCGAGCGCACCGAGCTCGCCAGGCAGCTCAACCTCTCCGAAACACAGGTAAGAACTTTTATTTAGGCCTACATTCTAAAGGTAGCTAAAACAAGTACGGAAATGCGAATGTTCGGCGAAAAAACGGTGGGAAAACATGATTTTGTGGGAATAAGAGTCTTAATTAAACTGACTGTTTGATAAATATATATTTTTTTTAAATAGACAAAACAATGCCTGCCTATTTGTTTGGCTAAGCTAGCAGCCTAGCCACCTGCTTGTAAAGGCCTTAGCATAGCCTGAAGCACATTTTATTATGCTAATAGAGTAGGCTATCTGTATCTTATAAATTTATTTGATTTATTATTATGGCCAAAGTCAATGTTTCAGGTCATTTTGTTAGAAATTAACTTGATATTTAAAACTATGCCATTTAATTGGTTCGTGGCCAATCAAAAGGGGAGGAGTAGAAGTGCTGCCCCGCCCACAACCCTGTCAGGCTGGGCTTCTTATAAGGCACTATAGATTTAATTCAGATGAACTAGCCTATAGTTTGACACAAACAGACCAGAAAGTCATCCCTAAATAGGCCCCAGGGGATGTGTGCACGCGCCAATGAAGGCCTTTAATGAGCATGAAGCTTATATGCAGCGAAATGATAAGCCTGATAGTCGTCTGTGTATCTTTAAATATGCCTGGTAATTTATGTAGCATGACATTTTATTTTTAGATATAAATGTTTTTCCAGATTTGCATAAAAAATTCAACGACTGTTATAATTTATAAATGCAACAACAAATCTTCAAAACTAGACGGCACATCGCGACACAAGAGCATTTCCAGAGCAATGAAAAATGAAGTTTTCATTAGAGCACTATGGGATTAAATAGCGTCCATGTGTGTGACAGAAGGAGCCCTCTTCATGCAGATAATGGCTGCGTCTGATTTCGTTGCAAATCCCGAATAGAAAAACTCATTTTACTCATCAATAAGCTATTCACTAATCTGGCTTCACAGAGAAATACAAATAAAAACGTGTGGTTTGTTTTGAAAATTAGAATCATATGTCGCTTTTTGCTGCTTTGTGTTTGTCTGTAACGTAAAAAGAAAAAAAAGAAAAAATAAATCGGTCAATATATTGTCGCTGCTCTCGTTTCATCTGGGCTCCTCTGAACACTGCACACATTTCATTACATTCGGTTCAGTGACCGCCGCGCGCTACATTCAAATGTCCCTGCATCGCCACAAAGCCCAACCCCCCTGTGTGTGTTTATCATAGGCATCACCACTGACTCAAACACACAAACATGCACACATAGCCTAGGGAACTGCAACACTGCGTTTTCTTTCTTATTTAGCAGAATGGATTGTTTCTGGACAAACTGTAATATTTTTTATTATTAACCAACAAGTCAACAAAGTAATGTTTTTTAGGATGCCACTTCCCAAAAAATGGCTTATTTAATGTTTTAATTTTTAATTTTACCACACTGTAGGTTTGTAGATAGCCCTATGCGGGTTAGTGTTGTATCCTCCAAATTCAGATTAGGCTGATTTAGGCAGAAAACACAAATCTTGCGAAATTAATTGTGATATGATCACATTTTATCCAATTTGTTATGCACAATCCCCTGAACTCTTGTTATCGACAGTTCACCTTCTGCTATTGTTGCCGTTGTCTTAAATAATCAAAGTTAACGGCTCATTAACGTCTGCGTCCTGCACTGGATGGGCCTATGCGGGCACTCTTCCCATCAGTAAAGAACCCTCAAAATCGATAAGTCTCAAAATAAAACGTAAAATGTAAAGGGGAGGTTATGGACAACGAAAAATAAACGAAAACATGTGTGAGAATGGATTATTGGAGATGGTGAGAGTGTTCACAACGAAAAAAAACTCGAAAACGACTCCACGAAATAAAATATAATAAAATGAAATTGAAGTATGCTTAAAATGTAGCATATTTATTTTAGATCTGTGGAGAATTAACACCAAGGCTCTGTTGTGGTCGAGGACTTTAAATCCAGTAATGTGTATATAAAAAATAAATAAAATAATAATTCACTTGTTGCAGGAGCTTTACGCATCTAGACTTTGCACATTAATATCTAACCAGACAAAACGAAACGCTCTCAAACATAGAGGTGTGTGTGTGTGTGTGTGTGTGTGTGTGTGTGTGTGTGTGTGTGTGTGTGTGTGTGTGTGTGTGTGTGTGTGTGTGTGTGTGTGTGTGTGTGTGTGTGTGTGTGTGTGTGTGTGTGTGTGTGTGTGTGTGTGTGTGTGTGTGTGTGTGTGAACACAGACAGAGCAGCCACTGTGTCCCTCATTAGTGCTGACACTCGGGGTGTTAATGGGCGGGGCCTTAGCGTCCTGCTGCTGCTGAGGAGACGATGGGGCAGCACCTGATTGGCTGGAACGAAAACCGTCTGAAAAAACTGCCTGACCTTCAAACGAGAACAAAATGTAGATAATAAAAAGTGTCTGTGGAATATTAACCCCATTGCATTGAATTTCCTTAATGCTTTGTGCCATTGAAGCAGCTTTTACACGTGATCGAAAGGCTTTTAGTTGGCATTAGTGACGTATTCTTTGATTATTACTGTCCGTTGCGTTTGCATAGGCCTACTTTTAAGCAATTGCACCATTCAAGGCTAATCTTGTAAAATCACAATTCAATTCAAAGAACTTTATTTTTCCCGTGATGGAAGCTCCTAAAGTTGGTCTATCTATCTATCTATCTATCTATCTATCTATCTATCTATCTATCTATCTATCTATCTATCTATCTATCTATCTATCTATCTATCTATCTATCTATCTATCTATCTATCTATCTATCTATCTATCTATCTATCTATCTATCTATCTATCTATCTATCTATCTATCTATCTATCTATCTATCTATTTTATTTATCTATTTAGTTCTTAAAGTGTTTTTATTGATAACCTTTCCATTATTCATGCTCCACATGCCTTCCGCTCCTGTTCTCCGAATAACTTGAAAGAAGCTGTGTCTTTAGGCTCACCACAAATCGAGATTTGAGCTTTTTTTTAAAGAGTGTTATCTTTCTTCGAGCATACATTTTTTACATTTTTTGAGGAAACTTCGTTTTTAATCGAAAATGTTACTTGCTGAATTTTTTAGTTTTATATCGGATTCTAGCAGGAAATTATGTTCGACATAAATCACTAGCTTACTTCTTTTTTATTTATTTAGATATTACGCTTTACCCTTTTTTGTAGCCTACATTTTATACGCAACATGCTTGGCTGAAACACACATAGTCTACTAATTACGGTAATATAGGAGGTTGGATCCTGGTGTTTTTTTAAACAATGTTTAGGGATTTGGTCATTGAGCCATGGAGTAACTCCAATTAGTTTGTTCAGGTATTCATACTGATCACGCAACAAGGCCACACACACACACACACACACACACACACACACACACACACACACACACACACACACACACACACACACACACACACACACACACACACACACACACACACACACACACACACACACACACACACACACACACACACACACACACACAATTTTACGATTATTTAAATGTTTAGATTTGTCCAATTTCTCCAGTGCGCACTTGGATTAGTTATAAAACTCTGAAAAAGTTTCAAAAGTTATTTAAAAACTAGTTTTAAATCTCGGCCTTTAAATGTATTTCTGACCATTTAGAGGTAATTTGTATTTGTTATTTTCGTCTCAAACTTGACAAACAAGTGGTTCTCTTACTGCACTGGAACGCTAAGCATTGCGCACCATTTCTTCTCCAAAAACATTTTTCTTGGGAAATTTTCGTCCGAAAAACGAAATCCAATCCCATTAAATAATTTACCATAATAAAAGCATGTCACCGAGTGGAGCATGGTATCGAAGGCAGTGCAGCTGTTGTGGAAAAACATCGATCTACTGCTGATTATCTGCTTCAGAACTAACACGAACATTAACAACATTAGTCGACGTGAGCCTGTAGGTCTTTACTTTTCTTGTTCATCTTCCAAAACGGCACAGAATTCTTATTCAACTTTAATATTCTCGAATTTTCTCGAGCAAAACCCACATATTTCAAAGTGGTTCCACCTGTGGAGAAAAAGAAAAACGGCCACTTTTCTTCATCATACTTCAAATCCAATTTAAATTTGTCTGGAAGGAATTGCGGCTTCTGGTTAAATATGTGTTGCGTCCGCTCGTGTTCAGAAATTCAAAGAAGCTGCAGCATCGTCAGAGGAAACTCCGCATTGCTGTAACGCGTTACCGAGTAATTCGTTCGTAGAGTCTGCCATCATCCCGGTGTGTGTGTGTGTGTGTGTGTGTGTGTGTGTGTGTGTGTGTGTGTGTGTGTGTGTGGCTAAGAGAGAGTGAGAGGGTGTGTACCACAGACTCTTTCAAAAACAAAAAACATGGAAAACCTAGTTATCTTTTTATGATCGTTTACTCATGGATGATCTCAGATTATATGGTCCTCTCTTCAGGGATGCTTTTATTGTAATGTTCCGTTTTTTTGAGTCCTGTGAATGTGGAAGAAGAGGACTAACAACAAAAAGAAACAAAATAAAATATACTTTGAAATTTATTATTTTTTAAGCTCTATATGACTCTTAAAATGTATCTTAAAATCATTATATGACCATTTTAGAGTCTTTTGTTCACATTTACCTCAATTACACAGACCAAACCTTCTTGGTCGTCTTAACTACACTTTCTGCAAACTAATTTTTGTATTTACTTTTTTGCATGAGGGAGATACAATCTTGCCACATTCTTCTCCTTGTCCTGCCTGCTCCAGCTGGTTGTGACAGTGTGACTTGAGGAGTTTATTTTGGGACCCCATGCCGTGTGGTCACTTTAAGCTCTTCCTCATTCCTCCAGAGTTGAGTGCAGCTGACGTACAGGCCAACGCCATTGTATCAGTCCATTGTTATGGGCAGGCCGACCGTGGAGAAGCTATGGATTTAATGGTCTCTGCGCTGCTTTAAAATGGTCTAATCCTGCAGCAAATGGCAGTGAGCTCACTGATGGAATCATGTTTAATCTTTAATGTAAAAGCTGGATGAACAAAGCACAGATGTGCTGACGGGCAAATATTTGCATTTGTTTTCCATGTCTTGGTCACAAACTGGATTTTGATTTGACGTAAAGTGGATGTCTGGGCAGAGTGTAATATAGGAAGGACAGTTTAAATGTGTTTTAAAATGTCAAAAACGCCTCACGTGAACTATTTTAGCTGTCACTCATGTAAAAATGTGTAGAATAAAATAATTCAGCCAGCATAGGTGTTTTTCGGAATTGAAAACCTCAACCTTGTTGTCATTTTGTTGTCTAAAAATTGTGACACGGTGATAAGTGGAGACAGATTTCTATTAATATTTTTGTTTTATTCATACTGTACCTACTGGATCTAACTAGGACGTAAAATGATCTTGCAACATAATGTGAGTTTATAAATACACTGTAATTATTTATTATAAAAAGATGGTCATTTAGGAAATTTGTTAAAGAAAATTGGTAATTTTTTATTTATTTTAATGCATTTTTCACAAATAATTAGAATTTCTGAAACATATGAGGAAGTGTTTCTCTGATTGTGATTAAGACAACATATTGTGGAAGCATACAAGACACATACTTTCACAGAGTGCATCAACCTGCATTTACAGCTTGGAGGTTTGTGTGTGTGTGTGTGTGTGTGTGTGTGTGTGTGTGTGTGTGTGTGTGTGTGTGTGTGTGTTTGCTCCCACGGTTGGTTAAAGATGTGTCTTTGACATCCACCTTTAGTTGTTTCAGACTCTGGTGGAGATGAACACATAATAGGCTTTTACACTTTTCTCCCAACACCACCTTTCTAGGCTTTCAGGTTATTCTAGATCTATTTACAGGTGGATGTGGAAAAGTTGAGTTTAGATCCCAATCCCTAACATTTAAAGTTCATTCGACATAAACTCTGGTTAAAAAGATGTTAGTTTCAGTGTCTGATTGAAGAAATAGTAAACTGAACATGATGTATCTGCTGTTTTGACATTTTATTGGAATATTGTTACTGTCCCAAAGTTTACACATTGTTGTAATTTGCGGATGAGCTTTACTGTTTTTAGGTTGTGTATCAAATACCAGGTATGATTTAAAGCAGCAGCACCTACCTCAACGTGAAGCACCCGACCCCCTGACAGGTGTGTTAGTCATGTGAGGTCAGTGTCACACTCCCTCTCATCCTCTGCCGGCTGCTGTCTGTTCTCTCACACGGACAATTCTTCAATATCAAACTGCCCCGAGCACAGTTTAGTGATGGCTGTGAAAACTTTATTTACATTTTTTTTTAGATGATGCTTCTTGGTGCTGTCTTTGTATTTTTGCCTTGTGGCTCTGTTAGGGAGGTCAGAGGTCACTGCTGGCCACAGTGCAGTCCCTCTGGAGCTCCTCACACCCTCAATGTATATGTAGTTAATTTAGGAACTTTTTTAACAGTTCCTGGAAAGCAACCTATAAATAACATAACATAATTATTTTTATTATTATTATTATTATCATCATGAGCACGTTGGCAGGGGTGTAGAACTTTAGAGAGGCAGCACTTAAAAAACAAAGTGACCTTTAGTGTGACCTCTTGTGAAACCTGGCAGGCCTAGATCTAATGTTGTACCTGCTCATGCAACTGGTCTTTGAAAAACATCTACAAGCGTTCTTTTAATAGTATAAGAGAAAACTATCAATATTCAGGCATTGTTGGTATGACTACTGTCATTTCTGTTTTTTGTTATCTCAAAGACTTTAAGACTCTTGATGGAGTTCCAAATACTACAAGTTCAAATTCAAGTTGCTTTATTCATACCTGTGGTTACTAGTTAAAGAAGTAAAAACTATAAAAAATCTCCTAGATCCATCCATCTGTGTTTCCCTGTGCAGGCCAAGGCGAGCTAGGGACAAGATGACTAGTCTTGTCTGTGCGTCTGCGTTGAGTGAATGTGCTCGTTGTGTGTATTGTTCTCCATGACGACCCAGACAGACGGGTGTCCGGCCACTTGTCTGGAGCGTCGAGGAGCCGGCCATGACGTTACAGCCGCGCAGATGTAGCCCAGAGACGGGCGCACAGTACAGGGATTGTCCCAACACTTTAGAATAGAGAAAGAGATAGGAAGGGGACGCAGACAGACACACAGACGGACACTTGCTGCCTTTGTGCTTTCAGTTCAAATATTTACGCTGTGTGTTCTTCTTTAACTTTGTACTGACGTAAAGAATTTGTCTGTCACACTGATGGTCAGCAAGAAACCCTCAACCCGCTGATTATCTAATCAGCTGATTAGATAATCAGCTGAACCTAGCAATTAAGTCCTATTTGCCTCTGTCCTTTATAGCAGATTGAATTGACTTGTCTCATCAGCGTGTGTGTGTGTCTGTGCAATTGTCCAAACATATGGAGGATTCTTTCAACTGATGTTAAAAAAGGAAAATCAGCTAAATTGGAGGCACACACACACACACACACTGAGTGCCTCAAATCTGAATACCAAGAATTAGAGCAGTCAACACGGTCAAAGGTCGTCCGTGCAATCTTTTTGTATCATTCGCCAGGTAACCGTGGGGTGCAATTAGTCGGCCAGATTACCTGCGATAGAGTTTACAGACACCTGCCAGGAGAAAGGGAATGCCCAATCCCAACCACGTGTTCACAAATCAACATGTACCGTACCGTGAAAGTAAATATATACTAGTAGTATTTTTAGCTACATTTACCTCAAATATCCCAATTGCACTTTAAATTAAATCAAATCAAACTTAATTTATATAGCACTTTTCATACACACAAATGTAACGCAAATGTATTTACTAGGGCTGTCAAGCGATTAAAACAATTAATCTAATTAATTACAGGCTCTGTGATTAATTAATCTAAATTAATCGCATACTTTTATGACACTTTTATACCTGTTTATAAACAGCTGTATAGCCTGCTACAGTTTGTTTCTCTCTCTCTCTCTCTCTCTCTCTCTCTCTCTCTCTCTCTCTCTCTCTCTCTCAACTTCTGTCTCCACAACAGACAGCGCTGCACTTCCACAGATGCCTATGCCGATTCACTCACCATCGTCGTACTCATAGGCAAAAATATTGACACACACACACACACACACACACACACACACACACACACACACACACACACACACACATACACACACACACACACGGGGCGGGTGTCCGTTTACGCGGGAGACGAGACAGCTAGCAAACAAAATTCATACACGGAGGAAGATTGAGAGATACTGATTTGAACCTATATTGTTGCACCCACTAAATCAATAATGCACAGACACTGCGGAGAATAAAGTAAGATGTCTTCCTACCTTCATGCTTATTTGCCCAAAGCATCCCATAAACCGTCCATAGAGCCCTGGGCCCCGCCCTTTCCTCTGCTTCTCTCTTCACTTTTCTCCCTTTCACCCGTGCGGGCCGTGTCCACAAGCTACAGGTGCAGCTCGGTGCAGCTCACCGAGCTGCGCAACACTTTTGCACCGGGTCAAAGGGCACTATAGAAGTGCGATTAATCTGCGTTAATTTTTTTAATCGCGTTAATTTTTCTGTGATCGAAATTAACGCGTTAATTTGACAGCCCTAGTATTTACATAATACAAGCATGAAATTGAAATCAATAAAATATTCAAATCTTTCACAGATGAATAGACGGACTCCAGAGGGTAAGCTCTTTATATGTTACTGGGTTGTGAAGGAGCTATTTGATTTGTAGTTTAACTTATTAACCAAATGTTTTATAAACTCATTCTAATCTGAAAAAAAACTATAACTGCCAGATAAATTCAGTCAGTGGTTCAAAAAATATGGTATTTCTATTTGAAATTGAATGTAAATTTAGAAGTATACACTTTCAGGAAATAATAATACTAAAATCTCTTATAGGCCTACTGTCTCTAAGGGTGTTAACAATCTGTGTAGCATACAACATCTGTCCTTTATTTAAGGAATAACTCATAAAAAAAATGTCATAAAGATCAACAGAGTAGGGATCCCTGTTTCATGACTGTCACACATGCAATGGATGTCCTGAGGACAGACATAAATTAAAGAGGACCTATGATACTTTTCGACTTTTATGGCCTATAAACGTTGTTATAATGATTTATAGTCATGTTTAACCATACTAGCATATCAAATAATTACGTACATGCATTTTGACGTATTCCCTGCTGACCGTCTGGGGTGGCTATGCAGAGCACAAAACACTATGGCAGCCGGTCGAGAAATAACTTGTTCAAATTTCCGGGTAGTTTCTGTCACGCTCCCGGATGTTTCCATATATGGTAATGCTGCTCAGGCAAGCTCCGGCTGCATGCCCCCACCTTCCTGAAAATCTCTCGCTGCTGGAAGGAAGGTAACCAATCACAACGGAGTGGGGTTTGCAGCAGGGGGGGAGGGGCGGAGAAGCTCAAAGCAGTGTGTAGAGAGAGACTGCTGTGCTGGCAACGGTAAGAGGAAGAGTGTCCCGAAAATCTACATAGTTTTTTGTGATGTGATTTGTGTCAGGTTGCTCTATAGCAGTTTTTAACAAGAAATTAAGACCAGAAAAGTAGTATAATAGGATCTCTTTAAGGATAAAAGAGTGACATCCATGAGGCGGCTAAATTGTGAAACTGTCCCCTGCTGTAAACTCCCTGTGTCTTGCTTTTTGGCAGCTGCCACAAAAACATTTAATATGATTTAGGAAACAGAAACCACCTACAATGCAGACAATGATTCTAGTGACTGCGGGGTGACATGCAAGAGAAGTCATGGACCACATTCAAACGCCCGCTGGTTCCTTTGGCCAATGAGTGAAGCTCATCTCTAACATTACAGGATGTGAAGGGAGGAGGTAGCAACTGCTCTCTAAACCTGGTGGGGGGGAGAGAGTACAGTGAATGGACAGAGGACGGGAAGAAGGGAGGGGCAGAGAGAGAGAGAGATGTGGGCCTCAGAACAATCCCAAGTGCTTTCAGGCTAAGGAGGATTAGGCAGCCATATCTACCAGCGATTCTGTAAAACGGGGTTAACCCCTGGCTGAACCTGGCTAGACATGTGTTAGGTGATTCTGTGTGTGTGTGTGTGTGTGTAGAGGGGGCGGGGTCAGGTAAAATGTGATTGGTGGTGGTGATGATGTTGTCGCAGGTTTGAAGGGTGCAGCGTAAGATGTGAGGTCAGCGTGATGGAGGAATGCAGAATGCAGCAGCTCGGCTTCCAACTGTTTGTGTATTGATGTTCTTATGAGAGTGCCAACACAAATGTTGTAGTAGCAATACAATGACAAATACACTTACTTATGTCCTTAACTGGGACTAGAAGGCGTGAGCACATTGCTCCAGTTTAAGACTTGCTCCACTGGCTTCCTGTCTGCTTTAGGATTCTTTTTAAGGTTTTGTGTGGGTCGCTGTCTGCGCCTGCTTGTTTATTTGAGCTTTTACATGTTCACACTCCACTTAAAGGTTGTCAAGTCAGACTGTTCCTGGATGTTCCTAGATCCAGACTAAAAAATAAAGGTGACCGAGCCTTTTCAGAAGTTGCTCCTAATCTGTGGAATAGTTTAACCTTATTTACAAATTAGAACTGCTCAGGCCCCCGACACTTTCAAGTCATTGCTAAAGACCCACCTGTTCTCATTCCGACACCTGTCCTCTTGCTGTTTGTCTTGACTTGTATGTGTACTTTATGCATTTTGTTTTTGAGATTGTAGAGCACTCTGTGGTTGTTTTTAAATGGGCTGTATAAATTAAGATGAAGTTGAAGTCAAAGATGGGCCAGTGGGTGCTTTTTTAAACCATGACTTTGTTATCTAAATGCCGACGTCAACATTATTTTTTATTTTTTTTACTGCTATGCAGAAAAACTTCCCTGAGAGAAGTGTTTGCCATAGATTCCCTTTTGAAATAACACACGACTTTACCACTATTCAGAATAGATTAATGCCGTTGTTTTTTTAACCGTCTGCAAATCTTGTTTGGTTTGGTTGTAGCGTCATAGCCATGATATAATTAAGTAGGGATTTAGGTTGGACTGTAGCCAGTGGTTTTAGAAACACAGAGTCCAAATTCCCACTGTGCCGACACACCACCCAAACAAACTTCTCTGGAGACCAGCAAGACTAGCATTTTTTCCAAGCAGTTTTCATTCTAAAACCCATTCATTTTAATTTGCTTCTGGTATCATTTAATAATTTTTAACTCTCTACTGCCTCATATACAGTAGAGCTGAGTAGTAAGCTGCCATTGGTCCATTTCATTCCATACATTTGTGTTATGTACAGTTGAATGGCCGCTGGACCGCCTGGTACAGTCTCCGTGGAAACTGTGTTTTCATTGTGTTCTGCGGTGGATCATCACATGCCTGGGATCAGTAAGGTCAGGCTGGGAGCACCGGGCTGAGGCAGGGGTCACGCAAAGTGTGAAAGACAATCACCTACCGACCTTCTTAAAGACTTTACTCTGGAAAAAAAATCCTGTATTTTCTCTTTGCATTATGGGCATTATAGAGAGAGTGGTTAATCACGTGGACCTTTATGGTTATGCTGCCCAATCGCCGTACAGCTCAGGTGGCTAAAGCTAACACCAGTCAAGTGATTAAAAGCAGATACATATATAATCAGGAGAAATGAGTTGGAACAAATGAGACCATTCTGATAAAAAATAAAAACATAAACAAACACTTTTTTACTTAACTTAATTGCGATTTTCTGGTCTTTCACAAGGTGCACGTTTTGTAAACGGCAGAGCTTAGCCGCTTTATGGAACGTACACATATGGATACGTAGTTGATCTGTATACAGGGTCTTGATCTGGCTTAACCTTTCTACCTCTAGCCCAGTTTACTTGCCGTTCTCTATTATACAGCTGTCTGGAGTCTACAGCGCAGGCCTCCTATTGGCTGACCTCTGCTCGACTGGCCTGTGTAGTCATGCATAGCGGCCGGATCATCTCTGCCTGACCTTGAGTTTACCCCGCCCGGCTACATTAACTCCCATCCTTTTGGTTTTGATCCCTTTGCCTTCATCTACTCCAGTGACATCACAACTTTCCGGTCTGGTGCTCTGTACAGTAAGCGCTACAGCTGCGTCTTACTTCCTGATCGTGATGTATTTCCTGGTAATAGGGCCATATACAGGGAAACACGATGGGAGGGATTTTTTTTTTACAGAATAATCGAATCAGATGAAGTGATTCTTCTTCTTTTTAGGTGTAGAATTGAGAGTTTTTTTGTTTTTCAAAAATGTGTTATTTTGATATGTAGTATGCCTATGATTTTTCTTGACTTTTTTTCTTGAATCTTTTGTAATTTTTCAGTCCCTTTAACCGGCCTATTAACACATCCATGCTGACAGACTTCCTGTTTCTGTCCGGTCTTGGTTTTGCCACCTTAACCTCCTCACCTCCTGCGCCCCGTGGGCCGGAGTGCATTGGCCCGGTGCAGAGGGCACGGCCGGGGCAAACGCAGGTCACGTTAGATCCAGATCTCCCTCGGTAATCTCTGCCCCAGCTCTGAACCCGGGATCCCATTAAAAAGGATTTACATCCAATAGTGTAGATGTACTGAAAGCTTCTCATCATTCTCTCACTCTAATGTAAAATACCAGAAAGCTTTTCTTTTCCTTTTTTCTTTTTTTATTATCCCCTTCTTTCCCAGCGATGGATATTAGGACTGCGATGTGAACAGTAGACTAGGCCACGCCCACAGCATGGGCATAAGGCAGAGAGAATGGCTGCGTTCCAAATAGCATGCTTTTTTTTTGTTTGTTTACTATTCTACATACTACAGCTCCGTCATAATCACTGGTTGAGATGTGAGTCACAATTGCCCAAAAAGCTGCTGATTTCCACACTAAAAATCCCGACCGAATGTATTAGGACATCCGGGACATATTTTTCTACCATACTAAATAGCAGCGAAGTATTGGTAATAGAACGGAGGTATTGGCTAGTACTTTCATCAGTGGTTTGATAGCAGCAGGTTGCGCAGAAGACGTAAATCTAAAGGGATCTTAGAGAGGCAGTGTGTGAGCTAAACTAAAAAAAGACTTGCAAGGAACTACGCAGAGATCATTTCTTCTGCTTATCCCTCCCTCCCTGCTCTGATCTCCTCTCTTCCCTCTGTCCCTTCTCCGTTGGGTCTTTACAGTAAGACGTGCTGGTGTAAGTGTGTCCCTCTGAGCCGAGGGATCCTCTCCGATCCCATTATTTGTGTCGTGGTCAGTAGCTGAAACTGTAATATCATTTGACCCGGCTGCCTGGTGAGTGGAGTGATACTGTAGTTAACACCAGCCTCCACAACATCCACCACTATACACTTAGCTAAGAACTCATGCCGACCAGTTTGGACATTTAGACTTTGTGATTTAGAAGACCAATGCTAACTGGTGCCAGCTGGTATCTAATGGTAACACGTCACAGACTAGAAGAGATAAGAAGAATCACTCGGGAGCTTTAGAATAGTTGAACATAGAAGATGCCTTTATCCTAGGGAGAGTTCCCTAGAGTAATTAGTTCAATTAAATAAGAAAATATTTATTTTCAGGAAGAAATCTGGCTCCTTAGATTCTAAATGCTCCACCATGTTCACCAGGTTGTTACCCACTTTGTGTGTTTTGGCTTTTTCGCAGAAATCAACCTCCTCAGTCGAATGTGTAAAGCCAAAGGTAGCTGTAGGTTTGGGTGACAATAGGTTCATCGCAACATTATAATGATGTAGAATATTATCCACCACCCTGCATGTCACACTGAGTGTGTGTTGTAGCTCGGTCAGGAGGATCTTCTACATTTTTAATGTGTGTGATTCCCCTCTCTCTCTCTCTCTCTCTCTCTCTCTCTTTCTTTCTCTCTCTCCGTGCTTGTATCTCCTGTGACCCCACCGTGGCCCCCAATCAGCGCCAACTTTTCCACACGCTATACATTAAAGCTGCGCTGCGCTCCATCAATTAAACATGGCGGACAAGGACAGTCAGAGTTCAGCGAGCTTCTCTCGAGCGGCTGCGGGTGGCGTGATGGCGCATGTGGCGAAAATTCAGCTGCCGTGAGAGAGAGATGGCGGTGCAGATGGCGATGGCAACGATTATAATTTTTGTTTTTTTAAATTCAACATTTTATTTTCCCTGTAGAGCCCGTTAAATCTGTACGACAGCTTAGTTTGGGTGCATTTGCATACTTTGTCCAATCTGCTCTCCATTTTCTAAAGCTATATTTAGACCTTTGCACATATGGATATAAGTATTATTCTTTTTTCTGTATTTTTCTGTGCTTGAGCTAATATTCACACTGCGCTTTGATATCACTGGCCGTTCCCATATGTGCATTTGCAGCCTGTTAGCGTGTTGAAGTGTGAGAGGAAGCTAAAGTGCATGGGACCAACCATGATCAAATGTGCGCAGGATAACAACAGAGTTGATCCAATGGCTGGTGCCAGGGGATTACAGCATCTCCACTTGTTCTGCACGGATTTCTGCGTGTGTGGGCTGGTGTACCGCTAAGGTGTTGCGTGCTCTCACCGCTCGCAAACACTAGGCACAGAACATGCTATGGCATGGATATGCATAGAGCCGAGGTCACAGAGAAGTCAGTCACACATAGGTTCAACTTTTTCTGCAGGGTGAGTTGATGTTTGAAGAGGTTTTGTGGGTTATTACAGACGCATACTGGTAGAATCAGAAGGATTCAGTTGATTTATGACATAAGTGTCACTGTGTTCTTATGAGTCATAACAACCAGAGCATAGGTATAGCCCACCTCATCTAAACCAAACTTCTGTAAAGTTTATCAAACTTAAATGACAACATATTTGGATTGATTAATATGCCTACCTCTTTTCACATGCTTACTATCGTGCAACTAACTCTCCGAATAACATAGTGAGAAGGATTTTGTGGATTCGGGTTACAGGGGCTAAAAGTGTTTCTTCTTGATTGTGTTGTTACAGGTCAAGGTGTGGTTCCAAAACCGCCGGACCAAACAGAAGAAGGACACCACCAAGGATTCAGACAAGCGCTCGTCCTCCTCCAACGAGTCCCTGGCCACGTGCAACATCCTGCGTCTCCTGGAGCAGGGCCGCCTGCTGTCGGGCCCTGTCCCACCGTCTAACTCCCTCCTAGGCCCAAACGGCTCCCTACTCAGCAGCCCGGGTGGGTGCTCCTCTGGCATCAGCAGCAGCACCCCTCCTAACTCCCTCGCAGGGGGGCCGTTCGGGCTGTCGCTGCCCTCACTGGGAGGCACCCCTCCCTCACCTCGGCTGGGCATCCCTCCACCACACTCCCTGTGCTTCTCCATGCCGCTGCTGGGGGGCGCTCACCATGAACTGACATCCGCCTACGGCTGCGGCTCCTCAGCTTTTGAGCCGTACATGCGGCTGGACAGGAAGGAGGCAGATCATGGAGGGAAGAAGACAGTTTCTTAAAGTTAGGTGTCCCCTCTTTTCGGACAACCGGGGGACCTGTCCTTTCTCCTCAGTCGTCCATCTGTTTTGACATTTGGTAGAAAGCCCTCTGGATGGTGAGAAATGTGTTAAAGAAAGAGACCAGGTCGTTTGCCCCGCGGCACCATTTTGTGCCACACACCTTGGGCACCCTGACACAAAATGGTGAAAAGGACATAAAGTGACGGAGACATTCCCACATAAAAAAAAACAAAAAAACTTGTGAATTTTTGAAAAAATGCCATGTGTGTATGTTGCGTGAACCCTGACAGGCAGACGTTTTTATCGCCACTCTCTTCGCAGTGGTTTAAAGTGACTTTTGTGTCCAGTGAGTTTGTGTGTGTGTGGTTTCTCTCTATATTTCAGGCCTTCAGAAGAAAAGAAAAAAATACTTGACATGGGTAGTCAGACTGAATCAGCGTCTGAATAAGAAGTCATGTTTGATTTTAGTTAATGTTCAATCACAATATGGAAGAAAACACAACAAAAAAAAAGAATTGTAGCATTTTAATATCAGTCTGTTTTTGGTGTCCAGCAGTAGTTTTTTTTTTTGTTAATTCTTTATTTGGTTGTGTTTGTGTATGAAATAATCTGTGGTAGGATCTGGAGAAATGGTGAAAAAACGTCACATATCTAGATCTGATAGTTTAATATAAAAATAACAAAGAAGAAGAGTTGCGTGAGAGAGCTGATTGGACTCTGCCAAAGCATTTATGGATTAAGCTTTGGAGGCCTGTGTCCTCCTTTCACTGAAGCCAGCCAAGGGTCACACACACAGACACAGAGATGGCCTTCTGAACCCGCCATTCACTTCCCAATGATATTGCAGTTTCCGTCTTTGAGAAAGTTACATACAACTCAATGAAATAGTTCTGAAACACAACATTTAAAGTTAAACATCTGACAGTTTTGGGGGAAAAAAAATTGTTTTTCATTTACAGAACCAAATGTGTGCAGGAGGAGTCCGTGAGTCAACACTCAATCCAGAGATTATTACTGTCTTGCATTTAGTTTATCGGTGTGTTCGTACTAGAGCTGCAACCATTAGTCAAAGTTAATCTACAATAATAATTTTTTGTCCAGCATAAATACCAAACATAGTCTGGTTCCGTACGTAACCATTTTGCTGTTTTTCTTTGTCATTAAGACCCAAGGGTTTAACAGACGTCACCTGTAGAAGTCGCTGCTGTCATTTTCATTCTTGTTTACCTTTTGCGATTTTTTTGAAGATTTTTAACAATGTCATAACTATCAGAAGTACTGTTTTTATCAGGTCATATCCATAATCACAGGAAACCGTAATGTATTGTAACACAGGGAACTGTTCAGTGTGTGAACGTGCTTAGGATGCAATAAGCCGCAGACAGTTTGTCTTTTTCAGGATATTTTATTTTTCTCTAAAAACTGTTTTTGTGTTTTGCTCCATGTTTCCCTCGTTGGTGTCGCCCTCCTGTGACACTGTAGCTTGGCTCGTCTCAAACTGAAAGACTTCTGCTAGCCCCTCGTTGAAAGCACTTTATGTTTGTAGGTTTTTACACTTCCTCCAGTTTCTTTGCTTTTGAATCCATTCTCCCCTGTTATCCTTATCCTATCCTAGTATGGTTATTTTTAAAATGAAAGTCAGAAATACCCCCTTTACTTATTTGTTTCAGCTACATTTGAAATGGATTTGAGCTTAAATTGACCTCAAGATCAGAAAATTTGCCCAGTTTGAGACATAACATACTTAAAATTCACGCAGGACTGGTTGAAGGATGGAAGATAAAAAAGCACCAGCTGTAGTACAGTATTTTCCATTTTTATCTCCCCCTCCCCATTTATGAAGCCATTTGTCCAGGTTTCCTTGAATCAGAACTCAACAGCGAGAACTTGCAATTTGCCCTCAATTTGTTGGTGTCAGATGCGTTATCGCCTCCTATTCATAACTTCCGTCACTCATCCGTATACGCCGCTTCCCATTTCCACCTCTATTTCCTCTGCATATCCAATCATCCTAGGTTTTTTCATTTCATTGTGAAGTTGAATACATTTTTACCTAACCCTTTTTTTCCCTCTCACACTTGCTCAAAGGTGACTCCAGATCTATTAAGAAAATAAGGCTATAAAAATAAGCTGCTCAAGAGTTAAGGCCAGGCTACGTCTTAAGTCAGCCAAGCAGGTTTTCAACTGCAGATACATTCCTAGTGGAAAGGTTCAGACCTCAGCACCCAGTCTGTCGGCTCGCCAGGCCTTTTTGCACCCATGTAGCGCCGTTTGGCAGCAGGTGATTTAATGTTGTTTTGTTGTGTTCAGAGTAAAAAAAAAAAAAAAACCCTGTTATACATTCATGGCTCTTTGCAGCAGTGCACCCGTGCTGTTGTTGAACACTGTATTATTTTCTATAAGCACCATACATAATTCACACGCCGCTGACATCAAATATTGAGCAGAGAGATGGAGCTGAGAGGTCAGGACGCAAGCTTTATCGTGTGAGGCCTGTTGTGTCCTTTCAGAAACCCCCACTTTTTTTTCTTTACTACAACACGGTCGTTTTTCCTTTTCTTTGCTAAGTTGCTTTCCTGCTGCGTTGTAAGCTAAATAGTTTCTGTTCCCCTTTCGTTGTTAGTTGAAATATTAAAATAGAGCTCTTAAAAATGCTCTTAAAACTCTGAATTGATCTTGATTTGAGTTATTTGCCAGCCAGTGTAGACATGAAAAGGCATTTAAGAAAGACAAAAAAAAATCTTCTCGCACTCCACATTTCCCTGGACATTCAGAATCTGCACTGAATCCATATTCTGTCACTGTACGGTGGTGTTTTGTAATGTAAATCTGCAGTCACTGTATTGTACGCTCCGCCAGGACAAGCAGCTACTAGATGAACGTTTTACGCTTCAAGGGGAGATGCCACTTCTCCTGCAGGCAACAGAAATAACCTTTGTAAAGCCTTGCATCAGATGAACAAAGCCTTTTATTTTTTTCTTCTTTCTGGTTCTGCAGTTTTTTTCAGGCAGTTTTCTTCTCTTCCCTGAGTGGAAAAAGTGTTGCTTTTTGTTGTGTGCAATCTGTGACATCTTGCACTTGTCTAGGTCACCACCGTCTCAGAAGCTACTGCATTGTGATTTTTCTGATGGGTAAAAAAGTCCTTTTGAGATTGTGTGGAAATGCTCCTTTATTTTGAAAATGAATTTTTCTTTCTGTCTTTATGCACAGCCAAGGTCCTGCAGAGACCATAACCTCTTTTCTTTCCAGGCAGTAAAAACTTACTTAATGTCCAAGCTAATGGCACCAGCTACTACTTATGATGAACAAAACTCTATGTACATGTATATAAATTTATATATGAATATATATAAATGGGTCTTTGCACAAGTCTCCATGTATGCTCCGTGTAATTCCAACAGGAAAAAACAAAATGCGAGAGGAAAAATACAGAAAAAAGACTTTATATATGCTTTACAATTCTTTGTCTCATTAACATTTTGCACTTATTTAAAGAGGCTTACTTCTGTGTCTGGGCTGACAGAGCTGTTTTCACGCTCGGCCGAGATATTGTACAATATGTATATGTATTTTTATTCATATGCATATAAATATATGTCTATGTAATTTGCCTCCTGTGTTCTTCATTTCCTCCCCTTCTTCAAGGCCACAGGAACTCAAACTTGAGATTTTTTCTAGACTAAGAAAATATATTAAAATGTATGTGTTTAATATGATTCAGAAAACTATTTGAGAAAAGCAAGTTTGAAAAGAAATCTCCTTTCAGATGGACTATTCACTAAAAATTAATGGATTTTTGTATTCAGTCAACAAAAGTCCACAAGCATGACTGACATCTGCATATCTGAGCTCTCTGTATTCACTCTGAGGGTTTTGGGGCGGTAAGTTCGCTCGCTTGTTGCTTTATTCAAAAACCTTGGCTGCTTTGTTCCCATCATTGTGGCAAAATAACATCAAGGCAGTCGACATTTCACCTTTTCAGGTCTTTCCGTGGAGGTGGTGCCTTTTAAAAATTCCTTGCCATTTTTAAATTCTTTTTTGATTTGTATGGTGGCGCACACAGATTGAATTGACGCGCCCTTGGGGCATAAATTGGAAGAAAATATGAGAATATACTTCACAAACTGTGGAATGAACCAGACCATTGTGCTCTCTCTTTATAAGAAATAAATCAGGCATTTTCATGGAATACATATTTGACACATTTTTTATTTTAAAAATAAAGGTCTGCTGGAGGAAATACTAGTTGAATTCACTCCATATAAAGTCATCAGTTTCTTCTTTTGTCTCTTAAATTAAATAGTTGTACATATTCCAGATGTTGTGTTTAATGCGCACCTGTAGTGGAAAAGACTTAAAAGTGATCCTATAGTTTGAGGCCTCATTTCTGAACAGACACTTTGAATTTAGAAAAGTGAGTGTGGAGACAGTCTTTGGCAACTCAAAACAATATTCATTCAAAGTTCAAAGTTTTGATGTTGCCCTTTGTAAAATGCAACAATGTATCCAAACTAGAATGAAAAATTGTTTTTAGTTTAAATATAATTTTGACACAATTCTTGAATTTCTATGAATTAATTATATTCAAATTGTTCACCTTCATATGATGATATTTTGATATTTGAGAGGTATTCATTTCAGTGTCAGAACTTGCGCGTGTGGCTTTTATCTACGAGAGGGCGTGGTATCAACTGAGAGGGGCGGGGAATAATGAGTGACAGTTCATCAAAGATGGTTGAGGACCTTCATCGATCATGTTGCCTTCAGGGAACCTTACTGTGAAAAGTAGACCTCTGACTCAACACTTTCCTTACAGTAAATTCACGTGATTGCCATTGGAAAACTGATGTCGGTTAAAGTTTGGTTTAGCTGCACCAGGCTAGGCCTATAACATTGCCAGATAAGATTGAACAGTTCATAAGCAACACATAAAGTATAACGTTTCCCACTTCCACATAGCATTGTGAACGCACCATAGTATCAGCTAGTCTAGTGATTGCGTCAGTTCCACCTGGACACACAGGTAAGAAATGTAAGCTATTTCTTAAACAGGTGCTCTTGGCAATTATACTTTTTTTTAATTATGACAGTCAAACAAAAAGGACATATTTTGGTGGGCTTTCTTATAAAGCTTTAAACTGTTATCCATAGGGCTAGCTTGAATTAACTATAGCCTTATGCTGTTAGCCTATATCGGCCTACTACAGTCTATGGCTTTTAGCTAGTGTGAATTTACACTCCTAACATTTAACTTTTAAGACCTGATTTTAAAATTTTAAGACCTCAAATATCAAAATATAAATGAAAGTGAATTGAATCAAAATCAAATTAAGCTGAAAAAAACTTTTCCTGTAGGCTATTTCCTTACATTTTGAGTGGGCCTACATTGTTGTAGGATATTGATCAAAGTTCAGAATCAAATTATTATTAGGCTATTATTTAATTAACAAAACTATTGGCCCAGAATGGGACATAGAGCTTTCCAACCTTCCAAGATAAGCCTATAATGAAAAGTTAAACATATACAACAACAAAAAACAAAAAACAGACAGTGCTACCTGAGCAGTGTTGGAAAGTTATTATGGACATTTACTCAAGTATTGCACTTAAATACAATTCTGAGGAAAAGTAATTGTACTTTACTTAAGATTCACTATTTTTACTTTGTAAGCTACATACATTTCACAGGCTATTTTTTTATTTTTTACTGTATTAGGCTAAATCTAATACTTTTGTATTATGAGTTTTTGTCGTTTTGGGTACTAAAAGTATTTGTTTCAAGTACTTTGGTACTTGCCTACATTTACATTTTCAACTTGTAGCAGAGTATTTATGCAATATTGTATAAAATTAAATATCGAAGTACTTCTCCCTCCAAAACACTGAGGTTTGGGCCTCCACAGCTGAAGGCCTGCAGGATTCAGCTGTGCTCATGTGACTTGGACTGACACTTGCTTTGTCAGTTCAAACCTTCCATTTGTCAAAGATGTTGGCTGAATCACATTTAGACACTTTCTTATGAAATCTCCACCAATGAAATGTAAAATGTAGAATTATCTCCTAAAAAGAACAAGTCATGTATTGGTTTTTACTGCCCTGTAAAAGTAGCCCACTACTACATATCCCCATCGGTTTAGCCCAGCGCGGGGCACTTGTCCAGGCCGGGACAATTGACCTGCAGGGTGCCAATTATAGTGATTGGCACCTTTTTATTTGAGCGAGGAAGAGGCAAGAGGAGCAGCAGAAAGGAGACCAGATGGGTGGCCCGTTCCAGAGGCAGGGAGGGGGCCGAGAGGGGGAACTTCACTGCAGCTTAAACAAGGAAGTGTGGTGGTAAACTGCAACAGGGTTAAACTAATTGGGTTTTTATTGGTGGTTTTAATTGGTAATCTATCATTGGCAGAAACATTAACCAGTACAATTAAAGAATGTGTTTCTTAAGCCCTGTGTGTGAAGAGAGAAATATTGAGTGCTGGCTCCTAAAAACACTAAGTATAACTCATTGGTTGGTGTAAAAACAAAATATTAGTAATAATATATACAGTATATATTTCTACTTGGCATATGAAGCAGAATGTGTTATGTATTTTTTACATTTTCTATGTCTATAATTTTACACAATAATATAAGAAATAAAGAGACTGTGCAATTGGTACATTTCCCATTAATAACAGCAGGTCAGCTGAAATACAAAACTGGATATTTGTAGTCAGGAAAGAACACAATTCAGCATGTATAAAGAATAAACCTAGTTATAAAATAAAATATTTAAATATAAAGTATTTCTCAGTAAAACCTTTTTTTTTAAAGAAGAGAAACTCAACACAACTGACTCTTAACCTTGTCTCTATTATACATTAAATTATACTCAAATTGTGCATTTCTTTCGTCATGACTAAAATTGAATTTATTAAGAAATAAACCTTAAAATTAAAAATGTATTATCGACATTATCAACAGCCTTTAATCCAAGAGTGAATGTGGCTTTATAATTAGGAATCTTTTTTAATTTATGGAATTTTGAATATACCAAATACAATACAAACCAAATAATTATCTTCTCTTGTTCACAGGCAGAATTCAGCTGTCCAGCTTACATCAATTTAAAGGTGCCAGTTATTCAAACCTTTATATTTTCTTATGTCACATTTATGTTAATTTAATTGCATCCATTTAGTAGCAGACTGAAAAAACAAACAGTTTGTTAATGTCAATAATACCACTATGTAAACCTGCACCAACTTTGTTTTTTTAAGAAAAAAAGCATACTACGACTTTTGTCTTGTCTTCATGACTTCATCAAAATATTTAAAATAAGTTTTTTATTTTGATATGTATTTCACTTTAAATAAGAGGTCAAGAGAATACTTGTATTTCCCATTATTAAGCATCTCATAAATTGAATCTAAAAATCTAATAAATAGTTAGTTAAAAATAAATTAAGGAATATATGCATAGATGCATGACATATTCTCTGTTATGTGCACCATCATGATGCTTCCCCCTCGTCTTGTCTGTGTGTGCATGTGCCTGTGCGTTTGCGTGTGCTTGAGCGAGTACCAGATTAATTCCACATCAGCACTCAAAAAGATGTTTGTTGTGCATCAGCAGTCGGACTCTCAGCTCCATGTTTGACTCTGAGTTTCTTCTTTGAACAGACGTCGTATGTGTTTGTGTGGGATAGTGGAGGGTGCATAGACCTTTAGGAATGCTTCACTGTCCTGTCGAGGCCCACCCTACCGCCCCCCTCTTCCTCCTCCTCCTCCTCCTATAAAGCAGCTCAGCGGCCCATCGGGGGGGCCCCCTCCACTAATTAGGGTCACTAATTGGGGGATGGCCGGGGCAGAGACCCCTCCACACCTGCACGGTCATGTGACATTCAAAGAGGTGCGCGAGGTCAGGGGTCGCGTAGTCGGGGAGGGGTGGAGAGGAGCGGAGAGAGGGGTTGGATTAGTTTGACCAAGCAGACGAAGAGAAGGGTTAAAGGAGGAACATGGCAGGCAACAAGACCACAGAAAGGGTGAAATGGACCAGGGTGGGTTTATATTCACGAAGTTTGAGCATTTTACAGTTACGATTTTATTAGACCCCCAACCATTTTGCTTTGAAGATGACTAGAAGTTTAATTAACAATTTAACAATTGATTTGTTAACACTTCCAGTCTGTCACATTCACTACACTGTAAAAATGTAAATTAAAACTCTAATTTGAGTTCTCTGCAGTCTAAAACTGCAAAATTTAAATAAAAGTTAACCATAACTAAAACAAACAAAGTGTGCAGTAATATGCAGAGAAATGAAGAAGGAGGTGTGAGAGGACCAAGTGAAAGACACGTTGAGAAATCAGGGCGGGGACAAGCCGCCCGGTCAGAGGTTAATTGCCAGGTGACCTAAAGGGCCGGACAGCTCAGCGGAGGCCCACAGCCCGCCTGCCTCTCTGGGCTCTCGTGGACTCGAAGTGATGTCTGCCTGTTTTGACACGATTCACACAAGAGTCGGGGGAGCTTAAGCTTTGCCGAGAAAGATTCACAGCTGCATTCCTGAGAACCAAAACCGAACCCCCCCCCCCCACCCCCCATGTGAAGATTATATTATGGTGAAAAGGAAGGATATTTGATTGGTTGGAGGAACAGGACATAACATATAAACACAGGCAGTGAAATGCAGGGCCGCTGCTAAGCTTTTGGGTGCCCTAAGCTTAAATTGTCAGTGAGCCCCCCCCTCAAATAAATAAATAAATAAAAATAAAACACTGTAGTGATGAGTTTTTGAGAACAGCATTTACAAACAGAAAGAACAGCTTAACGTGTGAAAAAAGTTGCAAAGAAGCCTACTAACTGCCTTGATTGGGTGGGGCGCACACTTGGGTGGGCAGACCCACCCTTGCCCCTTGGCTGCCGCCGGCCCTGCTTGCCATTATGAATTGCCATTCAAAAACAGCTTGATAAAGCTGGGTAGGCTATAATTGGAGGAAACATCTAATTTCCCAAATTGAGTGATAGGTTACACAATTAAGAAAAAACAACGATGTTGTCATAACAAATTTATATATTTGTATATTTTTATATATTTTTCGGAATGTAATGATTATCATGAAATTGTTTAAGAAACCTCAAATTTGGGGGGCCCCCCGGATCATCTCTTTTTCAATTGTAATAAAAAATAAAAAATAAAAAAATTATAAAAACTTTTTTTGGGGGGGGGCCCCCAGGTACTTGGTGCCCTACGCGCTCTGTGTACCCTGCATATAGGGAGCGGCGGCCCTGGTGAAATGTACAGTAGCCTATGTTTTTTCATGAATCGATTTTGACGTTTAGAACAAAGGCTTCATGAATGGTATTAACATCTATGCATTTCCTGCTATTAGCAGTCAAAAAGGCCTGTAATTGTCTACTCTATTATAATATTCGCTCGCAGGAAAAATATTTTCTTTGTATTGATAAAAACATTTTGAACCTCAAACACAAACCAAGAGATTCTGCATCTTCATTGTGCCTGTCTTGCGGCCGCCTTACCAACGCCAGCGGCCTTGGCTACCGACCGACCCAAAAAAAATAAAAAAATAAAATTTTTTTTTATTTATTTTAATTTTTTTTATTTATTTTTGTGCTGCACAATTAATTTACTAGCAAGCGTGATGTGTGCTTATGCATGGTCATAACTGCGCGAAAGGCCGCGATTTGCGGTAAATACATGTGCAAGTGTCTCCAGGCGTTTCTCAATCAGCTGCTCTGTGTCTGCGACTCTGTGGCACTGCGCCCACGACCGCGCCATACGTGAGTACGACATGCACGCGGGAGAGTAAACGAGCAGAAGCAAGCCGACACTGAACTAGCGGAGATAATAAAGGCAGCGCTGCTCTATGGGGATATTTAGCTGAACAGAAAGAAGAGCTGTGCAAAGCTAGACTAGGACTCCAAAACACTATGGCCCCGGCAAGTTTCAGTAAGTTTACAGAAGTGCCACACTGTTGTCTTTGAAATGCATTTAGTCATTTTAAGGGGATAACACAGTTATTTTTAAAACAGCATGCTAGTGTAGGACAAGATTATTTAATTTCTGAATTTTAATGCTGCTTTATTTTTATGTTTTAAACTGAGAAATACATGTTCTAAAACTATTAATAACCTCTGTATTTAGAAAGAAATCAAGCAAGTAGGCTAATAATAACCATTAATGAATTATAGGCTATCGCATCACAGTAGGCATAGGCCTATTGTCCACAATAATCGCACAACAGCCCCCCATCCAAAAAGGAACTTTAAAAAGTAGAATTTTCACTTTGATGTGCATACACATGTTTAGTGTATGGTCCATTATTTGTATTTAGTGTGTCTGCATAATATTGCACCCAAACAGTAGAAGTTTTCTTTAATTGTGCTTTGTACTGTCTGCTTGTTTGTACATAATTTGTACCTGCACATAGCAAACAAAATTGCACAACTGTAATGTCAGTGTCTGCTGTATTTTTGTATTCAAATAAACAGTTGTTTATTTCTTTACTGCGCATTGGCATCTTTGAGCAAAATACCCCCAAAATTGTCGCCGCGCCGCTTAAAAAAAATCAAGGTGTGACCCTGCCCAGGGACCACCTTGACTAAGACATTTTCTGGGGGAAACACTGCCATTCTGAGGCTTTGGTATTTTATATTAATATACATTGATGTATTTTTGTTCCAAAAGCGAACAGGCATTTTCAAAAGGTGAAAAAAAAATTGTATCCATCGTCGGCAAACACCAGAATCAAGGCCTAACACGGGTCGTAACATGGGGACTAACAAAAGACCAAAAGAAGAATTACATGTGACACACAGACACAGACACAGACACACAGAGACACATACACACACACACGCACACACCCACGCATAACAACACATCACGTTGTTCCCATTTTTCAATTTCTCATCCTTTCACAGAGCTGAATGAATCTTGCCTCTGCATACAAAGACGACATGGAACGTTGAGATTACATGTTTTCTTTTTTTGGACGTTCTGCACAAATAGATTACAGCGCTGGTGTTTCGGGAGGAAAGGCCTCAGTCTCTTCTTTTGATGACTCCTTTACCTAAATCCACGCATTCAAAACCCCTTCATTTAACACATTTCTGTTGTTGTCAGATTCAAGGACGCTTTCTCCATTATCTCGTTTGGTCTGTGCACCCAAAATTCGCCCACAATTTCTTCCTCACCTCTTTACCTCTTCCTCTGCTTTACCTCTTCCTCTGACTGTTTTAGCCTACGCTCCTGTAGCCTGCTGGTGATATTATATGAAACAAGCGGCGAGTGCATCAAGGGCATTCCACTTTGTTGTTTAGTATTTTGAATCATTGGACAGCGCTAGATTTGGCCTTGGTTAAAAAAGCCGGCTTTGTAGCAAGAGCCATTCCTTTGCTTATCTTTTCCTTGATTAGGTCAGTGGACTTTCAGAAGGAGATCGCACCTCAAGGACACAAAATGGCAGATGTATTTGTCCTCCTGGAGCACAATGCGCCCAACCTTTCAAAGCTATGATCTTTCACTAACCACCACAAACATTCTTGAAACCTTGGACTCCCACTGACTTGGAGGCAACTTCATAAAGTCTTTCTAACGCTTTTAAACATCCACCGAAAAATGTGTCTTGCAGACTTCCGTGTCCAACAATTGCTTTCTTCGGCAAATGAATGCAAGATTTTGTGCAGAGAGCTTCTTACCGCAAACTTTAGGGATCGCTAAACTGGCAAGTCATCCACGGCAAAATCAACAAATCAAATCAAATCAGTTTTATTTGTATAGCCCAAAATCACAAACACATTTGTCTCAGTGGGCTTTACATTTCATACAATATGATATATGATACAATATGATACAATATGACACCCTGCCCTTACACCCTTAGCTCGGCTGAGAAAAAACTCCCAGTAAAAACCCTTTACCGGGAATAAAAAAACATTGAAGAAATCTCAGGGAGAGTCGACAGAGTAAGGGATCCCTCTCCCAGGACGGACATGCTGCAATAGATGTCATAAGTAGAGAAAATCACGAAGGAATTTGATCATTGACCAGGTGATTACATGGTAATACTAAGTAAAGTGCGAATAGTGTGGATGCAGGAAGACTTCAGATGCTGCCAGAGGATCCACACCGTCTCGTCTCCACCAGGGAAAACTAAGGTTTCCATCGCTGGGATTACATCCCACGTCTCCAGGTGGCATCCTTAACCACTGCAACATCTTTCGCGTTGATGGTCCATTCTCAGATGTTACCGGAGGGGGGACCAGATCCACACCGTCTCGTCACGACCAGGGAAAACTGGAAGAGGACAGACAACCAGGCAACCAGTGAGCAAAGCAAAAATGAATTTAAAGATTGAACAAGCAAGCGAGTAGAAAGAGTACTATCCTGATGGACGGTGAATCAGTGCTGATGTGAGGCAATAGCAGGCGGGGAGCATCCGTTCCTAGGACAGCTGATTCCGCACAGAACTCGGAGTCAGTCGAGTAACATGGAGAGTGCTTGGTAGACAGAGGGAGAGAACCCCCGGGGCAACGCTCAGCCAATCATGGAAGATAGACAGAGGAGAACAAATGTCAGAGAAATGGTATCATCAGTTATGCAATTAGCGTCGGCAGGACAATTTTTCAGTGGGAGGACAACCGGTACTCAGGCCCAGACAAACCGAGACCGAGGCAGCTCCTCAGGCTGTTAATAATAACGCTATAACAATGGTAAACAATATGAACACAATTAACATTAAATTACATTGATTTACACTCTACCGTTCCCCACCGACACACAATCGGCGCCAGCCCCCCAGACCCAGAGCCTGCCCCCCAGCACCCCGCCCCCAGAGAGCACGCCCCAGTGCGGCACTAGTCCCGAGGAGGACCGGGGCCATAGATAGAGAATAGAGTATAGAATAGGGAAATAGCCAAATGCACCGCTGCCACGAGGAGCAACCACAGCCGAAAACCCCCGGAGGGGCGGCCCGTACAGCCCACTCGGGCCCGCCGGACCGGCCATGCCCAGCCCATGAGGCAAGGCCAGAGGCGCCAAGCACAAAGGGTGCGACGCATCCGCTGCCGCCATCGGCACACCCAGAACTAGGACCGGCCGGAGGAGCACCGACGCCGGGCAGCGAAACACAGACGCCAACAGTGACGCCACAGAGCGGACCGCCAGGCAGGGATAAATGATTAAAACAGTTTAAAAACAGTTAAAAACAGTTAAAACGCAAATTGCATAGATTGCTTCTATCCGCCCCATGACAATCTATTATCTCCCGAGGCGCTCAAAAGCAACCCGCGTCAAACGATTAAAAACATCGCAGTGCCCACCTACCAGTGCAACAATTACACAATCTGCACCCGATGCCCCATTTCCACCCCACCCAAAGGTCCAGTCAGGCAATAGCACGGCGCCACTGCAGACGCCTGAGCACGCACCCCGACACCACCACCCCCCCGGCCACCCCCAGCCCAGAGCACACCAATGACAGCGGCAGGCAGCGCCGCCGCCCCAGTGCCCCACCCCCAGCCCCGTCAGCCGACATGACCACCCAGCCAAGCCCCGGAGGCCGCCGCGACCGCCTGTCCGGAGGCAAGGCATGGTCCCACCCCCCAGCAGCGGTGCCCACGGTCAGACGCCAATTTGCCCCAGCCCGAGCGGCCAGGGCAGCCCACCGGAACAGCCCAAGACCGGCACCTACCCCAGAGCAAACTCCCCCCCAGCAGAGGCCAGAGAACCGACCCCAGACAGGGTGACCCGCCACCGACCCCGCGCCAGTAGAGAGGTGGATGAGCGCTAACCAAAGGTTAATTCAAAGAGATACGTCTTAAGTTTAGACTTGAACACCTCGATAGACTCAGATTGTCTGATCTCTATCGGGAGTGTGTTCCATAACGAAGGAGCTCGATACGAGAAAGCCCTGCTGCCGGCAGCTTTCTTAACTCTGGGGACAGACAGGAGCTCTGCAGTCGTAGACCGTAGTGCCCGTGATGGGGCATATCGCGCAACTAGGTCAGACAAATATGAAGGTGCAAGCCCATTTAATGCCTTATAGGTCAATAGCAGCACCTTAAAGTCGGATCTGACATGAACCGGAAGCCAGTGGAGCGACGCAAGAACGGGGGTGATGTGGTCGTATTTTCTAGTTCTGGTCAAAAGCCTCGCCGCAGCATTTTGTACCTTTTGTAAGCTTCGAGTACTTGCCCTGGGCAACCCAGACAGTAGTACGTTACAATAGTCAAGCCGAGAAGATACGAAGGCGTGTATTAATATTTCCGCATCAGCCATGGACAGACTGGATCGTATTTTTGATATATTCCGTAAGTGAAAAAATGCAGTTTTGGTAATCTCTTTGACGTGTTGATCAAAGGACAGGTTGGAGTCGAACTTAACACCAAGATTTCTTGCTGTTAAGCTTTGAGAGATAACGCAATTGTCGGAATTAATTGTCAGTTGCTCAAGCTGATTTCTAACGTGTGCGGGACCGATTAATAACAATTCAGTTTTTTCTGAATTTAAGAGCAGAAAGTTTTGCGACATCCAGCTTTTAACAGCGTATAAGCAGGCCTCTAAATTAGCGATTTGAGTAACATCATTAACTTTGACCGGGACATAGAGCTGAGTATCATCCGCATAGCAGTGAAAATTGACCCCGAAGCTATGAATAATTTGACCAATCGGAGAAATATACAAAGAGAAAAGCAGAGGTCCAAGAACAGATCCTTGAGGTACTCCGTATTTCACGTCAGTGAATATGGATGTACTGTTGTTGTAGGAGACACACTGAGTTCTACCGGATAGGTATGATTTCAGCCAATCGTAGGCCGGCCCTGTAAAGCCAAACAGGTTTTCCAGCCGATCCAGGAGTATGTCATGGTCGATGGTGTCAAACGCTGCACTGAGGTCCAACAATAGAAGCACCGAGGCCGTATTGGAGTCCATCATCAACAGAGCATCATTAACTACTTTAGTGAGCGTGGTTTCAGTTGAGTGACGTGCCCTAAAGGCAGACTGAAACGGTTCAAAAAGTTGATTACTAGTCAAGTGATCAGAGAGCTGTTGCGCCACTACACGTTCTAGTATTTTGGATAAAAAAGGCAAATTTGACACTGGGCGATAATTCCTCAGATCATCAGGATCCAAATTGGGTTTCTTGAGAAGGGGTTTCACCACAGCAGCCTTAAAGGAAGTGGGAACAATACCAGTCATTAATGAAAGGTTGACAACATCATGTATTGTAGGACCCAGGGTTTGCCAGAGTTCTTTGAACAATTTGGCAGGCAAGGGATCAAGAAGGCAGGTTGTTGGTTTTGAGATTTTGACTATTTGAGTCAGTTCTTCATACGGAACAGGCTCAAAGTTATTAAGTAAACCGATATTACGCTTACACGCAGCTATCGTGCAATTCGTTGTACCAAACGAACTGATTTGGTTTCTAATATTGGTAATTTTACTATCAAAATAGTCAATAAAATTTTGCGCAGTGTGGATTGAGCGATTTGATGATTGCGGTTTTTTTGTAAGTTTGGCAACAGTGTCAAATAAATTTTTTGGATTACTCTTATTCCTATTAATAAGAGAAGAGTAATAGGCCTTTTTTGCTACATTTAGAGCACGCTTGTAGATTGAGACGCTATCTCTCCAAGGCCGGTAGGTGGACTCTTGTTTTGATTTTCTCCATCTTTGTTCGAATCTCCTGCAGTCCTTTTTCAGAGCTCGAGTGTGGTCAGTAAACCAGGGAGAAGCCCTCATCGTTCGTCTGGTTTTTGTAGAGAGAGGTGCCACAGAATCCAGGAGGGTAGAGAGGGTTGAGTTCAGCGCAGCTGTCAGGCTATCGACAGATTCGGTCACCGGTGCTAAGGAGGCCAGGACCGTGGGAAGTTGATCCAGTAAGGTTGTTACAGTTGACGTACCGATACGGCGAGTGGTTACCACTGCTCCATCGTCCTCGCTCGGGCAATCCAGGGCAACCTCGAAGGAAATAAGAAAATGGTCAGATACTACAGAAGTGACAGGAGAAACACTTAGGGCAGTCACAGAAATAATAGCTCATTACATTTCATCAACACTTAGTAGAAATGTGTTTATCTAGATTTCAGCATAAGTGAAGGCCTTTGGGAATAACAGGTGAGGTGATGATGAGAAAGGTGCCGTTTGTGGTGAAAAATTCACCATTTAGGCTGAACGAAAGCACAGAGAAGACAGTACTTAAGATGTTTTACAAGAAAATCTAAAAGTAGTGTGTGTAGACCTGGTGTGTCTAAATGTCAGCACCTTGTTGCTACACTGATGTCTCAAGGATCTAACTGAAAACTAAAGGACGCCCAGCTAATACGAATGAAGATATTTATGTCCATTCACTGTCCCTGTACTCCAATAGTCATCACTTCTTGCTTCATTTCTGATTAAGAGTCATTGGGTTTCTTAACCGTGATCCTCATCTGCTCCCTTCGTTGTCCTTTGTTATGTGTGGTAACTACGTTTTCTCAGTCAGTGGTATGTGAATGTGTGCTTTGTCTTCTTTCTTCCATCTTCGGTCGATCATTTTCATAGGAGTTGTTATTGACAGTTCACTATAGGCCCCAGCACTGTTGCTTCCTCTCTTGACTCCAAGGCCATTTTACCCCCAAGGTCTTGTCTTAGAATCACCTTCATTTTTACTTAGTCTTGTCTTATCTTGGGACAAAGAGAACTTGGATTTTATTTCACGACCTTGTGGACTTTTCAGATCAATTTGAAGAGTGCCTTTGATGCTTGTTCCACATTTTATCGTAAGTATGTATCATGCAGTTTGGGAGTAGTGTTGTTTTTGGCGGCCTGTTTTAAGTTTAGTTTTAGTCTAGTCTTTGTGTCAAACTGTCATTTTAGTTTGTATTAGTCTTAGGGTGTATTCACACATGCCGTGTTTAGTTCAGTTGAAACAAACTCAGATGCACTTCCGCCTTCGGTGCGCATCTTTCAGACAGGTGTGAATACAGCAATCGCACTCAGGGGCGGACCAAACAAACGCTCCGAGACCCAGCTGAAGAGGTGGTCTCGATGCGCTTCAAAACTTTTCTTTTTTAATAAATCGCTGTCAGCTTCACATTATAGGAAAGTGTTGTTGTCGCAATTGTTAGGAAGATTAGTTGTGGTTTGACCGGGAGCCACATTTGATTAGACAGGACGCGTAAACATGCTGATGTGTTCAGCGACCAGATGAAGGAGAGGGGAGCGTCTCCCGCACAGTGACAACAGGTTCACGCTGCGCTTTGTATGAATTGCGTGTTTTTATTTTGCATCCCATGTTACGGGACCGTCAATACTATCCCTGTGTCAGTTTGGAGCTGAGCCGCGCCAAACTCACACTCAGCTGACACACGGCTAAATAAGCTGTGTGTCAGCTTGAGCCTATTCCTCGCGAGCCGCGCGTCCAGCAGCAAAAATACAGTAAATATTATGTTTCACATCGTAGGCTACAAGCCACACATTGACACAGGCCTACATATTATAACCATATGAAACAACAATAATTTTATGTTTATTTTATTTTATTTATAGGCTAGATGTAGGCCTATTTATTTATTTATTATTTTTAACCCCATATCGTATCAGTTATATATTTCGCAGTTTTTACTTCGTTCTTCCTGCTTCTCTCCACCCCAGAATGTCTGTCCAATGAATGAATGACCTCAGATCACGTGTGGTTTTGCTTCGTAATGCTGGTTCACTTGCAAAAGGGGCAATATGAAAGTGGACCACACCAAACAAAATAAATCTAAACTCTATTTGGTCTGGACCAAAGCAAGTGAACTAGCGGACTTTCCCAGTGTGAATACACCCTAAGTCACGTTTAAACTCTTTTTAGTCTAGTCAAGTTTCAGTTGACTAAAAGTCTTGAACATTTTAGTCTTCTCTTAGTCAGAATTAGCTGGGACTATTTTTGTCTAGTCTTAGTCAACAAAAACTGATGACATTTAAGTCTAGTTTTAGTCAATGACTTTTGTATTTTAGTCTTTTTAGTAATGCAATTATATTTAACCCCGTTAATATAGTACAAGTACCTAGTATAGTACAGACAAAATCAAAATGTTCTTTAAGTCCCCCATTTCACAAGTCAAACAAGGTTATCTTATCTTATTATATTATTTTTACCTTGACTCAAGAATACATGCAATTCCAGACATGGAAGACGCATTGATTGAATTTACATCATATTTATTTGAGCTAAGCATGTAAGAATGCCGGATTCCACAACCTGAACAGCAGTCTGGTGGAACTCGGACAGCTTCTCTTTGTGTTTCAAAATCTCCTGTCTAATGACATACATTTATATAAAATAAATAGGCCTAAATAAAATAGCTTCAAATGACAATGCCAGAAAAAATTGACATTACATTCAAGTTTAATTAAGAGAAACAAGGTGCTTGAATGCTAGAGCTACAATAACATAATAACAAAGTGCAAATAGAATGTTTGTGTATGACTTGTATTACTTATAAACTGAAGTCAGATTTTGTATTAAAAGATATAACACAAATGGTTTGAACCATGTGATTGGAAGCACAGACTGCATACAGTGGAATTCGTTGACAAAACATAACAAACAGATAGGCTACTGATTTATGCCAACTACTGAACCAAATGCCAAGCAACAACTGTAAACTTCTAGATGTGTTATTTTAAGACTGGTTTCTTTATACAGTGCTGTGTGAAAGTTTGTGAACCCCTTGAACCTTTTGGAATTTTATTTATTTTTACCATTATTAATTCATTTTTATCAATACCAGTATTTTTTATATGAAATAACAGATGTTTGTTTATCAATTCAAATTTTTCTTTTCCATAAATCAATTGTTATAGACATGAAACAAATTATTTGCCAACTGTTGTATGTGCAAAAGTGTGTGAACCCTGAGCTGCATTGTTTAAATCGAGCAGGTTAACACAATCAGGTGGGCCAAATTGATTGATGAAATAGACCAACGTAATGAGAGATCTTTAGGGAAGAAATTGGGTGGCACTAGATAAAACAGAGATAAAACCAGGCCAGTTTAGGCTCACCAAAGTGAACCCATACAGGTCAGACATGCTATAAGGGAAAAACAATCTCAGAGGATCTCAGGAATAGAGTTTTGATGTTGCACATTTGTCTGGGGACAGCTATAAATTCATATAAAAACATTTGAGCTCCATTGGTCCACCGTGAGGCAAATCATCTACAAATGGAGAGCTTTAAGAGTGACTGAACATCTGCCTAGAAGTGGACTTCCTTCAAAAATATCCTCAAGCGCCACAAGAAAAGTATTTTTTCGGGTAAAAGCCAACCCAAACATTACATCTGGAGATTTATAAAAAAGTAAAAAAAATTCAATGTATATTTTGGGGATTTTTTTTTTTAATCAGCCGATTTAATCGTAATCGTAATTTTTCTCTGAAAATAATCGGCATCGGCTCTCCAAAATCAATATCGGTCGGGCCCTAATCTCAACCCCTCATAGTCTTTATAGTGATAACAGTGGCAGATTTACCACTCAGTAAATTTCAAAATGTTTGTTCTTCGATTTCTCACAGGATTTTCATTTTGAGCTAATGACCTGCTACTTTGCCATTGCCTGTAACTGTAGCTAGCTAGTTTCATAACGCTGAAAACTGACCTTTTAGCTGACTTGTTTTAAAATAACTACGCTGTTAAAATGTCTTATATATTTATATTTGATGGCTTCAAGTATAGGTTACAATGTGCTAAAAGATTGATGCTAAAGGTCAGGGGCCGGTTTCCCGAAGACTTCTTATAGCCTTCTTAATGCTACGTGATTCGTAGCACTTAGAGTTCCTACTTAACATTTTGCGTGCTTCCAGAAACGTTCTTTGCTACGTATCTCTCGTATGTCATACGTTGGTAAGGTTGCTCTGGAGCGCCCTCAGAGCCTTCTTAGCTCTACCGTAGTGATGTTTCAGCTCTCACTCGGATCAGTCGGATAGTTTTTATTAGTTTGATATTAAATACAGTCATCGCTGTGTCCCTTCGAAATGAAATACAGTCAGATTTATTAGTTTAATCATGACACAAGTGAGAGTCCCTGCGATCGCTGTGGCATCGCCAGAGATACAGACCCCCACTTATCCTTCCGTCAAACAGACACGAGTGACATCCCTGTTGCGCATGGAACTGCCACATTGCCAGTGTTGTGTTTCACCAATGGTTTAAAGTCATTCATGAAGAAAATAATTGCTGGAAACAATCTTAATATTAATCTCCTCCGCTGTTTCTATATTTTCTATATCTTTTTTTAAATCAGTAGCCTATAGGCTATGGTAGTATGTTCGACCATGGTTAACACTAGAACCTCCGCACTATGTTCCACACCGCGGCTCGTCCGGCTCAGCTGACAGCAGCCGGGCAGAGTGCGTCGGATCCTCCGCCTCAAAACATGTAAACGTGTGAAAAAATTTATGAATAATCAATTAGAGCTTACCTTTAAAATAAGTGTGCCATTTTACTGTTTATTGTATTAAGGATTTTAGCTCATTTGAACGCTGATTTTATTGATATAGGCTATTGGCGATATTATATCTACTTTTAGTTTCATTACTGACCCACCACAAAACGTGATTAGTGTTCTTAAAGCTCCCATATTGTGCAAATGCACTTTTCCGATGTTTTTGAACATAATTATGGGTCTACGGTGTGCCTACAAACTGCCAAAGTATCAAAAGAAAGAAAGCTCTCTCCTTTTCTCACTCTCCCCTTTTCTGAAACCCTCCACCTCTCCACCCAATATACTCCAGTCAGAATTCTCCCCGTTTCTGACGTCAAAAACTGGAAAGCCAGAAGCTTCCACTGTGCAGTCCACCCCCCCATTTCTTATTGGTCCACGGACCCGAGATCCTCTCGAAAAATATTCCTTCATCCCCTTGTTGTTTGCTTGTTGCTAAGCGACAAGATGCCTGTAGTACGGCAAAACATGATGAATGTTGCATAATCCACTAATTTATCTTAACCACAGCAGCCTCGTTTTTAATAACACAACGGATAGGAAGCTACTTGTGCTTTTTTCAAACAGTGAAACTGAAATAAATGTTTTTATTGGTATTTTTGCCTGACTGGTGTATAGCTATTAGCTTTGGGACAAGCATTCAGCTTTTGCTCATAAAAACATATTTCTATTCCCCACACCAGTCTGGAAATGCCTCGTTTTTAATAGGACAAAGGATTGGAAGGTATACTGAAGAAGTCTGACTTTGAAGATAATTTTTTCACTGATTTTAGTGGTATTGTTAGCAGCTAGCTCCCGAGCTAGCTTCGCAGTAGCCACCATCTTTTGCAGCATTTTTATTGTGAACATGCCGTTTCCATTAGCGTGTGGCTGTCAGTGCATCTGTATGAACATAGTCTTTCATGTAGACAAGGATAGGTCATGTCAAACTGTTCAAAGTGCGTTACTAGCACTAGACTTGGTTCTTCTCATGGGTAGGCTAAACCTAACTGTGCTAACAGGCTATACGTCATCATTGTTTACAAACAGACAGAGGGCGAGGCGTATCTGGCTTCGCTTCCGGACAGGGGGCGGGGGGAGCTCAAAGATTGTATATTTACGAGGGGAGCTGCAGCTCTTTTTAAAAAATAGGCCATTGTGAGATTAGCTGAACATCAGCATAGTACAATAAATTATCTGAAAGTTTTTTTCAGCAAACAATTGAAGAAAAACGTATTAGGGACCACTAAGACCATATAATATGGTGTATAATAGAACCGAAAAGTGTATAATATGGGAGCTTTAAAGATACTTAGATTATAAAACAAGAGGTCCAAAACACAGATGATGATTAAACAAACTAATGTATGACTTTATATTACACTAGAAATGCATGGGTAGATTTGATTATGCAGCATGCAGTATAAAGAGAACGCTGGCACTTCTAGTGTTAAATAAATGTTTCGGCCTAGAAGGATTTCTAGCAATCTTTTATTCGCAAAGAATGCAATACGTTTTATAATATAGTGTTGTCATGCAGCTGCGCATGAAATGAGCAGCAAATGGAAAATCGAACTCTGAGCAATCGATTTCAGCAGTGTACGAACGACGTAAGCAGTGTTTCTCCTAAAACACCGTTCGGGAACCACGACTACAGAGGTAAACAACTTTGGTAAGTCATAACGTAGGCGTCTTCGTAGCTCGCTAAGAGAGGACGTTATCGGGAAACCGGGCCCAGATCACTTGTAATTATCCATGTAGCGGAGATTTAAACAAACAGCTACAGTTTTATTCCATGACAGAGCTAGTTAGTCAGTATCGTATTGTTTCATTCCAAAACAACCCTGTTTTTGTGGAAGTTGCCGGTCTGTTTGTTTGAATCCAGTGATTATTTTAACGTTAATGCCGTATCATCTGAATATCCTGATCAAATATATGTTGTACCTTTTTAATCCAATCGAAGTTTGAATGCCACTCTGAAATATATTTGACTCTCTTTTTGTAAAAGCAGCTGTTGTCACATAGGAAAGTGTCAACCCTTGGCTTGGATCATCCCATCAGGCTCAGCTTGACCCAGCCCACCCCCTGGGGTCACTGCGGACTGCCCTCATTAGTAACAGGGGGTCTCCACCTTCACCCAGTCTATTTGTGTCTTCCCTTAATAGAGCCACAACGACCACACATGAGCCAAGGTTCCTACCACGGAGCGTAACCTATAACCTCGGGAACTTCACTTCGTTCTTCGCCTCCATTCAAACTCCATTCACTGGAATCTGCAATCCGTTTAGTCTGTGAAAAGGAGAAAGACACACATGCACTGAAGAGATCATTTCCTTGTCCTGACTTGGGCTCAAACCCAGGACGCCCACACATTCACACACACACATCCTTGTACTTCTATCATTGTGAGGACATTCATTGACACAATGCATTCCCTAGTGCCTTACCCTAACCTTAACCGTCACAACTAAATGCCAAACCTAAACCCCTCAGACTAATAAAACCAAGTCTTAACTATCAAACAGGCCTTTGAAGAAAAGAGGACTTTCCTCAAAAAGATTCCTGTACACACACACGCACACGCACACACACACACACACACACACACACTCACATCCTCATCCTCACATCCTCCAGTGTTCATGCAGTGTGTTTCCGGGCGAGACCACAAAACAGAGGGAGCTAGTGAGAGAGACAGAGCATGCAGGGACTTGGGATTAATGGGGAAGAGGAAGGGAGGAGGACTAACCTTCCAACCCCCCCACCCACACACCTCCCCTCACAGCTTTTCAACAGACGTGTGAACAAAAGCTTGGTCAAACTGTCGGGCCCGCAGCCCAGGGTGTTTACTGCTCTTGTATCTATAACCAACAAATCAAAGATCACCCCCCTCTTCGACACCACCACCTCCACAGCTTGGACTCCCCCTGCTGCCCCGTTTTCCCTTGAGCGGCTTGGCTTTATTGGGAACAGCAAATTAAGGAACTATCCATCTGGGTGTGATCACCAATTACGGAGGGAAGCTGTCAGCATGCATTAGGCCCTGCAGAGGAAGGCGGGCGTGTTAGGGCGGCTTTTATGAAGAGGGAGTTAAGAGAACTGAGTTAAGCATCGAGAAAGATATCTGATATGATTAAAAAATCTCTTGAAAATTACATGCACCATTTCTTTTTTTTGCAGTGTCACTGTTAACAGCCATAACTTCTTCTGGCCATCCTTCGATAACCTCATGTGTCCTGTGTTTTGTTTGTCTCAGCAAAACAAAGTCCGCTCATTATTTGCCGCTTCGCCCCTCCAAACAAATTTACATTGTTAGCAGAAGTGCGGATGAGTGAGTGCCATTTTTCCAGTGACCATGTAAGCGATATAAATATGGTAAAAAACTCAATGCAACAGCATATGGCCGGCCCCCTTTTGTCACTGCTCACTGGCACAGGCTGTGATTCCCTGTAACACTTCTCCTCCGGCCAGCTTTCTCACAACACAATAGGGCCGTCATTAACTTTTTGCTCCATCGGAATGCTGAAAGACCCCGTCGACCAAACGCACCCCTCTCCCCCTTCCCCTCCCCTCCCTATGCTCCACCATGCATCCCTGCTTTTCTCTCCGCTCGCTGCTTTTCCAGGGCCCTCATTTGCGACGACCAGGTGTGCGCGGACCCACAGTAAAGGGGGGAGGATGGGTGAAGGAAGGGGTGATTGTGGTGGGGAGAACCGGTGGAAGGCGAACAAAAGGGGGGTCCTTTTGCATCATTGCAAAAGTATTATCAGACATTTAGTTGTTTAAATGTGTTTCCTTGTGTTATTATTTTCAAGCTAAAACTATTCAATACCTTCACTCTTAAAGGTGAAGTAGGGGAGAACGGGGTAAGTAGGCACACTTTTTACTCTAGTGGGAATTGCTTATCACCTAAACATCTTTCAATAGTCATTCCTACATTAAATTGAAGCTTAAGGTGTTGGCTTGAAATGTGTACCCCTCACTTTTTCTATCTTATTGTATTAAAGAAGAAATTAATCATCAAAGACACCCTTACACATTGTGACAACCAACCCCATCAAGGGTTCAGTTGTCAAACACTATGGGGTTGTTTGTCACAATGTTAACTTAATGGGAATAATCTTAAAAAGAAGGCAAGAAAGTAGAACTAAATTTGAAAGTTTAATTGCATTGTCAAGTTGACAAATAGGCCTACATAACTTACTGTAGCCTTGGCAGCTGGTCTAGTTTGGGATGCACTGGGTTGTTTTGATTTTGTTGTCCTTTTTTCTTTTGCATGCTAGCTGCCTTTTCCTGCTCTATTCTTTCCTTCTCTGGGGTGTCAGTGAGGATACAGCTTGACAATTTATTTCGTTATTGGGTTCCTTTTCTGGCTGCAGCCTTGAGATAACATGTGACAACCAACCCCCCAAAAAATGTGACGACCAACCCCAACTTGAATTTCTTGCAAGCATCAAGGCCAACAACCATCTGACAACTAATTAGCTTTCTAACCACAATCTAAACTATAGTTTACCCTTCACACTTTGTATGGGTTACAAGTGTTTTGTTATAAACCCATTGTGTAAAAGCCTAGAAGAAAAATACAGAGGAGCTAAATATTTTCAATTTGACATGAAAAACACAAACAGTCGTCTCACCTCAAATTCAGCAGTCTAACTCCAAGGAAGACTATGTAGGTGACCTCTGATCCCAATTCTGGATATTTACATACCAAAATATCACAGACGGCACCTTCTGGTTCCGAGATATAACGATTGTGACAACCAACCCGTGTGACAAATTACCCCGTTCTCCCCTAAGCGGTTTATTTATGTTAATATAAGTGTAAAATCGCTCTTTATTCATACAGTGATCACTTACATAATGTGCGCGTTTCATAAAGCCGATCTCTCAGTCAGCTGCTTTGCATGTAATCGGCAAATAAACGTATTTGAGTATCCCAAAATGTTTATTCAATCAGAAGAGGGAACGCTACAAACCGTCACGTGTCTCACTCATAAATAGTATATACACTCCATGGTCTCACTGCCGGTGCACGCCAGAGCAACAGATGGGTGAATGTGTATGCGCCTACAATGGCGGAGCAGGTAAAAATCCTTCCCAATGTCTGTTTTGATGGTTTTTATCATGTTTTATCACACTTATGGATCTGAGATGATGCTAGATAACTTGCTGCTTGAAGACCGCAGTGCATTAATGTGGTGAAGTAGGGACAAGCGAGGGGACTGCTAACTGCAGTAACTGACAGGAAGTTAGCTAAAAGAACCATTCCGCTTACAGCACCTTTAAGTGCAGTGCAGTCAGGGCTGGACTGGCCATCGGGCGTACCGGGCAATGCCCGGTGGGCCGACAGGCATTTTGGGCCGGGCCCATAAAAAAAATATTTATTTTTATTTTTATTTTTTTCTAATGGACCCTCGGCTGTGTGACTCGGCCCGGCCAAGTCACACAGCGGAGGGCCGAGGTCCCTTCCCTCTCGGGAGTGCCGTGGACATATAAATGTGCTTGCAGGCTGTCAACTTCACCTGAAAGTTAAATAAAACTTTGTCCCAGGCCATTACTCATTATGATCGGTTCTAGGCTGGGCCTGGCCCAATCACACACACAGCAGAGGGCCGCCCATTCAGAGGCTGCATTGAATTGTATTATCACGCATTCAACTTCTACTCAGTAATTATGAGCATCTGACGATGGTCAGTTACGTTCAGGGCCGTCGGACTGCGGACAGGCTTGGGAGGGCCCCAGGCAGAGGGGGGCTGCACCCAAAAAAATAACGTATTTTTTTTTTTTTTTTTTTTACTGGGTCAATATAGGCCCCTGATCTTTGAAGGCCCAGAAAAATGTTATTTAGGGGAAAAAACAGATCAGGGGCCTTTCATTCGTCAGTACATTTGTTATTTTTTAAATAACATTGTTCGGGGCTACGAAGATCAGGGGCCTATATTGGGCCATTAAAAAATACAAACAAAGGGAAAAAATTCCCGAAGCTGACTGGATTTTTTAAAGATGTACATTTCTTCTTTCTGCTTTTTGGTCATTCGGTGTCTATAAATTATTCCAGAAAATAGTACTAAATAGCTTACATAGGAAACAGTTGATTTAGCCTTAGTTTTCTCCTCAAAGTGCACCTGATTGATGAATTTTACTTTAACATTTAAAAAAAATCTTCCGGGGGATTGCTCCCCCGGACACCCCTAGAAGGTCCAGGGTCCACGACACAGTCTCCCAAATACCTGTGCATGTGTGCATGGTTGTTAAGAGTCATTAGACCAGGGGTTGTGTTCAAGTACGCGTAATGTTTTGGTCATTCATCAATAGAAGCATTGTGTTGTTATCTGGCTCAGAGAGGGACCAGTCACTCATACATTTTGGACTATAGACAAACATATCTTTTACATGTTTGTATTATAAGACCGCCTCTCAGAGGGCCCATCAGGACTTCCTGTATAGGGGCCCAGAATGTGGTGCAATGCCCCTGCCTCCGCATATCGTATACATAATCATGGTGGGCTGCCATGGTCAAAAATGCCAGGGCCGATTTTTTGTCCCAGTCCAGCCCTGAGTGCAGTTATTTGTCGAACTTAGAGGACGTCTCTTTTCGGAATAAAATTTGGTTTTCGTCCATCATCTGCCTTACGACTATAGCAAAGATGCATCGATTGTGTTTTAATGTTTTGCTTATGAGTTATTGATCACGAGTTGGCATCTGTCAACATCCAACATTCCAACTTTACAGCAGTCTTCAACTCTCGATTTTATTCTCAACATTTGGACTTTATTCACAAAATTGTATTTCATATTTAGTCTTCATATTTTGACGTGCATAATCACTTTGAATATCTGGCTCTCAAGTTGCTTAACACTCCGCTACAGTGTGTAGCCTGGCACCACCCGGCTACATACTTCCGCTCAATTTTCATTTCCCTTCAGTAGTCAGTCTGGGTCCGCGGTATATTCTCCGGACATATTTTTGGCTGTCCAATCAACGAATATAGGGAGTGGCTCAGAAGCCGTTGCATGACATACGTCATGTCCAAACATTGTGCGATTGGTTGGCAGATCCAGAGTGGCACTGGGCAGATCCAATAGTTTTAAACTTCAACAGACACCCGCCTTTAAGTGAGTTAACGTTTGTTAATTGAGCAATTCCAGACCTTCTGTACAAATGAAATGAAGTACGATGGTCTGGTAGGACCAGGCTATAAGGTATGTTCACTAGCTAGTAGTTTCTAACTTTGTCCATCTGCTGCTCTCTCCTCAAAATAGCTTCCTTCAATGGCCAGAAACGATGCAAACGCAGTTAAGTTATGGGCCAGAACACCAAACAATGAGGTGAGAGATGCTAAAACGCTCCGTAGAGTTTAATTTAGTTTGTTTGTCTACTTAGTTCTGTTCAGATTGTGCATCGCTTTCATGTACATCCATCTGTGTTGCTCCAGAATTGGATCAGTGTGAGTTAATGTGCCGAAAACTGTGCTTTCTATGTGATGTGTCACTTTGAATATGTGCTCTGCCGGTGACTATGAGTATGAATGTGTGTGTGTGTGTGTGTGTGTGTGTGTGTGTGTGTGTGTGTGTGTGTGTGTGTGTGTGTGTGTGTGTGTGTGTGTGTGTGTGTGTGTGTGTGTGTGTGTGTGTGTGTGTGTGTGTGTGTGTGTGTGTGTGTGTGTGTGTGTGTGTGTGTGTGTGTGTGTGTGTGTGTGTGTGTGTGTGTGTGTGTGTGTGTGTGTTTGGGGGATGAAGAAGCGGGGGCCTTGCTAGCTACAAGTGGCTCAGAAGTTGCTGCCAGGTTTCTCGGGCCGCTTCACTTTTTTTTTTTTTTTTTTGAGCGCCCCAGCGGGTGGGTGAGGGAGGGCGGGCGAGGTGGGGAGGACCAGGACTAATTGCCACTAATTGAATTGGATGTGCTGATGAGATGGGAGGCTGTGGAAGTAATCTGAGTTGTCACAGCAGATAACGCTGGGCCGTCCCAGAGTGTCCGCCTCATGTGAAAGCCTGTAACATAGCCTGCGAGAGGGCACCGGCCCCCTTTGTCAACGCCACAAAAGGGGAGAGAAGTAAAGTTGCCGGTTACAGTGAGAAGCGGCAACAGAGAGAGAGAGAGATAAAAGGAGATCAGTATTTACCAATGAATGTCAGTTATGTTCAATACATCGCCAAATGTTGACAAAGATGTTCTACAACCTGGCAGAAAGTATAAAATACAATGTGCGATCAGAAATGCTTAACTCACGTAGATGCATGGACAGCTTTCTGGCAGGCTTTGCAAAATGTACACATTATATGTTAATATCGTGATAACATTTTCGATATATCGTTCAGCCCTAGAAGATACCGTGGAGGGAAATGTGTTTTCAATGTGGAAATCTGTCGAGTCTGCAGTTTTCATTCACAAACAGAGGGAGTTTGCTCTATATTAAATCCCCAGCGACGTCCTATTGAAAAGCACTTGAGATCATTATGGTTGTTAATTATCCGTCTATGAGATAAAATGACTGAATACAAACAGTGAAAGGCTGCATTTTTAGTGGTGGATGTCAGGATTCAGAGATTCACATGCAGAGAACAGTACAGTGACAATTTAACCTCCACTTTCTGTCGCTTTATTATTAGTAATATATTGAGATGATATCCACACCGAAAGCAACCTTACAGTAGTACTTAAAAACAGTTGTTAATAATGATTATCTATATACTGTATTATGGATGGATGGACGGACACAGAAAATATACATATAATTTAATAAATAAGAGTGACAATAAATAACTGAGCATGTGTGTAGCTAAATATAAACGCCTGTTTGCCGATGTTGTTAATGATAGATAATGATCAGTCATTTCACTCTGAGCCTTTTGCTTGTCTGTTTGTTTATTACATTTGAGTGGATTTCCAAAGAACACGGAGGCTCTTAACCGCACACTGCACTGTACAACCACATAATACAACTAGCACAGGCGTACGACGGAGAGGGAGAGAGTGTCTGCCGGTCTTTCCCGAGCCTGCAGCAGTCCAATTAAGCCGGGTTTCTCCCACTCTTCGTCTGACCCCCCCACCACCACACACACACACAGAAGCTGTGTAGTCAGTGGGTGCTTTTTTGAGGGAGGGATGAAGTCTTGTCAGCACGATGAAAACCGGCCACAGTTGTGTGTCTGTGAATTTGAGCGTACATGCATCTGCAAAAATTGTGTCACTATGACTAAATACCTTTTTAGGTGCGTGTGTGTGTGTGTGTGTAGGCCGAGTTATGCATGCAGTGGGCATCCCGGGGCACGCAGATGTGCGAGTGTGCTGGACTAAGCCCTGGCGAGGCCTGCTGCGAGGGGCCGCGACCTTTACAGAATCAGTGCCTCTGCATGTCACGACTAATGGAAGGGCCTCACCAGCTGCACACAGGAGGAGGAGGGAGAGGTAGGATGAAAGATGAATAGTGTGTGTGTGTGTGTGTGTGTGTGTGGGAAGGAGGTGGACGATGAAAGTATTTGTGATGAAAATGTCTTAAAGGTGGAGGCAGCGATTCTGGAGAACACTTGTCACAATCACTTTTTGTCACCCGCTACCTGTGTGCGCTGGAAAAGAAAAAGTTGGGATTAGTACACAGCCTAGGTTCTGTATTCGGGTATGTTAACAAAGGGTATGTACACAAATGGGGCCCAATGTAGCTAGCAACATTTCTGTTTACAGACCTAGGCTTTGTATTAAACCATATTTCTTTTATGCAAACACAGTACAAAGATAGTGAATCGTGAGATGATTTTTGACAAAAAAGGATTTGGACTACGAGCATCCTCCAGAATCACTGACTCCACATTTTTAAATGGGGAAGAATTTAGGATTTTAAAAACCGGAAACAGAGTCATATTGGACTAAAAAGGATGGGGAGAGGGAGAATGAGCCAAATAAGGTAAGGATGAAAAGGGCCATCAGATCAGGCAAGCTTCGACTTGGAGAATACAATTTTGAGACACGGGCATCTTAGAGGAGATATGGGAGGCGTGATGGTATGATGGGGAGAAATGGCTGTGTCCAAGGTGTGAGTCCTCCATCTGTTGTGTATGTTTTGGTCTTATTGCAGGGATTTTCGTTATATCGTCATAGCTTCAAGAATTATCTGAGTTGGATTGGGTGGCATGGAAAAAGAGCTTCTATTAAATGCAGGTTACCAGCTACTAACTAGTGCTTTATCATAATCAAATAATGTAACATTTCGATACAATACAATATCGTGACAGAGACAATTCTGCTAAATGAGTTATTTTAATAGTTTTTCTAAAGCCTACAGAAATACTACAGATAATACGGTATGTGAATAACTACATTTTAGTGCAATATTTTGTTTTTGAATTCGATTAAATTTTGTCTCCTGAACATTCTTCTTCTGCGTATTCTGTAATGGGCTCTGCTGAGGGTGTAGACTTGTTAAGACACACAGACACACACACACACAAACAAATGTGACCGGTTTCATCTCAGCAGAGAAAAACAAACAATTACTCGTGTTTTGATCGTCTATTTGTCCAACAAACCCCAGTTAAGGCTCTTATTTTCAGCCTGCGTATAGTATGTGCACGTTAATGTTATGTGGACAGCCTGGTCTTGCCCCTTTGAGGGTCTGCAGCTATACGTCTTAATTATAATCTGCTTACTGGTTGAACTCAAGTAAAACCTGTTTAATAATATCGCTGGGTGTGTTGATGTAAGACTAAAGTGTCTTGTGGCTTGTGTCTGTAACACTAGGATACACAATTTTACTTTAAATGAAATATGTTTATAAATAATATATTATCAAAAAACCAAGATGTAACAGAGTACTGGGCTAATAAATAGGTTTGACTCTTGGAGCTGGTGGAGAATTAATGACACGACACAGAATGTTGGTAACCGGTTTTGTATTTCACTTAAACAAATAATAATCACTTGAATCAATCAAGGAAATATAAATAAACATATAAATAGAAATTAGGCCTTCAATTCAATTATCTTAGATATTCACACTCAGTATGGGCACCTTTTACTCCATACATTTAAATCAACAGTTCCCAGTTCTATTCACACATTGTTCCAACTACATAAAACGATGCATCCCACACAAATCATTCACTGCAGGTTAGATGTGTTTGTGGGTGCAGAATGTTCAATGAGGTCAGTGTTTGTTTGGGTAGGGGAAATCCTACCACACTCCAGGCAGCCAGGCTTGAGGCCTGCCTTTTGAGGGAATTGGATTTGAGTTTGTTCTTCTCCTTTAGCTCGCCATCATCTTGCTCCGGCAATAGGGCCTGACCTGTTTAGGCAAACAGGTAAGAATTACAAGTCTGCTCAATTTGGGAGCAGCATTTTAATTAAGCTTTCCATTTTGGAGCTCTCACCAGTGTTCAGTGTTGAAAGAGTCCTCCTCATCAGCAGATCAGCTCCTCCATGTTTGCAGTCACAGTCCAGGTAAGTACATTTTGTTTCCAGAGTTGGTAAGTTTAGTTTTGTGTCTCTCCTGTGTTCCTTTGTTGTGTTTCTCCTCCAAAAGTTCTCATGGACTGGGGTTTTAACTGTGTCCTGCTGCCTGAATGCTTAATTGACTGATTCGGTTCACCTGGGGAATGGGGGTAGGTTCCATTGGCTCAGGGGATTTGATTGGCTCAGGGGATGTGATTGACAGTTTGCCAATTTCAGCAGTGTTACATGTCCATTTGTGAATAATCTGAGATGTTGTTATTCATGCAGGAATGGTAATTGTGTGATTGCCTTTAAAGCTGTTGCGTTTCCAGCAATCAGGTGAATTGATGAGAACAAACTGGCTCTGACGTTGACTGAGGAGAAAATGAGGCGACCATGATTTTAGAGTGATAGGTAACAAAAGATCTTATACTAATTCATGCTGTTAATTCCTATCCAGACGGAGGCCTCTATCAGTGTCAGTCTGACAGCTGCTGTACCAGCCAGGCCTGTGTGTGTGTGTGTGTGTGTGTGTGTGTGAGAGAGAATGTATCTATGTGTTCAGTGTTGAGCTGCAGACAGTGCCAGTGTGTGTGTGTGCCCACCATGAGCAGACACCGTGCTTCCTCTCCCGTTATGACCCTCGGAGACGGCCGATGGTCTGTGCCACTTTGCGCCAGGTTCAGCAGACGGCTTCCCCCTCTGACATCATCACTGTGAGACGTGATGTAGCTGCAGTTACGGGAGACGGAGGCAAAAGCCAATGATGCAAGACACTGACGGTGTGTCTGGTATTTTGTTACGGCATACAGTGGCTTATCCTTAGAGACTTAAGGGTTAAGTCCAGCAGAAGACCATTTTAATATCACAGAAAAACATCAAGAAAACATCATTCACGCTGCAGTTTTAAGCTTCAGAATAACATATAAATAATACATTAATTTAGTGGGAGCAAAGAATGCTATTTTGCCAAAAGAAGATAAAGACTCAAGTTCATACCCTAATGACTTTCACAAACTTACTTTATTTAGCTCAAACTGCTTTTCAAACTAACATTTTTACATATTTTTGTAGAAGTTTCTATTAACATTCCTCAGTTGATATGTCCTCCTCTTTTCAGTTGGAAGATTTTCAGCTCAGCACATAAGCATGGACCTGTGGAATAATTGTGGCAGAGCAACAGGTGGCAGATGGCAGAGTTAGAGCGACACCTACAGTACAAAAACAGGGTGAAAAAGAACAGACAAGCTCCACTTGGGCAATGTGTGAGGTTGCATGGATACATTGGCTTAAACAGTAACCTGTGTATAGGTTTGTTTGTACATTTCCTGTTGTAGGAAATTGCAGCAACTGAGTGTTCAATTTGGATCAATGATTTCTAATTTTTGTTCAGTAATCTATTTTAAATGAAATCCAACAGGGCTGAGTAACGTGGAAATTTTCATTACCAGGGTTGCAATAAAAATACTCAGACCAAATTTATTTCAATACCGCTCTTAAAGACTATGAACATGTTTTTCTACAAAACCTGTTTGCTTTTTAAGAAAACAAGAGAACATCCTTAAATAAATGTTGTCTTAACACAAGGCAGCCGTACAAGAATGTTGCCTAGGTAAAATTGATTCAAAAATTATTTAACTAATTTGCATTCACAAAAAACATGGCCTTTAACGGGATGCAATGAGTTAAAAAACTGGTTCAGATTGCAATAAATGTATAATTAAACTACATTTTTTCCCAAAGAAATGCCCATGATAACATATATTTCCTCTCTTCAGGACCTGACTTAGACTTATCATAACAGTTATTGAATAGTTATTTTCTTAAGTGAGAAATTCCAATTGTATACCCTTTTATAGTCTGCAGATCAACAGCATATATACAGTATAGCAGAATATATCTCTTTCTATTTTCCCTCAGTTCAGCGGATCAGTGTGTGGATTTGCCAGTTGAATGTGCGCTGGAACTAATCACTGGAGAATATTGTGATTTGCTCTCGCTCCAATAGACTGGGTCATCATGGAGATAACTCCCCCATAGGGAACTGACTCACGCGCCACTTCCCTCTGCTACATACAACTGGACTCAATTCATTTACACCTGCAGACATTTACGCATATAGTGGCAAAAGCATAAATTACAGTAACAAAACTTCCCTTTAATGATTTTGAATACATGTGTGTGTGTTATGTCAAGTGGTAAACAAGGCCTTTACATATTAAATATCCCTTCAAGCATTTATATAAGAAAAATAAAATCCTGCTGGCTCCTGCCACCAGATGGTTTCAAGTATAGTTTGGGGGTTACGGATAATGATATCCTTCTGTTTCAAAGGCAAACAGACTCACAGAAAAAGTGTATGTTTAGATAAGACGTGAATTGCCCCGGACATGTTCTTTTATGCTTGAGAGGGGAGGAAGTGTGAGAGTGTATGGAGACGTTTGCTTTGCGTTTGCAGCCATGAGGCCAGCAGTGTCTGCGAGGCTCTGCTGTCAAAACGTATCCGATCTCCCTTCTCCAAACACACTTCTTCATCCATCTCTTCTCTCCAGGTTCTCAGTATATTCTTGTCTGGATTCCCAGAAACACGGACGCTGTCTGCCACCATGCTAGGAAAAGAAAGAACACCTTCCTCCTATCACTTGTCTCTTAAAGGTGCACTATGCCGTTTCAGGTGAGGGGCATTTGTTCACATTCGCAGAGCCTTGCAGTTAGTTCATTAGTATTCAATAATTCTATCATCATACATGAAAACAAAATTATATTGAGGCAACTTGAACCAAACATAATATGGTTGAAAACAAAACTGTGGGCCCTGCACCTGTAAACAACTTCTTGTTTTCTTACAGGTGTCTTCCATTCCCCGCCCAAATAGGCCTTGTCTTATGCAGAGGTCACGACCCCCACTGACCACTCGTTGACCCCAGCTTGGCCTTTCACAGGTTGGCTTCTCTTGACGGCTGCAGCTGCAACATGCTAAAAGCTGCGGATAATCCAATCACACAGTCGTTAGTGCTGAGTATAGGGCCGGTGCAGGTGAGCCTGTGAGTCATAATCTCTCTATTTATTAAAAAAAAATTATTTTACACACAAACCCATGTAGATATGAAACAGAAGATAATCACTGCACATTAGATCAGTGACGTTGAAGCCCAACGATCCGTCGCCTGCGTCCAAATTCTGCTCCAAATGTGTTAAACAGCCAGATGCTGCTGCTGTAGAATGTCATGAACTAAAAACCTCCTGTTTTTTTTCATCATGTGTGAATGCAGATGGGTAAGGGAGAGAGAGGGATTGAGAGAGAGAGAGAGAGAGAGAGAGAGAGAGAGAGAGAGAGAGAGAGAGAGAGAGAGAGAGAGAGAGAGAGAGAGAGAGAGAGAGAGAGAGAGAGAGAGAGAGAGATGGGGGGGGGGGGAGTTGCCAAGAGTGAGATTTTTCTGGATGAAAGGCATGTGTGGTGTCCGAGCCAATCATGTCTCAGATTGTAGAGGAGACTGAAGACTAGCTGGAAGACTGGGGAGGTTTTTTTTAACCACAGGGTCTTTGGCACGCGAGCTGCTGCAGAGATTGGGTCAAAACCTTGACTGTTAATGATTGTAACGACCAATAAGAAATCAAATGAATACTTTTAATAAGATGGTGCCTATGCCTAATTTCTTCTTCTTTTTTGGGGGTCTTTCTATTATCCTCAAAATTACCAACATTGTTGAATTTACCAAAATTGTTGATTGTTTTACCTCCAGCAAATGATTAAAGGAGCTGTAAGCGGAATGGTTCTTTTAGCTAACTTCCTGTCAGTTACTGCAGTTAGCAGTCCCCTCGCTCGTCCCTTCTTCACCACATTAATGCACTGCGGTCTTCGAGCAGCAAGCTATCTAGCATCATCTCAGATCTATAAGTGTGATAAAACATGATAAAAACCATCAAAACAGACATTGGGAAGGATTTTTACCTACTCCGCCATTGTAGGCGCATAAACATTCACCCATGTATCGCTCTGGCGTGCACCGGCAGTGAGACCGGGTGTCGGTTTGTAGCGTTTTCTCTTGTGATTGGATAACATTTCGGGATACTACATAAAGTTCAATTGCTTATTACATGCAGAGCAGCTGACTAAGAGATTGGCTTTATGGAACGCGCACATTGTGTAAGTGATTACTGTATGAATAAAGAGTGATTTAACACTTAGGCTATATTAATATAAATAAACCGCTTACTTCACCTTTTAATATAAAAATATATATAGGCTATATGTATGTGTAAGGTACTATTTTCTTTTTGTTGACCACTAAATAGCATTTTAATTAAACATAACACCCAACCCAACTCCTGATACATATGGGATACCTATTGTGCAAATATGGAAAAATATACAAATCATCAAAAAAGTTCACGGATCGACCTGAAATTGGGATAGGCCCGCGTCCTACCCGCGGCCTCGTGGAGTTCCTCTTGTAGTTTCACTGACGGGATGTGAGGATATTTATTATTTAGTCATTTAAAAAAAATGTAATTATAAAAAACAACATGATACTTCAATAGGCCTATATGTTTTATTCAGCTAAAACTGACACTACTGCATAAATATGTGTAACATACAGAACATTGAGACGTTAAACATTGAACTGCTTCTAATTCACCAAAAGGATTTTAGGAGGTTAATTGTTGTTTCATGCTGTTCTGTCCCTTTTGATATTAGTGGAACTAATTTGATTAATCACAAATAAAAAACAGTAGCAGTCAGACCCCAATGACAAACTCTTTCCCAGAAGGTTTGTACTTCTGTTCCTGCACTTTAACTGCCCTGTGACTGTATTACTCTCTTGTTTATTCTACTTATGTTATCCTCACTATATTCTATCCATGTGTCTTTTTATATTGTGTTTCTCTATAGAGCGTAATTCCTATTCATCCCCCATATTAAGCCATTTGAATTGCCTTGTTGTTGAAAAGTGTCTTGCCTTTATAGGATTAAGTGAGGGCAGATTGTTGTTTCTTAAATAGAGTGTGAAGGTATTTGAAGGAGGCTTACGCATTTGAGAAGAATGGAAAATAGCTTTTGCCTTCAATAAAAGAAAATGTATTCAGTCATATTTCTGAGCACTTGATGGATACTTAAGCATCCATCTTGGACTCCCAACAGTCAAACACAAACACCCACAAATAAGATTTTTTTTATCTTTAAATTCTCTTCATGCTGAAGATGGTTAACGAATAACAAACGTGTGCTGTGTTCAAACCTCAAACTATTTCCTTTCAGGTTCTAGTAGAAACCCTTCAAAAGTTACCAAAGAGACCAAATATGACAACATTTTTAGATTTTTTTTTTTCGCAGCCATGAAAAAATCAAATGTGGTAGGCAGCCTATTTCACTCAGTGGAATCACCCTTGGATAAAATAATCATGATAAACTGAGCAGATATATTACAAAAAAAAAATAGACAGGCAGAATGGATTTAAATGGGGACTTTTACTGAGACTGGACGTTAAGGGGTTACAGTTTTACCGTGTTTGTCAACTTGCTCATGTTGGCAAATGATCATTAACTTAAACGTTTTGTCCCTTTATGGTGAGGTGTGAAATTATAATTGGAGACTTAAATAAGACGAGGGTTGGCTAAGTATGTTAAATGTAGCTTTCCAAAAAAAGCACAATACCGTTGTAAATTCGCAAACACAGTTTATTATTAGAAAAATATAACTCGTGATCGATCATGTTCACAAGTCAGGATGGCCGAGCGGTCTAAGGCGCCACGTTCAGGTCGTGGTCTCCCCTGGAGGCGTGGGTTCGAATCCCACTTCTGACATGAGTTTTTTAGCACCACCGCTTTGATAAACTCTCTGATATTGATAGAAAACTCATGTAAATCTACATGGTGTTCTCCAAGGCACGTTGTAAACACGAGCTTCTTCGCTACATCGTGTCTTCCTGCCATGTTTCCTGCGAGCATCTTCCGCATTTCAGTCAAATTTAGATATATATATTTTTTAAATTGTATCAGTTTTATTTTGAAAAAAGAAAAACCCGCACATGTTCTAGTGCCCTGTGCCACTATCCGTAACGTAGTAGTTGCAGTTTATAAATAGATATCTTTCCAGCTCAGGCATGTAGGCCTACAGCGTGCTGCTTCACACAGGCTGCAAAAAGTAGGCTACTGTTCTAATTCAGGTAGGCTACTGTAACTTGTTATTTATTTATAAAAGGCTATTATATTGTTAAACTATTGTTCCTCAGCAATAAATTAATGTCTTGGTGCTCCTAAAGTGCGAATGTCCTGATCAGATGTAGATATTGCATTTAATTTTTTTTTATATTATATAGGCCTACATTTAGTTTACTTCGTATGTTGTCTGTGAGTAAATGGGTATAACGTGTTGTAATGTATAGTTATATGCAGCTGTAACAACATTTGTACATGTTTATTAATGTAAATTTACTACAGTATAATTATCTATGCATGCACCAGACTCCACTTTACCCTCAGGAGGAGATATAGCTGGTGTCAAACACATAAATAAACTCTAACAACTACATTATAGTGTGTTACAAACTATTGTTTAAATGTTTCTAAATGCTAAAAAATGCTTAGGAAAAATGTGACAAAAAGTTTCTAACTGTAGGAAGTGAACTCTATATAATGATATTTCAGCTTTATTAATAAAAATAAATAATCGCCTGTTTGATTACAATGAGAACTCTGAATATATTGTTTACTTCATGGAGAAAATAACTACAGAAAATTGATTTCTGGATGTGAATAAAATCCAAATCTCATTGAGATTGTCTAACAGTCTTTCCCCATCATGTTCATACACCACATAAATTAATATCAGACATATTCAAGTAAATCAGCACCCATTCTCCCAATAAAACAAAACCTGGTGTCATATAAGGCCAAATCCCAGAGCGTGTCTTTGTGTTGTTTCAAAAAATAAATCCTGCTGGCTTTCTAATCTGTCTCCATTTAAGCAGAATTTAAAGGCCCCTGGTTTTTAATGAGGACCGAGCTTTTCTGACAATGTCTCCCACTGCAAGACACGCCAGACAACGGCTAATGTTAAGTGACAATTTCACCTTTATTAACATGGTGAAGAATCGTTAGTTAAAGGTCAGGGTGAGGGGCTAGGAAGGAGGGCTATGGTGCTCAGGTGGTGCCTGTGAAGAGAGCAACACACTGAGAGAGAAAAGACTCATTAAAATCACAAGGACGTCACTGCCACCAATCACACAGCTTTATATCGCTCAGCTGTGCAGACCACCCACGTGTGCGCTGAAGGTGATTTAAAAATGAGCTCCTTTGACTATGTCAGATTTCCTATTTTCACCAGGAGAAAAATAGTTGTATTGTCCCATCCCTGTGGGCCCAATGTCATCATGTAGAATGTTTCATTTTAGATTTACGAGGCAACCAATACAGATTGGCGTATACTTGAGGGACAAAGATGTGAATGTTTTACATTTTGTACATCTTTGTTATGTCGGAGGACTTTCAAATTGTCAAAGGGATAACCTTCCATCATTCCAAATAACTTTCCACTATGGGCTGAATATTTTTCTCAACTTTATGTTAGACGAAACCATGAAGTTTACAGAAATACAGTATTCAAAGGGGGTTTAAAGTTTTAATTAGTTTTGTTTTGTTTTGTCAATACCTGATAAAAGGCATTCCTCTGTGCTACATTGTTCAAAAACTAGGGAAAAAACTACTACCAAAAAACCTTAGAAATGACATTTACATACTGTACAATGAATGAACTATTACCATAAGGATTACATGTTCATTCATTACAATGAACTATAGTGTTGTTTATTTTGAGTACATTCTGCTGCTGTAAAAGCGTACCTATAGCGCCAAATCTGTATTAATCCACAGCTGAAAATAGTCCCCAAATGCAATTAACTATTTCCTCACGTTTGAGTTATGTTTGATTAAAAACCAGCCAACCACTGCAGTGCCTAGCTGTTTAGGGGAGATGACTATGCATGGTTTTAAAATAATTATATTTTGTGAGCTGTTTTTAAAGATTCACAACCTCAGTATAGGAACCACAGTGGGCCCGAGATCAGCCCCCGAGAGACAGACTTTTAAATGTGATGTGTTGACATAAACACACAGCATAACAAAAGCTTTATCCTTTAAAATACTACTCTTAATCTGACAGATCAAAGCTATCTAAATAAACCACATACAATTAAATGCAACTAAGTAATACTGAACCCTGACCGAACCCTGCACTGTGTGTGGTGTAGAAAATAAACTCCTGAAATAAATAAAACAGGAAAGAGGGATTAGAAGCTTTTTAATTATGCATGGCGTAGGAATGTGTGTCCTCAACCGTTGTCATCATCGCTGTCATCCATCCTCCTGAATTATCGCCCAGAATGTGGTTCCCATAGCAGCTCTGATATGTGTGTGTGTGTGAGGTCATGAACTCTGAGCACAGATGCTAATAGAGTGAAAAAAAGCAGCTTTGCCTTTGCCCCGGCCGCTTGAGTGACATTGATCTTGGAGTAGAGAGACAGTGTGGTCCCTTTGGAGAAGACGTATACGGACAGAGAGGTTGCATTTTAGTTCCTTTTGCTGTACGAAAAAAGGGGAAAAGTTCAAACACCTTGTCCTCTGAATTACTTGAAAACAGCAAAACATAAAAAATGCATCGTTTTCAGTGATCGTAAAAACATAAAATCTTTCAAACGGTGGAGTCTGCGATTCTGGAGAATGCTTTTTATCAAAGTAATTTTATGTTATAATCAGGGAATATCACATCATGATCCGCTACCTGTACGTGCTCTGGAAAAAGTCCAGTATTTATACCTAGCCTAGGCTCTGTAAACGGGCATATTGCTAGCTACAGTGGACCACCTTTGTTTACAATCCCCTTTGTTTACATACCAGTTTAGAGAGCTTATGATGTGTTTTAACATCAGATTTTTTTTCAGCGCACACATAGTACGAACAAGTCATTAATTGATTTTTCAGAAAAAGTTATTTTGACAACAAGCGTTCTCCAGAATCACTGACTGCACCTTTAAGATGGTCTGTTTGAAAAAGTTCCTCTTTTGAAATTGTGGAACTGGGGGAGGGTTTTAGAACAAAATTCCCACTTGTTTTCTACATGAGAATCCAGCCTCTCAGCAGACAGAAAGCAGGATTTATGTTTGTACAGGAATATCCAGCTTAATTTAAGTCTACTAAGGAGAAAACTGTTGTTGGCAGGATGTGGGTGCAAGAGGAGGACAGTACAGCGGCGGGTAAGACGTGATGATGATGATACTTGTTTTGGTCACATGACATTTGCAGTTTCAATATGATTTCTCAGTATTTAAATTTGAAAAGTTATGAATTTTGGACTTATGGAATAAGATAATCAAAATGTTTTAGTTCCGATTTTGGTTTTGACTTCAACAGGCCTATTTTTCTTGAATATTAAGGATTCATTGAATGAACAAAATTAAATACTCTATGACCATAAAATGACTCCATTTTGTGCAGTTGGCCATTCAATAAAAGCAGGTTTTATACGTTATTTAAATTCGGTCTCTTTCATTTCATTATGCCAACACACTCTTTGAATGGTGACATCTAAATTAGTTGAAGAAATCCAAAATGAGTGCTGGAATAAAACGTCAGGTGGAATAAATCAGAGCTTCATTACAGTACAAAGAAAAGTAAAAAACAGTTCACCAAGTTGTGGGTTAATATATTAATTCACTGTCCTGAATAGAGTAAGATAAGAATATTAATACCACTTTCACTTCTGCTGCAGCTAATAGCCAGCTACCTTAGCTTAGAATAAAGACAGGAGAGTTTCTGGGTTGGAATAATGTGACTTTCAAGAAATAGTCTCAAAAATAGTAGTTTTGATACTTAAGTTTTTGAATGGGGTTAAACAAATAATACAAAATGTGTTCATTGATGAGCTTTCTAAGTGCTGGAAGGTGGTCAGTGCCAGGCTTACCCCCAATGTATCAGTGTTCATGCTATGCTAGGCTTAATGTCTGCGAAAGCAATAGTTTGACACTTTGGGAAATAACTCCCTTTCTTACTTATAGTTTTCAGTAGATGAAAATATTGATTCCACTCTCATATCGCTATCATATAAATATGGAGCAACACAGCTAATGGCCAGTTAGCTTAGCTTAGTAACAGGGGTAAGCATTTAGCTATAAGCTCCGTGTTAAGGTATTTCTTTGAAACAGAAGTGTACAAACAACACATGTGGTTTTATTGGGGGGTTATGTTCCGGACTATTTCTTGGCTGGATATGTGAAGAACAGCATCAATGTTTTCCTCTTACTCACACCAGGAAAGCGAATTCAAGTAGCTAAACCTCTAGGCCCATTCCCCAAACATATCTTTAAGAGCTCAAACTCTCGGTCAGTTTGCTGGACAAAGTGAGAACTGCTGTGAGTCAGAAGCCTCCGAAAGTGAAACGTGTTATTTTGTAGCATCCTCCTGTGATTTCACTTCCTGTATTTCTCTGGCCCTCGTCTTACCCACGGCCTCGTTGAGTTCCTCTTGTAGTTTCACTGACGGGATGTGAGGATCTTTGATTACATCGCTTTCCAGTTCAGCTAGTATCTCACTGTTTTAAGATAACATTTGTTACTGTTGCTTCGGCCCTTAAAACTAATTTCTATCGCCTAGCCTTCATGCCTTTAAACAATGTGTCTTCAAGTAACTAGGAGGAACTTTAAAATATAACAGTCTCATGTTTCCCCTGATGATCATAAATTACATGTAACAGCTAACGAGACGATCCGTACAAAGAATGCTATTTTTATACAGTTTTCTTTATGCCTTTGTCATGGGTACGCTCACTCAGGAACAACAGCTGGCGTAGTAAAAACACTACCGCTTTTGTCCAAAGGGGGAGCTAGAGTGAACACACACGAAAAAGCTTCTCGAAGCACCTTTAACTATTAATAATTAATTATCGTTATTATTTTTCCATTATCATTGCTTCTGTTGTTGTTATTGTTGGTGCTTCTAATATTGCTGTTTTAATTTAATTTAAGTATTGTCTTTTATTTTATTAAATTATTTATTTTGCTTATATAGCTGTATATGTTCACATTGCTATATTTGTCTGTTGTACTAACTTACATTTGACAGTGCAGTGTGTTGTGTGTGTGTGTGTGTGTGTGTGTGTGATGATACAATTATTTTTGTTTCCCTACAGACTCTGACGGGGAGGAGAGTGGTTTATCTTCCGAAGATGAAGGAGACATTCAGGTACCAGTGTTAGTGACAGGAAGTCTATTACTGGTTCATTAATGCCACTTGCTAATGTGCATTAGTAGCAATTAACATGGGAGAAAATACTCAATATTCTGGATGTACTGTTACCATGCCAAAAATCAAATGACTTCACCAATGTGATAGTTCAAAAAAAAGACTGACCTTGGTTGAAAAATCCTTAATAAATATAGAAAAAAGATTAAAGGAAGAAATACAAATTGTAGAGTTGAAAAGCTTGAACAATGCAATAAATAAAATCAATGAAACCAATGTGTTGTTGCAACCCAGTCTCACTGGTTGTTCCGTGAATTTCCGTGATTTTATCTCTTTCTCCTGTTTTATTTGTTCTCTTTATTTTTTCAATTTTCTGTCTTGTTAACATTTGATTGTTAGTGTGAGATCCTGGAAAAGCAGAGGGATGAAGCCAATCAAAGACTGTCTGAATTGGAGGAAGGTGAGAACCTTTTATTCCTTTTCGTGATCTGATTCTCCCTTTTCAGGACCATAACTGGGATGGGGACTGTCCACTGATAAAATTACTTAAATTGACATAAAGTATTTGGGCTTTTAAGCCTTAAAATATTCTTACTGGGTTTAAGGCTCTACATTTTATATTAAATCCAAATATCTCTATTTATTTTTAGAGATATGACAATGCAATGAGTAACCACTCTGTTCCTTTCATGTCTAGTCTCCAATCAGCTCTTGAAGGAGATGAACGTTCTGGAGTTCCAGTTCCAGATTGAACGCTCCTGCAGGGAGAGTGCTGAGGCGCTGGCTGTCAAAGTATGTCTTCTACTGCAGGAGTGTACCTGCTGTCATTTTACTATGTCCTTTCGTTTCTTTGACCCTCAAATGAATTGTCAATTTCTGCAATATGTGCCAGACATACAGAGGAATCCAAAAAACGTTTCTCTCCAACCAACTGTATTTTGTTTTTTTATTTTTCATTTTTGCTTTAACTAGACAGTTTTGTAGAGACAGAGATAAAATGGGGTAGAGTGGGAAATAACATGCCAAGAACTCCCCGGGCCGGATTCGAACACGGGTCCCCTGCGACAAGGACTGAGCATATAAAGGCATAACTACATGTATGCAGATTAAATATAAATAGACAGATGTAAAAAAATAAACGTATTTAAGTGAAAATGTGTCCCTTTAATAAAGTGACAGGTGCTTTCCTTCCCTATGTCCTTTTCTCTCCTCTCCCGCCCTGACATGTCAAGTGATTTCAGTTTGAAGCGTCTATGTGTCATTTTGATCTTCATCCGAAAACAGCGACCTCCACTCTCCCCCTGTTGCCTAGGTGACCAAAGAGAACAAGGTGCTTAAGAGGAAGAGCCAGATGCTGATGCCGCTCATCCCCGAGCTGCCAGAAAACATGGCCGCCGCTGTGACCTTAAACCTGGAGAGCGACCCGGCAACAGTTATCCTCGGTGACCTGGTTGATCCCTGTGATGTGGTTGATGGCATGAATGAGGAGATGCTTCTACTGGAGAGTCAATCCAAGATCGCAGGTTAGACGCAGCTGCTTTACCAAAAACCAACAATAACTGTTGTGAATATAGGCTATGTAATAAGGAAGAGATGAGGCCGTAATAACCTTAAAAACAGAGGGCACTTTAACTACTGCTGTACCTAATAGGCTATATGAGATGTCACCACTTCACTGTAAGAATGAAGCTGAATAATTTATGTTTAATTCATGAATTTGTAATCAAAACGGTTCATGTTGACTTGTATAGCGTTATCACTGACCTCAGTTATCATACAAACATGATAATTCGGTCGCACTGTGTTCTCAATGCAAAACCTATAGAGGAAACATTTAACACACAATTTGTCTGAATCATTTTATTCTTCCAGCAAGACACTAGAAATCTATGTGATCTGCAAAATACTGTTGAAGATACAACCCAGTGTTCTGAAAGCACATATTAATCATGCATAATCAAATCTTCATCGCAAGTGACTTGGATTTTAGTAGTGGATTACTTTTTGGCCTGGTGTGTGTGTGTGTGTGTGTGTGTGTGTGTGTGTGTGTGTGTGTGTGTGTGTGTGTGTGTGTGTGTGTGTGTGTGTGTGTGTGTGTGTGTGTGCGCGTCTCAGAGCTGCAGGCGTTGGTGGACGGTCTGCTGGCTGAGAAGCTGCAGCTGGAGCAGCAAGTGGAGGATCTGACCAAAGAACAGGTCCAACTCAGAGAGCAGGTACGTCATCGTGTGTGTGTGTGTGTGTGTGTGTGTGTGTATGTCTATGTGTGTGCGTGTGCCAGTGCGCTTGCGTGTACGTGTGCCCATACCTTATCACATGCTTTTTTCTCAGCTATCTCTGGAGGTGGAGGAGAAAGAGGCCATGCTGAGGAGTTTAAGCAAACAAAGCAAGACCATGAATAAAATCAAACGAGGTGAGTCCTCAATACATTTTGGACTGCAGATCATAATATATTTGATTATTGTCCTATAAATACTATTGAATCTAGAAAACTTACCAAAAAATTATTAAAAATTGCCAAAACAAATTCCTTTCCTTGTTTCCACTTCGTCCAAGAAAAAAACGTGTGTGTGTGTGTGTGTGTGTGTGTGTGTGTGTGTGTGTGTGTGTGTGTGTGTGTGTGTGTGTGTGTGTGTGTGTGTGTGTGTGTGTGTGTGTGTGTGTGTGTGTGTGTGTGCGTGCGTGCGTGCGTGTGTGCAGTCTCCCAGCTTGTCACGGAAGAGTTCACAGAAATATCTCAGAAGTTGGAGCTGGAGCAGGGCCTCCGGCAGCACGCCGAAGTCTTCGCCCACCAGGTTTGAGCGTGTGTGTGGGTGTGTGTGGGTGTGTGTGGGTGTACGTGTGTGACTGTACGTGTGTGTATTCGTCCTGCACAACACAAAACATTTTGTCATACATTCACACCAATGGCTACTGAGGGTGACAGGTCGTGCCATGGGAAAGGGAGCAGGAGTGTTGGCGCTGACCTTCGGGGCGGCTACGGTGGACACTCAGACTGGAAGCACACACACACACACGCACGCACGCACGCACGCACGCACGCACGCACGCACACACACACACACACACACACACACACACAGACAGACAAACATTTGTTTGTTTTGTCAAAGTGCAGCTGATGTGGCGGGACAGGAGAAGAGGTCTCCATTCTTTGTTTTCACACCAATGACACAAATCCGGGGCTCTCTTCACACACAAGACAAAAGCACACGCACACTCGCACATACATGCAGAGGAAAAACACCAATTCACTTAAAATCCACATACCCAAACACACACACACACACACACACACACACACACACATACACACATCTTTTTGCTGCCCAGCTGCTCCTATAATGAAGCCCTTTTCTTTCAAAAAACACATCTCTGTTCCCTTGCCTTCCCACTCCGCCCCTCCCTCGCCCATAATTAGTGGTCATCACCGCCGCCGGAGGAGAATAGTGGTCTTTAAGCACAACCTGTCTTTGCCTGACACCTTTATGTTGCGCCGAGCATATAGCAATTGTCGCCTTTGTGCACAGTGTCCTCTATTTACCGGACAGGCGCACAATGGGCCGCCTAGCAGGGGTCCTTACCTGTGAAAAGGACCCCCTACCGTTCACACAATTCAGCCCCCTTTACTCTCAATTCATGGTAAAAGACCCCCCCTGCACTGAATGCCTCTTGTATGCACTACTATTTGTCTGTTTTCATGTGTTTTGAAAACACCAACCATTCACACCTCTCCTCTGTGATGCACAGTGGTATAATGATGCAGGGCCCCCAAACAGGAAACAATTTGAAGTTTTTTTTTCCTTTCCTTGTGTGTGTGTGTGTATGTGTGTGTGTGTGTGTGTGCGTGTCTTTGTCCTTTTGTGCGTCCGTGCGTGTTTGTATGTATAAAATAATTGTGCTAATTGCTGTGAGAAAATTGCTCTCTGCTTAACGGAGACCAGAGATTAGAGTGGTGTAATTTGCCTTGTGTCCGCGTGCGTCGATACGGAGCACGCCAAAACCCGCTGCTTTGGGTTGTCTGCACAGTCTAAACACTGAAATGAAAGCCATTTTTTTCTCTCACACACACACACACACGCACACGCACGCACACACACACACACACACACACACACACACACACACACATACACACACACACACACACACACACACACACACACACACACACACACACACACACACTTCCTGTTCTCGGATCACAGAGCCGCTGCTATCTTCTCACGAGGTCCATACATTCTGTCAGAGAGGCTTATGAATCCAGTTTGACCTGAATACACAGTGATCACATCCTTTTATTATTGTATTGTTTTTGCAAATTACTACAATGGCTCGTGACAGCGTTTTAAGGCTGATTTCCAATATTTACATTTTCAAAAATAAAGCCGGTTAAAAAGCTGTCGCCCTTTTTATTTGTCACATTTTCATGTGACCTTTTACTTATAAATAGTATTTATTTCAGTAAGCTTGAATTTTTTCACTTTCTTTTACTAGCCCTTACAGGGGAGCGAGATGAATTACGCTTTGTCTCTCTCGGCTAAATCGCCCTGTTTTGCCTTGTTTGCTATTCTTCAGTGTAGCCAATTGGTCTTTTCTAACAAGGCTTCCCAGTCATTGTGCAGTCAAACACTGGGTTTGCAAAACATTTCCTCTACATTGTGACAACCTCCTGTGGGGGCGGCCATTCAAATCTCACTTTATTTTCCCTTCTAATTGTGGTTCATTGTCATTGACGTAATTCTTCTCCCATTTCACTCCAAGCAGACAATCATTAAGATGTGTTCAAGATGAAGCTGAAGCTAGATTTTGTTGTGTGTGTTGTCAGATGTTGGTGCAGCAGACCGCGGCCCACAGACAGAGTGTGATGGTGATGCAGGGCTCGGAGACGGGCCTGCAGCTACAGCAGGCTCTGGATCAGATCCCCAACATCAGCAAAGCCCTGTGTGACATACAGAGCTACTACCAGGAACAGGTGTGCGCAGATGTGATGAGGGTCTTTAAGAAGTCTTACTAGGAGTGTCCCCGACTGATGATTCACATAGTCGAATCTTATTGGTCGAATCTTGCCTATAGTCGACTAATCTTCAAGTTTTCTTCTCATTAGCCTACATTCTTATTTGCGACATTGGCTTAATTTTTTCCAGACCAAACAAAGGGGCTGAAACACCCTTTAGCAGTTTGTCTCTTGGCATAAGAATTTATTTTATTGAGACTAAGTCTCCCATGTTGATTTATTCACGCACACCAAAGAGATTGATTAAAAGCTCATGAGTTATTTTTAATTTTTTTTTGTTAAAAGTATAATAGGCTTATATTTATACCACAACAGGTGATGCATCATGATTTATTGGGAGGAACCAAGCAATGCCATGTAAAATAGAATGATCCTTGTTTCAGAACCAAATTTTACGACTATTCGACTGAGATTGCCAGACAAATCGGGCTGCTTCGATCGAATGGTTGAATAGTCGACTAATAGTCTGTTTTCTTCCACATGTGTTTCCTGGTTCTCTAACCCCAGAGTCGGAGCGCTATGGAAGGCAGCAGCGTCACCTCTGAGATCCAGGAGCTCAGAGACCAGCTGGAGAAGAGTGAGGAGGAGAGGAAGGCTGTAGAAGCTCGGCTGTGTCAGGCTAACAGCACCGTCACACAGCTCCAGGAGAAAGGTACAGTAGCAGCAAGTGAGGGAATATTACAGGCTAAAAGGAATAGTTCAACATTTTAAATTTTTAGCTTTTTGCCTCATTCTCCGGCTCAAGAAAAGGCGACAGAAAACGTTCCTGTAACTGTGCTGGTATTTTTGATATAGAAACTGCAAAGGTCGTTCATCCAGGTTAGCTTATAGCTTAAACACTGGTAGTCAAGGGGAAAAGGTCTAAAGATAAACTTTAAGGCATCACTAAACGCTCTTATGTGCTTGTTGGGACTTATTTACCACGGTATGTTGCACACTATATTTACACGTTATGCCATTTCAGAACCAAATACTAACGTGACCATCACGGGCACTTCTTGGTTGCTTTCCAGAATGTTTTTTGATTCTATAATGACAATGTTATTTAATAACTGTTATAATATAGAGCTCAACACAACGTTGCAAGTGATGTTTTACTATTTTGTAGTGAAACAGTTGCAAGACACACTGCAGAAGGAGGATAATGTTACAGATGAACCAGAGGTGAAATCCACTCCACCACCGCCTCCCCCTCCCCCTCCCCCTCCTCCTCTTCCCCCTCCTTCTACTGCCACCAAGTAAGTTAAGTTTAACCAGAGCTTCCTCTCCCATTAAAACAATGGTGCACTTTCAGGGAACAGTTTCAGTACTAGTTTCACTTGTTTAAATACAGTTTCAGAGGCTCTTTTTACATCCAGAAGTACTGTGTGTATTTTAAGTTACTGCATGTCCTAACAGAGCACAGAACAGGTTAGAATCAATGCAAAACTCCAGCTCTCCGAGTATGACGGTTTGACCGTTGTGACCTCACTTTCTTTCTCTCTCTCTCTCTCTCTCTCTCTCTCTCTCTCTCTCTCTCTCTCTCTCTCTCTCTCTTTCCCCCTCTCTCTCTTTGCCAAGTTCCCTCATTCTCTTAAGGAGCAGGAGAAAAAATCGAGCCGCAAACGCTGATCAAAACGGTGAGTCGCACACTTTTCATCCCGAGGCAGAGGTTTATCCAAAAGGGGGATTCTTGGATTATTATTTATGACATTTTCTTTCTGGTTTCCCAAAACACAATTTGTCATGTTTGACTTAATTTACATTTAAATCAGACGCACTGCATACTCTGAAAATATTCTACAGTAACTTGAAGTTCTCTCAAGAATAAACTCTCAGCCTCAGTGGTTTGAAACTGTTTATTTCATCCATTCTCTAAACTTACACAACCAGCCCCTGCGACGGACATGAAGTCCAGAGCGGTGGATGAAATGATGGACAGAATAAAGAAAGGCATCGTCCTGAGGCCCACAAAGAAGATACAGGTGGGCAACTTGTATTCACATAAACATTTTATATCTGTACACATCATGCCCCATTGAATGTAGGGGAGAACGGGGTAAGTAGGCACACTTTTTACTCTAGTGAGAATTGCTCATCACCTTAACATCTTTCAATAGTCATTCCTACATTAAATTGAAGCTTAAGGTGTTGACTTGAAATGTGTACCCCTCACTTTTTCTGTCTTATTGTAATAAAGAAGAAATTAATCATCAAAGACACCCTTACACATTGTGACAACCAACCCCATCATGGGGTCGGTTGTCACACACTATGGGGTTGTTTGTCACAATGTTATCTTAATGGGAATAATCTTAAAAAGAAGGCAAGAAAGCAGAACTAAATTTGAAAGTTTAATTGCATTGTCAAGTTTACAAATAGGCCTATATAACTTACTGTAACCTTGGCAGCTGGTCTAGTTTGGGATGCACTGGGTTGTTTTGATTTTGTTGCCCTTTTTTCTTTTGCATGCTAGCTGCCTTTTCCTGCTCTATTCTCTCCTTCTCTGGGGTGTCAGTGAGGATACAGCTTGACAATTTATTTCGTTATTGGGTTCCTTTTCTGGCTGCAGCCTTTGGATAACATGTGACAACCAACCCCCCAAAAAATGTGACGACCAACCCCAACTTGAGTTTCTTGCTAGCATCAACGCCAACAACCATCTGACAACTAATTAGCTTGCTAACCACAATCTAAACTATAGTTTACCCTTCACACTTTTTATGGGTAACAAGTGTTTTGTTATAAACCCATTGTGTAAAAGCCTAGAAGAAAAAAACTGAGGAGCTAAATATTTTCAATTTGACATGAAAAACACAAACAGTCCTCTCACCTCAAATTCAGCAGTCTAACTCCAAGGAAGACTATGTAGGTGACCTCTGATCCCAATTCTGGATATTTACATACCAAAATTTCACAGACAGTGCCTTCTGGTTCCGAGATATAACAATTGTGACAACCAACCCGTGTGACATTTTACCCCGTTGTTACTAGAATTATTTCATCAAACTACCCAAGTGTTTGAATAATTGAAACTGAGTCAGGCCTTCTTGAAAGCAGGTGTTTACTTGCAAACAGCAAATGCAAGGGTCAAACAACATGTATCACAAGTGGGCTTACATGATTGAATACATCGAATGAACAGTGTACAGAGATTATATGTAGTGAAATGGTGTGTGCGAAAACACCAAGTTTGTGTGTCCAGCCCTTGTTTTGCTGGCGAAAGCAGAAATGTTTTAATTAGGCAGATATTCCCAGAAAGTCAGCTGGTGTTATTCTTCATATGTCTGATAACAGAATATGCGTCATACCTCTGTATGTGCCAGACTCTCCAGTAGGCAGTTTCTTCAAGGCTAAACAACAAGTTTGTCCTAAAGTGTAGCAAAAACCCTTTGGAGTTGTCAGGTTTACTGGGACAAAGTTCAATAGGCAGAAAGCATGTATTGAGCATTAAAATATTATACAATAGCAAATTAAATTCTGTTAACATTCCACCCTTTTTATAATATTTAATGCTATATTCAGGTAACACTTCAAAGCAAAAGGGCAAGGCATATGAGTAAATATATTTCAGTCAAGCAGAATAATATCAAGTACATCAACATTACAGTTGTGAAATTGCAAGTGTGTGTACTGGTGCAACATCGTCTATGTACAGTTTCAGAGAGGACAGTCTTTTGCAGAAGCCAGGGAACAGGAACCTAGGTCGTCTTGATGGTCAACAAGTCCTTTTGTGGCATTCTGACGCAAAGTGTCCTTCATATCACAGTCACTGGGGGAATGGTTAGGCATTACCATAACCTATTCAGATTGTTCCTCAGTGTCCAATTGTCCTTATTGAAGCATGGTCAGCTTGGTCTTCTTCTTGCATCTGAAACAGAATGAATTTGAGCAGTATCATGTTTTCCAAAACAAATGCTCATCATTCTGCCAGGGTTGTTTCTAAAATATCATCCTATCCATTTTGCTTGCTCTAGATGTCACAATTAACGCACAACAACATTTTAGGATAGGTTTGATTTCATTCTTCAGTTCACATTTTTTATCTGTGTTGGGTAGCATTCAAGCACACACAGGCAGTCAGGCCCTCCCTTTTCTGAATGGGACTGAATCACACACACACATTTTCCTTCAGATACTCCCATTTTTCACCTCATAGAGACTGCATCTCCCACACACATTTTTTACATGTGCTCTCTCCTTCTCTCTTTTCAAACATGCATTTCATCTATCACATAACACATTATGATCACATAGTTCAGCACACAAATCCCTTTTAACTTGTAGTTCAAATCAAAAGCATTGAATAATTCTTTTTAGTGAACATTTTCATAAAAAGAACACAAAAGGACGCTTTTTGTAAGTTTTGCTGGGACTTTAAATGATTGACTGCACCTTTAATCTTTAAGGTTCAATATGGGGCTTGGATTGGCAAGATATTTAGCTCTAAACTTTAAAGTGTTTAGCAATTTAGTCAGAACTCTGGTCATCTTTAGGAGACGAGCATTTCGTAACCCATCATAACAGCATAACAATTGTATGCACACTTACTAAAACCTTCTTATATCTCCCTTCCCCTACATACTTTTCCTTTCTTTATAACATAAACAATCAGTTCCAAACAATCTTTTTCCTCTTACACTTTCAACAACATTCTCTTATTCATCTCTTTGGCCACCACCTTTCTCTTTACTGTTCTTTATCTGATTCTCTGGACCTGCCAGCAGAAGAGCAGCTGAGGAGCCGGGGTTTTGGGTCTCAATGGAAAGAGACACAGGAAGGGGTAGAGGAGACTTTTCTTCACCAGTCTCCTTTTTTTTTCTAATGTCTATCTTATCATTATCCATATTATGTAATTAAATTTTTAAAATGTAAAATCTAATATCAAATTACCCAGTAATCTATTTAAACAGGGTGAACACCCCTATTCCCTCCAATTGATTAACAAAATTCACCAATTTAAAACTAGAACCCTCTATTTGATGCTTCCTAAACTGTTAGTAGTAAGACTAAATGAATAAGCTTTACTTATATACTTACTTACTTACTAAACACTTAGCAAACATCATGTGAAAAGTTTTTTTTTTCTTAGTGACCCCCCTTTAACACTAATCACAGCTTTTTGTCCTTCCTAAACAGTGAAACTTCATAAACACTCGTATGATGTCTAACAGTAGTTTTTTCAACCGCAACCAATTGTTTTCATAAGTTAAACTCTCAGTTTTATTCTAACTTCCTAGTGTCATGAAACAAAAGATAACTGCTAGACTTGGTTTTTTCAGACATCAACATCTGAATAAAAGGGAATGCGCCGAATCCCACACTAATGGCCATCTTTGAGACTTTATTTGTTGTGAGTGTATTTCCTCAAACACTACAGGTTGAGATATTTTTCTCTTTAGTGCATCTTCCCAAACACTACGATCAGTTATTCTCCCCTATGGTAAAACCATGAGAAATACTGCTTCATAAACTAGTTTATCTACCTAATACATAAAACAAAGGAATTCCTAATTCCTGGACAAAACAAAACAAAACAAAACAAAATCAGCTGTTTATATTCACCTGATTCGAAGAAAGCCTCGACTCGCTCAGTTTTGGCTCTGGATTCCGTCACCCCTCCTCCGTCCAAGTAGAGTCTGCAGACAGCCTCTTTTGTAGCTCTGTTTACTGGAGGTCTTTCGTCGAGAGATCTTGGACTCCCCCGTCTTCACGGTGCAGGCTCTTCTTGTTCAGAGAAGAGGATGTTGGATCCGGCTCGAAGGACCATTTGTTATTAGAATTATTAAAACCCCAAAGTGTTTGTAATAATTAGAACTGAGTCAGGCTTTTTCAAAAGCAGGCAAAGTTTACTTGCAAACAGCAAATGCAAGGGTCAAACAACATGTATCACAAGTGGGCTTACATGATTGAATACATCGAATGAACAGTGTACAGAGATTATATGTAGTGAAATGGTGTGTGCGAAAACACCAAGTTTGTGTGTCCAGCCCTTGTTTTGCTGGCGAAAGCAGAAATGTTTTAATTAGGCAGATATTCCCAGAAAGTCAGCTGGTGTTATTCTTCATATGTCTGATAACAGAATATGCGTCATACCTCTGTATGTGCCAGACTCTCCAGTAGGCAGTTTCTTCAAGGCTAAACAACAAGTTTGTCCTAAAGTGTAGCAAAAACCCTTTGGAGTTGTCAGGTTTACTGGGACAAAGTTCAATAGGCAGAAAGCATGTATTGAGCATTAAAATATTATACAATAGCAAATTAAATTCTGTTAACACCCGTTCTCCCCTAATATGAATTAAAATGTAAGTAATTAATATGATCATCTCATCCAGACATTTCAAAACATTTCTCTGATAACTAACATCTAATTTCTCCGCTTAAAGGATGACGACAGCTCATGGAAGGTCAGTTATCCTTCATATCTATTTGCTTCAGTTTAAACAGAGTTATACTATACATCTACAAAAATACATCTAAAATCATCTTACAGGACCAGAGGAGTGAAAACAGAAAATCCGCTGTCATGGAGTTGAAAGGAATGCTGGTGATGTACCTCAACTTACTTCCTAATATTTGTGTCATGAGGGCCTAACCTTGAGTGATGAATGGCAACTTAAGCCACTGTATTTTTTAAATGTACTTTACCATACTATATGCCAGGACAATATAAAGCGCCAGCCCCACCGCAGAGTGCCGTCCAGAAGGGGACTGGGCCGAAACGTTGGGGAAGCCGAGCTGCTGCAGGTACTCCAGAGGAGGAGGAGAGCCATGGGAGAGAACAGGGACCCTCAAGGTACGCTGTATTTTTGTCTTTTGTTAAATGGTTAATATTACAATCTAGTCTTGTTTGTGGACAAGACTATATAGATAATGCCTGATTGGAAAACAGATGAGAGTAATTTTTAAACTCAAAAACCAACGGTTGGATAGGAACCATTAAAATACTTTATAATAATGGTAGACTTTATTTATATTGCACTTTCCTGAGCCATTTTACAAAGTTTCAAATGTTGGGGTGTTCCTTGATGATGTAAAAGGCCTTCTATTTGTTTGTATTGATGCTTACTTATCTTATTCATATATTGTCATGCTGACATTTGCCTTTAATGAAATCAAAAGGGAAAAGATGAATATACATAACTTGAGAGTAACCATCACATCACTTCAGCTGTTTTTATACAGCCCGCTTTTTTTATCAACATTTTTGGGGATTTGTGTCTTAACGGCCTAACCTTCGGATGTTGTAATCTCTTGACCAGACCCCCAGCCAGCTCCACAGATTGCCCCAGCAGCAGGAGATGTTCCCTGGGCGGGTGAGAGCAGCGAAGTCCCCGTGCTCCGGAGGATTAAACAGAACAGAGAGAAGAGAGACTCTCGCATCAGAGCGTCAGCGCTTATGCACATCCAGGAAAACTGAGAGAAGTTAGAGGAAGAAACATGCTTTACAAACATCACAGTATTCTAATTGTCAATGCTGTTTTTTAGGATGATGTATTGAAGATGTGGTTGTTGAGTAAACCGGACCCGCAATACTTTAGTGTGTCAGTGATTTCCTAAATATCACTTTTACTTTTGCTTTTGCTTCAAAGTATTTGAATATGTGTTGGTTTTTAGACATTGATGTCTTTGCTTTTTGTGACCCTTTGTATAAACTGTCAGTTAATTTTCAGGGCTAAAGAAAAACAAAGAAAAGCTTTTTTGTATATAAATACCATTTTCTGCGTTCTGCTTCCAATGGCCTGTACTTGTTGCGTGTCAAAGGAGGGCTAACTCATTCAGCTGTGTTTAATGTCCAACATCTTTCTTTTTGGGGTTGCCTGGGTTTGAAATGACCTAAGTGCAAGTAACAGGATTTTTTATGCTGCTGAAATATAAAATATAGCCCTAACCATAAAAGTAACACCTAAATGAATTATATGAATTGGTTATACGAATGCCCTTTGGCCACTTCTATCTCGAGGTGTCTGTCTCATAAAGCTAGATCCAGTAGAAAGATGGAGGCAGCCATTTATTTAGGCACATTAAAGGCTCTCACGCCCGGCACCCAGAGGTGTTGTTGAGAAAAGAGCCTCAGGTGATCTGTGCGCCCTCCCTCTCAAAGTATCTTTAAATGCAGAAGGGTCGCCTTTTGTTTTCTCACCTCCGCACAGACGGCGTATATATGTGCACACGCATGCATGATTGAACACACACACGCACACCACACCCTGACACCCCGCTATCTATCCGTCTGCCTATCTGCCTTTGTTAAAAGCATTTGGAAAGGGGATGAGATTACTCTCCCCTTTGACTCCGACACCATTTTAGTGTCTTCACACTGTTTCACATTATATATTTACTTTATTTAGCTCTTTTTAATACAAGGTCCAGGCCCTCTTCACTCTCATGCATACATTTTTTATCGTTCTCCTCCTCAATCTCAGAAGGTGTTAGCTTTTTGGGACGCGGTAATGTATCCGGCCCCTCTCTATGTTATTGAATCAATTCACAGGGAAGCCTGTGTGTGTGTGTGTGTGTGTGTGTGTGTGTGTGTGTGTGTGTGTGTGTGTGTGTGTGTGTGTGTGTGTGTGTGTGTGTGTGTGTGTGTGTGTGTGTGTGTGTGTGTGTGTGTGTGTGTGTGTGCACACGTGTGAGAGAGAGACAGAGAGAGAGAGAGAGAGAGATGCAGACATGCAGATAATGAAAGAGACACAGGAGGTACTGAAACTGATACTCTTTATTCGAGACTACTGATACAAAGACGTGTTAACAAGGTACCATAATGTAATAATAAAAGTACTGAAATATGTAGGCCCATTTTTGAATTATTAAATATAAAAGGTTGATGAAAAATATGAATAATATAATAAGTCAAAATGACATTATTGGGGGCGCCTTTAGCTCAGTTGGTAAGGCGTCCCCCTCCCGGGCCGGGCCCAGCAGCAGACCCGGGGTCGATTCCCACCCGCTGTCGTTCTCTGCATGTCACTCCCCTCTCTGCCCCATTTCACCTCTGTCTCTCTGCACTGTCAATAAAAAGCATAAAAATGCCAAAAAAATATCTTTAAAAAAATTAAAAATAAATGACATTATTTCCGAGTCAACATTGAGTATGATAGTGTGATAGCAAGCTCCCATACAAAAACACTGAAATTAATCAGGTCAGTAGGTCGTCTTATTTCTCTGGGGGAGCGGTGGCCCAGGAGGGCAGAGCGGATCATCCAATCACAGGGTTGTACATGGGCCCTGAATGGCAAATACAATTTGATTAAATTCAGTTTAACTGTGTTTGCACAGATTACTGAGACAATGAAATACAGATTAGCATCTGGCTCGGAGTGCAAAAGCAAAGTTTGGTTCAGAGTAATGTAGCGTACAGGCCACAATAGACAGAAAGTGGTGGATATGAATACGCTAAGACAAATATATTTTATGAAGCCTATACACCAGACTGGATGGGTACAGTATGCAAAGTAAGTATGGATACATTATTGCCTATAGGTCACATATTATTAGGCCTGGACAGAAGTAGGCCTATTCTATAGACTTATTCAGACAGTATAGATTAAAGGCTAGTAGTATAAATACTAGCCTACTAGCCTTTAATTTATAGGCTACTGTAAATAGGTATAGGCCTACGTGAGAGAAAATATAGCGCCACAGGCAGAAGTGAAAGAGAATAAATGCAGCCATTTACCATGTATTGTGTATTTCACAGGGCAGATTTGAGTTAATTGTCAGACTACTTGAGTTCCCCTCCAGCCACAGGTGGCGCTGCGACAAAACTGCCCTTCTCCTCCGAGAGACGAGCCCCTCTTTTCCGCGTGCACTGACAACCCAGTGGGGAGGAACTTTGACCGGCGCTCCTCTGCTAGTTAGCAGCCAGCTAGCCGCCGTTCCTCTGTGTTATTTTCATATTTACATATATTCTGTGTGTCCTTTCACATGCAGCGAGATGTGGTTTATTTATTTACTCAGCTGGCTGTCGCTGGTCATCCAGATATCCTTCGTCACTCTCGCAATAGGTGAGTGCATCCTGAAGTATCCATTCAAGTGCTAGCTTCTATTAGCTTGATAATGCTAACGGAACCTGATTTTATTTCTTATTGAATGATACTTTTTTGAAGTTTTTAGACTGTGTCATTAAGTAAATTAATGCTTTATGGTTGCATCCTCTTAATGCGTCACTAGCGTGTGAGCTAATATTAAGTGGTTATGAATGTTGCTAATCTAATTAACAGTAGCTGAGGGCCATTTCCCTATTGTTTACATTAGATAGTAGAGTTTTGGTTATGTGGCACAGTGGCAGGCAGGCAGAAAGGCTACATAACAAGCCTTTCACTAACAGGACCGACATTATTTAGAGCCTGCTCCTAAACTTTTTAAGGAAACTTAGCTAGGAGATTGTCTGTCTGTTTTGTCCACGTAGACTGTTATTAGTTACCTGGCCACGTTAGCACCTGCTGCAGCTGACAGGTGTGGTCGCTCCCTGTCAAACTCCCGTCATATGTTTTCGGTTAGGTTCAGGGTTCAAAGTTTCATTTTTTGGGGTCTTTTTAGTTGTGTATTTTGAATGTTTTTAACTAAAATAATTACATTCTAAATAATAAAATACATTGTTCAACATTTAGTAGTTAGTAGATATTCTTATTGTTTTACTGTACCAAAGTCATGTTTGGCATCACTTATTTCCAACTTCCCAACCTTATTCTTTATTAATTCAGAGTGTATAATTGGTTTTATTGCAAGGTACAGTCACACATACAAGGAATTTGCTGTATGTGTGAACGTGTCCTAATTAATTATTAAGCTATTCTTCTTCATTTAGAATGAATGGCTTACAAAAGATCTGTAAATAATTATGAATTGTTTTATTAAGCATTACAAAAAAGATAAAGACATAGGTTACAGTCTACCAATCATTGTTATTTTAATTAATAAAGCTATTAGATACATTCTTAAACCCTTTGTAAGTGGTACACACAGTACAGAGATTATTAATAACCAATGACTTCCTTGCTTACTAGCAGCTTTCTTCTGGCTGTTTATCGCCTCATAAGCTGCTTTGTAACATTGCAACAGTGGAACACTGTAATCAGAACTAGGTGAAAGAGCATGTGTGACCCCATGAGCGTCTTCAGCCTTGCCTTACCGAAATCAAAGTAATTGTAGTGTCTCTCTCTCTTACTCACTTACTATACTCCTGAGGAGTACACGCTTCACCAGATTCTTAGTTTGTTTATTATGAGATATTGTGGGCTTTTAGTTATATTTTTGTTGCTGTGATAACATATTTCATTCAGGTAGTGTTATATCATCAGTGTAATTCCAGCAAGCAGCAATGATTTTTTTTAAATGGCCAATTTTCTTCTCCAAATGTTTCTTATTGTGTTGAGCTGTAGAAGCAACAGAGATTACGTCGATTGTCTGTCTGCTGGCAGTTCAAAAGAGCAAGGCTATTTGCCGTCACTATTCTTCTCTTTTCTTATTCCTCTCTTGTAATTTTGACTGCCCTTTGGAAAGTGTAGATTGTGTGTGTGTGTGTGTGTGTGTGTGTTTGTGTGTCTCTCTCTCTCCCTTGAGCCTCTCCTCATCACCCTCTCTCCTTCATTGGCCCTAAAATCAAAATGTTATGATTAGTTTAATCAACTATTTGTCTGTGTTTGTCCTTGAATCATGTTAAGTTACTGTACTGTTATGTTTCTCGCCTGAACTGATAGTAGTTCCAGTATTTGTGGCTTAGCCTCAGCTGTTGTCTGGAGGAACGTATTGAATCGCAATATACCTATTGCAGCCGCATTACCATCAACAATAGAAAACTGTCATGTACTGAACGTTTGCCTTGAATGTCTGGCCATATTATTTAAGAACTACCAATACATTTTCTGAAAAAGCATGTTAGTATTCCTAGTAAGATATTAAACAATCATTTTCTTTGTGTGGTAGTGGTACCAAAACTCTATTGTAACTAAGCTAGTTCAGCTAGCGTTGGAATTGTCCTTGAAATACATATTAAATCCACCGCAAACAATTATTTTTGAAATGTTCAATCTGTAAGTTTTCAAATATTTTTAACCTGTGTTTGTGTTGAAATCCAGATTTCTGTCTGTGTTTCTGTTGTTTATCACCATATCCTTGTCCTCCCCCAGCTGCCGGCCTGTACTACCTAGCAGAACTAATAGAAGAATACACAGTAGCCACCAGTCGAATAATAAAATACATGATACTGGTGAGTGAGTGGATATAACGTAGTGTTTTTTCTTTTAATAATATACTGTGGGGAAATCTTTACTTCTGTATGAAATAGTTGTTGTTTATTTGTGTGTGTGAATCTGTCCAGTTCTCGACAGGTGTGCTGGCGTCTCTCTATCTGTTTGAAGGCTTCCCCATGTTGATGGTGGGAGTCGGCCTCTTCACCAACCTGGTGTACTTTGGCCTCCTGCAGACGTTCCCCTACATCCTGCTCAGCTCCCCAAACTTCATCCTCTCCTGTGGTACATGTTTTAACACACTCTGGCTTTGAAATATTTGCCTATTTTAACGTTATTTCTTAAAACTACTGTCAGTGATACTTAATAAAGAACAGTAACAATAGATTATTTTATTGCATGTGTCAGGTCAATGCACATTATTGTCATGAATATTATTTATATATTTTCCCTGTCCTTTCGCTCTGCAGTGTTGGTGGTAGCGAACCATTATATGGCCTTCCAGTACTTTGCACAAGAGTATTATCCATTCTCGGAGGTAATTTCCATCTCACACTTTGATAAAGGGCTTTGAATGTCCTTGGAGAAATATTCTGCCATTACAATTTCTCCTATACTTAAAATCTTGCATTTGTTCCTGACTGGCTTGAAGGTGTTGGCGTACTTCACCATCTGCCTGTGGATCATCCCCTTCGCTTTCTTTGTGTCGCTGTCAGCGGGAGAAAATGTGCTACCGTCCACCATGCAACAAGGAGGTCAGCATTTTAAATTTTACTCCAATATGTATGTTGTTTTTGATTGGAGGGTTGGTAGCAGTTAAAGGTGGAATCCGCAATCTGCTTGACAAAATCAAGACAGCTTTGCGCCCCTTTTAATTTAATTTTCTCAACAGATTTTCAAATCTCTTATGCTTTTGAAAAAAATAAAAAATAAACTTATTTCATAATTTCAAAATTACTCATAAGTAAAAGTAACACACCTGGTTCAGTCGCGATGTGGGACCAGTAAAGTTTATTTTATCTTTAACACAAATTACATATCTTTTACACATTGGATGTATCGAATGTTTCCTACATTCTGGGTGTCAATGCAAAGACTAAAGCCCCCTGTAAATGTTAAAAGATTATGGATAATGGATGGTAACATGAACAATTTCCTTTTTATTTTTCTATAGATGACGTGGTGTCTAATTACTTCACCAAGGGCAAGAGGGGGAAGCGTTCTGGGATCCTCCTTATTTTCTCGTTCCTGAAGGAGGCAGTGCTGCCCAGCCGACAGAAAATGTACTAAGGGGCTTGGACCCGGGGTGCAGCCTCTGGGGGCCAGCGGGGGTTTGTGAGTGTGTACAGGAGGGGGGGGGGGGAGCAAGCTGGAAGGCAACTGTGGGAATGAGATTTTCTGGATGGGACTTAAACGGCCAAAGTAGAAGAAGAAGAAGAGGAAGGACCAATGAACAGAACAGAGCTTCCTGCTGGACGAGCCCCCCGAGTTTACACAAGCCACGATTGTCTATTTGTCTGTCTGTACTGACTGCCAACAACATCTACTAGACACCTCACCAAGGGGGATCTGGTCGCTAGCAAAATGCTTTCTTATCGTCATGTCGGGACTCAATTTTTTTTTTTTAGCTTTGGTATTAAAATAATGTGTGTGCGGGCATCAGAAATTAACAACCACCTGTATGTTTTCACTTTGGCTAATGATAAATCATTATAGATTTTTTCCTCTTGAGATAACATCTGCTGTCATTTGTGTGTAATAGGGCTCACGCTAAATCTGCTACTATACATGAAGTAGCATTGAAGACAGGTTAGGAGGAGACAAAATGTGACTTGTCAAAACTTTCTTAAGTCGTAAGAAATAACCTTCTGATCTATGGGGACATCTCGTTTCCTTTTTAAAGGGTGCGGCATGGTATAAATACTCTACCCCATCGCACCATAATGATGACACTTGGAAAAAGGATTCATTTTCGTCATTCAAACAGTCTTAAAATCAGAGCTTCAATTGATATTGATATCTCCTTCTCTGGATTCTTTAATTGTGGCAATGAAGACGATGCACTTTTCTTTTTGTACGTTTGTTTTTCTTGTCCACACATTCAGTAATCACCAGCGCTTTTGGACTATTTTTAAGAAATGACAGTAATGACAATTTTTTTTGGTACATTGACAGTTGAGTTGACCTAAAGTCAGAAGACAGATGAAAACCTTTCTGATGATCGAACCTTTGCAATGACTTTTGGAAGTTAACTGGTATCAAGGGACAAAAGTTACTCAAAGTGGTTTGATGAAAGTGCTATTAAAAAGGCCAAAAAATATTTTTACCAATTACTGAGCGCGATTCATTGTAGGCCGGTATGCACACAACTGTGTAATAAAATGAAAAAGATTTTGTTCAAATAACTTGAAGATTAAATGGTTTCTTTTCATCGTTCCGTGTTCAAGGAAATAAAGGCAGAAATAGTTGTACTGAACCTCGTAATTTCCAATTAATTTAAGGTTAATTCTCCCATTCAATGTTACATATTATTCAAATTAAGATGGATTGTCCCTGAACACTGCTCCTTCAAGAATGTGTTTGTGTGTGGCAGACTGTCTAGCAGGTTGGCGTTATGTTATCAAAGTCCCATGTGGTTCGGTCACAGTGGGTGCACCAGGTTGAGGCTGGTGTTCGCGTTGACCCCTGCTGAGGTGTGAAGTGAAGGAAAAAGACAAAACCGTGCCACACACACACACACACCTTGAGCTGACAGAACACAGCTCGCAGTTACACACACACTGTTGACAATCCCTCCTCACCTGGACCCTGAGTTAGTACCCTGGGGGGAGGTGGGGAGGAATCAGTGAAAGTGCAGCGCTGCATCTGTGACAGGTGTGACCCGGTTCACTGAGGTATTCCTCACCTTTCACTCACCCCTCCGTTCAACTCGCTACACCATCTGGAGTGTGAGCTCAGGATTTATTGCTTCTTTTTTTGTTGCCTGTTAATACACTTAAAGGTGCTCCGAGGAACTTTCTTTGTCTTTATTCTTGCACCCCCTTTGGACAAAAGCGGTTGTGTTTTTACGCCAGCTGTTGTTCCTGGGTGAGCATACCCATGACAAAGCCATTAAGAAAAAACTATATCAAAATAGCATTCTTTGCACTGATGGTCCAGTTTACTGTTACATCGTTGTCATTTATGATCTTCAGAGGAAAAATGAGACAGAAATATTTAAAAGTTCCTCGTAGCACCTTTTAATGTGAGATTATGGTATATTTCCATGTGATTTGATATTTATAAAAAAAAATATATAAAGACGTGTTAAATCTAAAAATGTCCTCTTGTTTTTTATATTTCTAGCAAAAAGCTTGAATGTAAAAACATATGATGCTTCAAAACCTGATGAGCTTTAATACTTTTCTTGAGCACTTCTACTAATTTCAGATTATGTGCGTCGATCAGTAGTGACCGGGCTTGAAAACCTCCACCAGGTGCATGGCCACCTCGGTCCAGGGGGACTTGCTCCGCTCCTGGGGAAACGCTAGGCGTTGGACCTCCTCTATGACCCGGGGCTCAAAGGAGCGAGGGGTGGCGATCCTGGAAGGAAAGGCCCGAGGGAACAACACCCTCTCTAAGACGTCTAGAGGCACGTCCGGGGCTTGGCGAAGCGAGCCGTCCCACTTGGTGGCTAACCAATGCGGCCGAGTGCTGATGCCGCCGCGATCCTTCCACACTGTGACACTGCCCTGCAGGTCCGGCTGCATGAGGGCGGGTCTCTCTGGCTGGAGGCCCATGTAGACAGTCCAGGGACTAGGCACTGGGGCTGGAGGAGTCAGTTTAGTGGAGGTGCTCTTGTCCTCCTGAAGGCCTTCTCCTGGTTGGTGCAGCAATGGGAGCTTGGCTTGTTTTGGATGGGATCTTTCCTGATCTGTTGAGAGGCACTGAGTGTGGTATCGGCTCACCAGTGCTTTGGGGGAGAAATCCTTTATGGGGGTAAAACCTTTCTTTTTGGTCCACTCTGCCACCTTCTCATCGATCAGTGGCTGAAAATGGATACAGAAACAGTGTGATTAGTTTGCTTGAAATGTTAGAAATATGGTGGAAATGTTATAAGAGCATGAGAAGAATGAATTGAAATAACTGTTTAATCTTTAACTATTCGAGAAGACATTTGATAGTTAATTAAATCATTAATTAATTTTCAAAACATACAAAACGCACAGTACCTTTTTACTGAGACTGTTCAGTTTAACCACATCCACTAGATCAGTGTATAAAGCTTGAACCAGCTTCCTTTCGTGCATTTCTTTGCTCTTATCTTTCTGCCACATACAGGTCTTCAGATACCTACAAAAATACAAACACAAGAAGCCTGTTTAATCATTTAAAAATGTAAACGGTTTGACCGTGACGGTTTCAATTTAATTTTATGTTTTCACTTACCTTGCTATCTTCCTGTGGCACAAGATGCGGGCCTTATCCAGTGGAGTGTGTCCTGCGTTGTCCAGGGCCAACACGTCCGCTCCGGCTTGCACCAGGGTCAAAGTGCAGTCCAGGAAGCCTTCAGAGGCGGCCAGGTGCAATGGGGTCATCCCTGTGTCTGTGTTACTGGTAATAATAGGAACAAAAAAAGGCTTCAACTTTCACCATCATCTCATTGTAATCCTAATTTAACTTTGCATCTGCAGAATAATTTAAAGGTGCAGTCAGCGATTTTGGAGAACACTTGTTGAAAAGATCAGTTTTTGTCAAAGTCAGTAAATATCTCCAAACTATCTGCTACCTGTCCATACTGTGTGTGCACTGAAAAAAAAATGCAGTGTTAATACACAGCCTGGGCTCTGTAAACGGGCATGTTGCAAGCTACGGTGGCCACCCTTTGTTTACGTCCAAGCAGTGCATTAACACATAAACAGTTTTTTTTCCCCAGCGCACACACAGTACGGACAGGTCATGAGGAGATATTCACTGATTTAGACAAAAAGTGCTTTCGTCAACAAGCCTTCTCCAGAATCGCTGGCACCACCTTTAAGCTTTCTGTTCTAATCTTCTATTACTTTGGTGATAGGAGTTTGAATAAGCAAGCAACAGCTGAGAGAAGTTATTAAATAACCTCTAACCCCCAATAGAAAATAATCCTAAACCAAAACCTGCATTAAACAATTATTCACAAACGGTTTGTTGCCTACACGTTGACGTCGGCCCCGCTCTCCAGGAGGTATTTGAGGCAGGCGAAGGTGTTTGGGTGGCTCCGGGAAGACAGGATCAGGTGGATGGGCCGACGACCCTCTTTATCGCTGGCGTAAATGCACCCGATCCCGGACTCCAACAGCAGCTGAATAGAAGCCAGCTGGCCGTGAAGGCAGGCCATGTCCAGCGCTGTCTGGAGGGTGAAACACACACACACACACACACACACACACAGACAAGCAGACAAGACAAGCTTAAAATGTCCACTCAATGCTGTGTTCTTCAGTGAATCATCATCTGTCCAAGTACCAGTAAAAGCACAGCATTTGGTTACATAAAGTATAACTGGATTCATTAAGGTGTAGGCCTAGGCCTAGATATGCACGATTTCTCACTGGCATGGCTTAAATAGAGTTGAGCCTTCAATAATGTTATTTCCTACACCTTTGTCTTTCCTTTGATGCTGTGTGGAAGTGAAGTAGCAATTTGCTGTTCTAAAGTTATTTTTAAATATAGCCTAAGCTACCGACATTTTTTTTCATAAGTGTGCTTTTTAGTTACATTTATTTTTGATGGAAAGATTGATAGGTCAACCATTTCTTTGAACTTAGCAGTTACTTTAATTTAATAGCTTTTTATTTTTTTACTTCTCCATCCACAGCAGTCAAATTCTAGCCTCTAACTAGCCTACAGGATAACAACACACCAAGGTTCCCTGCTATTCAGCGAGTATTTTTTTCCACTTTATAATCAACTTTAGCCGTTTTTACCTTGCTATTGGTGTAATATTGAAGTGGAGGTAGGCTATTAGTTCTTATCTTGTACTCGTTTTATTACAGGAGTGGACAACCAAACGTACAGTGTATTCTTCTTCACATTGTGTGGACCGGGAGGGCCAACTGTCTGTAGACGGCGACTCTGACGTCCAGGTTCTCTTGACTAACGACATCTTGATCTCTGTGGGTAGGAGCCCTTCGAATAAAACCACACAAAAATGCGGTTAAATACGCCTGGTAGATACTATTACGCACTAGGATGATAACGTTTTACTTGAAATCATTTTTTAATTATTTCAATTTAAGTAATAAAAGGTGATTTTAGACTGTTTTGCCAATTCAGGAAGTTTGATGACGGTGATTTTCGTCGAGTGAATAGCCATAACGTAACGTTCAAAACGCCTCGTAAGACACATTAGAGCGCTGAAAGCAGCTAGTTGGATTATTGCATACACGAAATATTACAAATTAGCTTTAAAATTGTTAACGTTATTTACTTATTTTTACGTCTCCCAGGTCTCCCCTTTCCGGATTTGTTGACAGGTTCCATGGTTGCCTTGGAAACGTGTTAACCAGGCAACAAACCTTGATTTACGGCATGTAAAAGGTAAAGTAGCCTAACAAATTGCAGTAGGCCTATATTTATGATATTATATATAGCCTATATATATATATATATATATATATATATATATATATATATATATATATATATATATATATATATATATATATATATAATGATAAATAATAATAACCAATGTCATAAACATATATAATATTGATATAGTGCAGGCTAATGACATCATAGCCATAGGCCTATTACTAGGCTAAGTAGGCTATGGCATAGCCTATCTATAATGTTACACAATTTGAGGCTCTCCTCTAGACCCCAACACTAGGCCTACTTATATTTTCTGCCTTTAATTTTTTGTTTTGACCATACGTTTGTTGAAAATAACTGAGCAAACATGGAATAGCAGTGAGATGCTAATATCAGAAAAATGTGGAACAGGCACACAGACTGCAGGCAATGCCACTTTAGGCCTATAATAGAATATGAATAATTTAATTTTGGTTTGTTACACTAAGCATGTTTTCATATAGCCTATACAGCCTTCACCAATGTGTTATTACTTGCAGTTCTTCCATCTCTTGAATGCAACTTAAAAAGAAAGCCCCCTTCCTTATACAGAATGTAATCCTATAATAACACGTGTTATGTCTGGCTCAATGTGATCGACGCGGGCAAATGAGTGGCTGCAGGCATGGCAGAAATGGATACTTCCACCCTCCACAGCTCTCTCCTCGTACATGGTGTGTTTGTATTGACGGCATATTAGGATTGGCAGCACATACTTGACCCGGGTAAAGCAGATCAGTCAGAGAGCCCGTTAGTTCCACTGCACCCCTGTTCCTGCTGCCAATACGTGAGGCTGAAATGAATTGGAACAGTTATGTTCTTTATGTATCTGTGGGGTCGATAGGCTCATTGAGCTGGAGGCCTCTTTGATCACTGCTATTGACCGCTTGACCCCTGACTGTTCTCACTGTGGATACATGTGCAGTATACTACAGCTTTAAGCATGAAAATTATGTTGCCCAAATTCATATTCTCTTAACTGACCCCATGTTTGCACTTTCTCTAATACTTTCCACTGAAAAATACCTTTTTGAATGTCAAGAGCGTTACAGTTAACGTCCACTTGGTAGATCTTTCTAAAGATTCGACCACATCTCAAGCTGCTGTCAAAAGCTCAGGGGAAAGGTAGTAAGAGAAAGTTGAGTTAAGATTTTGTCCAAAAGTTTTGAAAGTCAAGAATAAACTCTGGCTCTCAATTTGTTTTTAATCTTGCTTTTTTACAGCTTTATATTATTTTAATTCAGTTCTTTAATATGTGACTTCTGCTTTTATACTCAGTCTCCCAAAGCTGTCAGTGTCCGGTGGAGGGTCAAGGACGGGGCACGGACCCCTGGCTTTCTGCTCCCAGCCCCAACCCCCCGGAGCCCTTCGACTTTAACACAACACAGCCACGCTGCTACTTCTTTGGTGACACATGCATTTGCAAGGGTGAGTTCATGTTTGTGTGTGCGTGTGCTTATGTGCAGGTCAATGTGCACATAGTGTTTGTGTGTGTATAAGTGAGTACATATGGTTTAATAGCAAGGGAAGAGCGCGGCCCCTTTAGAGGCCTCAGCGGCTTCCTTTGACCTCGGCCACATGTCATGGAGGTTGTTCTTTCATTGTAGAGCTCTTTCGTGTTTGACTTTCAGCACTGGTCCCTGGACAGTTACACTCAACATGACCTCTTTTTTTCCTGACAGTTGTGTGTGTACGGTGTGTGTGTGTACGGTGTGTCTTTGTGTGTGTGTATGATTGTCCCTGTACTGTCAAATTCAGTCCGTGTGAGAGTGTACGCCCCTAAGTGCACCAAAACCTTAAAAAACTTTCTGTCATATCAGGTCTATTGCTTCAGTAGCAAGAGATGTAGTTGTTTATATGAGTGTTTTGACTCCTAAGATGCACCTTCTAAAATTCTCTTTACTACCCTTGACATTTTTAGGGCAGTTACAAAAAGTGTGTGTGTGTGTGTGTGTGTGTGTGTGTGTGTGTGTGTGTGTGTGTGTGTGTGTGTGTGTGTGTGTGTGTGTGTGTGTGTGTGTGTGTGTGTGTGTGTGTGTGTGTGTGTGTGTGTGTGTGTGTGTGTGTGTGTGTGTGTGTTTGTGCGCGCGTGCAGCCAGCGTGAGTGCATGCATTTAGCTACTACACAGCCAGCTGGTGCAGAGCGTATTAGCAGCGGTCCGATCAGAGCTGTGTAAACCTGCTTAGGGCGAGGATGAAAACGAGATCATGTCTCGGCTGCCTCGCGGCGGGCTATCCCATTGGCCCTTTTCGCTGTCCAATCACGTCCAGTTTGTTTCTGCTGGTTGCGCAACAGAGGCTTTTAATTGGCTAGTGGCACCTGATCAATTGTGCACATGGGATGAAAATACAGTGCTGTGTGTTTTATTTACCTTTTTTCTAATGTATAAAATCTCTTTCCTCCACTCTTTGGGACTTTTTTCTATTTATTAAGAATAAATAATACAGGCTGAAATCAAGGGAAGATAGTAAGCTGAGTGAGAACTAAGCTAAGGGCATGCCAAACAGATTGTTGGCCAGAATCAAACCAGGGACATTAAGTATTTTTGGACACAGAAAACTGGTGTAGCCTAAAACATGGAAGGAGAAATATTTGAGTGCAAAGGTTATGAGTAAGTGAGAGTTTAAAGAAGAGAAAGAAGTGATGGAGAATAAAGTGAGACTGTGGCAAAGAGCGAAGGAGAAGATGATGAGTAGATAGCAGAGTGAACACACGGCCTTGATACGCATTCATATTTGATGAGCAACCTTACAAGGACCCTGCGCCCCTGGGGCTTCTGAACTTGGCTTGTGTAAGTGCGCTGATGCTCTCACTATCCTCTCTCTCTCTCTCTCTCTCTCCTCTTGCCCTCCTTTCGTTTCTTCCTCTCTCTTCTGCTTCCCCATCTCCTTTTTCCCTCCATTAAAGGTGGAGTCATTGATTTTGGAGAATGCTTGCAGTCAAAATCAATTTTTGTCAAAATCTTTGTATTTCTCCTCACGATCCGCTACCTGTCCGTACTGTGTGCACTCTGAAATCCAGTGTTAATACAAGTTTCTAGCTACGGTGGACCCTATTGTTTACATACCCTTTTTTATACTGAGCCTAGGCTGTGTATTGACACTGGATTTGTTTCCAGTGCATGCACACAGTATGGACGGGTAGTGGATAATAGGGAGATATTCACTGATTTAGAAAAAAAAGTGATTTTTACGGCAAGCGTCCTCCAGAATCGCAGACTCCCCCTTTAACTCCTCCTTCTCTCCTCTCTCTCTCTCCTCCTTCTCCTCTCTCTCTCTCTCTCTCTCTCTCTCTCTCTCTCTCTCTCTCTCTCTCTGTGAGCCCGATGCTCACCCAGGCGGCAGTGCGCTAATGCACCATGGCACATTCTGCAGCTCCGAGTCACAATGCGACCAGGCTTTGCGCAGTGACCGCACGGCGACCTCCCTCAGTATATCGCTGCTGCGCTGCACCAAGGCCTGTTTGTGTTTGGAGGGGAAGATGGAGGCGATGGGTGGAGTGTGGTAGAGCAGAGGACAAGCCTGCGTTCCGCACGCTGACGGGTGTGATCAGATCAAATGACAGTGAGATAAAGGAAAATGCGAGAAAATGAGTTCCACGTCCAAAAAATATTCCTATGTGTGAATTGTCCCGGGTGTACATGCTTACGTGTGCAGTAAGTTGCAGCACCAAATGGAGGGGCACGCAACACGACCAAGGCCCAAATGTGGCTTCCTCTTCTTCTCACACGACAGAGAGGTTTATATCTTTGCACCAGCATCTGAGCCACCGCTGCGTCTAGCTTTATCGCAACAGTTATCGAAGGAGAAAACACATTCAGAGATGAGAGGAAAGCGGTTACTCCAACTGTTTCTGTTAAAGCTGTAGGGGTCTTAAATGTCTTTTCCCCTTATGCCAAGCCACACTCTCTCATCCCCGAGGTCCTGGCAGACATCACACCTTCCCATGATCCCAAGGTTTTTTTTTGCTTTTTTCCACATCCCACGGACACGTTTTTCATTTTTCTCAATCCTCACAGTTGAGCAGAAAACGACCGGAGGGAAAGAGAAAGAGAGAAAATGACAGAGATAGTGAGAAAAGGAGGGAGAGGCCCTTAAAGGTCAATGTTACAATGATAGAGGGAGGAGAGGAAGAGGAGACATTCAGAGCGTGTGGGTATACTTTGCCTCATGCATGGGATGAGATGGTAAAGCTCCTCAAACTAGCTCATGGCAGACCTGTCCACTTTTATTTGTGGCTCGTGATTCCTCTGAAGAAGGCAGCGCCGCGCCACCCTCCATTATACCTGAATGGATTCTGTTCATATGTTGGTTGTCACACCTGCAATAGACTGTATACTGGCATTAGCAAAATTGTTTAAGATTTATAAACCTTTCATTTGAAAGTGGTAGCCTACACAGCAGGTAAAAAAAAAGAGGCAAATCCAGGCTCAGATATTCAAAACGTTGTTGAATTTTTGAAACAGTTTGGAGATGTGATGACAAATATATTTGTAAGATGATAGGGACACTTCCCCAATGTACAACCTTTAATACAATTACATTCAGCTAACAGTTTTCCAGCCATTGAATTTGGTAGACTTTTATTTTATTTTATTATTTAGTTTTTTCTGGGCATTTTTGCCTTTATTTGTCTAGTAGAGAGAAGTAAGAGGAAGAAGGGGAATGATAGGTTACGGGCCAAAATAATAGGGATGTTCCAATCACAGAACATGTCAGAATCAGATTTAAAAGCTTTTTATTATTCCTCTGTCAAAATAAAAGGACTCTGAGTGTATATATTTTCTTCTTTTACCCAACATGAACCGAAGACTTTTCTGTGACCTCAGAGTTGACTGGTTCATCCCCTGTGTGAATTCACACTCTGCTTGTGTGTTAAGCTGCAAAGATCAGCGGCAAACGCCATTAACAAGGTCAAATTTACATGCTTTTCATCACATCTGTTTTCTTTCAGTACTTGCTGCACTATTCACCTGCACATGAACACGAAGCTTTGAGAGACTAGCTGAAACGCAAGCGCCATGACACACGCTATAGCTGCCGTGTAAAAATGTATACAGTGTGTGTGTGTGTGTGTGTGTTTGTGTGTGAGTGAGTGCTTTACGCCTTCACACGCATGCGTGTTGCCTTTGACACCGTGACCCTTTTCTAATATGGCATTTGTTTTCCCTTTATAAATCCAGGTCACAGAGCATAGGCCTGGTCCAGGGTCATCAACAGGGCACGGCATTGTTCTCGTGACACGCATCACGATTATCTTAAAACGTTGGTGTCGGTAGAGGTAACACAAACGTTAAAATGCAAATGCCATCGGGACAGCGATACAACAACAACAGCTCCGGGACTGGCAGCCACTTTATAATGTATACACACAAGCTCTGACTAGGGAAACATGATGCGAAAGGAAGTGAAAGAAACACACAAAGGCAAGGCACACAGTGTAAATGGTATTTTTTGCCTGAGGTTTTTATTTCATTGTATCCATTCAGTTAAAAGGTATTTTGCTCATTTTACGTAGCCCGGGCTTATGAAATGAGGCCAAAAGAAGCTGCGGGGTAGTTGGGTGAGTGGCGGTGGCTAGGCCTTTCGAACAACAGATGTGAATGGACAGCTGATCTGATGATCCTCCTCCCGAAAAAAACGACAAGTGTGCCGACAGTTAGAGTAGTTCTCCCTCCAGAGATTCACAGCAGCCACAATCACCTAATTACCGCCTTAAATAATTCAGCAGCTACAGCTACACGCAGACACATTGAGTTCCATTTGGACCGACAAAGCTAAAAGGACGCAGCCTCATAGCCTGTGTACGACACATAGATCGCTCTATTATTGATGCTGAGTGTTTTATCAAGCTCAACTGAAGCTGAAATAGACCTAAACTTAACCCCGAAGACTTTTAAATTTCTCAATATGCATATAAATGCAAAATGCAAGACATTATTGAAATAATATGGATGATTTATGCATATGAAAAGTGCTTTTAATGAACACATGAAAATCATTGTAATATTCCTTTGTGAATTCCACTTATCTATTCATTATCAATAATCAGTAAGGCACGTGTGTTGGTAAACATGTCCATTTCTTGATTTGTCCATCAGACCTACTGGTGTAAGACTAGTTAGGTAAAGACCATTGAGTCAAAGTTTTGCACATTATCCGTCTGATAATGAAAAGGGTTCAAAAGTTCAAGAGATTGGAGAAGAATTCCCCTCTGAGCAGATGTCAGAAAGCTAATCCCCAGTCTTGGAGTTAAACTGATGTTCAAGTTTCAGGCTGCCAAAGAACAAGGACACAAAGTTCAAATGAAGTTCCCCCATTTGAAAAAGAATACACCACTTAAGTGAAAGAAAATCAAGACATAACATACTTTCTCAGATGGAGCAAGAAGAACCACTCTTATTTGTTATTTCCTTCATTGAGTCGCACATAGTGTGTGTGTGTGTGTGTGTGTGTGTGTGTGTGTGTGTGTGTGTGTGTGTGTGTGTGTGTGTGAGAGAGATCCTCACCTCCCCTGGCAACCCCCACAGTGGCGACACTATGGTCTGCCACCCCTTCTTCTTCCCGGGGGTCGCATTGTCTGATCCCACCTGGCATGTTTGGGCTCTCTCTGCATTTTCAGTCAGTTCCCGCATGCAAACACCTACTGTGCTGCGTGTATAGGTCATGTGTGTGTGTGTGTGTGTGTGTGTGTGTGTGTGTGTGTGTGTGTGTGTGTGTGTGTGTGTGTGTGTGTGTTTATATCTGTTGCAATGCAAGATGTTTTTTTTTAACAAATTCTCAAAGCTTCATGTGTCACCCACGCACTGTATCTACATTGGCATCAGTTGCAAGACTTGGCATTTGGCCATTTGACTCAGATTATCTGTCAGATGTACTGTTGATCACTAGCTGTGTGTGTTTGTGTGTGTGTTTGTGTTTGCGCCCCTTATACGATCTTATTTGATCTAATTTGAAAGTGTGTGGATTGCGATACAAGTTGTGCCTCCATTCGTTCACATCTGTCCGTCTTCATTGTATGTTAGCGTTGGAACTTGTCACCTTCCATGTGCATTATTACTTGGCTGTCCATGCACCCTTTAGGGAAGGATATAAGACCCATAACGCCAGGTTGCAGGCGTCGAGTGAGGTTATCTCTGGATGCTTGACCCCGGGGTCGCCTTCACAATGGTGAGATAGAAGTGTGAAAAGTAGTCCCAGGCATGAGAAAATGGGGGTTAAATCACACCCCGCACCATAGTCTGGCTACTCTGATTCTCAGGTGTCCTTACACCTCGGATAAAGCTAATGTGTGTAGAAGAGAATGGACTTGAAAGGTTTCTGAGAGGCTGGTTTTATATATATAAAGGCAAAGGACAAAGACAGGGTGTTACGGGGGGCGCCATTGTTTTCTTTATTCTCTATGATCTCAAACACTGTTGTTGAGAGTTATTTAAAAGCAGTGGGAAAAAATTCCCCCCTGCAGACACGCAGAAGAAAACACCTACATTGATGCAAATATGAATACGAATTGAGTTTGACATACTGCCCAACAACACGGATGTGGAAGCGAAAACTGTAATGCACGAATACACACACACACACGCACACATCCACGCGCACACACACACACACACGCACACACACACACACACACCTATAAATATATGTTCTGTAGGAGGTCACGGTGTGAGTCATGCTGGCAGACATTTGCTTTAAGGCACGAGAAAGCAAATTCTCCGACTTGTTATAATATGTATATAATCTTTTCCACACATATAGTGGTTGGGGCCTCCCTATGGGGTCGGAAGATCTATTTTAGGGGTCATAAAATGATTTACATGAAAGAAAAGGAGGTAAAAGCACTTATTCCAACAAAAATGTTTTTGCTCTTTCACTTGTGAATGACTTGATACCTCTCAAAATGACTCTAGTTAAAACCAGAGGGAAGAAAACCCCCCCTTTGTTTAACATAATACATATTCAACCAGTATCTCCCTCATCCCCTTCCTTTCAGCAGCTTGCTGGAGGGAGACTGCATGCGTTTATATCAGTGCTCTGGTTCTCTCAGGCAGTGAGAGGAAATGTCATTTCACCTCACCCACACACAGACCAACAAGGCAGGCTTTTAAAAAGCCCTCCCCGCTCCTTTCCTTTAGCCGTGTCCTCGCCAATATAACAGCGTGCCAGCCCTAAGAGCCGCGCTCCCCGCTCCGCTCTGACCTAATGGGCTGTGAATCACAGAGGGAGGGGGCCGAGCCAGTATCTCTCACCCCAAGCTGTCTACCTGCTCCTCTGCATGTCCGGTTATTTTTTACTATTTCTGGTTTGATTTCTGTTATTTGTGCTCTGAAAACCAACAAAAAAAACGTTTATTACTGAATTTGTCTGTCTAAATACAGTATCTGGAAAATTTTACATTTAGAGGTTTATTTGAGGGCTCACGGCTTGTCTTAATCTGGTGCCTAGTTTGACCTGGATTATTTTTGGTCGAAACCATGACTGAATGCTGGCAGTACTTTTCCCTATGCTATAAGGAAAAGGGTTGTTTTTGTATATTTTCTGGCAAATAATGCTAATATTGAAAGGTCCAGTTTGTAGATTTTTTTTTCTTCTTTTTTAAATGGGTGTCTGTCAGAAATGCACTTGTTGGAACCTAAGGAGTGACTAAATACATCTTCACCTCATCACTTGATATTGTGGAAAGACTTTAGGCAGTGGTGGATGATGCCATCTTTAGTAACTTGCTACTTGTCCTTGAAGGCCACTGTAGCCTCTGTAAATCTCCCAACGGAAGGTTGTTGCAATCTAGAATCTCACTGCTAGATGCCTCTAAATACTCTCTTATTACACACTGTACAAGTGTGGAAACATTTTTTATTTATTTTGGGCAATGTTTTGACATTTTGTGTGTTCTGATTATGAGGATGTTTTTAAGAAAGCTGGAAGAGGTCGACAGCAACATACACATTATGATTACTGCCTATTTAGATCTTAACTAAGTGTGCACTGGTCTTTGCCTTGATTTTAAGCTTTGTGTAAACGTAAAGAACCTAGCCTTTACATAGAATATAAACTGCAGTGTTAAGCCGTTCTGCCACATTGCTTCTATACATTCCTCGTAGCCCACCACTGACATCTGACCTAAACCAGTCCAGTCTGGTTGCCTTATATGGTGGACTGTGTGTAAGTTAGAAATAGCTGCTTGGCTATGACAGCTGTGTGTCACTGCCATGGGTTTGATGAGTTGACCTTACATAACAAGAATTTGAAAGAGCATGGATAATGTAGTGGCCTTTCAAAATCAAAAAGCATTTATCGAAGGCAGCCTCTTCCACTCTGTGTGTGTGTGTGTGTGTGTGTGTGTGTGTGTGTGTGTGTGTGTGTGTGTGTGTGTGTGTGTGTGTGTGTGAGCTTCTTTTCAGCACGGCTAGGCAGAGTGGCAGAGATAGCATCATTAGACTGCTCAGCTCAGCCAAAGAACATCAGGAAAGGGATCTCTTGTTGGATGTTAGTGGGGACTGAAAGCTCCCAAAGCCCGGAGACTGTTTGGCCCTGAAGGACAGGAAACAGCAGCACCTCAGGAGGAGCTGGTCCAGGGCTCTGTGGTCATAGGTTTGAGGAGGACATCAGCTTCTCTCCAACATTGACCTGTTTATGTAAAAGACATCTGCCGGCTTGAAATGACCTGACAGCGCTCGATTGCAATGCATTGGCCGCTTCTCGCTTGGCACATAAGCGATGTGAAGTCGCCGAGCTATTTTTTGCTGATGTTAATTTGCTCCGTGTTAGGGCCCCAGTTCACAGCTCGGTCAGCCTTCCCTGATACTATATTCCCGTTTGTTTCAGTAAAGGTTCTCCCGTCACATCGCATTTAGGTCGAGATGCCTGTGAACTGTGAATGCACCGCGCACAGGGACCGCCGCCACGCCGAGGCTGCTGGGTCTTAGACTCTGTGGTTTTCAAGGGGAGAGCTTGTTAGGTCGCGCTGGGAGAGTTGTCAGTAGTTTTTCTACGTTTTCATGTATGATCCGAGTGCATAGAAAATAATGGAGTTAAATAACAAAAGCCATCTTTCTTGTGTGCTTGAAGGGAAATGTAAAGCAACCATCTCTAAAATCCCCCTAAGACTACGTTGCCTCTAAGAAGGTTTGAATTTTTTAGCAATTAATAAAATATTAAAGAACTGCGGCATGCAATGAAATATATGAAATTGACTGATTTGATCTCATCCACAATTTCACGTGTAATGGGGAAAAAAATAATAAAGTTAGGTTTAATTTTTAAACACTTTCTAAAAATCAAAGAAACTTAAAAATGTAATAACAGTATAGTAGAATTAAATAGGGTATTTTCTTAATTTGACAAATATATTCAAATAGACACAATTCTAATAGTATCTGTATAAATTGCTGTATTTATAAGAGTAGAAAGTACCTTATTTGTGTAGTTGTATCCCCCAGGCAGCAGCAGACTGAGTGTGTGTCTTCTAAGAAAAGGAACTGCAGTGACTCCTGTCTTTATAGCGATCCCTCCTCACAGGGCAAGATCGTCCCGTCATTCTCCCTTCTTCTTACAACTCTGATTTCATGAATAATTTATCACACAATCCAAAAAAAAAGCGAATAAGCACGCTGCTAATTGCTGCCTTTTTAAAAATATTTCCATCATTATGATTGTTATTATTCCTATCTCTGGTTGACAATTAAACATGAAATTAAATTAATGTGATGCTGAGAACAATTATTTTTCCAATAGCCCCCCCTTGCATTAACCCTCTTGTTAATTGCAGAACAGATTTAGGGGAATTAATTTTCAATTTGAAAGCAAGCAGTTTCTGAGGGGGAAGAATGAGATGGAGAAAAAAAACTCCAAACAGCTCATTTAAGTAATCATTTTTGTAATAGCTCAATCTGTTTGCCAGAGGAGATATGCCAAAATACTTTTTTAAGCTTGTTGAGAGGAGAATAGAGTTATCAGAGGTAATATCAATAAAGGATTATCAAAACTAAATATTGAAAGTGTTATGTGTACTTAAGCCAAAAACAGAAGTACATTTTCTACACTCTAATTAAGCCTGTAGATGTATCTATCCTCTCTGTAGAGTATATATATAGGTTTTTCCTTTCATGTTCATTGGTTAGATTTGAATTAAATCTGCATTACAGTAGTGCATAAACATTATCAGCCATCAGTGCTGCATAAGTGTGTGTGTGTGTGTGTGTGTGTGTGTGTGTGTGTGTGTGTGTGTGTGTGTGTGTGTGTGTGTGTGTGTGTGTGTGTGTGTGTGTGTGTGTGTGTGTGTGTGTGTGTGTGTGTGCCTTACAGTGAAGTGGTTAAACGGAGGTTAACAAGCACTGAGGCAGAATGCAAACATAATTAGGTCGCATTAATTTCATGAGTAAATATATTTCCTAAATGTGTGTTCCCCACTTTATATTATTTTTGAGACAACAGTGGTGTGCAAAGTCTTAATTAAGGTCACACAAAAAGTCACATTTAAAATTATACGTATTACGTGTATATGAGCAATTTGCAGTTTTAATATGTTCACAAATTTCAATTGCAGAGAGGATTCTGAAATAGAATATTATGTAGAAAATGATATGTGTAGTCTTGTTTAAAAATATCAAATGTATTTAATCTCGAAGAAGAGCAAAGAATAGTCCAAGATTCAAATGTATTATATATTATTTAATTGTATTGTTGAATTCAATTTAACAACTGCATTTATCTATTGGTCTATTGTTGCTGTGGTTCTTTGATACATTTATCCACCTCAGTAACATGTGAATAAAATGTGGTACGATGCGTGTGGGAAAAGCCCTTGTAATGGTCCAGATGTGTGTGTGTGCTGAGACCTGTAATGCTCCTGAAAAGCGTCCATCACTGCTTTACAGTTGAGCATCCAAACACATTTAAATACACCTGCAGCAATAATGAAAAATAAAAAATGATACCCACACACTCTCGCTCTATCCATCTGTCAGGCAGCGGTGGCAGCAGCAGCCAGTTGCCATGGCAACAGAAGCAGATGTTGAGCGGTTCTCTCCTGTGTGATGAGATGTGAACTATTGACCTATGCCTTTGGAAAAAAACAGAGAGAGAGAGAGAGAGAGAGATGGCAGTAATGGATATGGATTTATGAGTGTATGGGCTGACGCTATACACTGCCTCTAACGCTGCTTGGCACACCATATGCCACTGCATGCATTTTTTATGATGTGGGCCTACTTACTTGACTCACAGGCTCTCGGGGGCTTTGCTGCAGTGCACACACACACACACACACACACACACACACACACACACACACACACACACACACACTGAATGTTGAAACTAGACAGTAGTATAAACTGCACCTCTATGTATATAAATGTGATAGCATTGGCAGTTGTGAATCTTCACTTTGCAACAGGTTCAGCAAACAAGACAAATCCCACTCCAGACAGGGACTGATACATGAAATGATTAAGTAAATTGAAGATAATTCATTGCAGCCTTGCTTTCATAATATGCATACCATGGCCTAACTAGTTACATATGACTCATACACAGAGTAGAACAGACTTGAGACCGACTTTGACAGACCAAGATGCATATATGCATTGATGGCTCCGGGCACTAAGGGTGTATTCACACATGGAAAGTCCGTTAGTTCACTTGCTTTGGTCCAGACCAAATAGAATTTGGATTTTTTTGTTTGGTGTGGTCCACTTTCATATTGCCCCTTTTGCAAGTGAACCAGCATTACGAAGCAAAACCACACGTGATCTAAGGTCATTCATTCATTGGACAGACATTCTGGGGTGGAGAGAAGCAGGAAGAACGAAGTAAAAACTGCGAATTTATCATTGATATAATATGGAGTTAAAAATAACTAGAACTGCAAGCAGTTGTGAACGGGGGCCAAGCCTCCCACGCGACTCGGGATCGGGCGTCGTCGTCCGCGGCGCCGGCCCCTCGCTTCACGGAATCCGGGGATGTAAAGTTTTTGAATGTGCGATGTTCGGTGTGGGAGTTATAGGCCCAAACGCGTTTTCTTTGCTTTTTGTGGTTTTGGTGCCCCCTATGGATGACATTCGCAAAACTGTGTTTGATAGAAAGATGCAGCTCAATGTACCGAACAAGTGGATGTTACATTTTTCAATGTGCGATGTTTGGTTGGGGAGTTATGAGCAAAATGAAATTGTGAACCTCTCCATTGTAAAGAGACTTTTTTGAATTTTCCCATTTTCCCGCCGAAAGACTTAGGAAATGGCGAAAAAAGGCCAAAAAATTGAAAAACTCTTTTTTTTAATAAGTCCGGCATACATAGGAATTTCTTGCCCATATTTTTTTTATAGACTCAGGTATGCCCCATGATAGTCTCCCTTGAGTTTCAAGAAAATCCCTCTTTTTTTTTTTTTTTACGGATTTTCGCAAATCTTTAAAGCGCTACCGTTTGGTCTTCCGATGGTCGTAGAAAAATTATTTGACCAACTTTTGCTCGTGGGAGTTGGTAGAGCATAATGTTTTTGGTTTCGTATAAATCGGGCGAAAACTGTAGGAGGAGTATGTTTTGGTGACTGACACAGTTTTTGCGATATAGCGAAAAATGTATATATACGCAAATGGGCGTGGCCTATCTCAAAAGATGCATCTAACTTGTGTGCATCTGTGGATATAAAGTTTTTGACTGTCGGACTTTCGGTGCGGAAGTTATAGCCCAAAACGCCTTTTCCTTTGTTGTAGCGCCACCTAGTGGCCGGGATGTCTGAATTTTTTCCTCTGCGTACGTACCATGGACCTGGATAAGCCATGCAAGTGGCATGTCCCAACCCTTTACGGTTTGGGCTGCAGCACCACTTTTACGCATGGAAGAATAAGAATAAAGAATAAAGAATAAAGAATAATCCTTACAAAAACAATAGGGTTCCCTGCCCCGCAGGGCTTGGGAACCGCGTTGCTCTGCAAAACGCGGTCCCAGCCCTTCTCGGGCTTGGCCCCCTAATAAAAATGCCTACATCTAGCTTATAAATAAAGAAGAAAAAAATCTAATTATTGTTGTTTCATATGTTTATAATATGTAGCCCTATGACAATGCCACGTTATGTGGCTTCTAGCCTACGATGTGAAACATCATTTTTACTGTATTTTTGCTGCTGGACGCGCGACTCGCGTGAAGAATAGGCTCAAACTGAAACACAGCTGATTAAGCTGTGTATCAGCTGGGTGTCAGTTCGGCGCAGTTCAGCACCAAACTGACACGGGGACAGTATTGACGGTCCCGTTGGGAAGAACAATAAAAACACACACTTCATGCAAAGCGCAGCGTGAACCTGTTGGCACTGTAGGCTACGGGAGACGCTCCTCTCCATCTGATCGCTGATCCGCACGCATCATTATCAAATGTAATATTTTCGCTCGGGGCTCCCGGTCAAACCACAACTAATCTTCCTAACAATGGCGACAACAACACTTTCCCATAATGTGAAGCTGATGGCGATTTATTAAAAAAGAAAAGAAAGAAAAGGCGCAGTGCTTCCTGCAATTGGGTCGGATCGAGTCCGGCCAAATTCACACCACAAACGAACTGCAGCAGAGTGCGTTTTGAAGCGCATCGAGACTACCTCTTCAGCTGGGTCTCGGAGCGTTTGTTTGGTCCGCCCCCGAGTGCGATTGCTGTATTCACACCTGTCTGAAAGATGCGCACCGAAGGTGGAAGTGCACCTGAGTTCGTTTCAACCGAACTAAACACAGCATGTGTGAATACACCCTAAGAGAGTTACAGTGCTAACCACAAGGGTCTGTACTTCTTCATGCTGTCCACAGGCTACAACATGCAGGCTCTGACGTTTCACATACATAGAGACATACATGACCTGCTTTTTGTTTAGCATTTATGTTGCTGTCTTTGTAGCAGAGAGACATTGTTTTCTGTCATGTCACACTTGACCCTTGGCACCATGCAAGACGGACCTGGAAATGTTGATTTTAGTACTGGTAAAACTGCCCTCAATCTGCATTCTCTAGTAAGCGATTCATTTTGAGTTTTTGTAACCAGAATGGTCTATTATTGGTGGAATGTCTCTTTGAGAGAGTTGTGGCCGAATTGGCAGTATAGTTATTAATGATTATTCCCTTACTTTATTCAACCACAAAGGGGGAGTTAACAATCAGGAAAGGTCAGACAGTACACACACATCATAATAGGAAATCAAGTACATAAAATAGCGATTGTTTAAAGCTATAGTGAGTAACTTATGTGGCCCCCACAAGGAATTCTGAGTATTTACAACGCTGTTGGCACATCTTGCCTACATGAGGGAAGCCTTGATGATCACGGATGGATTTTAAACCTTCTTTGTATTTCAAGGTTTTTTCTTAGCAGTAGAATCAACCACTGAAACATTTTGTGGGCTCTTCTTGAGTTCCTGCGCTAGTGTCAGGAGGCAAAACCAGTTGGTAAATGCTGCCAAACAGAGAAATACAGAATTTTGCGGAGCTGATAAACGTTGTGGCTTTATCAACTTTGTTTCAACTCTTTTGGCAATGGCTTGAATTTTACTGACATACATTTACGTATATGAAAAGGTTTCGCAATATAGCTTTGAACCATATGTTATCTGGGTTTTCCCTCACTTTCACTGGATTTTCCATTGTCACTGCATGCTACTAATGGAGGGATGTGTGTCTGTACATTGTGTCTACTGAATTTGCTGTACAAAATTTAAATAACCAGAATTGAACTGAACCCAAGAGAGTTGCTTGTGATCGCATGTCGGATGGGTTTGTAAACTACACGAGACCCATCATATCTTTTTATAAAGTCTTTGACGCCGTCTAGGGGAGCAACATCTGGAGCAAAGACAGAATAACAAGCAATGATGTCACTATCACATTGTCTATTTCAATCATGAGGTCGACTTGCCTTACGAGACTTGTTAATACTCCTTTCATTTTGTCCTCGTCCTGGGTACAGATCCAAATGGGAAGAGGGAGCGTAAATCAAAATGAGACCGTGTGTTTATTAGACAGGAAGTGGCATTGACTTGCCATGTTTGGTGCCATCGAATTAAACTATATTGTATCATTTATAAAAGATTATTTCCATTCATAGTTTACAAATAACAAAAACTATTGCTCGGCTTTTGAGATGTACACTGAAGATCTTTTTGGAAAGTAATTTGTCACGGAAAGGTCAGTGTAGCGTGCAGGAGAGAAGCACGCTACAAAATATATAATACAATATTTGCAGTATGAATTAGTTTGAATATACTAAACAAAACCAATTTCAGGCCAGCGCACCTCAAGGCAGGGTTCACAGTGATTTGTAGAATACAAATTGAGTCATGCATAGTATATTTTTTTAACAGAGTAATTAGAGGATCAAAAGATTAATAGAAACAACCTAACAATACGTGAATAATAAGCTTTTAATAAGGGCGTAGGTCAGTGTTTTGCCCACAGAACAGCTTCAGTTGTGCTTTGAATGCTGTAATTCAAGTCATGAACTATGTGTTGATGGAGACTATACCTTTCTGTGAGAAGAAAAAGCCTCCTGGGGTTTGAGGAATACAGATAACGGGCATCATAGTTTATTGCAGTGAAAGAACTTTAATTTGGGTGTTCATGACCCGATCCTGTTTAAGTATGCAGGCCTGATGATCTTGAATCGTAGCAATAATTTGAGGAATTATTTTATCCGTCTCTCTGTAGAAATAAACCCTGGATGTCTTGATGTGAGTTTTGCCTCATGAATGCAAAGGTTGTGTTGGTTACAGATTCTTATGGAAAAGTTGTTTTCCAAATAGCTCATAATAACCTCTTATATTATACACAGTCTATTCTTTTAACACACAGTTTTGATAGTGGGACACAGAGGTTGTAGGGCAGTGGTCTGGTTGAGCTCCATCATGTCTGTCTACTTGGGCTTTTTAAATCGTCAGAAAATCTTGCCCTTTATTAAGTAACTTCTAGTACCTTACTATGCAAGAAAGTAGATTTTTTTTGTTTTTCGTTTATTTTTCCACAAGGGAACAAATCTGCAAGATGGATTCGATTCATTTTAGTTTTTTCGAGAAATGTGTGACATTACTTGAAACAAGATAATGTTTCAGAGTCTTACTCTTGTAGAATTCTTGGTTCAAGTTGTTTTTATTGAAAACAGTTTGAAAGTCTCTCATCACACTTTATTTCTCCAGACAACATGAAGGTCCCATACATTGCCTTCCAAACGAGTACAACCATACACACATCATACAGTACTCAGTCACACTTGACCAAGGCAGAAGAAGATACATTAGTCCTTCCAAGATTGACTTCATTAAACATACACAATTAATCTTTAATCTCATCCTCACCTCCACCCAGAGCTGTGACTCTCCCACTTTCTGCCGTCCCATCAAACTTTCATGAGGGTAATCGAGATAAACCTGAAATGGAATAACTGCTCCTCCCGTATAGTCCCTGAAGAAAGGTGAAAGGAAACGTTTTCAAGGTGTTACAAGGTGCCAGACGGCACTTGGAATTAGCTTTTCCACGCAAATGTGCAGCCTGGAGACCACCGAATGCTATCGAGTGTGAGTGTTTTCCACTAGAGTATTCTGAGGTTACTTGATGGAGCAGGTGGTGTGTGTGTGTGCGTGCGTGCGTGCGTGCATGTGTGCGTGTCTATCCTGCGTAAACTTTGACTTTCTGTTCTCAAACATTGTGGGAATTTTTTTTTTTTTATCAAGAGATTAAGATACTCAGGTTAAAAAAAGAGAATATCTTGTTCTTTTGCATCAGCTGGCATACGTGTGTGTGTGTTTGTGTAATGCTAGTTGAAAATACAAATCTTGTTTTGCTCAGTCTTATATAACGCAGTTTAGACTAGGTGAACGGGTCATTTAGGGGTCAGCTGGATACAACTCCCTGTGCATCTGTATGAGTGTACTTATCTCTATATATATATGTGTGTGTGTGTTGCCACAGAGGACAAGACAGCGCCGAAGCGCATGACATGAAAGAAGAAAACATGACAAAACAGAACAGCATGATGCAAATGCAACAAAATAATCACTGCCAAAGGGTGAACAGGGCATACATGCATGCATTTGTACACTGTATACCGCCCCATGCTGTAAATAATGAGCAAAGCTCAGCGTAGAGAACGTGGTGTACAGATGGGACACTGTGTTCACCAGTAGGGAGCGCTTTTCCTCCGTGAACTTTTGACCCCAAGATGCTGCGGGGCATTCAGGCAACATGGCATCTGTTATTACGCGATCCCGGATTAATTAGGTGGATATGATGGTACACACTGACTCTATGACTATCCAGATGAGGAAAAAATCCAATGACGGACAATTAAGGGGCTAAAGCAAACAGAGAGCGTGAGCTGATGCGAATAGACAAACTATGAAACAGAGGAGAAAGAGGGAAAAGAGAGATAGGGAAACGTGAGAGGGGAAGGAAGAGAGGAGCTGATGGGAGCGGCCATTGATGCGAGTGGGTTTCACTCGATGCAAATCGACTCTCATGTTGCTCTGACTCTGTGGCTTGAAATACACAGAAGCCTTCAGTATCTCATATCTGACCTGAGATCAGTACACGCAAAATAATCACATATAGACCTTTTCTAACAAGGCAGTTTCAGGGCCTGTTTGGAACTGGTGCCTAATACGAACCAGTCCTTTGCGTTTCGACAGCAATATGACTACAGTAGTAAAGCGGCACCAACTATTTGAGGGTCTTGAACCCTACCGGACCAAGTAAAACTATTGGGACACCCATTTTCAAACAGACTTAAAGGTACAGTGTGTAGAATCTAGAGCAAACTTGGTAGAGATGTAAGGTAATATTCACAAGTACGTTTTAATTACTGTATACAGTATATAATTAGACAGTATATCAAGTCTTATACCATTACCTAGGGCACGCCACCATGTTTCCACAGTAGCTCAAGTGAAAAGCAGAAGATACGCAAGTTGAACCATCTATCCATCTATCTATCTATCTATCTATCTATCTATCTATCTATCTATCTATCTATCTATCTATCTATCTATCTATCTATCTATCTATCTATCTATCTATCTATCTATCTATCTATCTATCTATCTATCTATCTATCTATCTATCTATCTATCTATCTATCTATCTATCTATCTATCTATCTATCTATCTATCTATCTATCTATCTATCTATCTATCTATCTATCTATCTATCTATCTATCTATCTATCTATCTATCTATCTATCTATCTATCTATCTATCTATCTATCTATCTATCTATCTATCTATCTATCTATCTATCTATCTATCTATCTATCTATCTACCACATCTACCCATCCCTCCCTCCCTCCCTCTTGGTTGTAGCCTCTTCTTCCTCCTCCTGCTGCTCTCTCTCTCTCTCTTTTCTTTATACGGTTCTCCAGCCTTCAGGCGTCAACCACCATGAGCTGATCAGCTGATGTACTCTTGTGATGAGAAACGTTCATTAATCATTCTTTAGTCATCTTGCATCTTGACCTTCAGCTTAGCTCGCTTCACATTGCGACAGAGAAGCCAAAATGTCATAGGTCGACATCTTCACATCCTTTGCACTTTTGTAGTGTCTTGAAGGCAAAGTGGTTGAAGTAATTCTGTTATATTATCCCCATTATGTCATCATTTTCAACATCTATCAAAGGTCATGAAGATGTTTCACTTTAGGGCATCTCATCAAAGTCAACTACTAATACAAGTACAATATTTAATTCATGCTGTAAGATACACGGTATGTCGCTTTTATTGTCGAAGGTCCTTCTCCGACCTGTCACTGAATAAATAAAGTCTACTCTGTATGTATATATTTTTAACAGAGTGGGAGTAAGCCATCATATCCGGACGATGTTTGCCGATGTCTTGGTTTGTTTTTAGTTCAACGGAACCTTGAAAAAAGAATGAATTACATCCCTGAAAAGTGCTTCTCTGTAGAGGCATCATAACTCATTCAGCCATAAGATGACAGCTCAATACATTGATAAATACAGTAAGACTGCTGTAGATACAGTTAGTTAAATGCTGGGGTTGAAATAATGTATTACTGTTATTTATTTATTTAAGTGTTTTTGAAAATGTTAAGAAATTCAAAAAAAAATTGCCACATTCTCTCAGCTGTAAAATATGTTTTAAACCCTTTATGTAGGTGGACACATCAAATATTGTATATTACAAAATTGAGCATACATGTGCACCATGCACCATGTTTTAATTGAATTATATATAAGTTTAAGCGAAGAGGAGTTGATTTTATGGTAAATATGAAACAAACAGGTTAGATAAACAACATTGGCAGCATGTTCTTTGGTCAAATGAAATCAAATTACATTTTGTTGGATGGTGATACTTACTACCATGAGACACGGAGGTGGCAGTGAATGCCAAATGAAAAGATTAATCCCAGTCTCAAGAAGCTTGGAAACACCACAGAAGAGGTTTTAAACATAAAAAAGTGTCCTTGCCAATCCATTAGAACATCTTTTGGGCTTTGCAACAAAAACCCCTGCATCAAAGAGCTGAAAAGACTTGGATGAATGGTAGAATCCCTCCGATGATTTTTGCAAGACTGACATCATCCATGCCCTCTACGATCGAATCAAAATAAATGTATAAATGATAAAGAAAATTAATTAATGGAATCTCACTCACAAAGGTTATACTGACTTTTGTTTGTTTCTTAAATCTTTCATTTTAGTTTATTTAAACATTTCATTTTTTTTTCAAATTCTTAATATTCAACATTTAGTGAGTTAGGATTTTGCAAAAACCCTTTAAAATTGTATATTTGAGTATAGCTTTCAGCCTGCTAATTTCGCTTCTCTACTTTGTGAAATGCTGCATATGAATACTGTGAGGTTTGATTGTCAACATGTTGTGACAGCTGCCTGTACAGTACTTGATCAGCCAATCGTCTCGACCGCCGTCAGCCTCTCGACCAATACGAGGACACGGAGCCCTCAGGGGGTGTGTCTCATTAGCTAGATTCCAGGACCTGGCTCCGGCCCACTGGACTCACTCAGCCAGAATGGATGCAGTCCAGAGGGGGATTCATCATCTGCACCATCATCTCTTTCTCTTGTAAAACACACAGAGAAGCACAAAACTGCCAGAATAGGGTAACAATTTCTTTATTTTTTCTTTGTCTAAAAATCTTTAACACCACAAAATCTTTCATTTCACGCTGCAGCAGTCAACAATACTTTCAGGATAAGCTTAAAGGAGGAGTCAGTGATTCTTGTCAAAATCAGTGAATATCTCTTCACAATCTGCTAACCTGTCCGTATACTGTGTGTGCGGTGTGAAAAAAAAATCTGGTCACAGCCTAGGCTCTGTAAACAGGCATGTTTCTAGCCCCCTTTGTTCATATACCCTTTTACAGAGCCTAGGCTGTGTATAAACACTGTTTTCTTTTAAGCACACACATAGTACAAACAGGTAGTGGCTTGTGAGGAGATATTGACTGATTTAGAAAAATGGACAACAAACATTCTCCAAAATCGCTGAATCCACCATTAAGAGACAAGCTTACGTATTTAAGTGTCTGTTATCCCAGACATCTGGCCACCTCTTTACAACCAGCAGGAACATTTTGTGCCCTCCAACTATTTTGGGCATGGACTCGAGAGGGCCAGTGTGGGCTCGCAGAGGGGTTTATGTAACTGGTAAGAGTGGCTATCTCACTCTGAGAGGCTAACCTTAACTAAGCGTACCCCCTGGGTGACGGCATAGCATAGGGGCTGATCTGGAACTCCTCATGGTCCATCAGGTTCAATATAAATCTCTGCCCTTCGAGAGACCAGAATTGACCTTTAGAGCCACGATCATATGAATACCTTAGCTACCTGTCCACCACAGCTTCGGTCTTTGCAAGCCAGACCTAAGCTGTGACGTTTGCAGAAAAAAGTAATGAGTAAAGGTTATGTCCAATAATATCTTTCGAAAGTCTCAATCACTTGCACAGTGAAAAACAAAACAGTTTTTTTTTACTGGTGTAAAACAAACAATATACCTAGTTAATTTATTAATGCTTTATGATACGTTATAAGCCATTAATAAGAACAATGACGGTCAGCAATAAATTAACACTTATTTAGACCACATCTGAACAGAAATCTATTTTTTAACAACTTATTAACAATCATTTATAGTAGTTGAATTGTCCCGTTTGCGAGTACTTCCTATTAAATTAAAAAGATTGCTGAATAAAATCATGACGCAGAAAGTATTCCACAACATGGCAATCCAAAAGTAATTAATATCTTCTCAAATCTAACCATAAAGCGTTAATCAAATAGTTATGAACCATCAATACAATTAATTATAACCGCTTACACCTGTGTCAATAAATGGTGCTAAGAGAGTTGAATTTACACAGTTTAAGTTTAAGGCAATGTTGACGGAGCAGGTTGTCTTTGGTCAATAGCCAGAAGAAGAAAAACATCAAATGAAACTACTGTTTAACTTGATTGAATTGTACTCAATTCAGATGTTGTTACAACTTGCCTGACCTTAAAACTGAGTGAACAACATTATTATGTATTTGGTCAAAAAATCCTTGTTGTGTCTCAATAAACACAACCTTCAGGTATTGTGTCCTCACAATTGCTTTGTATCCCTTCTATAACCACGGAACGGAACAATCAGAATATTATTAATCATAAACTAGTGCTGGACTGTCATGCTAATTACGGTGAGTCAGAAATAAACCTAGAGTATTAAAGCCACTTGAATATTAATGGAGGTGTTAAAGCGAAATCACATTTATTTCCCTCCTGGGTCAAGTACTGAAAAGAAAAAAAAACATTGTTGGAAAGACCATTATTCAAATGAGAGTGCACAGACCTTAATAGAAATCAGCCCAACCATTAACTTCTGCTTTAACACAGCCTAGTAATTTTGTTTCCGACGTTAGTAGACATGATTGACTATTGTAGAGCATGTAAATGTGGCCCCATCTATATTTCCCAAAAAGCCTCATTCAGCACCTTAAAAGGTTCCAAATAAAGATAAATTAGGGTTACCATGTTGCCTTAATCGGAACTAACGCCAGCTAAAACTGAAATGAGTGCCCAGGAGTGGTTTCATCATTCACTGTTTGTACTATTCAGCATGATAATGCTGATATAGAGCAAGGATTGACCTTTAAACTCACAGATCTAGTGATGATTTTTGTTTCCTGAGTGGCCTTGAATGAAAGGAAGAAAGAGAGTGATTGCTGTTGGGAATCAAAGTTCACTCTAAAAAAAAAAAAAAAACGTATGCTTGTACCTTTTTTAAATCATCATGTCTAAACCTGACAGACCTTGCTGTCAATAAACGTTTTGATCATCATTCATTTCACCAAGGTTACGGAATGTGTTTTTATGAAAGAGGTTTTGCAAACAATGTTCGGCATCCACACATCCTGTAAATTCTTGTTACAACTTTTTGCTCTCACTTAATACAAATATTCAAACATTAAGACATCATATTGTAGGGTTCATACATCACATGAAAAGACAATGTGTTCTGAATGAATAATGCATCATTTCAAACTACGCAATAGTGAGGGAAAAATTCTTATTCACTTTCTTGTTGAAAGTTAGGTGAGAACACCACTTTCATGTGTGTAGGTAGCTTAACATAATGCTGAAGCCAGCAGCCATTTAACTTGGCGACCCTTAAAAAGCACACATTTTTACCATTTGTTTTGGCAGAAAAGCTCTATCTATCTATCTATCTATCTATCTATCTATCTATCTATCTATCTATCTATCTATCTATCTATCTATCTATCTATCTGTCTATCTGTCTATCTGTCTATCTGTCTATCTGTCTATCTGTCTATCTGTCTATCTGTCTATCTGTCTATCTGTCTATCTGTCTATCTGTCTATCTGTCTATCTGTCTATCTGTCTATCTGTCTATCTGTCTATCTGTCTATCTGTCTATCTGTCTATCTGTCTGTCTATCTGTCTGTCTGTCTGTCTGTCTGTCTGTCTGTCTGTCTGTCTGTCTAACATTGTGCAATAGGAATTTTTAATGATGTAGTAACTTTTTGTCTTGCACGGTTGACACGCTTTAAACTTCAAACAGCCTAAAACCATTATAAACTAAACCAATAATAACCATGTCTTTGAAATTTGCAGAAAAAAACATCACGCACACGGTAATCAATCCAAGCTTATAATCAATTATTTACGTGTTGTTGTGTGATGCTTTAAATGAGATATGGATAAAGGATTTAAAAATAAAAACTTTTGTTTTGAGTTTTGTATGACGTACTGTAGGCCTATTATGGCAGAATTTTTGTTGGATACCCGATATCTTTAGAACATCATGGTAATATGTGTGAAAATTATGCCTGCATCAACCGCAATTTGTTTTCTTACAATTCTTAATTTCTACCCAGACGCTTTTGAAAACAGTCACACCCCGCAGAGATGATCAAAGAAGCAGAGATCCATCTTGACACAACACCCTCTCATCTCGCCTCTAAAGGCAGCAACTCCCATTCAATGGACAGATTAAAAAACATTGCTGCCATGTGAGATGCAGACCAGCACTCACACGCCATCATTTTTTAGCCTGAGTGTTTTTTGGCTGTTGCATCTGACTCTGCGGATGATGGAAGTTGTTGTATGTATCCACCCGTATTTTCCTGGCTGTCAAAAATTGCATTCGGAGAAAGCGTTACCCCTCTCATCAAGAGTCATAATTTACTTGTCAAAGCAGGAGTCCTCTCAGCGTGCTGGAGGCTCCCTGGGGTTATAATTGCGAGACGGTTTGGTTCTCCAAAAATGCCTCTAGTCAAGACGGAGCACAGGCCTGCTAGTCTCCCTTTGTGTACTACTCTTTGCTTTTAAAAGTAGCCATTTACACAGAAAATTGTAAAACACGGTTTCCAAAAAAAAAACATTTGACTAGCTTCACTATACTTTCACCATCAACTCCTTGTCATGACTCATGAGTGACTTTCAACACTGATTACTTTGGTGCTCAGAGAGTAATCCCTACAATGATGCAAGGTCTCCATCTTGTGGAGAGAATCTGGAAGTCTTTTATTACTTAAGGACATGGTGACAGTCCAGGTCAGCTAAAGTTCATATGCAGCTCATTCAGAAATGTATATGGTATTTAAAGCAATGAAAAAGTAATAAGTATGTATATGAATCTTTCAGTTAGCAGGCTGTTTAAGTCACTGGTGTCAAGAAACATTTTCTCTGTAGCACTCTACTTCTAAACAATTTTGCGGTACTTGTGCTTTTCTGCTGTACTTCTATTTTCTGCTGCTTTTTACTTTATTCTCCACCACATTTACGAGGGAACTCTTATACTTTTCACTATAGTGACTTGTTACATCTCATTTTATCACATATAAACACCCAAGAAACACATACATAATACTACGTGTTTTTCTAGATTAAACCAGTGGTTCTCAATTATTTTGGCTTTCAACCTCTTACAAAACAGCAGTATCTAATTGGGGTCTCTTGGTACATGTAGCAGTTTCACTAAGTGTGACTTCTGGCCGAAATAAGCAGTTTTGAGATAAAAATAAATAAAAATCATTCAAAGAAAAGAATATAGATGTGTTAAGTACAATTTTCTTTTCATCTCACAACCCCTCAGATTGATCTTGGGGTTTTTTGAAGGGCTCTGACCTCCAATTTAGGAACAACTTGACTAAAATTCTTCTGTCTTACACAGTAAAGAAAAAGATGTGAGAACTTATGCATTGCTGATTATGTTTATTCCAAAAATATTCACATTACAAGATGAAAAACACTGTTTTCACATGACTTATTTTCACAGTGTTACACCAAAATCTGCTCTCTGCGGTTCTAACCCATCATATCATCTATCTTCTCAAATAACCCCTCAATCACAGAGTTGCCTTTCTTGCTTCTGATCACATGATATCTTCCCCCGCACCTCTGTATGAGCCCCATTAGCTCCCCATTCCTCAGGATGTGCTGCTCTGCGCTCTCTCCTAAAATCTCCCCCCATGTGAACACCACCAGCGTGCGTTGCCACATTTCTTCCCCAAACAAACTCATGTGCTCCTCCACTGCTCTCCTGTACTTAGGGGTGCAGGTCAAGAAGGCCGGCATGAGTAGTAGGACTACGTCAGGTCCCGGGTCACACCAGGAGATACTCTCTAGAATGTTTTTCCTTTGCATTGCATCTTTTGGATCCGGTCCGTCCCGCCACTTTAGGCCCAGCGGTTCTACTATGACAAGGCATCGTCCAGCTATCTGACCTCTCCAAGGCCTGAAGGTGGACCTGTCAAGTTTGGATGACTCTCCACACAGGATGGTGACTCCAGACGGGGAACGATTCGACCAGGACTCCCCTAACACCACCACACTCAATTCAGACCCTGGAGACCCTTTGTTGATTAAGCCTCTGTGACCCTTTCTTGCAGATAAAAACTGCAAATCTCCAATGACCTCTGCTCTCTCCAGGTCCTCTCTGCCTTTCTTCTTCCTTGTCCCACCCATCTCAATCTCTTGTGGTGATTTACGGTGACAGTTATTGCTCTCTGCAGCTGACAATGCTGATTTAACCCTCAGATCCTCCTCTGACTCTCTTCCTCCTCCCGTTTCCCTTATCTCACTGACCTCTCCATACCTTACATGCAAGTCATCTTCTGAGCTCCCAGCTTGTAGGTCAAACAAATCCATCTCCTGGACTCTGACGTTGTCATCCACCTCATATCGTCCGTTTTCTAAATCTCTCGACTCTCCTTTCCGCAACCCTACCTCCCGTTCTTTAAGATTCCGTTCCCATTTGCTCAATTTCTCAAACGACTCCTTCATTTTCATACGCTTGTTGTGAAGTTCTTCTTTCAGCAGAGCCAAGTCACTCCGCATCTCGTCCAGCTCCTGTGTTGTGGAGTTCACGTGCTCGTTCCGCACCTGCAACTCCGACTTCCAGTTGAGCAAATCCTGTTCTTCGTTCCTCAAGTAATACTCCCGATCTTTAAGCTCTTTCCCTTGGTCCTTCAGCCCTTTGACTTTCTTCTGAAGATCCTGACCGTGACAGCTGAGCTCTTTCTGCTTGCCCTCCAGAGCTTGAAGCAAACTCTCTAGCTCCCTTTCCTTTTGTTCTATAGTTTGCTCTCTCACTATTGCATCTCGCTCATATCTATCTCTATCTTCTTGCTCTTGTTGTCGTTTTTCTAGATTTGCTTGCAATTTACTAAGTTCTTGTTCCTTACTTTCCAACTGGACCTCTTTTTCCACACGCTCTTCCACTTTAGCGTCAAGTTCATTTTGTCTTTTCCTCAGCTCCTCTTCGTTTCCACTAAGAACCTGTTCCCTTTCCCCTATGTCTCTTTCCCTTTTCAAGAATTCCTCCTCCGTCCTCTCGTCCTTCGTTCTTAACTCACTTTGTTTCTCCTTTAGCTGTTCTTGGAAATGCTCTCTCATTTCATTCATCTGCCTTTCAACCTCTCCTTCTTGCTCTTTCATTCTTTTCATCTCTACTTGCAGTTTGTCATTTGCCTCCTTTAAGAACCCAGCCTCAGAATCTCTCTCTTTAAGAATGCTTTGGAATTCTTCTTTTATGCTTTTTACTTCCTGTCTATAGCCCGTGAAGTGCTTTCTAAGTTCTTCTTCCTTCTCCTTCTCCAGTTCCTTGCACTTTATTTTAAGGTTGTCCGCCTCTTTCATAATCTTCGAATTTTGCTCCTGCAGTTCGTTGATTCTCCGTAGATTATCCTCGTATTTCTCGAACAGCTCCGAAACGCTTTGCCGACTTTCTTCCTCCAAACGACATACAATCTGATCCCTCTCCTTCGTAAGGGATTCTACGCTGTCTTTCCTTTGCGCGATCTCCTTTTCGTATCCCTGAATCATACTAGTCATCTCCTCTTCCATCTTGTTGGTGAGCGCCTTCAGCTCCGACTTTGTCTGCTCAATTGTTTGCCTCAGTTGGACGATTTCTTTCTCGTTTTCTTTGTCGCTTTGCCTCATTTGCTCAAGTTCTTCCTCTTTTTCCTGAAGTTTTTCCAACATTTCGGCATCTTTCATCCTTTCCTGCTCTGTGTGACGCTGCTGTATCTCGATCATAGTTGAGGTCTGGTTTTTAATGCTTTCTTTCAGCTGTTCAATATCTCTCAAGTAGTTTGCACATGTCCGTTTTGCTTCGTCAATCTCCCTGTCTCTTTCCGCAACAAGACACTGTGCTTGTGTTACTTCTTCTGTCTTCTTCTCTGTAACCTCTACCAGTTCTTTCATCTCTTTTTCCCGTTTCTCATCCTTAATCCTCTGCTCTTCACTCCATCTCTCCTCCCTGGCGTCGGCCTGCTGTTTTAGACCTTCAATCTCACTTTCTTTTTCCTTAAGCGTACTCTCCATGTCATTTAAAAGCTGCTGTTTCATCTCCATCATCTCTCGTTCCTTGTCTTGCAGTCGTTTCTCTGCTTCTCTCTTTTGATTAAGAATAATGTCTCCTCTCTCTTCTTCTTTTCTTTGCAGGATTTCGTCAATGTCCTTTATATGCTGATTCAGTTTTTCTATCGTTCTTTTTTCTTCCTCTAGTTTTTGCTCCATCTGCTTCCTGTGATTCAGATTATTTATTTCTCTGTCTTCCTCTGTCCGCCTCATTTGTTTCTCAAATTCTGTCCAATGTTCTTTCATTGCCTTGATCTCTCTTTCTCTTTCCTCCAGTCTTTGCTCCGTGTCTTTCTTGTCGCTTAAATAGTGAATTTCCTCATTTTCTTTTTGTTGCAGTTTTTTATTTGTTTCTTCAATATTTTTCTCTATCTCCTTAATTTGTGTTTCCTTTTCCTCCAACCTTTGCTCCATCTGCTTCTTGAGATTTTCTTTGTCCGTGTCCCTTTCTTGCATTTTCTCTTTGATTTCATTCACGTACTGACATTTTAACTCCTCCAATAGCCTGTCTCTCTCTTGCATTGTTTGCAAAATGTACTTTTCATGATTTTCATTCCTCAAATCTTTCTCCTTTTTATCTCTTAGCTCATTTTCTACTATTTGGGCGGCATACGTTTGCTCTAACTCTCTTATCTCTCTTTGCTTTTCCTGCAATTGTTTCTCAACTTCTTCTTCAAGCTGCTGTTTCAGTTCTGTAATCTCTCTTTGTCTTTCTTCTTCTATGATCCTTGTTTTATCACTGCACTGCTGTTGAACCCTTTCCACTTCCTCTTCCCGTTCTTTCACTTTTCTATCCATTTCCTCCTGGTGTTCAACTATTCGTTCTTCTATTTCATTCATTTTTTTTGCCATTTCTTCCTGATTCTGCATTTTTAACGCTTCAATCTCCCTTTCTTTCTCTTGCATCTTTTTTGCAGCGTCTTTTTGGTGATTTAGACCAATCATTTCCTTCTCCTTTTCGTTTTCTTGCATTTCCCCTTCTATTTGGTTGAAATACATTTGTTCTAAATCAGCTATCTCTCTCTTCTTTGCCTGCGTTTGGTTCTCTGTTTCTTTTTCAAACTGCTCTCTCATCTCTGCAATCTCTCTTTGCTTTTCTTGCTCTTTGTCCCGTATCTCATCATCATGCTGCTGTTTGAGCCTTTTTAAATATTCTGTATTGTGTTTCAACTTTTGATCAATTTCTTCTTGGTGTCTAACTTTCATTTTCTCCATCCTTTTTTCAATTTCACTTACTTTTCTGGCCATCTCGTCCTGGTGCTGCAGTTTTAAGCCCTGTATCTCTGTCTCTTTGTCACGCTTGTGTCTCTCTAGCTCATCCTTATGTTGTGATTTCAATTCTTTGACTTTTCTGTTCATATGTTCTTCATGTTGTTTTAGATTCTCAAGAGTTATCTGCTTTTCCTCTGAAGCTTTCTTCCTCACTTCCTCCAGCTCCTTGTCTCTCTCCATTAGTTTGATTTCCATCTCGGCTTTTAGTCTTCCTTCCATCTCTGACATCACCCTGTGTTTATCTTGTGCTTTCCTCTCGAGAATATCGTCATAGTGTCTTTTAGTCTCGTCCATTTGGGCTTTTAAAGAATCAACTCTATCCATCAACTCTGCTTTCTCTTTCCTTTGCAGTTCTAAGTTTTCTTCCAATTCCTTCACTTCATTCACCCACTCTTGTCTCTTTGCCTTAATGCTATCCGCTTTCTGTTTTCTATCGTGTTCGTTTTCTTCACAGGCACGTTCAAGGTCGAGGATCTTAAGTTGCTGCTCATCAGTTCTTTCTTTCAGCTCTTCGATCTCTCTCTCTTTTAGCTCCAGGTTGAGCACAGCCCTATCCTGTTCCCTTCTAGACTGATTTAGTGCCACACGGATTCTCTCATTCTCTACGCTCAGGTCCTGAATCTCTCTCTCTTTATCCTCAGTCAACACTCGCATTCTCTCCTCCAGCTCCCCGATATCATTCTTCCTTTCTCCAATCCTCCTGTCCTCCTCCTCCTCCTCGAATTCTTCCCTTGGAATGTCGGCTTTCCCAGGCGATTTCACCTTTTTCTTTCGGTCAAAGAACCACCGGATGCTTTTCATCTCCCTGTCTCTCATATTCTTTAGCTCCGCCTCCTGACGAAGCATTTTGTCTCCAATCTCCTTCAGACGTTGGTTGAACTTCTCGTTTCTTTGATGGCTCATATCTCTGACCTCCTGGACCAGGCCAGAAAAAGCCTCACATCTGTTCATGGTGGCCATCTTTTCCACCTTCTGCAGGAGCTCCGTGATCTTACTAGAGCCTCCGTTTCCATCGATGCTGCTAATGACGTGGTACCTGGCCCTGCATTTCTCCAACAGCCACTGTATGTCCCTGCCCCCACCCTGGATGTGTTGCTCAATATTCACCCCCTCTCGAAGCTGATCCCCGTGGGTGAACAGCAGAATAATGTGTCTCCACACACCCTCGCCCAAAAGCTCCAGATGTTCCCTCACATGTCCCACCTTCACCAATGTGTCCACCCTTAGAGTCAATAGTAAAGCATGGGGCCCTGGAGGGCACAAAGCAACGCTACTGACAATCTCTCTCTTCACCCGCTCAGGTGTGGCACCCGCGACGCCCCCCTCCCAGCCTGGAGTGTCCACCACAGTCACCTGCCTCATGGCCACCTCCGCTTGCTGACGGATGCACTCCTCTGTTACCGCCCCGGACTGGAACAAGCCCGTTTTGCCGAGAATGGTGGACCCGGCAGAGCTCTTCCCTGTTTCACGCTCGCCCAGGAGAACCAGTCTGACTTCGGGCAGACGTCGAGGAGCCTTGGAGAACGACTGGTGGGCATCCAGCTCGGACCCCTGAAGACCATCGCCTGAAAAGGAGAAAGGTAAAGATTTGTGTTGAAACATATTTTGTAAACAGTGTGATCACATAATTCCCCCAGTTTCAGGGGTGATTAAATAAGACACATTTTAACTTGTTGGATTAATATGTTGCTTTTGCTAATGAATGATTATGGAAAGTTTAGTTAATGTAAGTGCTTTAGAAGTTGACATATTTGTTTCTTAGTATTGAAACAACTAATGTTGAGAAAATGGCTGTTAAAGATGGTTGTATAGGAGAAATATACAGATGCAAACAGACAAGGTTTGGTAAAATAAACACCTACATGTATATTTTGGAAATTGTATTTATACAAGTATTAAAGAATACATGTTATGGAAGCGAAACAGACAAAAAATCCCCAAATTTACCAGTGCTTGAAAAAACTATGTTTTTAGAAATCTTTGTAGTGTTTCAGAATCTTGTGTTTAACAGAAAAAAAATAAAAAAATAAAACCAGCTGAAAATTTAAAACTGACTACCAACAGGTCCAGCATACAGCACACATTTGGCTATTTACATATCTGGTAGACACAAAGTTGGCATTTATTGGAATCATATATTCACTCTCCTATTAGCTCTGTTTTCGTCTGCAACAACTCCTGAAAGATACACCTGCCTCTTTAGCTACTAAATGCTCCTCTATGTTAAATCACTAATCACTGACTGTAGAGAACTTTTTAAAGGGTTTGAAGCTATGGCAACACCTGTCACATTGATGATCCACTCTTAATATAGAGATGTTCATAAGACCAGCTTTAAGCATTCATAGTATTTATAATTCCCCAATAAAAATACACTCAATAGGATTTCTGTGATTTGAAAGAACTTGAGGAAGTTTTTTTGACATATTGATCAGACTGAAGTACTCACTCATTAGAGCAGCTTTGATGGTCCCTTTCTGCATATGCTCCTCCATCTGCCTCTGTTTCTTCCTCCTCTCCCTCGCTCTCCTCTTCCCATCCGCTTCCAGACCCGACAGAACCGTAGAATCCATCTCCAAGTGACTGCTGCCACCTTTCTTCCTTGCTACCATCTCCTCCAGCTTCCTTATCAGCTCTTTAACCTGCGTACCATCCCCTTTGCTGCGGTTATCCACCACATGGTATCTGTTCCCACACTTTCTAAGGAAACCCTGTAGCGCCGGTCCACTTGTCAAAATCCGCTGCTCCATAGATACCAGGCCCAGTTCGTCTCCCCTTGTGAACAGTAGCATTGTATGCTCCCAAACTCCTTTCCCAAGAGGTTCCAGGTGCTCCTCTATCTCGGTGATGTAGTCCTCCGTTACAGAGGCACAGGATCGCACCACTAAAAGAACAGCATGGGGTCCCGGAGGACATAGCGACACACTCCGTAAAGTCTCTCTCCTCACCCAGTTCGGGGTGCTGTTGAGTGGGTAGTACCATTCCCAGCCTGGGGTGTCCACCACCGTGACTTTTCTACTGTCCACATCAGCTCGCCTTTTCACACACTCTTCTGTAGGCTTTCCGCTTTCGAACCCACCGACACCTCCCAGGATGGTGTTGCCTGCTGCGCTCTTCCCCACTCCCTTCCGGCCCAGGAGAACCAGTCTGAGTTCGGGGAGAGCACAAAGTTTGTGGGGGTCAACGGGCTGCTGTGAGTCCATAGCGGCCTGCAGGCTCTCATCTGTGAAGAAAGGGAGAAGTACTTCCTCAGTGCACCGTACCGGGTAATCTGAATGAAACAAACCCAGAAGTGAGACAATAATCAGTCATTTATTCTCTCTTTTATACTTAAAACTATACTTGAAATCTTCACTATAATGAAATACCCAAACAATATGAAGCATTTGCTATCAGAATGTACATACATTTCTTTAAAACCTTATTTCAAATGTTGAATACTTGAACGCAAGAGCTTCACAATAAACTCACCACCGTTCGTGACGATGACTGGACTGCAGTTCTCATCTATCGTGTCCATCACCGCTCTCTCGCATGTCCTTCCTCTTCCTCTTTTTGGTTCCTGTACGTTTTTCACATGAGGTTTTTCTTCAGAATCATGGTGAAAGATAACAGAAACAACCCGGTAGTAGAATCGTTGCTGCTGCACAAGCTAAACACACACAGAGGAAGGCTTGCCGCGTCACGTGACTGACCTGTGGTTTTTATCTTAACATGCTCTTATTCAAGTCGACAGGATGTTAGGAGAGGGTACGGTGAGCTTTTGTGACACATTCAAATGCACATGCAAAACATGTCATTGCACATATGCATGCTGCAAACAGTTGCAAGGATTCATTCATGTATTCATAAGTTGTGAATACAGAACATTTATACGCATTCTGAGACACATGCAGGCTTCATGATGAGAGAGGCAGAGCTCATATACCGTCGTACGCTGTCCTGTGGTAAACGTGTGGCACTTCTGTTTCCTTTAAGCTAACACAGCCTTGTGGTAACGAGCTTCTTCCTCGAATTCTCAAGTCAACTAACTTTAAAGGGCAAGTTAAGGCAGTGAGAAAAAAGCAGAAGTACATTATTATTATACAAAGTGCAAATTATTACACTAATGTATGATTGTTTTGTTTACAACAACCTCACACAATCCTACACAGTATTCAAACTGAAAGCATCTTGCATCATGTTTATCAGAGCATCAACATATACTGTGTTCTTCAATTTGATACAAATAACTAATTAAGGTCAAGAATAAACTCTGAAACTCAAATAAATTTGAATATATTCATTTATCTTATCTCGCTGGGCAAACTTCACGTACAATACAGAAATATAATAGCTCATGATAGCAATTTTTTTTGAGTGACGATTCAACTTAATATTCTGTATTGTTCAGCAACACTATTTTAAACCTCCCTGGCTTAACATTTAGAGGCATTATGCAAACATTTACGAAACGGTTTGTAACACACTGTAAAGTAGCAGATATAAATATGTATCAATGCATTTGTCAACACCTCCTGTGGAAACTCATAAAGGGAGGTTGTAATAATATTATATATTATGTGGTGAAATTATAATTGTTGACACATAACGTTTTTTTTAGATGTCCTTATATTTGACTGTAATGCTTAAGAGGTTTAAGAGTAAGGTTCTACCATTCACTTTTAGGTTTCTTTTCTGAATCTCCCTGGGAGTTTGTGGTTTCATGCCAACTTTAGATATTTTTATGCCCCTACAGTAAAACAGTGGCTGCATTGTGTGAAGAGCCAGTATCCGTTCATCATGCCTGCCTGCTGTCACTGCACTGCGTCTCTGGCTGCATACATGGTACAACATGTTCTCATGTCCAGTCCAGTCAGTCCCATGAAAACACACACACACACACACACACACACACACACACACACACACACACACACACACACACACACACACACACATTAGATCATGCATTTTTATGATTCACCTTTTCCTCCAGCACCAGTTGGGGTTGATAAAAACAAAAACTCTGTTGATGGAAAGGACTGAATCAGCCATGTTGATTTAGCGCCATTAACCAGAGTAGAGTTGTTTTGAGGTCTATTAAGTGTTTGGTGAATATTACCATGATTGATGCCTATTCATATGTGTGCTGCCCTTTTATTTTTTGTAAATGTCAAAATAATCACTTTTTATTGGACTCCTTACAGTAGTGGCAGCACTTCCCTCCCAATGTGAGGCTGCCTGTCGTCTAAAAGACTCCAAACAGCTTCCATCAACGCTGAACCTCAAAGTAATTATTTTTGAATGTAACATATAAATTTGCTTTGGCATTTGCTGATTAGTTTGCCCCTAAAATTAACTGGTCAATCAAGAAGATAAGTGCTAGTGGTAGAAATGGGGAACAGAAACATACAATCCAGTGTTTCCTTCTGTGATTTTGATTCTGCATTTGAGCATTTAACTATTTTTAGCTTTAGCCTACTTCCTTGGTTTAAAGTGAAAGTTTCAGATCCATAAAGTTTTTTTTTTTTATCTTTCAATTTTTTTAAACATTAGAAACTTGCATCTTCCTACTTAAGATGGAAAAATAAGCTGTAATTTATGTTCTTGTTTTGGGTAGTACTGATGGAAATTCCTTCTTGTGGTGGCAGCTGATGATTGAACGATTAAATGGAAAAGGACATCTTGTGCGCAAGCAAAGCCCTTTACACAGCATTGCATTGGTGCCAGAATGGAAAAGCGAAGTGATTGCATGCTAGAGCAAGTTAAAAAATCGATCTTAATAGTATCAGAGAAACAAAGAAAGAGTAAAAAATAAGCCGAGAAATATGGCAGTAGTGAATAACGTAACTGCTAGCAAGCAAACATTAATGTTAACAAAAAAGTTTTGAAAAGATTTAGACCGATGTCTGCGTCCTGAATAAGACCATACCACTAGTCTGTTCTAGTCATTCATCATGAATCGAGAAAACAGGAAATGTATTATTTAGAATGTAAATAGTTTACCCGGAATTACCCACTGAATTGGGATACAGGGGCTTCAATAAAGAGGCCACAACAGTCAGTGCCGCTGAACTAACCTTACTCCTTATTTAGAAAAGACAGGAAGAGGAGAGGAGATGCTGGGAAGCCAACCTGTGTAAAGATAACACCAAACCAACACCTCATATAGACGCATTGCATAGGTAAATATGCTGCCACAAAAGCTGACCACCATCAAAAGTGAGTAGACTCCTCGTGCACAGACCACACCTATTACTGAAGGCCACCATTTACTTACATCTTTGTTAACATTCTGATGTGTAGCATAGCATGTATAATGTTTGCTGTGTTCACAATCTGACATTTGCAAGAAAAAGTATGTTTTTAATTTGGCAGGTATTTGGTCATGAACACATGAACTACATGAACTGATCAGATGATGGAGCTGACTAAGTTGATCAAGCTCTATCAGCTCCACAAAACTCTCTCTGTACTTCTCAGTATGGCAGCGTTTACAAACTGGTGTCACCCCCTGACACTGGCCCAGGAATCCAGAGAAGCGCCCAAGAAATGTTTCAGTTGTTGATTACATTTCTACTGCTAAGAAAAAATCTGGACGTAAAGCAGAAGGTATACAATCCATGCATTTTGATCATCGTTAATAGGGCTAAATTAAATCACATCAAACCTTCACATACAGTATATAAAACTGACGGCTGCACAGCTCGAACATGAGAGTTAGAATCATCCTTCTGCAACTTTATCTCTCTGAGCTCCATCCAGCTTGTGGGTTGCACTCAGATGGTGGATTCCACATGCTGCTCCTAAGTTAGACTGACTAGTTTCACAACACTATTCCCCCCGTCCCCCACACTCTCACACACACACACACACACACACACACACACACACACACACACACACACACACACACGCATGCACATACACGCACACACACACACACACACACACACACACACACACACACACACACACACACACACACACACACACACACACACACACACACACACAGAGGGATAGCTCTTCCTCTTCCCTGTGATATATAAGCAGATGCAGAAGTCTCCCAAGACGCAGCAGCAGCAGCAGCAGCAGCAGCAGCGGACCGACTCCAACCAACAGCCACTCCTTTCTCTCTCCAACTTTATCTAAGGTGCGTCCACTCTGCATTTACATATTTTCATTACTGTTTATATATTTACAGAAATAAAGATTGCTTTGGTAACTAAGAGCTTTGCTTTGGCGCAACAGCTCCATTGCACCAAAGTTCCTTCTCAGCTTGGTAACTTGTTTATACTTTCCAGATGTGAGGTTGCAAATTAGTTTCATGGCAAGTCTGATTTAACACATTTGTTGTGCAACATCTGAAGCTGTTAAAGGGAAACAAACAAGCTTTAAATGACTCATATATACAGTACATCAATATGTTTATTTTTTATCATTGATGCACTTTTCTCTCATCGAACATTTACTGTAATTGAATGACTGTATGACATCCCAGTACCTACCTGCTTTTAGGAGTAATAGTGCACTGAAAATCCAGGTCATTGCCTGAATGCTATAGTTACCATTGTACTTAAGAGAAAGCGTTTAGAGAAAACAATGGGTTTCTACATTTATAAATGTAGAAAGTCACCATATTTAAATAAAAACATATGTGTGATACTCTAGTAGTTTAGTGAAGATTTTCCAAACTGTTGAAATATTTTTTTTGTCTTTAAAATGGATTTCATACATGCAGAACTTCTAACAAGCTGTGTGAAGGAGTTTTTCTTTTGTGTCAGCATTTTCCTAAGTTGTGTGTCTGTGTAGCCCCTTTTACACAGATTGCGGCATATTGACGGAACAACATCACTCCAAAATGCCGGCTTTGTTTGCTTCTGTGTTATTTACACAGAACCAAGCAACGCCGCATCAGTAGCCCCTTTTACACAGCGCTCCGGAATGAAAGAGGTGCTTGTAAACAGCGTCAGGTGTGACGTAAACATTTAGCGCCGCGCCGGTCAGCTGCTTTAGAACAACAATACTGGCCGGTGAATTGAGAGCAGAAGTGCTGGAGCTTGCAGTAAGAGGGCCGTATTTTACTGTCCCCACGATGTGCCAGTTGATCTCGCTACGCGCTGAGTCCAACATCTCTGGGACTGTTAACCAAACTGACAAAAATCACTCCGCTGCTCACTGCTTCACCTCTGTCTGTCTGTGTGTGTGTGTTTGTGTGACAGGTTGGTTGTGAGCGAGTCTCTTTGTGAGACAGACATAAACATAGACATAAACATATCCTACACACAGTGTGTGAAGTCACGTTACTGTAGGCAGAAATAAAGTGTGGATATACGCTCAGACTTAGGATAATAATAGCGGCGGCGGAATCCAGTCAAGACGATGTGAGTACGTTTGGCCGCATATTAAGACAGTAAACTTCAGGCTGCAGCCCGCAATGTAAACGTTCCGCAGTAATTTTCTCCATGAATTGTGTTATTTATGTTGGGGGATAATGCTTTGTTAGCTAGATGGAACTCTTGTTAAACATATTGGCCGATTAGAATTATTATTTGTAGAGTGTGCGAGTCTTGAGTTGTGTTAGCAAAACAGTAGCTCTGTGGCTAACAGCTGAGCCCGAGCCTTCAGTCAGCTGAAGCAGACAGTCTAGCGGGGCGAGCAGACTATTCCACCGTTCCTTGGTCGTTCCTATTTACTGGCGTACTGAACTACGTTTTAGTTACATAAGAACCTAGAGCAAGAGCCCTCCGCTGCGCGTCGGGCTCCTGCTTCAGCTTGTCGGACTTTATTTCTAGCAAGTGACCCGTTCGCTATACTTTATCCCTTACTTAGCCTTTCCCATTGTACAACTTCTCCTGGGCAGAAATAGACTCATACACTCTGCAAAATGAAGCGCGGGGGTTTGGATTGAGCAACGGACCTTATGATCAGATAGATTATACGCCGTTCCTTTTATTTGGTGATTTTTACGGGACATCAGGCCGCCGTGGTTAATGTTAAACACACGTCCTTCAACTGCTAACATGGTCGCATGTTTAGAACGTAGACTATGGAACGTCAAACGCCCCCCAGTTCCGCATCAACAAGCTGGAGCATTTAAACAGAGAGGCGGAACTGATCGTGTCGGGAATCTTACTACCCCCCGAGGTAGTAAAATTCCCGGAACGATCACTCGCACCTTTCTTCCCTCGTTCCGCAACTGTCGCATTTATACAGCAGGGCGGAGGGCCGAAAGGCCGGCATATTCCCGGCTTTCACTGGCTGTGTAAAAGGGGCTTGTGTGTGTACATGGTTCACATGTGTCTCACATATGGAGAGGTTTTAGGTCACTGATGCATGAGGTTTCTATTGTAAATGTATTTTCTAATTGCATTGGCTCAATCTTAACCTGCTACAACATTGAAATACTGTTTCCATGATAATTAATCTAATGTAATAATATTCATAAAGCAGTCAAAGGGGTTCTTCTGCATACCAAGTTCTATGACAAGTTCCATGTGAAATTTCTTATTGCAAAACTGTCACTAAATCGTCTAAATACTTCTTTCACCACATAACTTAATTTGAAATGAATCTTGCATCTAGAACTTGCATGTTACTGTAAAATCAGCAATTTGCATATTTTTAAACTTAGCAAAGGAATTACATAGCCCCTTTAATTATGTAAAAGTAGCAAAAAAAGTCAAAGTAGCCCTACAACACTGAAAAAATATGTTATTTAATTTAAAGGTCCAGCATTCAAGTTAGTAGGCTCTATAAGTATTAACATCAAATAGTACTTAAAATATGAAAATTAAATCTACTTGTGCTGCAAAAAAAAATGTCCCCTTTAATATCATTACTTGAAATTAAAGGTGCACTGTGTAACTTTGGGTGTGTCAGAGAAGTTAACATTTTCTAAGATATATTCTCATAACTGAAGAATTAAACTTTCCTCACATTAAAGTTGGATCCCTGGAACACTGTTTGAAGTTAGAAAGCTTCCTGAAAAGTTACTGTTTCACTGTTGTTGTTTACAGCAGCAGGGCCCACAGTTTGGTTTACACACATATTCTAGTCTTTTCATTTGCTTCCAGGAGCATCAAAATAATTTTTATTTTTATTTATGATGATAGAATTATTCAATACTCACAATTACAAGTAGAGAATATATGTTTTTTAAACTAACTGCAGGCTCTGCAAATGTAAACAAATCCCCCTTCCATGAAACTGCATAGTGCACCTTTGAAAAAGTAGTATTACCTAATAGAACAAACACCTCTATATAAATCATACCTGCGTCAATAGTTTTTTAGTTACTTTCCACCACTCTGCGGCCGTCTGTCCGCCCATTTGTCCCTCTGCCCGTCTGCAGAGGTTAATGTTGTCTATCTTTGCCAGTGGTGGTTGACGTGGAAACAGAGCTTTCACTGTGTTAAATGGTGACTCATGCAACCAAACGTCGTCCCAAACATCTCTCCTCCACACACACACACACACACACGCACACACACACACACACACCTTAGGAGGCCTATTCTCGGGCAGGTGCTTGTGCCACAAACTAGACGCTTTGTTAGCCCGTAAACACCTGTTGTGTATTCAATGTTTAAATTGGCATTACCTCATACATACATCTTGGCTGTGACTTCATGCCTGCCTCCTGGGGCTGTTGGAAACAGGTTTAAGGTAGACCCCATGTGGGCTGAAGGGTTGATGTAATTTGAATTATGTTGTTTGGATTGAATGAGTCATTCCGAGCACACTGAGGGTCGTTGTTCACACTCAAGCGCTAAGATTGACTGCTAGTGGTCACTTGTCACCCTTATAGACCTTTGAGAATATTTTTAATGAATTTGCTTTGCAATGAATGGAAATAACTTGTATTGGAGACTTTAACAAAGTCATATTTTCCTTTGCAACTACGACTTTAAGTATGCTCACCCCCACTTTATCATTTATCTGTTGTTTTTCTCAATGAATCGATAAAAAAATTGTACAAAACCCAAAATAAATCAACTTTATCATAATGAGTGTAAAATTAATTAAAGTTCTCTCACTATTACTACTAATACAACTTCAATTATCGCTGGTAATACCTCCCATAATACCCACAGTTTTGATTTCAAAAGTATTATTATAATATATTTGATTTATTGTTGTCACCAATTTGGCTGCATGCAATATTAGGGTTTTCACAAATATGTAATTGTCTCTCTAGTTTTAATGTTTTAAACTGGCTGTTAATCCTTCATAATAATCAGATTTCACACAAAAGAGTTCCACAATGGGACTCAATGTGGGTTCACTCATGACAGGGAATATTTTAATTACATGACCGTTTTAACTACAGTAAATCTGTCTTTTAATGGACATGATACATGCTCTGTGTCACATCTAATGTTTCTCTCTAGGTGACCACAAAAACACAATATTTGCAAACTGGAAATAAATCAACAAACACTGAAAGCCTCTCTTTATTACACAAGCATCTTAGAGGAACACACTTCCCTCTAGCCAACCCACAAACACACATGGAAATCACTTCCATGTGTGCTTCCTCATCTACAAGGTTTAATATTCTACAGCTAGTACAATTTGAAAATATTTACTCTAGAATACAAGCAACAAGGACACTCCCTCTCTCTTATACACACACACACACACACACACACACACACACACACACACACACACACAAACACACACACAAACACATACACAAACACAATGTCCACAGATGTAAAGCAGATGGGTCTGAAAGCAGCTCTCTGGCCGATGCAGGAATGAATGAAGAATGATGGGAATTCAGCCAACACAAACATACTTATTTTAAATATGAAGTCAAGTTTGTGGAGGTAGCTGCCACCTGCACATGCTACTAAAACCTGTTGAATTCTCTCTGGAGTTTACTGTACGAAATACCAGAGTCAGTGTTGGAGTCAAGAGACAAAGACATAACCAAGAACAGGACCAGACCAGTTTGAAATATCACACTGAATGACACACTACCTACGTACATAATGTGGAAAATGCGATCCATAGCCCTCATAGGAAAACAAATTAAGATTAGACCATCAACCTCTTTTATTGTTATAAACTGTTTGTACAGAATTTTTGCACTTGTGGTCTTCTCCATTTTGAAAGGAAATCCAATTCCACTTTCGACCAAGTTCAAATGAGATCTCAATCCTCAGAATTATTCTTTTTAAGCCCGGTACTACAACACTGATCTTGAGTTATTTAAATTATATTACACCTATTGTGTGTATAATGTAGCAAAAAACTTAAACCTTTACGGAAAAGTAAGAAAGAGTAAAAAATGTTTCCATCCTTTGTCCTCTTCCAGTCCTTTGACGGATCATCCAGCCTGAACCATCTCCACCATGTCGGGTCAAGGTGCCACCGCGGCCCCCTCTCCTGCCCCCCCTGCTCCCTCCGGCCCCCCTCCCAAGGTGGTGAACCGTGGTCGCTCTGCGGTCCCCGTCGCTAGCTCCAACTCTGACGAATCGGACATACCTGAGTTTGAGCCCTTTGGTCTCCCGGGCCCGAGAGGGTTTCCACCTCTTACTGGTGAGTTACGTGGAGTCAACTGATCTTTAGGCATTTATTTAAAGTTTAGTTTGTATTCTCGTAATACTGTATATAAACATGACTTCTTCTGACTTCATGTCAAAACTTGAAAGTACTGTGCTGAGAGTTCCCTATGAGAGTTATAATGCTCCCAAGTCCCGCACAAATTTGTATTGCAGTAGATTTATTTGTAGCTTATTTGATGGAAACTTGCACTCTATATCTAATACATGTTAAAAAAAGGTGCAAAGTGGCTCCAACCAAAGCAGCTGTAAGTTGTAGAAACTTTAAATTTAACATTTGCCCTTATTTATAAAGAACTGGAGAGAAAAACATAGTTTCTCAAAGGAGCTGAATTGAAAGGCAGTAGACAGATGTCACAATGTGTGTTGGTTGGGGAAGATAAAGTATTTTTCCCCGACTGTGACTCAGCTTCCAGTAATTTAACATAAATAACTTCCAAACAGGATACACTTCGTATCTTGTTGCTTAATTCCACCCTGCGTCATTCTTCATACTGCTGCACTCTGAGAGATAATATAGTATGTTATAGTAAAACATCAAAATGATGTTATTCATTTTTTGAAAAGTGACATGGTTTCTCTTTAAATGAAGGTTTCAGAGCAAGGGAATCCTCACTCATGTCCCCTTTTGTGAACAAAGGAGTTATTAGTTTAAATTTTAAAATAAATGGATACTCTGATTAAAGAAATGCACAACATTTTAAAATACAATCAGTATACAACTTGGTGCAGCTAACAACATTTTCTGTATGTCAAATAGAATACAATATCTGAGTGAGAATTACGCCTCGTTTCCACATACGTAAATTCTCGTATGCGATCCAAAAGGATCCAACCGAAAGTCCATTCATTCCTATGTGATTCTCCGTAATGTCCGTTTGCCTCCGAAACTCCTCCCCTCCGTAATATTTCTGTCCTGTTTCTGTCCGGTATCCGTATTATATACGTTCAAATAATTGAACTTTTTACGTGGATTACGGACAGACCGTATGGAAGTTTTGCTTGGTTAGTTTACATGCGATGTCCTTCTACTCAGTTAATGTTGATTGTCAAGTCAGTTTGATGATTAAAAAGTACTTGTTCATATAGTTTGAACACTTTGTGAATCAGAGTGAATGTTACTTTGCTAAAATATTAAATACTTTATATACGTGATACACTGTATACAGTCGGAACGTTTTTTATCGGTTTGATATTAAATACAGTCAGATTTATTAGTTTAATGACACAAGTGAGAGTGCCCGCGATCGCTGCGGCATCGCCAGAGACACGGACGCCCAGACTCTCTTGAGATTTCCTTCCGTTGGACACTAGAAGCAACCTCCGTAAAACGGACACGAGTGACATACGTATGTGGAAACGAGGCGTTAGGGTCAAATTAGAAATAAAAAAGATGTACTATAGCCTTACTTGTGCACAATTACATAGTCAGATTACCACCAAATAACCAATTAACACCAAAATCTTGACATTTGCCTGTCCATCCAATCTCTCTCTATCTGCCTCTCTCTCTCTCTCTTTCTCTTTATATTCTGTCCATTCAGAGTATCTCGACATCATGAATGTGGACATGATGAGCCGGCCTGAAGAGATCAACAAGAAGCAGCACAACACCACGTTTTACAGCTCTGACCAGCTCATTGTCCGCAGAGGTCAAGAGTTCCAGGTCAAGATCACCTTCAATCGTCCCTACAAACCTGCTGAAGACAAGTTTGCCGTGGAGTTTGTCATTGGTGAGCAAAGCATAATGTACCTTAATAGTCTTAGTAGTGTTAACTCTCTTTACTCAAGATCACAAGGTAAGTGCAGTTAGCATTTTTTTATCTTAAAGAAGCATCATAGGCAATTAATTGTATATATAATATGATATCCAACAAACTGAAGCGCCATCTTCTTAATGTATGGAAACTCGTTTTATGCATATTTCTTCTGGTTATTTTTCATAATTATTTCTGAAAAGCAATAGCGTAACTTTTCAGCCTTTGATCATTAAAAACCCATCTTTCTCATTAACTTATGTTGGTTCCCATATAAGTAGATGGTACTTACGATTGTTTCCCTTCCCTCTTTTCCCCTGCCATTGAACATTGGTCTGAATCTGCCAATGTCTGTCCACTCAGGCCCCAGCCCTGAGTTCAGCAAAGGCACCTACGTTCCTGTCTTCCCCACCAAGGGCCGGCAGAGCTCCTGGGAAGGCCGCATCACAAACTCCAACAACGACACGGTCGTCATGGGGATCACTCCAGCGGCAGACTGCATTGTGGGGAAGTACAACTTGTACATCGCTGTGGCGACGCCATTCGGTATCCGTAGAACCAGACGCGACTACAGCCGAGAACTCTACATCCTCTTCAATCCTTGGGTGGCAGGTCAGTTTAGGCTTGTTGGCAACATTTTTTTTTGATTATCGTTTTTATTAAAGCCATAGTGTGTAACTTATGTTGCCTCCACGAGGAATTACAACAACACTTTCGGCGCATGAGGTAAGCCTCAGCGCATGGATTTTATACCTTCTGCTGTAAGTCCGGGTTTTTCTCTTAACAGTTTCTGCACTTTCTCTCCTGCAACAGTGTCGGGGGGCGACACCATATTTTAAACACACTGATACTGAAGAATATAGAAAGATTTTTGTGGAGCTGGTTGGTTTAATCAACTGTGTGTCAACTCATTTGGCAATGTCTTCAATGTAAACAATTGATTTAAATGAAAAAGTTACGCACCATAGCTTAAAATCACTGAATTCATCCCACTTTCATGTCAGTAAACCTCCACATGTCGTTCCTCAGAGGACGCTGTGTTTCTGGATGATGAGGAGGAGAGGCAGGAGTGTGTTTTGTCCGAGATGGGGATCATCTACCACGGGTCTTATGATGACATCGCTGAGAGGAACTGGAACTATGGACAGGTAGTAGAAAAACTCATCAAGGACTTAAGAAACTTTCCTAATGATTAGTTCGACAAGATTATTTTTTTCTTCCTAGTTTAACTACGGAGTCCTGGATGCCTGTCTGTACATCATGGACCGGTCTGAGATGCCCATCACCAACCGAGGGGACCCCATCAAGGTGACCAGAAAGGCCTCTGCTATGGTGAGAAAATATATATTGACATCCTCTAAAACACATGAAGGATATGTGGTTTACAACATTATTAGACAGTTAAATCTACCATATCGTTGATGATTTACAGAATAGTTTACCTGCCAATTTATGAAGAAATCATAATGTTTTATGCATTTTAATGAGAAAATATGATGAATAATTGTGATTGTCAAGTCAAGTCGACCTTTTAGGCTTCTACCGAATTTCAGAAAGTCTTCTTATAGCTGCTGTCCCAATATACTATACACATATAAATGTCTAAAATGGTCTTTTTCGCTGTTCTCAGCTGAACTCTCGTGATGATGAAGGCGTGCTGGTGGGGAACTGGAGCGGCGACTACACCTACGGAGTGGCGCCGACGTCCTGGACCGGCAGCACAGACATTCTGCTCAGCTACGCCCGAAGCAAGCAGCCAGTCTGCTACGCTCAGTGCTGGGTCTACGCCTCCGTCTTCAACTCCTGTGAGATCTTATTTGGATCCCTTTCCTTTACCTATTCAAAACCCCTTCAACATTGTCTAATCTCCTAGTGACAAAGGTCATAAGAAGATAGAAAATGCAAACATGATTCTCTAACTGACCTTAAACTCTGGAACATAATCATGCAATATAAGTCTGAAATACCTAATTGTATCTCACACATTCCCAGGCTTGTTATTGGATTTTAATGTTATTGTACTTTTATGTTGTTGAAATCGAGATGGGTTCATATCAAGAGGTTATTACCAATAAAGAATTTGAATATAAGGAGATTTGAAGAATGGCTTTCAACTCTTGCCATGGCCAATACTTTGATACTGTGCGTCATCATCAATATTCCATTTGAGAACCTTCTATTCTGGTTTGTTCGCTCCCTGATTTTTCTGGCTTTGTTTGCCTGTGTAGTCCTGCGCTGTCTGGGCATCCCGTCGCGGGTCGTCACCAACTACTTCTCCGCTCACGACAACGACGGAAACCTGAAGATGGACATCATCCTGGACGAGAACGGCAGGATCGACCGCCCTCGCACCAGAGACTCTATCTGGTAACACATCACTGACTTGGCTGTCTTCTTTGAGCCACATAAAAACTAGTGCTGAGATTGTCCTGTTATGTGTGATATTCATGGTTATATTCATGGGGGACTCTTCCTAAGGAGTTAGGTTACCTTGACCTTCCAGTTCACTCCAACATTTCCATTTTACTTTGGTCTATGATGAGATAATGACCCGATTCTCTTGAAATGAAAATATTGTGATGACTCCCTGACCTTTTTGTTTGAATATAAACATCCAATTGAATGGACTCGACATCACTTGAAATGAGGGTCACCCCTCAAGGATCTCTTGAGTATAAATAAAGGTTGAACGAAATGAATGAATTAACCCATGAATTTGAAAAGTCCAGGAGCTTCATGTAGTGATATTTTCAGACTAAAACCTCAAGATATCTGGGCTTCAGGCTTCTTTTGAGGAACATTTCCATGTCAATGCAAACGTGGCCTTTTTCTATACAGTAGCACTTATAAATAAAAATAATAATAAATAAAGCTTTAAGGTTCAGATTCACTGTATTGGCCATAGCAGGTTTCAGTCTTGTTGTTACAAGTGGCAAATTCAAGGTACATAGCCTACAAGTAAACATGATAAAACACATTATTTCTATTACACATGATGTTTAAAGTAATGCTTGTCATTGTGATTGTCAGGAACTATCACTGCTGGAATGAGTGCTTCATGACCAGACCGGACCTCCCAACTGGCTTCGGAGGCTGGCAGGTCGTGGATGCAACTCCCCAGGAGACCAGCGACGGTAAATAATAATAATAATATACATTTTTACAGAGAAATCCCAGACTCAAGAGAAACAAATGTGAATAAAAATTAGTTTCTTGTTGTTTTTTGGGTAAGGATAAGAGGAAATACAGTATGTAATCTTTTCTTTTATTATCCATAAAGGCATGTACAGATGTGGTCCTGCATCAGTCATGGCCATCAAACATGGGCAGACATGCTACCCATATGATGCTTCCTTTGTGTTTGCTGAGGTGAGTCTTTAAACTACATTATATCTGTGGAGTTTTCTGTAGTTTTCTCGTTTTGTCTGTTTTTCTAAAGTCATTTGATGCTCACTTGTTGGTCAATTCTCAAACAGGACAAAGCTATAATCCACAAAGTATTTAATTTGCTCTGTTATGCCTCCTCTCAACATCAGTCCAGATTAAGTCAGATCCAAGATATCCAGTGTTTCATGTATGTTTTCCCCCTTCTTCCTACAGGTCAACAGCGATGTGGTCTTTTACTCTCGGAGCAAAGACGGGACCATGGAGCCGGTCAGAGTAAACCGAACTCACGTGGGTCGCTTGGTGTGCACCAAGAAGCCGGGAGAGATGACCCGCCGTGACATCACCGATCAATACAAGTTTCCTGAAGGTTAGAAATGACATCATCAGTGTTTTATTAACAGAGGTTGTGGCCAAGTAGGTAGGCCGGTCGTTCGCTAGATTGCAGGGTTGGTGGTTCAAATCCCCGGCCTCCTGACACATGTCAAAGTGTCCTTGGGGAAGACACTGAGCCCTAAATTGCTCCCGATGGTCTGAGAAAATCAGTGAAAATCGCTCTTTAAGTAGTGTCCATTTACCATTAATCCTGAGCAAAATGTCATGATTTAACAGAAAAACTCAAACACAACAAAAGGCCTACATAACTTCCTGTTGGGTAATATTCTGCTCAGGCAGTCTCTAAGTCAGTGTTCAGTCAATTTGTTTTTCATAAAGGGCAACTACGCCAGCTACCAAATTAATTCAGGCTGATGGTGGCGGCACGTTGGCAGGGTCGGCTGTGTTCTGGCACCAGACGTCCAGCCATGTGCCTCTGTGTGGGTGCCAGGTTTGGTAAGGGTTTTTGGGCATAGGATTTAAGCCCTTTTGTTTCGGAAATCAGTTCTCATTGGCATCTTCCTGGCTTGGTTTTGGCCAGAGTTGGACATTGGAAAAGTACCCCTGCCAATTCCGCTGCTTAAGCTACCACACATTTGGCAGCAAGGATTAAGACAGCTTTAGGCCCAACCTTTTTTTCTTCTACATGGGGACCAGGAATAGTTTTTTCTCTAGATATCTCATAAATGTGCTGACCTTGTGCCGATAACCTTGACGGCAAAACTTGTTACCTAAAACAACATCGATATTATTCTTTTAAAATGTTTAAGATATATTAAAACGCTTCTGTATTTCAATCCAGGCAGTACAGAGGAGCGGACTGTCCTGGAGAAAGCGGAGGGGTACGGCTGTCAGCGAGAGAAGTCGGAGCCTCCCCCGGCTGACGTGGACCTGGTCCTGCCCACCCTGGAGATCAGTGTGGGAGAAGACTTTGAGTTCAACCTGGAGTTTATAAACCGCAGCGACCAGCGGCGTGTGGTGGACACCTACATCAGCGGGAGCGTGGTGTATTACACCGGAGTCACCAGTTCAGAGTTCCTCTTCAGGGATCCCACTGTGACCATTGGCCCCAACGGAAGTGAGAAAGACGGCTATACAATTTTTTTTTATCATAATCTAGTAATAAAGAAAAATACACTAATAATCAGTATATCTATGGACTTTTTCCTTCATTATCAACAATATAATGTGTTAGAAATGATAAGATGTCAGTCAGCGACTATAATTTAACACAAAATAACCCTTCATAAAGAAATAATTAAAACAAAAAAGGGTAAATGCAGGCAGAAAAGCAATTGTGCATTTTCGCTCCCCAGGTGAGAAGGAGTTGGTGGTGATCGAGTCAAAGCACTACATGAAGCATCTGGTTGAACAGGCCAACCTCAACTTTATCGCTACTGGAAAGGTCAAGGAGACCGGACAGATCGTCACCGCCATGAAAGTCGTGACCCTGCGCAATCCAAAACTCACCGTCAAGGTCTGAAATTAGGCTTTTTTAAATTAGTTTTGCAAAATAACTTTTCATACAAATCAAATGTATTGGCACCATCTTACTGGTACACAAACGGCGTTGTTTTACATTTGATTCGAAAACTTAACCAAAGAAACACTGTTTTGTTTATACATTTATTTTTAATTTTTGGTAAGTTATGTCACCTTTTTAATTTTATTTTTATGACGCAAGTTATTTGTGTACTTAAGCTGTCCGAAGGGGGAAAGGTGAATGAAGAGATGACGGCGACTGTGGAGTTCACAAACCCATTCACCTTCAGCCTGGAGGAAGTGTACATTCGTATGGAAGGACCCGGGACCATGCAGCCCAAGATGAGATACTACAGGTGAGCTGTTTTTTTTACTTTACTTTACTCATTTAATATGTCTTTGACCGTCTTTAAATTGACACCTAAACCCAGACACTAACTCCTAACATTCTGCTGGTTTCAGTCTGATCACCGCGGGCTCCTCTCTGAGCTGGACCGAGTTCTTCTTCCCGCATCGGGCCGGCAGCACCAGGGTGATCGCCACTCTGGACTGTCCCAAGCTCAGGCAGGTCAACGGCCAGGCCAATGTCACCATCCAGGCCTGAGGGTCACTGACGTCTTTCAACTCACTTAGACTTCAACACAAATATAGGCCTATAACGTAGTCATGTAAATGTAGCATTACAACATTTTAATAGATGTAGCTTAGGCATTTATGATGATAGTTTAAAAAAAAATAAGCAAATAAAATACAGATCTTTGGGTGATGCAAGTTTAAAAAGAGGCCCATCAACACAAGTAACATATCGAACAATTTGACTATAAAACATATATGAGTAAAAAGAATGAATCCAAGCACAAAAACGATTATATTATCTTTTTTTGAGGTTGAGAAAGTATATTTTGGCAATTTTTCTTTTACATTCAAAAGGATTATTTTAACTTACACAGAAAGAAGTAAGTATGGATGTCTACAAAATCACACCCTCATTAAATCCTCCTTATGTCAATAACTTTCCCCCGGCTGTCAACCTTTTACGTCTATAAAAACGATGCCTTGCATTCTCAGATTATGTAGTTCATTAATTTCACACTAGAGTAAACGCAGGGTACTACAGAGTATATAGGTAGGGATTTCTGATGCAAACCATGTTCATTGTAGAGTTGCTTTATACATTTGTTTGGCCACCTGGGGGCAGAATTATGCCCAAACTAGATGACAGACACAAAGTTCTGACATATTATCATCTTGTGAAATACATGAGGAAAATTTCTTAGTCCAACAGACAGAGAGCAACTGTATCAACCAGACAGGGCTTTTTCTTGCAGCTGTTTGAAACAGATCCGTATAGGGCAGTGTTCAACAAAACAGTAATAGTGCAAAAACGATAGAAAAACAGGATAAAATATTCAGTAAAACTGCTCAACTGGATGATGATTCTCCGTGGATATGAGAGATGAGTGACCAATTTGATGTTATGTTTCATTTGATTGACAAAATATTGATTAAGGCATTATTTACTGCTATTATGCAACTACAACTGTTTCAAGTATATCTGTGTCTACCTGAGAACTGCTTTTTCCATCTGTTTATATTAATCTATAAATTACTCTCCTTCTATTTTCTTTTAGACAAGAACAAATGAAATTGAAAATTAAATAAAAGATTCCCTGTAAGTGTGTGTTTAAGTGAGTAGTGGTAATAATTTGTTGTCATCACTTCATCTTTTCCTGATCAATAATATGACACATTATTAATGCTCAGATTGGCAGTAAAGTCAAATCAGAAATGATTCATTAATTGAATTATCAATCCCTAACTGACTGAAAAACCAGGAACTGTACATTTTATAATCTGACAACCCTTTTGGGCTTAAACTGGGTATTATTCTTAGATATTTTCCCCTTAGGCATTAAATACAGACGATCTACAGGTATTTTAGGTTGAGTCAGCAATTCTGGAGAACGCCTATTGTCAAAATAACTTTTTGGAAAAATCAGTGAATATCTCCTTACGATCCGCGTCCTTTCCTTAGGCTACTGTGTGTGCCCTGTAAAAAACTGAGTCAGGCTTTAATCGATAGCATTGTTGCTAGCTATGGTTCGTTACTTCAAATGTTCATAAAATAAATATGTTTTCCCTCAGAGTCACTTGAAGGTGATGAGGTAGTCCGGGTACGCTTGGTTATCATGGAACACAACATACATCTCGGGCTGGTTTATTTTATCCACCACACTGTCGTAGCGATCGTGGGGCCCCTGGTCAATGCGAGGCGGAGGAACTTTCATGCTGTGATCACCCTGTGTGTACATGCCGGTCAGGACTCGGGCCACAAACATTAACTGGGTACCATCGGCGGCCGGCCTGGAGTACGTGGTGTGGGCTGAGTAGCTGGCGTTTACGGCAAAGTAGGTTCCGTGACCCAATGCAGTTGCTGAGAATAAGAAGAAATCTGGAATTAAGAACAAGTCCTCATAGAGAAACAACACAAGGATACATATGATTGTCACAACAGCTCCACATACTTTATGATTGCTACTTCTGTCTGTAAAGGTTTGGAGACTAAAACTACAGTTTGGGTTAAGGAAAGTTATTGTGATTTAAGAAAACAACGTTAAGAGTTGTAAGGAGACAAAAGCAAACGGTGTTTATAGGTACAAGCAACTGACACTTCCTAAAATCTTGAGAGATTGCTGCTCAGGAAAATGTAAACATTTTAAGCCTTTGAACAAATGATGGATACTGTCATTTTTCTGGTGAGAGCAATCTCTGAGCTAAAGGGAAAGGAAAATAGGGAGGAAATAAATGTTGATGTAGTTGCTTTCAATCAAGTTAATACCCAGGATTTTTTGTTCTAGAAAAGTTGGCATACCATTGAGAACCTACCTTGTGTCGGTTTCAATTGTTGAATATAAACCCCAGGTCCCCCCAAAATTCCCAGAGAAAACACAGAAGAAATTATCTTGCAAGCCTCAATGTTTGTTTTCTCATTTACAAACTGATACTAATAATCAATAGCTAGCCAATGGCTTAACAAACATTTCCTCTTCTATCTCCTATTAACAGGTCCCTCATATTCCGTAAAAGTTTATGTGAAACTTTAAAAAACAGAATCAATAACAGTGATTAGTTCTGAATAAATAGAAATATGTAAAGGACATGTAGGATGTAAAGGACATGTAGGAAGCCACCTTTCCGCAGATACCACTATTGTATTATTTTGGGCAGAATCTTAGTAATCTGAGTACTGAAACAATGAAGTTGTCCAAAATATATTTTTTTACCATTTTGTCCAGCAAAGCGCCTGTTGAACCCAGTTTTCATGATGGAGTTGCAGTTGTCCTGGGTCGTCCCGTGGTACAGAAGCTTTTCACCTCCACCCTCCTTTCTGTTTTTCTCAGAAATTTGCTTCTTCTGCACCTCGTAGGCGCGTCGCAGATGGACATTCTGCAACCGCTCGATCTGACAGTAAAAAGACAAAACCAAGAAAATAGTAAGATGACAAATTTGCTTTGGGCCTTGGAAAGAGCCCTGTTTTTATTATAAGTTAAGAACTGAGATAAGGCGATGGAGGGCCAAAATAAAATATTTTATAGGCTACTTGATGTCTAGTCCAGTGACAGCTGCCCACCTTCATGACAGTCTTCTGGACGCTCCGTTTGAAGGCCTCCTTTAATGTCCGGTACTCTGCAGAGGAATGCTGCAGTGGAAATGATTTAAAAGTTTCACCAGCAGCCATGTTGTCCCAGTACAGGGGAAGAGTGAAGTCTGAAAATAGTTGGAAGACATAAATCAATGTCAGACTTTCAGATAATTAGAGTCAATGTGCTTTGTTTCCAAAACCAAATATGCTATGGATTTAGATATTCCCTCCGGTTATACAGAGAAAAAAACTTATTTTGTAGGGACACTGTGATTTTCGTGGGGCAGTTTGGAGTTAGCTATTTAATGGAAGGATCTGAGAAGTTATTCAACCACTGTAAATCAAATCAGCTACTTGTAATGGAGCCCAACCAATACAAAAAAAAATCCTCTAACCTGGCAGATTCTCTAGTCTTTTAAGACTCGCCCTCCGTCCTCCACTTGTGGCCTCCATCCTCTGTAGATCCACACTCCACGGGATGTTCTGTGCGTCCACTATCCCTCCTGCTACATCCCTTTTCTCGAGGTTGTGATTGGCTGTTTTGGGGAGCCTCTCCCAGTTGCCGTTATGTCCCAGGATGCACCAAGCCAGCCGGGTGTACAAATCCTCCTCCGCCCTGACTCTCACCTCTCTTCGGAGGCTGCCTTGCATAGAGGCGTTAATCATTTGCATCACTTGGTTGACGCCATCTTTTAACCCACTCACTGTCAATGTACCCTGGCCCGACTGGTCTTTCTGCAGGTACAGACCCTGGGTGTCCACCAGTTGCTTCAGATCATTCATATCGTTCTGGGTTAGTCCTGCCAGCTCCTCCTTTGTGAAGGTCTGAGTGGAGCACTGAGCCTGATACAGGTTCTTCAGCTTGGCCATGGCATCGTCAACATCCTTAGTGGTGAGACCCAGGAACAGGAAGACGGACTGCTGACTTTTGGAGCTGGTGCTGAGGAGGCTTAGGTCTGAGCTCAAAGGCGGAGGTGGCTGTAGCTGTAGTTGTACAGGAGGGAATTGAGGCACTGACACTGCAAGGTAGGTCAAAAGAAAAACATTTCTGAATAATATTCACATCACAACATAATGGACAGATTTCTAAGCAACCAGAAAAACACAGCTGATTCTCATCACCTCTGTTGATTACTGCAGTGGGATACATTTGCATTGCTTCCTCTTTGAATGCCAAGAAGACATTGATCTTGATCAGGACGAGGCGGATGCTGGTGAGGCAGCTAAGAGGAAAGGTGGACGTGGACGTCTTTATTCCTCTGAGAATGGAGCCTGCCACGACACCAGGGTGCAACCCACCAGTTCCTGAATATAAGGTTCAGATTATTACTGGCAGTGACTCAGGCTATATATATATATATAGCCTGAGTGTGTGTGTGTGTGTGTGTGTGTGTGTTGTGTGTGTGTGTGTGTGTGTGTGTGTGTGTGTGTGTGTGTGTGTGTGTGTGTGTGTGTGTGTATGTATATATATATATACTGTATATATTTAGCAGTCTGGAAAGGATTTCAGAATTCTTACCAGCACAGATGGCTGGAATGGCCGCGGACTCAAATCCATACAGTTCACAATAGTCAATGATGCTACACACAACTTGTTCAATGAGACCTGCATTCCTTTCTCCACATACATGGAAAATTGCTTTACAGGGGAAAGACCCAGGCTGGGATACAAAAACGCCTCCTCTCTCAGATGTTGCTAGACACACAACACAACAAAGTCAGGTTAGTATGAAGCTGTTTCCTGTGTGTATGGAAATGTCTACAGTATTTTTCTCAGATTTAGCCTCCACAAAGCAGAGTGTCTGTTGCTTCTTTTCTTACCTGCTGTAAGTTCAGTCTCCACCTCTAGTCCAGCTAAGGTTAAGATGTCTTTGCACACACCATCTGTAGAATAAAGGGTATATTTATTGTAGTCCAAGAGTCTACAGCCATGCCATAGCTACTGTATGGCTATGTTATAATGCACAGATATGCATTGAGCTTAATAGTAATATCAGCATGATAACATGATCACAATGCCTATGCTAAAATTGTTAGGTTAAAAAGATAAATGATCTCCATCTTACTTTAGCATTTTGGTATGTTAGCATTTGCTATTACCACTAAAAACACAAAGTACAGCTAAAGCTGATAGGAATGTAATTTGTGCAGAGAGGCCTCACCAACACCACGCGAAGTGTGAACCATTAAAATTTGTATCAAATGTTGAACTGATACAAGTAGATTTTGAATACTTTAAGGAATAAATGAAAAGTTTTGACATTAGATAAAATTCTTCTGGCCACCATGAATTTAGCACCAAATGTCATGGCAAACCATCTTAGAGTTGTAGATATTTCATTCTGCAATAAAGCATGAATCCAACCAACCAACATTTCCGTCCTCAGAGCCGCAACACTCACTTGAGTAAAAATAAATACACAATAACAATTTATTCTGTTACTAGGACATCCTGCCTTTTTGTATGCATCTTAAACTACACCAGATGTTACATACCTTTCTGAAAATCTTTGAAGTCGGTCGTGTTCACCACAACATCTGTGATTTCATTGGTGATGTCACCAAACACCAGCTGTAGTTGAACCCCACCACCCACTGTCATCGTGATGTCATCAAGGTCACTGGTGAGGGACTTGAAGATTGCTAAGAGGAAGGTCACCGCGACATGATGAAAAAATTAAATACTTGGAAAATACTTAAAATTCTGTAAATTCCTCGCTGTATTTGAAATAAACAGTCATTCAAAGTAGTCTGAACAGCTGTCTTGTTTACCTTGGCCTCCCTGGTTCATATTTGTGAGGTGCCAGTGGACGTCATGGTAGCACTGTAAATAATAACAACAGCATTAAACACTTCCTCATTAATAAATCATGCATGCAACAAACTAGTTACACAACTGTTGTTAGTCACCTCCTCCGAGTCAGGATAGCCATCTTTAATGATGATGTTGATGGTGTTGAGAGACCCAGACGATGCAGATAATCCAAACTGGCGAATGTTCTCAGCCAGCACTTGAATGGCTTCTCTCGGTGGGAATTTTAATGCAATTCCAGGTCCGATAACTGGAATAGCAACTGAGGACAAGCCGTGCTGTACACAGAGATCCAAACATCTCTTCAGCCCTTTACTGAGCGCCTATAAAACAAAATTGAAACCACTATTTTTTTAGTCACTAGTTTTAGTTCTTCTAATTTTTCACAAGGTTATATCAAATTTCAACGTCATAGTCCAGCAAATACTTCACAGTACCTGCGCACTCTGCCCCATGACTCCATCCCACGGCAAGCATTCAATGAAGAAGATCTTGGAGCAGCCGAGAGATGGAGGTCCATCAACCTGCAGAACATCACCAGGGGCAACAGTATACATGGCTGCCATCGAGTCCAACTTTAACTTGATTGCACTCCCTGCTTTCTTCAACAGACAAGTACCAATACTTGTAGATCCTAGCTTCTTGTTCAGCATCGGGACCACCAATACATTCACCTGTGGAAATAATGATCAAATAAAATCAATTTGAGTGTTGCATTGCTGCGATACTACTTAAAGTTTGAGTCAGGTATCCAGGAGAACGGTTGTTTTCAAAATCACAGTTGTAAAAATCAGTGAATATCTCCTCTCCTTTCAACCCACACACAGCATGGACATGTAGTGCATCGTGAGGAGATATTCACCAATTTTGACAAAGTGATTTTGACAACAAGGGTTCTAAAGAGTCACTGACTCCACCTTTAAAACTACAAGGTAAAACAGAACCTATCAAACCTGCTCATCCACCAAACTTCCCAGTTTGATCTCCAGGCTTGTCCTGTTGACTGCAGTGGCCTCTCCGGTGCTGTACGGGTGTGGGGTGATGGAAAGTCTGGATGTGAAGCTGCTTGGGAGGTTTGTTCTTTGTAGAACAGCCGCCAAGTTTGGTGAGCGCTCACCTTGCTGTTCCCTGATAAGGACTTGACAAGAGCTTTCTACCAGCTCCTTGCTCACTTTACCCTCTGCTTGGAAGTACCTCTGAGCCCCTGGTCCATCCAAAACCAACTTGTTCGATATCAGACTGGCTAGAGTTGAGGTTAGGGCCCGCTGTGTTTCCTGGACCAGACAACGAGGGCCAGAAACAAGTACACAAGGATGTGGTGAATGCGAAGCTCTCAGGGTCACCTTGGTCTGCTTCACGCCAATCATGCCTAAGAATTCATCCAAACAGTCGACCACTTCAGGATATGGGAGGTTCAGTGTTGCTTGTGTCTCAACTTGGTTCATTTGGTAGTCGAGCAAAATCTCTTTGAGCTTGTTCACATTCTCGCTGTAGCCGACAAGTTGTACTTTGGTGCTTCTGGTTCCACTAAGAACAGGGATCAAGCTGACTTCCACTCTGATCTCTCGACCGTTTGCCTGATTCTTTGCTTTCGTCAGTATTTCCTTCACTCTGTCTAGATTTGGAGACACAGCTGTAGATCCTTGCAGCTCCACGATGGCCACGCTAAGGTCTCTCTTGATTGCTGCTTCGGCTTCATCAAGGGCATCAGAGGACAAACTGGATAGGACCAGGTCCGACCCCACCTCTAGGTTAACAGGATTTCTGAGACTCTGTTCAAAGCGAGCCTGGTACTTGGAGATGGCCCCACTGGTTGCTATGAAGTTAAGTAAAACAGAGCCGAGCGTAACTTTCTTTACTTTTACGTTTTGGAGAAGTTCATCAAGTTTAGCAGCTCCGGTCTGGACCTCCGTGTCTGGGCCCTCCAAGATGATAACGGCATTACCTCTCTGGATTTTAACCTCCGGGCAACGTGTACGCATTTCTCGATAAAACTCTTCTTCAATCATTTTGAACTGCTTCTCCACAATTGGTAGATCTCTGCGGCTTGGCAGGCTCTTCTTCAGGTTTGAAATGACCTCCTTCACAGCCCCAACTTCACCCACGACCACAGCGTAACCGCTTTCTGTGTACACTTTGATATCATCAGGCAAAGAGGACTTTTCCTGCAGTAGGATTTTTATTTGTTTTGGCTCAACCACATGGTAGCAGAGGTAACTCTCAGTAAAAGTGATGAAGACCTGATCCACCTGAAGCTCCCATTTCTCCGCAGCGCCACTAAATGCTGCCCCAGGCCTCTTCTCAACATCCCCCCTAACGACGGCCTCCTCTTCGTCTAGGTTGAACTCCACTGAGCAGCCGATGCAAGTGAGTTGCTTCTGTAAGACTTTATTTGTTTTAGGGTTGTCTCTCAAGTAATACAGGAGGAAGACGTCCAGATTGAAAATTTTCTCAAGTCCTTTTGTGTTTGCTTTTGCGAATGTCTAAAAAAAAAACAAAGGTGATGTCAACTTTTGTATTGTCACAACTGACAGCATTTCACTTTTGTTTTCGATTGTCTGCTTGTTTGCTGTGTGCTTTTTGCATTTTAAAAATATTTGAATATACAGCAGCTGGCCCTGATGTAACGCGTTGTTGACTCTGATTAGAAACTAGTCTGGTGAGATTATTTGCCTCTGACATTTCAGTTTACCTAAATCATTAAAGTGAAAGCCAAGGTTTCTGAGCCGGGGATATTTGCTCACCTGTGTTTGACTAGTGGATGGCGGATCAGGGTTGTGTGGTGAGTTGGTTCGGCCTACGACAAGGCGTAGTTCTCCACAAGGAAGGGAGATGGCGTGAGTCTTCCTTTGCAAAACCCTTTCCTGGTCTGTAAAAAACAGAGTCCCATGTCCAAGGTCAAAACAAAAGCCTGACTACAACTGCTAGGTATATCATATAACTCACTTTAACACAATGGATTCCTTACCATCTTTTTCCTTGAAAGAGATTTTGTATATGTTGCCTCCAGCGTTTTCAATCAGTCCACAATCCCCTCCCCCAGAGTCTCGCCTTTTTTGAAAGTGTCTCCTGATCTTCTCCTTTTTCTTGTCTGTCAAATCTTTCGCTTCAAAGAACAAGGCATGTGGAAACTCATCCATTTTACCAACAACTCTGACCTCACAGGAACACTTTCAACAAGTGTTCAGCCTTTACGCCACCGTGTCTCTAGACGGAAGGTTGTGGTATCAAGTGCTCTATTAATTTCACTTTCAGTTACGACTGCAACTGCACACCCAATGACATAATAGCAGTAAGTGTGTCATTTCCCTGTTCAGTTTTGTTGAGCATACAGTGATCAGTGTTACTGTCACGATAATTTAGCTTGATTATGTTCTCAAAAGTAATGTTGACAGAGTTTTAAAAATCAAATTCCATTTACTTTTGTGATTGTAACACAGTTGTTTTTTGTGTATTTATTTTTTTAAATAGCTGATATTTCTTTTTATGTAAGCACTTGTTTAACACAAGAATGATAGCCTACTTCTCTCCGCTTGTTCACCAATTGATATACTATATTCTGCTGTTATAAGTGTTAGTTATTTAATTTATAACGGTCGTACCAAACCAAACCACTAGATGTCCTACCGAGACAATAAACTGTACTACAATAATATGATGATACAATGAGGACACTACAGCAGCAGCTTTCAGTTTGGCAATATAATCACACTTTGAAATCAAAAACAGCTTCGTAAAATGTGCACAAAAGATAATTAATGGATTATATCCAGTTATTTATACACTCATCATCACAATCCCAGGTAAAGTGTAGTTTATACACATTGCAGGCAGTCTTGCATTTTGTGGTGAAATTTGTTATATCTGTGTCTAAGGAAGTAACGCAACATACAGTAAGTGCAAAAGATCTCATCTCCTTGGTCCCCAAACACTAATTTATCAATAAGGTATAATTATTTATTACTACAATAGGTAAATATTGCTAAAATAATTAGAAGAAATATAACTTGGGACGAACCAAGGCCAAAACAAAAAAACAAGCATTTCTTATCGAAAAGAAAGGTGCTGACTAATACTGAAATAATGGACCTTACACGAGAAAAATATACAAAAGAAAATGGCTGCTCACCCCTACAGCTTAGACCACTGTGGCACTATGCCTAAACAAATCTCAAGGCTATAACACCAACAAGCTACAGAAAGAGATGGAGGCAAAGGATAAAATCAAGCTGCGTTTTAAAAGAGACATATTCACAGTCATTGTTCTGGAAAATGCTTTTTGTCAAAATCACTTTTTGTCAAAATCAGTGAATATCTGCTCATGATCCTCTAACTGTATGTACTGTGAGTACGCTGTTAATATACAGCCTAGGCTCTGCATGTAAACGGGCTTGTCGCTCAGTGGGGCCTTTTGTTAACATACAAGTTTACAGAGCCTATAGGCTGTGTATTAAAACCAAAAGAAATGTCAGCGCACACACAGTATGGATAGGTAGCGGATTCTATATTATGCAATCATATGCAATTATACAAAACACAAACAATGAACAGAATATGTCAATTCCAATGAAAGTGCCGTGGAGAAATACCCCGTCACTTTTGAGAAAACAAATCCAACTTGGATTTTAAAGTATCTTAGTCATAAACATTTTTGGCTGGGAGTTGTAAACTGATTGCCGATATGTATATTTTAGAATGCCAGTAAGCCGTGGTTGAGTTAGACCTTCCTTTTGTTGACACTAGAGCCACTGTAGTGTATTGTCTTATTATGTAGTGTAGGCTACTATCTTCTTAATTCCTCTTAAAACACATTTTCCGTAGACTAGCTCTGGTATTCACCAACCCCCATCTCTGTAGGAATGTGAGACGGGTGGTCGAGGACTGGGCTTCTGTAAATCATCGTATCTGTGTAAAAGCAGACACTGGTATGACTGTTTTAGCTCATCTTGTTGTGTTTACTCTGGAATCTGGGTTTTCTGGGCTTCGTTTGTTAACTGCAGTATGAGCTTGTTGTTTTAAATAAAGACAAATGTTCCTGAAGCCTCCTCTACTGCGTCTACTTCTTATCATCACGCCATACCACCAGAACCCAGTTAAGAAAAGAAACCACACCACTAAGAATAAATCAGCTTTTGTGTTATTAGAAAATGATCATGTAGACTACAGCTGGGGAATCATTACGAAATGCACAGGAAACCGGAGGGGGGTTTCAAAAATGTAAGGTTATTCATGAAACAACAAAAAAATAGCATATCTCAAGATACCATAACCTGATGTAACTGTATTAGCTGTAGCACTTGGCAGAGTACAGAGTGAGTTCAAATCATGTTGAATCTATAGTGTAAATAAACTTGACACCCACTTGATGCTGGCAAGCTTGTCTTAACATGAGAAACCCTTTCTATCTCTCGCCGGAAGAGCTTAAAAGGAATGGAATGGAAAGCGAATTCTGTGGAACATCCACTTCTCAGGAACCCACTCCTCCACTTACTGTGAATGCAATAAAAAGGAGGTGCAGACATCTTGTGGCTCTCAGTCTCGCACACTCATACTACCCGAGCGGAAAGATCCAGGATTCAACAGATCTTCTTTGAGGGTCCCTCGCTCATTTCTACTATATTTGAAACAAGGATGAAGACTGCAATCCACTGCATCGTTCTCTTGGCCTGCGTTGTCATTTGCACCTCAGCCTGTGAGTGTGCTTATTTATAGGATTTTGGCAAGATTTTTTTTTGTATTTCTGAATTCAAATGAGCTAAACTTTGACTATAAAAACACATATCCTCCTCTATTGCTTTTGCTGAACCTAACATATCAGGATTATTTATTTATGCTGTGACCTTCATATTTCCAGCCATAAAGAGGTGCCGATGTGTAAAAGCAACAAGGGTGTACCTCAAAAAGATCTCTGCTGTCAAGGTGTACGAACCTCGTTCATACTGCAGCAGGAAAGAAGTCATGTAAGTACCTACATTCACATGAACAAATGGATAAATATCCTGTGTTTTTGTTGTTGTATATTTCAATGTAAATTAATGTTGATTTTTCAGTCTTTTGCAAGTTTTTTGAGAGATTTATCTTTACATTAAACTTTCAATCTTTCTCCTGCAGTGTCACACTGAAGGACAACAGGGAGCTGTGTCTTGACCCTAAAAAATTATCCACCGTGCAGAGATTCCTCAAACGACAACAAATGTAAGTCCATTGTTATCAACTTATATTTATGTAATTAAAGTAGATGGAAAAAGGCTTGCCAAAGTGTAAGGGAAGGTTGAGCAATTTCAAGTTTTTCGGTAGGTCTCTGATGTGAGATGCCTTGCACATTAGGCCTTTTTACTCTCTTGTTCATCAGAGCAATGGTTCTCAACCTAGGGGTCGGGACCCCCTAAAGGGATTGCAAAATACATCTGAGTGTCATTAGATTAACTAACGAATGGCATCCATAAAACACTGCATATAAACATTTGATTTGATTTTTTTTGGACTTTCCTCTAATTGTTGCTGTTGCTATTAGTTGTTATAATTTTTATTTTGCAAGAGTACTACCAGATAATGTTACCACTTGAGACTCTGAGAATAAAATAAAGAAAAAGATCCTCCTTTCGTGGACCGGTCACATAGACATAGCTTAATTTTAAGAAGTTTCAAGCCAAACAGTTTGAAAACCACTGTTGTAGATGATTGATTTTCAAATTAAAGGTTGAAAATTCTGTTTTCCACTCAGGCTGAAGGCAAAACGTGCTGCAAAGATGAACACCACCCTGCAAACAACCACCGCTTCAAGCACAGTCATAGCCACAGCCACAGCCACAGCCACATTAACACCCCCATAATGCAACCTGCTTGTGTTTAAGCATTGTTCAAAATCCAAATAGGTTGCGGTTAACGTAGTCCGTACCTGATTCTACAGGATAAATAAAAACAGACAGGACATAGCTGAAAACAGGTGAAGTTGTTTCATGTCACTTTGTTTTCACACTGGCAGCTAAGGTTAAACTAGACACATGTACGAGGTTGATTTGGAATGGACAGGAAGCTCTCTGTCAAGTTTGTGATTTATGTGCGCTGGTACCAGTAGTATACTGAATCCATGGCTATTAAGGAGAGTATTTTTATTTTACTGTGAATATAATGGATGTGCGTCCATACTGTGTAGCCTATTATAACATAATATCTGTCATCTTTAAGACTTGGAAAAGCATTGTTTGTGATGCTATCCAAGTTGACAGTTAAGAATGTGATGGTGATAAAATGTGAACTGGGGTTTTCATCATGGTCCAAATGATAAAGCTGATATTTTTTTTATAACAATCAAATGTGTTTAAATGTGAATATATACTGTATCATACTGTGTGTGAGCTGAGTTTGTTTCTGTAAGGTTAAAATCATATTGAAATAATATATTTATTGAGTTGCATTTTTATTACCTTAATAAACCAGTACAGCTAGACAGTATGTACAATATTCTTATTCTTATTAATCATCCTGTGCTTTGGATTGTAAAAAAAAAAACATTAAAAGTCCCCTAACAGTTGTTTTTTAAAAGATGACAATTGTGCTAAGTCATACTGTAAATCATATTTTCATTTCTTACAGTCATGTGGCCTTGAGGCTTTGCATGGTGACCCACTTTTATCCCACATTTCTGACCAAACGTCTCATATTGACACATGCCTTCGATCATAAGGGCATTGTTGTTTCTCAAGTCCAGTCTGAAAGAGCTTTGTCAGTAAAAAAATAGGATTTCAGTCATATTTCCAGCAGTAAAATAACTTGTTTTAGTGTTGATCAAATTATGGAATTTCAACCGTCTGAGAAATGAATAAAACTGAAGGATATGGAGATTTGTATGCAAAAATGTATCAAAAAACAAATGGTAGTTAATGCTGCCCAAGTGCATATTTGTTTTTTTAATTTCTTGCCTGAATAGCAAAACAATGGGCTGAAAGAAGCTAAAACGATCTGCAGAGCTGAGGGTAACTGAGTTAGGGGATTAATTTTTGAGAGTTCGCTGCTATGAGCGACCGCTTAAACATTACTCATAGTTATTTGAGCCATTGCTCACATATACACATTGATTCTTGCTGCTTTAATACATCCACACCAACAATTGCAAAAAAAAAAAATAGAAAAAATAATACCGTGAGAAGAAGCCTTAATGGACTATTTCACATAATAAGTGTATTGTACAGGGTCAGAAAAAGCCCCCAGGGCAAACAAAGCAAAAACATAAACAACAGTTCACCAAGACTACTGTATCATATACACATTAGCAAACTATAAATCTTAGTTTGAGTACAGAACTGTGTCTGTTTTTCGTCTTACAGCTTAAGAGGGGGAAACAAGAGTTGAAACATCTACAGAGCTGCGACGGGTGGAAGAGCAATGCAGCTGTTGGCTTTCTGTCTGTCCAGACGCACACTGTCTGTCTGTGTGACTCATCTTTCTGACCGCGAACTGTTCTCTTTACCTCAACGGGGCCTCCAGTCTGTCCCCTGTATCCACCATCCCATGACTGCCTGCTGCTGCACATGTGAACGCACCAAAGTGAAACCAACACACACACACACACACACACACACACACACACACACACACACACACACACACACACACACACACACACACACACACACACACACACACACACACACACACACAAACACACACACACATTTTTTTCTCAAATTTCCCAGAGCACATGATGTCTGAATGCATAAATACTGGAGAGCAAAATGTATACAAACAGTTGAGAAACACTGCGTGATATCAGCCTGAGTTCAAGAACTTATCAAGCACCTGCACTTACAAGATGAAGCTCTCCATCCTGCTCCTGTTTGGGACCATGTTCGCCCTCGTTTGTGGTAAGCGTACACAACTACACGGTGGGACAACTTTCTGCAAGGCTAAACTTTCCTGTGAAGTGGGGAGTGACGTCAATGACCAAAATTATCACTTTGGAATGTGGATTTGAAGGTTTTTTTTTATATATACTTTATTGTAGGATCATATAATATTCTGATGAGTTATTTTTACATTTACATCATCCTACAAACAATTTTTTTTTATATATATGTAAACAATATAAATAAATTAATAAGTAAATAAATAAACAAAAACAACAAAATACAGTAATGATAAATAATATATATATACATATACATACACACACACACACATACATATATATACATACAAATGTATATATATATATATATATATATATATATATATATATATATATATATATATATATATATATATATATATATATATATATACATACATATATGTACACGTACATCCACATATATGCCTAGGCCAAAATATATTCATCAGTACACATATACTACATATGAAAAAATAAATAAATAAAACACACAAAAAAAAAGAACACAGAAAGTATATATACACAAGTTAAAACTCTTCCAGCTCTTCACGACTATCTTCAGAATATTAATAATACTAGTTTAATTACAATCTATATATGTTAACCATTTATTCCATCATATCGAAAACTCAGTTTCTAGGTTTCTAATTCTATAGGTAATTATTTCCATTTCTAAAATATTATTTACATTTGACTTCCAGTTTTTAAAAGATGGTGGACTAGGTTTTAGCCAGTTCCTTGTTATCTGTTTAAACGCTGCTATCTCCTCTATCTTAATTACGTGGATAAAATTACACATTGTACTAAGATTAGGCCTAAATATAATTTTGTGTTAAGATGTTGATGTCCATTTACTACAACAAAACTTTAACTTAAATGATAGCTGATCGCTCCCCAAGACATGCTGCAGTGTTAACGAAGCATCTTATGTTCCACAATTTAAGGCAGACTTTTCTTTAAGACACGAGAATCAACGTTCAGATAGTTTATCATTGTGGTGCAAGAGGTGATATAGAAAAGTCTTGTGTTGCATAAGGAGTAAATAACGTGTTTAGATGTTAAATGTTATTTGATGGCTTTCTAAAATCTGATAATATATAATGTCCAACCTCATCTATCTAATACATTTTTAATTGATGCTCAATAGTTAGAATCATTGAATAAAACTGTAATTAGACCAAAGTTTTTTTTAACCATTATGTCAGCATGACCTGGAGTTTTTAAGCTGTAGTGAACAGGAAGTTGACTGGAAGAGAAAAAGGGGAAGTGCTCATTGTAAGAACACCACTCACACACCAAGGCCATGCATGGGTTGTGATCAAATCACGCGATTAGTAAAAGTGATATTGACAGCATTTGATTTGTGACATTCTGACCTCATCGCTATAAGGCGATGCCAAGTTCCAACTAGGTGTAGGAACATAAATTTGTGGTTCCAGGTTTCGCAACATTGCTGAAGACAAGGCGAGTCAAAATAGAGCCTCAGGGCTCCTTGTCTCATTGTGCAATGTGTGTGTGTGTGTGTGTGTGTGTGTGTGTGTGTGTGTGTGTGTGTGTGTGTGTGTGTGTGTGTGTGTGTGTGTGTGTGTGTGTGTGTGTGTGAGAGTGACACAGCAGAACAGAGACATTTTCTTGGTGCATTACCAAAAATAATAGAAGCTCCAAAACTGAACACCCATGACCAATTTGAAAACAGGTGTAAGTTTACAGGAGATTTATGAGTTAATTTGTCAAAGGCGAGACTCTGCAGATACAAATGTTAACTTATAGATATCATCATGAGACTTTACCAGTTGGTTACTTGCATTAAAATAATGTTTTTTTTGTATTATATATTAATTTAATTCAGACATTTTTGAAAAAATATTCAAATTTGGCAATATCAAACTAATTAGAGCAAGCACTTCGAATTGCCTCTGTGTATGTTTTGGGGAAATAAATCTCAAAACAGACCAGTGCTTGAAAAAACAATGTTTTTGTCATGGTTTTGGCTAATGGATTGTGTGTTTGATGACAGGTATGCCCCCCATCGGCAGGGACTACAACACACACTGCCAGTGCCTCCAGGTGGAGTCCAGGATCATCCCTCCAGACAACTTGAGGAGCATCAAGCTGCTGCCCCAGGGGCCCCACTGCCCCGATACAGAGGTTATGTAAGTTTAACGCACACACAAACACATCCACATCATGAAAATGTTAAATTATAAGAACACATTTAACAAACCATTAACTTCAGTGTCTGTAAATATTTTTTATATAACTATATTTGGTCCTGTTTAATTAGCATATATTGGTGGTAGGATGGCCTAGAGGAAAGAGGGGACCACTGATCCCTGGCACTGAACAGGAGGGTGTTATTTGTAAAATCTAGTGGTTGCTGGTATTCCATCTACGGTACCCAACATCTACCATTGTGTCCTTGAGCAAGGCACTTAACCCCAAAACGGTTCCAGGGGCGCTGTACTATGGCTGACCCTGCGCTCTGACCCCCTCCGAAAAAGTGGAAAACTTCAGAGGGGATATGCAAAAACATACATTTCGCAATAGTGTCTGACGGCGGCAAAAAAAAAACATATTTACTCTGATAGTTCTCCCTATCATGTCTGTTATCAGTTATCACCTGATCTGATAGGCGCCAGGATACATTGTGTGCCAAGGATCACACAAAGAAATGGTGTGAAAAGAATGCGGAACATGGCAATACACCTGTCGTTACATGCTCTTCTTGTTTTTCCTTCACCGCTGCTCAGATGGAAGATTGTGAAAATAATTTTTTAAATTATTTAAATGTTGGGAATAAAAAATTTAGATTCTACTCATATCTGGCAGAAACATATTTCCATTTGAATCCTGGTTTTTCTCCTTTATTATACTTTTTTTTTTGATTAGGACTGTGTTGTAAGCACTGAGAATGTCTCTCAAAAAGTGCTATATAAATGAATGTTATAGTTATTATTCTTCAAGTCAATGTTTCTTAAATTATTATTTTTTCACCAGAGCTGGACTGTCTAGCGGGGAGAAGGTTTGCCTGAACCCTCATTCTTCCTGGGTGAAGAAGCTGATCCAATTTGTTCTTGGCAAACAACTTGGGCCACAGGGAGGAAGACTTCCCAAGAATCGAGCCTAATATCACGGGACAAGGTGAAAAACGTGTTGCAATTAAAGCTGTTGAATGTAGCTCCTTTATGCGACTATGAGCCACGCTGTTTTACTTTAACAAATAAAAAACTACACATTATTTAACCCAGTATAACTTACATATTATTTTAAACATTTTCTGTATTTTCATTTCAAAACTGTATTTCTGCTTAATGTAAAAAGATTTATACAAGTGTCCTGAGTAAAATTTAAGTGGGTTGTAAAATTGACGGAGGATGTTATTGTACTTTTAAAAACTGTGACTTCTGAATAATTTCTTTGTGTAGAAAGTTTTTCGTTGAGTGACATTTTGAACATATCATTGCTTTTGTAATTTTGTAATACCGCTTTGGGAGAGGCTTCTCCAACACTAACTAGCTCTCTGAAGTGAAGGGCTTCCTTCCCAAGCAAAATGGAAGATCTAATGTGAGTCTTAAAACAAAAATAAATGTTTGTTTAAACAATTTAAATGTTTGTTATGTTTTGTTTTAAGATTGCACCATATTTTCACACACACACACACACACACACACACACACACACACACACACACACACACACACACACACACACACACACACACACACACACACACACACACACACGTTGTTGAACAGTTGGCCATTGTGCAAGGGAAGTCAAGTTGAAGCTAAAGTTTACAAGGGAATTATCCCTTGTAAACTTTAGCTTCAACTTGACTTCCCTTGGGGGCGAATTTGTTTCGCAGCTAAAGTACACAGACTTGAACAAAAGATAGCCTGCATAAATTGTTGTAAAGTAAATAAAATGTACAATAACAAGACAATGGTCAGATTGGGGTTATCCCAATGTTAAATGTTCCCCGTATATGGCACCAAATGGGATGTTTAATTAATTTTATATTCCAGTTGAACGGAATGTGGAATAAACTGGATAAAATACAGTTGTAAAGTAAACAACACCTACTTGATATTAACGATAGACGCTTGATGTGTTCACTGTACCTGATTGATTCATGTCTATATGTTGCGTCGAAAAGAAAAAAATCCACTACATAATCAGTCTGCTTCAGTTGTGACAGAGCAACCACAATTGTATGATAGATAACTTTCTCATGACTGTGAAGGTCTACTCCTGCTTCTGAGGAAAACTTGATAACTGGAAGTTTCATCATACTCACTTTCTCAAGAAGATATGTTTACTTGGCAGCTTCACTCGTGTGTAGTGCCTGCTTTTTAAGAGAGTATGTGGACATGGGAAGTTGTAGAGTAGATTTTCACAACAACTTTTTAAGAAATCCGTTGCTCCTGTAAGTCACATGAGCCAGAGGGAAGTGAGAATGATTGTTGTGCAAAAGTCCTGTATTTCTATCCTGTGATTGATTTGATAAGGCTTGAATATGTATTTGGAGAGAGATCAGTAAAAATGGCGGATAAATAGTTTTGGCCTGTACAATTTTACACTCTTACAATGAATTCTACCCACTTGTAAATTTAACAGAAGTTGGAAAATGTCGAGTACAGTCGGAAGAGCTTTAACATCTGGTCCAATAAATTTTTTTTTTTAATGCAATCAAATATGATGATCATCAGTGTTGTGTATCACCCTAGGACTATGAGATAACTGTAAGATTTCAAAGCTCAAGGGTGAAAAAAAAGGTGAGCGAGGCCTACCCTGTCAAAAAAGCTCCCTCCAGATGTTAATCAGTGGAGGATACCTTTCCAGTGAAAATGTTTGCAACTAGTGGAGGCATTAAGCACTTATCTCATCCAAGTAACCAAAAAGTCCAGTGGATTTATGTGTTTCGTTTTACCCCAGATGCTCATTACTCCAGTTCTAAGTCGCTTTGGATAAAAGCATCTGCTAAATGTTATGTAATGTTTTTGCTGATTTTGATCAACTCTATGAAACTTACGTACATAATGAAACAGAAAAATTTAAGCAATTAAAAGTATCAAACTTTTAAATGGTTTGTCTCTAAAGCCACTCAAGCAAAATAACAGCAACAATAATCCTTTGACCGTATGACCAAAGCCAAATACTTTATTTGAGACAAAGTCAAATTGAACCTAGAAGATTGTCTATGTCGAAATGAGAACACAGTCTTTCTTATTCATTCAGTCATATCTGTGATGTTGACAGGTCCCCACACTGCTTGGTTCACTGGAATTTGGATTAATTATTTATTTTCTGTCAGTTGCTAAACACTTGCCTTGAAAACATGGCGCGACTAAAAATGTCAACGAATGTTCATTCATTTATTCATCAACAAATAAAGTATTTTTTTTACTACCTTTTTTAAATCAAATATATATATTTTTTTTAACACATTCAAACAACAAAAAAGACATGAGACAGACTAACAACTTGCTTGATTTTCATTAGACTGTTCTATGTACCACATAAAGGACTACATTGTCATTTAGTTAAAGTCCTACTTTTCTTATTCTTTATTGAACCTGAACCATTTATAGTACAATTATGTAAGTATATTTTCCTACTTTAACAATAAATAAAGCTTTGTCATTTCACTTACAACAGAAACATCCCCTGAGATAAAAAAAAAGTCAAAACTCCAAAAGAGTTTCTTAATTTAGCCATTTAACTTACTTCAGTAAGTTATTGAGGTGTAAGGGTTCTGTCTAAAGGCACTTGCACAGCGAGTTCGTATATTTTGTCTGCGCTTTTCGTATCTTTATCCTGAGCAGCGGCTGGCAGTATGGTAGTAACACACACACACACACACAACAATAAGTGTAGGATACAAAAAACACAGAAAATCAAACCTGATCCGAAAACGTAAATGGACGGACACATTTTTTCGGAGGCAGTGTGTAAACGTGATTGACACAACGTGAGCTTGTACAGTGTATTTTTTAACGTGTGACAATTTTGGATGAAAAAATACGGATCCGTTGTGCAAGACCCCTTTTTCTATCATGGATGAATTACAATTTATGAACCCTTTTGAATCCATGTGCTAAAATTCTGTTGAAGGGACAGGAAGTGGCTGGGAATCGTCTTGTGCGACAACATAACCCTTCCCCAGGGGGAACCATGCCTGCAGGGCGTCTGTCCAGCTGCCAGTGTCGCAGAACATCAGCAAGATGTCAAACACTGCGTTCAAAGAGAGAGAGAGAGAGGGACTTCATTAATGAAAAAATACAAGGAAAAATACGTTTTATTTTTTAAATTTAGGATCATAACTTACCTTGATTGACAGCAAGGATCTTGGAGTGGAAGTTCTTGGCATTGTTTTGCCTCACCATGAACTCGTCTATGGGCAGCCTTGCCGTGCGTACGCTCAGTTCCCCGGCCCTCGAGAAGCTCAACTTCTACGGGTTGAGAGATGGACGAGAAGATTTAAATAAAAAGGGTAGAAAATAAAGTAAATTTGTCTATAAAAGGTATTTTGTCTCTTCATGTACAATACCTTCTGGATGCTCTCATCCACAAGGCCGCCGAGGACATACACCTTGTCAGCATCCACTGTTTCTAAAGCTGAAATATAAGAAGAAAGAATAAAAAAAATATATATAGGCAAAGACAATTGTAAAACATTCTTCTTTTCCACATATTTATATCTTACAAGTAGAATGATTAGTAGTGGCAATAGGAAAAGGTTGAACTACATGATCAGTTATGGTCACATTGACATGGTCAGAATGCTCCCCCTGCTGGCCAAAAAGATGCAGTTCGACAGAAGCTCTTTACAATACTATATTTATGAATTTCTAACCGTCTGATTATGTTTTTTAATTACAAATTACTCAAACCTTCTTCGGCGTCTGGTGTGAGGTAGACAATAGTTTCTGGGGGGAAAAGGTCCAGGCAGCTTTCTTCTGTTATTTCAATCTGAAAGAACAGAACAATGGGTGTTTATGGAGCTAATACTCTTCATAAAAGTCACAATTTAGCAATATATCTAACCTACAGCATAAGCAATACATTACATATACTGTATCTGTACAGTAATACATGGTTGAACAAATGTGCACTAAGGCGTTGTCATCATGTTCAGATGTACGTCTTATTCTTTCAGATTTAGGATACATTACACTTAAAATACAAAAATTTGAAGATTTTAGCAACAGATGTATTGCTGTATCCCCCTGTAAATTCAGGATATGAACAAGAATAATCACCATGTAGTTGAGGAAGCCCTCGTTCATTCTTATGCATTCTCTGTAGAGACGGCCGCCCTCCTTCAGCTCCGTCAGGAAGACGTGAAACGGTCGCGTCGCCTTCTTGTTTGACCCGTACACCCGCCTCAACTGGCCCGCCAGGCGACAAATCTCCTGATACAGATATGTAAGTGAGTAAGTACATTTTAATTTATTGTAATAAAAACATAAATATGAAGATCAAAAGCAGTAGAAAATGTTACAGTAAAAGTAGACAAAACAATCGACAAAATACAAAGCAACAAACAAAATGGCTAATATCTATAAAAAGGCTTGCCTATAAAAATGGGTTTAGAGGAGCCTTTTGAAGCAGTCCAGAGATTGTGTGAATCAACAGTTCTATATCTGCAGGGGTGATGATGCTTCTTATTTTTGCTATATTTATTAAATGAAAAAAAAAGAACATTGAATGAGATTTGTTAACATGGGGATTGAAAGTCATATGTTGTCTCTTTTAAATATCTTAAAAAACAGGTGATGCCTTTTTTTGCAGTCTTGCCTCAACAGACACCTACTGTAGCCTACCTTGTCAGACATGTTGTCAGTCATACTCAGGTCGACGCAGAGTTTGAGGCCCGTGGACTGAGCCTCGGCTAGACGCTCCTTGGTGATCGCTTTCATGACCCGTTTGGTGAACTGGGGAGTATCTGCACCTGCGCCTGTGTGATGGAAATAACTATATCAAATAAAATATGTCATGGTTCAGGCTTCTCAAATTTGAGGATTTACTACTTTTCCTTTTAATCATTTACATTTGAATCAATCAGAGAATAAGTCTGTGAATAAAAAAGAGTCATCCAGCTAGAAAACCTGATTTGATTATTAAGAATCATTCAATATGTAATACATGATACATTACTTACCTTTGTACCTTTACTACACTGGTATTGTAATAGGTGACTTGTAACTTGAAACAGAGTCATTTTCAGGTTCTCTTTACACCAGTGTTCTTACCCGACTCCTGCTCGCGGTTGAGCTTCTTCCTTTGCTTCTCTTCTTTCCTCTTGCTTCTCTTCGCCGCCATCTGCTTCTCCCAGTGCCGATGCTTCCTCGACACATTCCTCTGTTTAGTAACCAGACAAAAACACTGTTAACGGTGCACAAAAATGAACTCAGTGCGTCCACAGTTTCTTATGACACAAGCCAGAAAATTAGTTTCCAAATTTTGGATTTTGAGAATATAACGGTGAATGTTTTTTGACTGCACATCGGACCATTCCACTTGTCTAGCCTACTGCAGGTTTTTGATACACCTGTTTTATTCACCATGATATTTATTGTTGGCAAACAGTGGGCTCAGGGAAACTCCTAGTATTGATATATTGTTGTTTTAAGATTTTACAGAGGTAATGATTGAGTAATTGATAAAGGAAATTATATAATACATTGAGTAGTTAAGCTTCTACTCAGGGAACCCATTAAACGTGAACAGGGTTTTAAAGCAGTCCTTATTTAGAAGGAAATATGAGAAAAGAAGGATAACTTACTGAGCACGCTGCATCTTCTCTCCCTGGCCTGTCTTCCACCAAATCAGTCACAACGTCTATTCGAAGTAGATCCAGAACCTCTGAAAATCCATTCAGCTGCTTTTCACAAACATCTGAGCAAATATGATCCATTTCACTGCGCCAATAACCTATCGTTCTTCTGGCTTTACCTTAAATGAAAGAGACAATATTTTCTTGAAATTCTTCATTTAAAAATTTTCAAAAAAATTGCTGCCAAAGGTTATGATTTGAGGTCTTTAAAAGCTGCAAATCCGAACACAGAGAGCATACTCGTGTTTGTTTGGAGGTATACAATAGCTAAAAAGTCATTTCGGTCGCTAACGTAAAAATAACTGTAACAATAGTTCTTACATTATCTTCTCAAAAGCACTATATGACAAATTAAAAGCACCTCAATAGTGATTTAAGGACAGAAAGAGAGAAAATCATGCCTGGACGGAAATAGATTGAGGACATGTGAACCGCGCGTATTGATGTCGTCATAGTAAACAAAGCGGAGGGGGCGGGCGGGGTCAACGGGTCAATGAGATCAATGCGGAGAAAATTAAATAAATAATCAAACAAACATATTTCCATTCGCATAAGTGACATATTTTGTATTTCTAACTGTGTGTGATTTTTAAAATAATTACAGAAACTTGCGTGAGTCAGTAGCAGTCTGATTGTTTCCAAGAGATGGCAGTGTAACACTGATATAACTCCATCTCAAAATATTTTAAATTGCAAAAGATAATATTTTATTCAAATATTGAATGCCACGGGTTCCTTGTTTTTAATCTCTAAATTCCGCAAAGGACTTTTAATGGGATTTCTAAATGAAAAATAATGTAGGCAGCTGTGTATGATTTCTTCTCAAAAACACAGACATGGAAGTCCTACATTTAATTACTACATGTACATGTTTGTACATTTGTATTGTGTTGGCGATGCTAAAAAATGTGTTTGTTTGGTTTCATCTCACTTCTTTCAAAGGAGAACATGTGAGTATTACTAAAATTAATTAATATTCTTTTTGAAAGTTCAGTTGTAAAGGATTACATATTTGCACAATACATTGTTTGTGTATATTTCTAAGTTAACTATTAAAAATGTATGATTAGGCTACTTACCACTAACTTACTACTTAGATGTAGGCCTACGTTTTTTTAAATGTTTAATAGCCTATCTAAAACATTTTTTTTATTATTATGAATATCCAATTACTCCAACTCTTCACTTTGAAAAAACAAAAAAACAAAAAACACCACCAAGTAATTAACAGTAGCCGCTTACATTGAAAACAGCGCGCAATAAAAAGTCTCTCTTTCAGTCGTGAATACGCATGCGCAGTGGTTGCGCATTACGTGACGGATACCGCATGTGGCTACCTTCCAGGTGAGTTTATCACGTCGTTTTTAATTTGCACGTGCGTTATACTTCTAGATAAACAATGATGTAGACCGTTAGGAGTTAGGGAATGTTCTGTCAAGCTGCAAAGTAGTTAAATCAGAAAAACATGCCGAAAAGACGGATGTTGAGAATGTAGGCCAACGAGGCATTGGCATTAGCCATGCTAGTAAATAATAGGCATTAGCATTAGCTAGCTGGGCAGCCTGGCCTTGACCCGTTAGCATGAAGGTCGTTTTATTTGACCTTTATACGTTTAACATTATTTTGAATGATACAAAGACAAACCTCCATATTCAGCTTGGATTGTGTCATTGTCGAAGAGCACACAAAAAAGGTAAATTACATCAACCGCTCATTTAAAATGTATCTTTTGACATTTTAGTGGCCTAATTAAGGAAGACCTATGAATAAAGGATAGACAGATACTTTATTCAAAATGGCATACCAGTAACAGTGTAATAGTCCAACAGTTAAACCCATATTACTCAAACAAATTTTTTATTTTTAATACAGCTTGCATGAATGCTTTTTCTAAACAGCCAATTACATTATAGTATAATAAATCGTATTTGAGTGGGTATGTGACTACTCCCTGCAAGTTATAACTTATGGTTGTTACCAAAATACCTAGGGTACTTCCTTTATTTGCCTATAATACAACTTCAAATGAGCAAGACAATATATAACATTGCCAAAGCTTTAAAGTTTTAAATGTTTCTTTGCGATAAGATGCCGTTGTAAAACATTAAGTTGTTAGGTTTTCTTTTTTAGACCTGACAAATGTCACTTTTAACGTTATGGCGAGGTATGTTGTCTCCCACGATATTTGGTCATTCGCCAGAACTATCGTTTAATCTAGTTGCAGTCGGAAGCCTTAAAATGGTGCACCACATGCAGCTAGTCAGCTAGCGCTTTAAAACATAAAATGTGCATTTTCCCATGTTTTCCTTGGCGGCATCGTTTGAATAATATCTTAATTTATAAAATGTGAAATCAGCTTTCAGCCTGTGTACATTCATACGGATTGTTTGAAAATTGGCCTCTAAAAACAATGATTATAACGGTGTTGTTGTTAGCATTTGAGGCTAACACATGGCAATGCTGCATGACAGCAACCAATGAGAGTATCCCATCAGAGCTATGGGAAGACAGACAGCATTGTGGGTATTCAATATATATATATAACCATATATACCATATATATATATATATATATGTATGTTTATAATGTGGTTTTTATTCCTTGTAGTTCACTGATTGGATAGTTATATGTTATCTGTGGACATTTTCTCAATAGACCCACTGGTGGTATATGTTGTCTGATGTCAGCACCATAACAGTGAAGCCCAGGCTCCTCGTTCTAGTAGTCGGGCATGAGCAGTTAAATGGCAAGACTATACTTTCAGGGATCATTTCTATAGTTTCTGACTTGAGAAATGTGTTTCTAAAGTGATTGGTCTCGCTAACCACGATGAAGAGTTACTGATACTCCTTCTTGAGCGCGAAGCGGGCAGAGAGACTTGATTAACTTCTTACGCTCTCTGCTTTTGATGACCGTTCACTGTCTCCTCGGGGACTTTGAGGGAAGGAGTATGTTCAGAGTGGCAGTGCATTGATGTTTAATGAGAATAAAACTAAAATCAACTTTTGCGATTGTTGTGTGTCAAATGTAGTGTTGCATTATGCTGAGCAGTCCCTAATGTGATGCAAAATGACAGGGATGTATTTTCTACTATCACTGTGCTGCTTGGGCCCCGTTATAATCCTATGGCATTAACCCGTGGAAAATAACACACAACTTTTACTCTAATTAAATCTGTTTTGAGCATTTTAGCTTGCATTAAAAAAAGGTAAGTTGGCTAGTTATTGGGACTTTGAACACCAGCGTGATGTGTTGTTGTTAGCATTTGAGACTAACACATGGCAATGCTGCATGACAGTCCCTGCGTTCCAATACCCGTTCAATATGCCCTGTTCACTTGCCCTAAGCACTTGCCCTCGGGGGAATCCCCGCCGTCATCTTAAGTGTCGTTCCAATTGTCTGGAAACTGAAGTGAACTTCGTGATATAGACCCTCGGAGGGCTGAGTGATCAAGTGAACATCCATGGTCACTCAGAGGTGGATATCACCCACAGTGCATTGCAGTTCGTCTTCTTATTCTTCTCCTTTTATTTTCCGGTAGACTGTATGCTTTTAGGGACATCGCGGCCACCCGCAGGACAAATATATATATATATATAAATATATTCCAAAACGCCTCAATTAGGCTATCCTATTTCCATACGAACAATCCAGTGAATGTATTGCAGTTTACACATTGCTGCTATAACACAGATGGCTGCCAAATTAGAGGACTATTTAAAACAAATGTTTTTGGTTGAAACTAACATAAATAAGAAAATGTCAGAGCAAACAATTTACATGTGAAAGTATAAGTAACAATATCTTGATAATCTGAGTTACCGTGTCGAAATTCAATGTTTGTTATGCTATGGAAATGGCTTTCTGCAACATAGGCTACCTTAGCAGAATGTTATAATTCTGTATTATTTGCATTCAGAACTACCTCTGTAACTGACGGCCCATTGCGACTACAAGGGCAAGTGGGTTCCATTTAAATCCCCCACTCCTCCCCCGCCCAGTCTCCCTTCGCGCTCCAAGTTCCCTCCATGCAACGTATGCTGTTACGTATGCTGTTACGTCATACCTTGCTGAGGGTAAATGAACGACGGGAAGTGCAACTACTATTGGAATGCAGCTACTAACCAATGAGAGTATCCCAGCAGAGCTATGGGCAGACAGACAGCATTGTGGGTATTCAAAATCTATATAACCATTGTAGATATATGTTTATAATATGGCTTTTATTCCTTGTAGTTCACTGTTTGGATATTAATATGTTATTTGTGGACATTTTCTCAATAGACCCACTGGTGGTATTTGTTGTCTGATGTCAGCACCATGACAGTGAAGCCCAGGCTCCTCGTTCTAGTAGTCGGGCATGAGCAGTTAAACGGCAAGACTATACTTTCAGGGATCATTTCTATAGTTTCTGACTTGAGAAATGTGTTTCTAAAGTGATTGGTCTCGCTAACCACGATGAAGAGTTACTGATACTCCTTCTTGAGCGCGAAGCGGGCAGAGAGACTTGATTAACTTCTTACGCTCTCTGCTTTTGATGACCGTTCACTGTCTCCTCGGGGACTTTGAGGGAAGGAGTATGTTCAGAGTGGCAGTGCATTGATGTTTAATGTAAATTTATAAACTGGAAGTTGCTAAAATTTGTGCAATATTATAGGGTTGCATTTGCTGCCCCTTACGTTAAGCAAAATGACAGAGATGTATTTTTTTTTCTTTAACTGTAGGCCCTACTGTTTGACCCCGTTATAGATAATCGTATGGCAATATTTACACGTGGAAAGTAACACACCACTTTTACCCTAATTAAATCTGATTTGAGCATTTTTGCTTGCATAAAAACAATGTAGTTTGGTTAGTTATTGGGACTTTGTACACGTGCTTGATTTGTTGTCGGGAGTATTGCCAAGGAAACACTTGGTGGAGGGACGTTATTCCACCATGGCTAGAATACAACACTCTTTTCTTTTAATTTTTTTTTCTAACAAAGTAGGCTACAAATGTGGGCTTGTCTGCGGGTAGCCCAGAGTAGGCGGGCTTTAAAGTTTTTCTTTACTTCACCTGCCAAGAGTCCGCTGGGACAAATTGCGCTCTGCCTTGGGAAAGAGAAAAAAAAACGCACCAAAGTGTTTATTGTGCTTTTGAATAGAGGTTGTGTGGAAGCACTCGTAGTGTGTGATTGACGTGAGAAGCTGGAGGAGGATTCGTTCTGGTCTTGGAGACGCAGCTCAGTCTGCACGGTGGTCAGAAACCTCAGACGGGGCCAGGGGAAAGGAATTAATTTTGCTCTTGTCGCTGGTTCTTTTAAGGTTTTTCTTTTCGACCGTTGGATCTTCATAAACTGCTATATGTGAGCGCATCGTTGTTGGCCGCACTCCCAGCGAAAACATGACAACACACAAATGATGTTTAACATTTCTATACATGGAGGAGGTTCATTCTCTAAAAACTTGGAGGACTTTGATTCTATTCGCAGTGTTCTCCTTTACAGGTCAGTTAAGTATTTACTGTACAATGCATGGATAGTACCACTATTCGCATTATTCTTGTATATTCAGTTCAAACCTAAAGTGGTATTTTTCGGTCAGAGAGGCTATGGCTGAAGTTAGCGGAATACCGAAGGGGATTTAAAAAAAAAACCTCGTGCAAGTTTGCAGGGAGGCGGAGATAGGACGGCAACAATATAAAAGCCCAAATGTGCACGTGTGAATTTAACAGACAGTTGTTTCAGCACTTCCAACTTGACACGTCGTTTTTTCCACTGTGGTGTATTGTAAATTAGTTAGGCTATATATCATCCACAGTGGTGCATTGTTTAGATTTAAATCCGAGTTCCCAGTACAACTGGAACGCACCATGAATTGTTCCTGTGAATATACGAGTGTTTTCTGCGCGGTTACTGCATTATTTAATGGGATGACATCCTCGTACGGCCCTGTTTACTGGCACACTGTGGCGTTCCTTACCTGGCTCGTGCCCGTGCCACACAAGCAAAGAAACAACCCGCGCTCAGAAAGAAAGCTTCTGCGTTGTTAGGGGCAACTCCTCCGTCCACCAATCAGACTGCGCGCATATGCATCACGTGACAACACTGTAACTCTCGTCAATGCTTTCAACATGGCGATAGGATGTAAACGTTCGACTTTTTATTAAAAGTTTAGCTTTTTTCGGTGATTGCGTCCGAACCAAACCATATTTAAAACATTATGGCACTTTCAGACGGCCGCCATTTTACCGAGATAACTCTTTTCAGCGGCAAAACGGGAGAAGAAGTTGCCAAGAAGGATAGTGACGGTGAATCTACAGCATCGAGTTACAACAGCTCCGACTACTCAGAGTAAGGAAATAATTTGACTATGAGACTAGAAACGAACAAACAGCCCGTTTGCACGTGCAAGTGACAGCAAAAGACCCCCGTGAAAGTTGCTTATTTTAGTATGAAACGAGTCTGGTTTAACATGCAGAGCAATTATCACTGTTTGTGAGGAGGAGATGCTGTGTAACCCGTTGTAACATGACACTTAAATTTTGATGGTTTACATTGCAGTTATAAAACGTCAACCGTGGTTTGTGGCTGGTTCATTTTCACTTAAAGTCTTCAAATGGCTGTTCCATGAATATCAGTACTTGAAAACTAAGGCAGTGGCCAGCTTTCTCCATCCACAGTGTCCTTCACTCCTCCCATGTGCTTTTCATAGCTTTGGGGAGTGTTTTCAATCTAGGAGCGGAGGTAAACCAAAAATAATTGTATGCTTCTTGTCATCAGCCTTAGTAAATATATGGATATTGTGTTAAAGCTAGCCACCACATGCTCTTCAAAGCAGGCTAAATAGGAGGCAAACCAAAAGAAAAAATATCTAGCTTGCGATCCCTCACATTTGCTCAAGCATATAATTACGCATTGTGCGTATAGTAGTTTTAATTTAAATCTTTTAGTTTTGTATTTTTTTTCATCATGATATACACTTGGGCATGACCATATTGTATAATGCATTGACAGATAAAATAAAATTAAGGTGTGGGGGGGGGGAAGTGTTTTTGACTCAGTATCTCAAACAATAATACGGAAACAAGTTGGACACAACAATTGACCAAGTACTGAAACTGAGCATGTAGAATGTTTTATTTATTCTAAGACAGAAATAGTAATGCAGCAGTAACGTTAATATGATGGCTAGCTTCTACAATCTTTTTATATTTTTACTTGGAACAAAACAAGCCACACACATTTTTGAAATGTGCCACTTAAAGGTGGAGTCAGTGATTTGTTGTCAAAATCACTTTTAGTCAAAATCAGTGAATATTTCCTCATGATACGATACTGTGTGTGCGCTAAAAAATAACTGGTAGTATACACAGCCTGGGCTCTGTAAACTTGTTATACAAATGTTATGTAAACTGTACCTAGCAACATGCCCCTTTACAGAGCCTACTCAGCCTAGGCTGGATATTAACAACAAGCCTTATCTAACTTATCTACTGTGTTCTCTTCTCAGTTTCATAACACTTTGCTTTTTAACTAGGTATCTTTCAATTCTTTGTTTATCTTCTCTTAGTGACTTGGAACCTGAATGGCTGGACGACATTCAGAAGAACGGCGAGCTGTTCTACCTGGAGCTGAGTGAGGGCGAAGAGGAGGCTGCACTGGCCCAAGTCGTGTCCACTAATCACGTTCGCTTTAGTGACAAAGAGGCAGAGATAATCACAGAGCAAAACAAGAAGAAGAAACGAAGTGGATCACGGGCGAAAGGTGAGACAACACTTAAACGGCTAGCCAGGATCCTGAGGAGAAAACGCAGACCATCTCAACGCAGAGCGGGAGGTAAAGATGGTGGTAATGACAACTCAACCTCAAATTCACCGCCAACATCCATTCTGAAGAACCAGCCCGGTCAGAGGCAGGGAGTAACGGTACAGCAACAGCAGCTGAAGGAAGTGTGTGTCTACCTCAACCCAAAACGTCTCGGAGGTTCGTCAACACCTCTCTCGGACAGCGGGGGCCTGCTGGAAGCACTGCTGGGGGTGGTGCATCGCCCATCCTGGAGCAGGGGACAAAAGGATAATGCAGTGGTGGGCCAGGAGGAAAGACTGACTGTACATGGGTTAATACCCAACAGCCCAGCCATCAAGTGTGGTGAAATCCTAATTGGTAAGTCCACACATGGAACAGTTAGCTGTTATTAAAGGTGGAGTAAGCGAGTCTGGAGAATGCTTGTTGTCAAAATCAGTGAATACCTCTTCACGATCCCCCAAATGTACTGTGTGTCTGGGGGGGGGGGGCGATGGTGTTCATACACAGCTTAGGCTCTTTAAACGGGTATGTTAAAAAAGGGGGCCCAGTCTACCTAGTAATATACCGGATTACAGAGCCTAGACTGTGTATTAACACCAGATTTGTTTTCAGCACACACAGTACGGACATGTAGAGGATCGGTAAAAGATATTCACTGACTTTGACAAAAAGTTATTTTGACAACAAGCGTTCTCCAGAATCCAGGCCCCCAGGACTGTGCCTTCTCCGAGCAGCCAGCATGGCCATGTGGCCAAGCCATTGGTATCGCATGGTTGGGGGAGGAGCTTATTTTCATGCGGCCCATAGGCAGATTTCCCTGTCCACACAGTACAAGCGGCGAACAAGATTGTGTCTCTGCAAAAAATTTCTGGATATCAATCATAGGCTCATACTTATCTTTAGACCATATACTATTAAAATGGAAGTTTTCTCATTTCAAAACGGCACCTCAAGCGTTTTATTAGCCCAACGGCTTTTAACGGCTTTCAGTTTGTTTTCGCCAGGCTAGATGCTACAGAACGAGAATTATTGTACACCCGCCTTCAGTCTGCTACGCTTGCCGCCCTCTTTCTTGATAGGTCCATAATGCAGCTACGTCCATGCTACGTCATGCTTCCGGGCCGCATGGAATTTCCGGATTATGCTTCCTTGTTGCTTCTCTGCGCCAATGAGCAGCTTTCATAGGAATGAATGGGCGCCGTGTTTCAATCCGGTGTCCATTTCTTTATATGTCCATGCCAGAATCCCCGACTCCATCTTTAACTATAATATAAAACTATTAAATATTGTCATGATCTATCCCCTCTAGTGTTCTGAAGAAGTGTAGAATTAGCTATAGAATTTGACCTACTTTTTGAGAATGGTTTTTAGCATAAGGCACTCTCCTTATCCTCGGAAAAAAAATCCCAAAAAACAATTGCCCTCAGGACAGGAGAAATACAGCAGTGCAGCAGTTACGATTTCAATAACAGTCATCTATTGAGCCATGAACCCACCCTGACTCATTCATTTCCACACCACACACATTTACTGCCAAGGCATGGGCTACAATTATTACAATGACTACATATTCACAGCCACACACTCAGATTTCTTTACAAAAGGAACCCAATGCCCAAATAATGAGCGTTATGTACAACCCTATATTTACAAAATGGCAACCAATGTTAACTAAAATAGATCGACTATGATTAGTAAGAAAAATACTGCAGGAACTGGCCTAGGTTAGGTAGTTAAACTGATAAAGACAAGCTCTTTCAGTGCAATGCAACTACAAAGTATGTAATACAAATCATTATCATGGTTTTAGTTTTCAGCTCCATGTTGTAAAACCAGGACGCTCTTGTTAAACCGTGTGTGGGACATTCAATAGCTTCTTCTCATTGCCAATTCTTAGCAGCAACTATACTCATCTGCAGTGAAACTTTCATCACAGCTTTGTAGAGCAAATATTAAACTCTAAATACAGGTCAGGTCCTGTAGATAACGATTCAGTTTGAAAGCTAAGCTTCTCTGAATTGGTTTTCTCCTATCTTGGCTAATGATCGGACAGTTTTTACTAGCAGACAGAGGAACGCCAGTTGTGCCTCGCCACAAATGAATACCCACATGAGTTACTGTTTAGACAAGCTTTTATGTGGCACAGCTACATGCTAAAGCAATTAGAGTGGTTAAATACCTGAAATAGCTCCGTTGTGGAGATGATGGTGAGCCTTCATGCACAAAAGCAGGTGGAGCTCTTTACTGGGTCTATACAATCAAGTACAGAGGTCAGAAGCTCAGTACAATTTATACAATCCGCCAAATTATTAAGTAGTATAAAAGCCAAGTCAGTATTTAACGACCAACCAACATACGAGTGTTGCATAATGTTGTCTCCCTAATAAAATGCATTCAAAGTTGAGCTACTTACTTTTGAAATAGAAGGAATTGGACTGCACCAAATAAATTAAGGCACACATTGTTTTACTTAACATACAAAAGTATTTGTTATTGTATGATTTTTGGTTAGTCTTGCAAACAGCAATGTGTGATTTTATTTATTAGTATTACTTATTTAGTTAATGCTACCTCTCTGCTTGCTATGTTCAGGTGATGTGCTCGTAGCAGTGGACGATGTGGATGTGACCTCGGAAAACATTGAGAGGGTTCTGTCCTGCATCCCAGGACCAACACAGGTCAGTGTGTGTAAATCTACCAAACCCAAATAATTGCAGATGAACAGTTTATGTTCAAATAAGTTATAAAATATCTCAAGTTCTGCCCTTTTTCTGAATTGGATTATCCTTCCAAATCTTTACAGCAGCATTTAGGTCTTCAAAATCTTGGCATGTCACAAACAGAACACTTGGACAGTAAATGTAGACATTAAATTACTTCAAAAGCATTGGTTTTTCTAAGCTGCTAAAATGTGTATAGAACGTAGAAGTCAGCACTGTTTAAAATCACAAAACCCTCCAATTACTGAGAAATAATCCTTTTGATCAGTGGCTACAAAATCCTCAGCCTTTGCTTCTGTTGTGTATTTTCACTAAAAAGCAGACCATCAGAAAGTAGGAATTTGCAAATGACAGAGTAGGTGTACGGGTTGATGGCGAACACGGCGGATAGACAGGACTGCGGTTGGACTCTTTCTGGTGCCACAGGAAGCTGTTGTGGGATCGAGAGCTTGGCTGATTAGAAGATGTAGTCGGAAACAAAATTATATTGTAGGGAAAGAGCTAGGCAGATTTTTGGGGAAAAATACAAGGTCCCTCTGGCACCACAATGACAAAAAAAAAACTGAAAGAGACTTGTATTGCTGACGGAGTAAGTGTTTTGTGTGTGCGTGTGTGTGTGTGTGGATGGTTTCTGTGTTCCAGCCCTCCCAGATGGAATGCAGACACGACTCATTATCTTTGGAGGAACAAATATTAGTATAAAAGTCAGTCCACCGTTCCCTTTGCTAACCCCTTAGCTTAACGAAATTTGGATGCTGTGTGTGTGTGTGTGTGTGTGTGTGTGTGTGTGTGTGTGTGTGTGTGTGTGTGTGTGTGTGTGTGTGTGTGTGTGTGTGTGTGTGTGTGTGTGTGTGTGTGTGTGTGTGTGTGTGTGTGTGTGTGTGTGTGTGTAAATCTTTGAGCCAGCGCTAAATGACATGACTGACATCAACAAACTGGAATTCCAGTGAGAGCACACTCCAGTCTAACCACATCCTTATTATTTCTGATGAGAGAAAGTGCTGTAGTTAGCCCACTCGGCCTCTTTACCCAGTGATTTCCTAAATTTAGGGATTGCCTAGTCGGAGGGATTCTCTACAATTTTTCATGTGTGAGGCTCAATCTAATCAAAGCGTTTTTCTTGCGTCCTTCATGAAAGGAGTTATGATACTGTACCTTTTTAAATCCAAAGTTAACCTCTCACTTTCAGGACTGAGTGAGCCAGTCACAGTCACCGGTTGAATGGTACTTCCACCAATACTTTGCTCTTTTATAATAATACCCCTAAAATTGGCCAAAATGGCAGGCAGCCCAGATGCAGGCGCCTATTGGAGAGAGGTTTGGCGTGTGCTGCGTGCTGACAGTCCTTGGAGTGGTCTGGGAGTAATTGTTGGATTAAAAAAATACAGTTTCAAAATTTTTGACCAGCAAATATCAGTTTCTTTTTTTCTTTATCTTTTTTTAAACATTTGGTAGGCCCCATCTAAGCTAGGATTGAGAAAAATAGTAATGACCACAATACATCATATATTTTTATGCCCCCACGCAAATGATGCCGAAGACTGGAGGCATTATGTTTTTGGGTTGTCCGTCAGATCGTCCATACGTCGGGGTCATTCTTGAGAGTAGGGTTGGGAGCTATCCAATTTGATACCTTTTTTTCCCTCTATTTTCTACCTCAGCTGTAGCCTATTTGTTTTATTCATAGACTGTAGTTTCTTGTTTAACACTACATTTTACGAGATTACATTGAACTTATCATGATGATGTTCGCCAAATACTCATTTTAACCAAATGCATTCGGCTGACAAGCTTTGGTATGATAATCTTTGCAAAGTAATGATGTAGCGATACATTGCGGTGGCATTAATGGACAAAAGCTTTATTTTAACATGACTGTAAGCTTAAACTGGGTGCATGGTGCACTTTTTGTACCTAGCCACCAGGGGGAGGCAGAGCCTGTAATACTTTTATAGCGTCTTTAAAATAGGCGTGGGTGCTGACACAGTCACATTCTTTTTAAGGCATTTATTATAAACATGCACACATTACACAGCACATTTTTTATGGTAATGAAAGGAATACCGTTGATTTTTTTAAATATCCTGGTATATGGTATTAGTTTTACCGCCCAACCCTACTTGAACCCTACGTCAGTGCATTATCTAATGAATACTTTACCAAATACAATACCAAAAAGTCGATCTTTTTGTAGATTCATCCTCATATAAGTCAAGGTAAAAATCAGTGAGTGGTTCACAAATTAATTCCTAGTAAAATGTTAATTTTACTCTTAGATTTGAAGGTTTTACTGTTTATTTATTTATTTAGGGTTGCTTTTTAGTTGTAGGCTATGTTTGAGGAGAACATTTGGGAGTTCATGTATGCAATGTTGAAAGAATTGACTAAATAATAAACAAAACTGCAAAAGCCTCTTTCGGTATTCGGTTTCGGCCTTTCGGCCAACTGTTTAATTTTATTCGGTTTCGGCCAAGAATTTTCATTTCGGTGCATCCCTATATCTAAGCTTTGTGAGGTATTTGCCTTTAAACAGCCTCTACTTGATATCATCTGATGTAAACTGCAGGGCTGGCCCGAATTATTTGAATACTTGTTCGGAAAATTAGTATTCGGAGCTTAAATTAGTATTCGGAGCTTCGTTTTTTATAATTTTTATTTTTATTTTAAAATTTTTTTTGTTGCAAGAAGCTAGTACTGCAATATAATGTCATCAAATAATTTTATATTTGGATATAAAAGTTAGTAATATTGTAGTAGTAGTAGTAGTAGTAGTAGTATTGCTCATTTAGGAGGATATTACATCACTAAGTGTCATAGCGCATCCATTACTTCACCTCCGAGCGCGTAAATCTTCAACAAAATATGCAGATACTGTCAAAATCGGTTCCAGGGAGTATATAGGGATTATTAATTATTTTTTTTTAAACAATTTTATTTAAATATTTTTAATGTTGTTTTTGATGGTGTGTTTTTCTGGAACGAATATTCGAAGCCTGAAAAATGGCATTCGGGCCAGCCCTAATAAACTGTGAGCCTGTGACAGATTGTTTTAACAAAGGGTTGCAGTTTCTCATCCTTCTTTGCACCTAGACTGCATGTGCTTGCTTGTTTGATTTCCACACAGCTCTGCTTTCAATTTCCACTGTGAATTTGTATGAATGGCAGGCTAAAATAAAGCATTTGGGTATGGAAAGATTAAAAAAATACTGCAAGAACGAGACGATAGACTGTCTGTTGTCTTGGCCCCGTTTTTTGGGTTGCAGAGGTCTGGTTTGATTTAGTCAAATACACTCACACACGCACACACAGAGAATCCTGCTATTTGCTGCTCTGCGGTTTGGCCTGGATGTCTGTGTCACTTTCTCTCTCACCAAGGCTGTCTTACTATCACTTTTTAGCCTATTTTTGAATGAATGTGTAATTGTTGAAGTTTTTCTACCCTTTTGAAGCACGGTACTCAATTTTCCTATGACAGTCACATGAGCAATGTTAAAATTATTGCCAAGTAGGGGAGAACGGGGTAATGTGAGCCATCGGGTAATGTGAGACACCCCCTGTATCTAGGCAATGGAACACATTTTTGGTCATGTGAGATATATGTTTTCAAGCCCCTCTCATTTCCCCTTGGCCATGAAAGAGAGGACCTCATGGTGATGTTGTAAGCATGTTTTTTTCACAAAAATTTATTTTTTGCATGTAAAAGTAAATTTTCTTGCTGTCAACTTAGGGTGTGTTCACACATGGAAAGTCCGTTAGTTCACTTGCTTTGGTCCAGACCAAATATAATTTGGATTTTTTTGTTTGGTGTGGTCCACTTTCATATTGCCCCTTTTGCAAGTGAACCAGCATTACGAAGCAAAACCACACGTGATCTAAGGTCATTCATTCATTGGACAGACATTCTGGGGTGGAGAGAAGCAGGAAGAACAAAGTAAAAACTGCGAATTTATCATTGATATAATATGGAGTTAAAAATAATAAAAATGCCTACATCTAGCCTATAAATAAAGAAGAAAAAAATCTAATTATTGTTGTTTCATATGTTTATAATATGTAGCCCTATGACAATGCCACGTTATGTGGCTTCTAGCCTACGATGTGAAACATCATTTTTACTGTATTTTTGCTGCTGGACGCGCGACTCGCGTGAAGAATAGGCTCAAACTGAAACACAGCTGATTAAGCTGTGTGTCAGTTCGGCGCAGTTCAGCACCAAACTGACACGGGGACAGTATTGACGGTCCCGTTGGGAAGAACAATAAAAACACACACTTCATGCAAAGCGCAGCGTGAACCTGTTGGCACTGTAGGCTACGGGAGACGCTCCTCTCCATCTGATCGCTGATCCGCACGCATCATTATCAAATGTAATATTTTCGCTCGGGGCTCCCGGTCAAACCACAACTAATCTTCCTAACAATGGCGACAACAACACTTTCCCATAATGTGAAGCTGATGGCGATTTATTAAAAAAGAAAAGAAAGAAAAGGCGCAGTGCTTCCTGCAATTGGGTCGGATCGAGTCCGGCCAAATTCACACCACAAACGAACTGCAGCAGAGTGCGTTTTGAAGCGCATCGAGACTACCTCTTCAGCTGGGTCTCGGAGTGTTTGTTTGGTCCGCCCCCGAGTGCGATTGCTGTATTCACACCTGTCTGAAAGATGCGCACCGAAGGTGGAAGTGCACCTGAGTTCGTTTCAACCGAACTAAACACAGCATGTGTGAATACACCCTTAATCGAGTGTTGTGCCATAGCAAATTGATTCAGGTAGAAAAACTTCTATCATACATGTTGATGAACTACCAACATAATTGCGTGTAAGGAAACATTGTTGAGACTGGAATTTATACCGCAGCGGCCGTTCCATAATACAACAACACTCCCTTTAGCAATGGCTGAATATAAGACTTCCCTGTGCTGTGTATCTGCGGGAGCGAGTGGCATTACTAACTTCAAAACAGTAAAAGTTTAACATGATTAAGTGCTTTTAGATGCTTTAATCATATGCCGAATGTATAAACAGACCATATTGTTAACAATAAATCAAGTTATGTACATGCCAGAGTTACGTTTATGGATAAATTAGTAAGTAAACATTGAATAGACTGATTTGTTAAAGGGGTTTGGCGCTGTGTGTTACATTACCGGTACTGCAGCCAGACTCTACTTTTCACAGGAGGATTTTGGTCTTCAGATGTCGCCAAACCAAAATTCCTCCCTAGTTCTGCTTTAATTTCAACCGTGTTGTATCCCTTTGCATTGGAAACTGAATTTCACAAAAATAATGGCGAATTCCGTGACATTCCGTGTTCCGTTTTTATTGCCCGATTCCGTGATTCCGTCTGCGTTTTCGTTATCGCGGAAATCATAGGGCCCTACAAACCCCATGATTCTGTTACTCGTCCGACATTAGTTTTGGTATATTTGGTTTTCAAGCTAGCTGTCAGGATTGTAACTGTTACAACATTTGTTGTTATAGTAGTTTCAGAGTGGAAAAAGTAAGTGGATCAGTTTACCCCCTTGATTTCTCTGGTCTGTCTCAGTTTACCCCACAGCTGGTGTAAACTGAGACACAAGACAACTTTTTTTTAAACAATCATATTTTCACTGCCCTTTGTCATGAATAAATTCTGCTAATGCCCTTTTCTAGGAAACATCCTGAATTAATTGGAAATGTGTAAATTTGACTGATAAATCATTTTAGCTCCCTTAAGGTGCGAACACACCAAACGCGTTGGGTGCGGTGGCCAACGCGCCCAACGCATCTGATCTGGCGCTTGGTCATTTTGTGTCAAACAATTGTTCAACGCGCCCAACGCACCTACGCAGCTAGTCTCCCCCCCGATATATTTATTTCCCCTAATCAACCATGGCTGCGATCAGACCCGACCCGACACAACAGCGATCAAAAAACAAAACAACAACAACACGGCCAACAATTGTGCCAAAAGACAAATAAACAGCAACTGAACGGAACAAATAGCCTTAAAACAGCATTGCAGATTCACGCCGCTCGGAAATGAACACAAACAGCACCATACCAAACATATTTACAGCAGCATTGTGTGCACGGCAGTACAGAATAAAGGCAAGTAGCCTACATTACCCTACCTGGCTGTGAAGGGACTGTGGCTGGCGTAGATATAGACCTAAACACCGGTGCTTCGCTGTACTCGTTGTGAAAGTTCCCCGGACTTAGCCGTTATGTTTGGGTTCATTATATGGAGTTGGTGGCCGCACACAACCGGGTGAGTTAACTAATGCTATCCGACCGGTGCTAACTTGGTTTATCGGCTAAAGCACAGCCGCACATATTCACTGAATTAACCAGGAAGCCCATTCTCCTGGCTCACTTTCCCCACATCTTCTAACCCCGAGCGGCTTCATACAGCACCAGCCAGCCGCAAATACATTTCTTCCTCTGTGTTTCTCAGCCTCTGTGTACAGTACACTGTCCTCCCACTGTGCCGATGTCCGTACGTTGGGTCATTCTCCAAGGCTGATTGGCTAACGCGGCTAAACGTCACGCGTTGGAGCAGAAAAAGTAAAACATTTTGAACTCGCGCGTTGGTGCGATGGTGCGGTAGGCGCTTTGGTAAAGCGGCTACCGCGACCAACGCACCGCTTTACCGCGGCTAACGCGTCATCGCGCCAAAACCAATGGTTCCCTATGCAAAAATAGGATTTTTTAACGCCGCCACTGCACCCAACGCGTTTGGTGTGTTCGCACCTTTAGAGGGAAGCAATGTAAAAAGTGTATCACATTACCCCGTTCTCCCCTATAATGTGGAACCATAGTGGCTGATTTTCCAAAATGAATAAAAACTCTTGAGAGGGACTGGCAGGCAGACTGATACAGTGATATTGTTATAAAATATATACTGTATCTATAAATCTTCACACTTGTCCCCAGTGCAAATTATTTTCCTTCCCACAACGTGTCACATTCTTTCTCTCCATCTTTTCCTCCTCTTCATTTTAAGTTTTTTCCTCCTCTCCCGTCAACCAGGTGAGGCTGGCCTTGGAGACGGTGGCTCTGTGGGACGGCATTGTTGCTGGCGACACTTCATCATTCCGAAAGGCCAAGACCTCTCCACCAGTCAGCCAGCTGGTGCGTCTGCTGTGGGGGGAGGATACCGCCGAACTTCAGATGTCCATAGGACACATCCCGCATATCGTCATGTACCTCTCACTTAAAATGGACTCGGCATCACCACAGGAGGAGGTCAGTTTGGAAAAACAAAAACAGCCTTTCCTATGCCAAATAAGTGAGTAAAAGAAAAAATGTGTGTGTGAATGGTCTCTGTGGTCTCTGTGGCGCAATTGGTCAGCGCGTTCGGCTGTTAACGGAAAGGTTGGTGGTTCAAGCCCACCCAGGGACGATTTTCTACTTAAATAACCAAGTCACACCACTTGTAAATAAATCACCCTAGGTTTGGGTGTTATGATTATACGTTCGTTGGTAGAAATATATGGGAAATCTACCGCAAGAGATTTCGCAATACCGTTTATACCACGGAGAGATAAAAAAAACTTTCTCCTGTGGGAGGCAGCTACAGGCTTTTACATCTGGAAATCCAAAATATGGCAAAGTTTCCTGCCTTATCAAGCACTACTTCTAAAAGTAAATATGCAGTGGGTGGGGCTGGTACGTGTAAACCACACCCCCTTTTGTGTGTCTCTGTGGCGCAATTGGTTAGCGCGTTCGGCTGTTAACCGAAAGGTTGGTGGTTCAAGCCCACCCAGGGACGTTGATTTTCTACTTCAGTAACCAAGTCACACCACTTATAACTAAATCACCCTATGTCTGGGTGTTATGACCGTACATTCCTTGAAACGGTAGAAATGTATCTACTGCTAGATATTTGGCAATACCGTTTATACCGCAGAGAGATAAAAAAATTATTGTTCTGCTGCAGGAGGCAACTACAGGCTTTTACATCTAGAAATCCAAAATGGGCAGCTATATAACAAAAAAATGTGTAATCCAAATCAAATAGAAAGCAGAACATGGCAAAGTTTCCTGCCTTATTATCAAGCACGACTTCTAAAAGTAAATATGCAGTGGGTGGGGGTGGTACGTGTAAGCCACACCCTCTTTTGTGTGTCTCTGTGGCGCAATTGGTTAGCGCATTCGGCTGTTAACCGAAAGGTTGGTGGTTCAAGCCCACCCAGGGACGTTGATTTTCTACTTAAGTAACCAAGTCACACCACTTATAAATAAATCACCCTATGTTATGACCGTACATTCCTTGAAACGGTAGAAATATGTCTACAGCTAGAGATTTGGCAATACCGTTTATACCATGGATAGAGAAAAAAAGTCTCCGCTGCATGAGGCAACTACATGCTTCTACATCTGGAAATCCAAAATTGGCAGCAATATAACAAAAAACTATAAAAGTTCTTATTAAATAGAATACAGAATATAGCGAAGTGTCCTGCCTTATTATCAAGCACGACTTCTCAAAGTAAATCTGCAGTGTGTGGGGATTCTATGTGTAAGCCACCATCTTGTTTACCGAAAGATTGGTGGCTCAAGCCCACCCAGGGACGTTGATTTTCTACTAAAATAACCAAGTCACACCACTTATAAATAAATCACCCTAGGTTTGGCTGTTATGAATGTACATTCCTTGAAACGGTAGAAATATATCTACTGCTAGATATTTGGCCATACCGTTTATACCTAGCCTGGTCCAACCAGACCATCGTACTTCATTTCATTTGTACAGAAGGTCTGGAAGTGCTGTAATTGGCAAACGTTCACTCACTTTCAGGCAGGTGTCTGTTGAAGTTTAAAACTATTGGATCTGCCCAGTGCCACTCTGGATTAGCCAACCAATCGCATAACGTTTGGTCGTCACGTGTGTCATGAGCCGGCTTCTGGCGGTGCGTTCCAGTTGGACAGGGAATTCGAAAATTTCCGACTTCACTACATATTGTGGTCTATGGATCTACCGGTACCTGGCAACGGTAACTTGTTAGAGCCTAACGTTTAGTTATTTGGACGAGAAAGGTTGTCGGCGTCCATACTTTCGCGAGCAGATGCACTGGAACGCAGATAGGTCGAAACTCGGAACTACCAAGTCGGAAATCTCCTTCTTCCGAGTATAAAGGAACGCAGCATTCAACTGAAACTGGAGCGCGACTTCGACGTCATCGTTCTCAGCCACTCGCTCTGTTCGCTGATTGGACACACAGAAATCTGTTCGAGCAGGATCCCAATAATACGCCCCATCCCCAGACTGACTACTGAAGGGAAAATTAAATTTGGCCGGATGTAAGTAGGCGGGCGGAGCCAGGCTAGTTTATACCATGGATAGAGAAAAAAAGAGTTTCTGCTGCGCTAGACAGGTACATGCTTCTGTATCTATCTAGAAATCCAAAATGGGCAGCAATATAACAAAACAATGTATAATCCATATTAAATAGAAAGCAGAATATGGCAAAGTTTCCTGCCTTATTATCAAGCACTACTTCTAAAAGTAAATATGCAGTGGGTGGGGCTGGTACGTGTAAGCCACACCCCCTTTTGTGTGTCTCTGTGGCGCAATTGGTTAGCGCGTTCGGCTGTTAACCGAAAGGTTGGTGGTTCAAGCCCACCCAGGGACGTTGATTTTCTACTTCAGTAACCAAGTCACACCACTTATAACTAAATCACCCTATGTCTGGGTGTTATGACCGTACATTCCTTGAAACGGTAGAAACGTATCTACTGCTAGATATTTGGCAATACCGTTTATACTGCAGAGAGATAAAAAAATAATTGTTCTGCTGCAGGAGGCAACTACAGCAGTGTTTCCCCCAGCGCTTTATAGCTAAGGCGGCCGCCTTAGCAACGCCAGCCTCCCGCCTTGACTACCAACCGACCCCCCCCAAAAAAAAAAAAATTTTTTTTTTTTTTTTTTTTTTTTGTGCTGCACAATTAATGTACTAGCAAGCGCGATGTGTGTGTTGTGCATGGTCATAACTGCGCGAAAGGCCGCGATTTGCGGTAAAAAGCATGTGTCTCCAAGCGTTTCTCTATCAGCTGCTCTGTGTCTGCGGCTTTGCGCGCGCGCGCGACCGTACCGCACCGCGCGCGACTACGGCATACACGCGGGAGAGTTAAACGAGCAGAAGCAAACCGAGATTTAACTGGTGGCGATAATAAACGCAGTGCAGTTCTATGGGGATATTTAGCTGAACAGAAAGAAGTGCTCTGCAAAGCTAGAATAGTTTAAGACTCCACATCACTGTGGCAACACAACCTATCAGCACAGAGAAAAGTTTGAAGAAGGCATGAGAGTGATGGCCCAGGCAAGTTTCAGTAAGTGTTTACAGAAGTTCCAAACTAGGCCTACTGTCTTTGAAATGCATTTAGTCATTTTAAGGGGAAAACTCATTGTATTTATTATTTAAAGTTATTTTTCAAACAGCATGCTAGTGTAGGCCAAGAAGATTTATTTTCTGAATTTGTAATGCTGCTTTATTTTTATGTTTTAAATTGGGAAATACAAGTTCCAAAACGACCTCTGTATTTAAAAATGAATCAAGCAAGTAGGCTTAAAATAATCATTAATCGCACAACAGCCCCCATCCAAAAAGGAACTTTAAAAAGTTGTATTTGCACTTTGATGTGCATACACATGTTAAATGTATGGTCCATTATTTGTATTTAGTGTGTCTGTATAGTATTGCACCAAAACAGTAGAAGTTTTCTTTAATTGTGCTTTGTACTGTCTGTACGTTTACACATAATTTGTACCTGCACATAGCAAACAAAATTGCCAACTGTAAGGTCAGTGTCTGTTTTATTTTTGTATTCAAATAAACAGTTGTTTATTTCTTTACGGCGCATTGGCATCTTTGAGCAAAATACCCCTAAAATTTTCGCCGCGGCGCCGCACCTCCCCTGACACGGGGCAGTGACCACCTTGACTAAGACATTTTCTGAGGGAAACACTGTACAGGCTTTTACATCTAGAAATCCAAAATGGGCAGCTATATAACAAAAAAATGTGTAATCCATATCAAATAGAAAGCAGAACATGGCAAAGTTTTGTGCCTTATTATCAAGCACGACTTCTAAAAGTAAATATGCAGTGGGTGGGGCTTGTATTGTGGTCTATGGATCTACCGGTACCTGGCAACGGTAACTTGTTAGAGCCTAACGTTTAGTTATTTGGACAAGAAAGGTTGTCGGCGTCCATACTTTCGCGAGCAGATGCACTGGAACACAGATAGGTCGAAACTCGGAACTACCAAGTCGGAAATCTCCTTCTTCCGAGTATAAAGGAACGCAGCATTCAACTGAAACTGGAGCGCGACTTCGACGTCATCGTTCTCAGCCACTTGCTCTGTTCGCTGATTGGACACACAGAAATCTGTTCGAGCAGGATCCCAATAATACGCCCCATCCCCAGACTGACTACTGAAGGGAAAATTAAATTTGGCCGGATGTAAGTAGGCGGGCGGAGCCAGGCTAGTTTATACCATGGATAGAGAAAAAAAGAGTTTCTGCCGCGCTAGACAGGTACATGCTTCTGTATCTATCTAGAAATCCAAAATGGGCAGCAATATAACAAAACAATGTATAATCCATATTAAATAGAAAGCAGAATATGGCAAAGTTTCCTGCCTTATTATCAAGCACTACTTCTAAAAGTAAATATGCAGTGGGTGGGGCTGGTACGTGTAAGCCACACCCCCTTTTGTGTGTCTCTGTGGCGCAATTGGTTAGCGCGTTCGGCTGTTAACCGAAAGGTTGGTGGTTCAAGCCCACCCAGGGACGTTGATTTTCTACTTCAGTAACCAAGTCACACCACTTATAACTAAATCACCCTATGTCTGGGTGTTATGACCGTACATTCCTTGAAACGGTAGAAATGTATCTACTGCTAGATATTTGGCAATACCGTTTATACCGCAGAGAGATAAAAAAAAATAATTGTTCTGCTGCAGGAGGCAACTACAGGCTTTTACATCTAGAAATCCAAAATGGGCAGCTATATAACAAAAAAAATTGTAATCCATATCAAATAGAAAGCAGAACATGGCAAAGTTTCCTGCCTTATTATCAAGCACGACTTCTAAACGTAAATATAGAGTGGGTGGGGGCTTGTACGTGTAAGCCACACCCTCTTTTGTGTGTCTCTGTGGCGCAATTGGTTAGCGCGTTCGGCTGTTAACCGAAAGGTTGGTGGTTCAAGCCCACCCAGGGACGTTGATTTTCTACTTAAGTAACCAAGTCACACCACTTATAAATAAATCACCCTATGTTATGACCGTACATTCCTTGAAACGGTAGAAATATATCTACAGCTAGAGATTTGGCAATACCGTTTATTCCATGGATAGAAAAAAAAAGAGTTTCTGCTGCATGAGGCAACTACATGCTTCTACATCTGGAAATCCAAAATTGGCAGCAATATAACAAAACTATAAAAGTTCTTATTAAATAGAATACAGAATATGGCGAAGTGTCCTGCCTTATTATCAAGCACGACTTCTCAAAGTAAATATGCAGTGTGTGGGGGTTCTAATAGAACAGTGTTGTTTTTGGCGGCCTGTTTTAAGTTTAGTTTTAGTCCTGTCTTTGTGTCAAACTGTCATTTTAGTTTTTATTAGTCTTAGTCACGTTTAAACTCTTTTTAGTCTAGTCAAGTTTCAGTTGACTAAAAGTCTTGAGCTTTTTAGTCTTCTCTTAGTCAGAATTATCTGGGACTATTTTCGTTTAGTCTTAGTCAACAAAAACTGATGACATTTAAGTCTAGTCTTAGTCAATGACATTTGTATTTTAGTCTTTTTAGTAATGCAATTATATTTAACCCAGTTAATATAGTACAAGTACCTAGTATAGTACAGCCAAAATCAAAATGTTCTTTAAGTCCCCCATTTCACAAGTCAAACAAGGTTATCTTATCTTATTATATTATTTTTACCTTATAGACTCAAGAATACATGCAATTCCAGACACGGAAGACTAGTGTTGTTTTTGGCGGCCTGTTTTAATTTTAGTTTTAGTCTAGTCTTTTTGTCAAACTTTAATTTTAGTTTTTATTAGTCTTAGTCACGTTTAAACTCTTTAAGTCTAGTCAAGTTTCTGTCGACTAAATGTCTTGAGCATTTTTGTCTTCTCTTAGTCAATATTATCTGTGACTATTTTCGTCTAGTCTCGTCACTGTCACGTGAAAAAGGTTAGTTGACGACGATATTTAGTCATACATTTTGTTGACAAAAACAACACTAGGTTCTATGCGTAAAGCTGGGAACACACCGCATTGGCCGCCTGCGGCGGTTGGCCGCGTGAATGCAGGAGGTTCGCCGCTTGGTCATATTGGGCCATGTTCACCGCAGTCGCCGCCGCGGCCAACCGCAGCCTCATCGTAGGCAGCGGTTGGCCGCGTGACAGCAGGAGGCTCGCCGCTTGATCATATTGGGCCATATATTCCTGACGCCGACGCCGAGATCAGACCCGTCACACTTACGGTGCAACAACAACAATAACATGGTCCAGCTGTGCCAAAAAATACAGATGTAGGTTCACTGTGTAACCAGCGGCAGTCTTGTCACAAATATCATTAAAACAGCCTGAACACGCACCCCGATCTCAAATACACACACATTAACAGCAATTCAGCAACATACTAAACACATTAACAACAGCAGTGTGTGCTCAGCGGCTAAAATAAAGGCAGACATCAGCCTACCTGAAAGTGAAAGTGTGCCGGCTGACGGAGGACAACACCGGTTCTTCGCTGCACTATATTGGAATTCCACACGGACACCGCCGTCAAGTTTGGGTATATTATCCTCAGGAACAGCACACAGCTTGGTGAGTTTCACTATGCTAACCGGCGCTACCTTGGCTAAAGTACAACCAACAGCTAAACAGATGCAAAATAGCCTACACATATTTGCAGAATGTATTGGAAGCCCGATGTCCTCACTCCACACGCCCACCTCGTCTTGCAGACCACCGCCACCGGGCAATCTCAACGCTGATTGGCTGTGGAGGCGCGGTGCCCGGCGGCGCTGCAGAAAAAGATGAAAAATTTCATCTTTTTCTGCGGCGCCGTGCTCGCCGCACAAGCCTTCGATTCACGCTCCTTCGATGACACAATTTCTATGCGCCGCTAATGGCCGCGCTCCCGATTCACGCGCCTCTCATGAGGCGCGGCCACGTGCCGCGCAAGCCCCCGCCGCCGGCCGCTGGACGCCGATTATTGGGTGGACGCGCGGCCACGCGCTAGTACATTGACTTTGTATGTAATCTCGCCGCGCGGCCAGTGCGGTGTGTTCCCAGCTTAAGCCACCATCTTGTTAACCGAAAGGTTGGTGGTTCAAGCCCACCTAGGGATGTTGATTTTCTACTTAAGTAACCAAGTCACACCACTTATAAATAAATCACCCTATTCAGTAGAAATATATCTACCGCTAGAGATTTGGCAATAGCGTAACCGCAGAGAGAAAAAAAATAAAATAAAAAATGTTCTGCTGCAGGAGGCAACTACAAGCTTTTACATCTAAAAATTGAAAATGTGCAGCAATATAACAAAAAAATATAGAAAGTAGAAAACTGAATATGGCAAAGTTTCCTGCTTGATTATCAAGCACTACTTCTAAAAGTAAATACAAACTATACATTTTACCATAAAATGGATTTAGAATTTTTAGTTCAACTTATCAATAAGGGTACATTATTTATATGTTAGTTAATGTTTAGTAACTGAGCATTAACCAACCTTTAACTACCAACTAAGTTAATGCTTAAACAAGCATTAACTTACCGTTAATTACCAAGCCTTAACAGCTAGTTAATGCTTAATAAGCTTAATAAGCATTAACTAACCGTTAAAAGCATTAACTTAGCATTCATTAACAGTAAATTAACGTAGTGTTTATTTATCAATTTATGAATCTAAAATAGAATGATCATCCAGCACGATTTACAGGTTGATATACAGGGTTGATTATCCACATTTTAGATGCCATCTAAATTTTAAAGGTTTCGGTGTTAAATTTCCCCTGCCTAGGTCAGTGAGTGTCAGTCACCACACCGTCTGTCCACACTACAAGCTTGATAGCCGTGATCATACTCTAACACAAAAGTGTTTTTGATAATTGAGTGTTAAGAATGACCTGAATTGTGTAGGAAATCCCAAGGCCAGGAGTGTACATTAACTGCTCTGGATGTCTTCCAAGCGCCTGCGAGTGCCACTGACAGAAAACAGAATGATCCGCTACTTGTCAGTACTGTGTTCTGAGAAAAAAGTGGGGTTGATTCACAGCCTAAGCTCTGTAAACTACTATGTAAACAAAGAGTATATAAACAAATAGGCCGGCTGTAGCTCGCATCAAGCAAGTTTACAGAGCCTAGGCTGTGTATTTTCACCCGTTTTTTTGTTCTCCAGAATCTCTGACTCCCCTTTTAAGTGTTAATCCTAAAGTTTAATTTCTTGCTCTGAGGAGCAAACCACTCATTTGCTGACGTCACATCCTATACTGTAATTAAATTTTCCCCATGGACGACTTTTGGTAGGTAGATGTTTTCTTTATGGTTGTACTTGATGGTTCTGCAGTTCCTCTTTGTGAATAAGAAAAGCCAGATTATTATTATTTTTTTTTTATTGACCTAAAAGGCAGCAGAGGGTACAGATAGTTCGAAGCCACATCAACCAGCAGTTGATATTCAAGATTGCCAAGCAAGAACCTACTAAACTCTGACTTTGATTTTTTTAGTTCTTTGATTGCAGGGTAGCAGAAATAGGAGAAGTTAAGTGGTGGTATTTTTGAGATTTAGCCGAGTGAAGATTTTGTGATGCAACACATTTTTTTAATTAATTTTTTGGCCTGTATGCACAGACAAGACGAAACTGAAGTGTTTCACTGCGCTGATTGTGTCTTTGTTCTGGTTGCCAAGTCTGTAAGGGCCTGTTCATTCAATGTTTTTATCCCTTCACCCGCAACTCGGGCCTCTTATTCCATGAGAGGCTTAGCTCTTATCCACCCTGTGGCCCTCAAAGTTGCGAGCATGCTGTGAGGAATACTAATATCAAAAACAATTCACTTAATCTGTTCAGCACACTCTACTCTCTGCTTTAAAGTGTTTATGAAGGGGTTTTCTGTGACATTTGTTTCCAGAAAACTATTTAAAAGTGTGCACAGCTGTTTCCCAAAGTGAATTTGATGGTTTCCGTGAGCTACTGTCAAATTGCTGTATTTATTTACTCTAAGATATAATATCTTTTTTGTAATTGTAATTTATTTGTTGTAATTCGGGGACGAATTGGGCAGTCAAACTGAAACCAGACCAACATTTTCACTATAAATATATGTGTCTATTCAGAGGCCGCTGTGGCATCCACCAACAGATGTTTGACATTTTTTATGTGACATTTTGTCTGTTGATTGGTTAACCAGATCTTTTTCTCCCTGCCGCATGTATAATTTTCATGACACAGATTTTAAATTACACTTTGTCTGTGTTTTGTGTCTGCAGGAAGATATCTTGTATCAGTACCCAGTGTCTGAAGCATCATGCCAGCTGAAAGGAGTAAGAGGGATCTTTCTCACACTGTGTGACATGCTGGAGAATGTCACAGGAGGGCAGATCATCAGGTAGAGGAAACAACAAAGAGGATAAATAGCAATGCGAATGCTACATGTAGAGTTTTTAATCAGTAATCTGTAACTGTGGAACACATTTAAATCAATATTTTTTATTTAACCAACCAGATACTCTTCTTAATAAATATCAATCAAAAGTTTTATAAGTCTACTAATAATGGTTCTCATTATCAAATGATCTGCAAATGATTTCCATACGTTTTTTAACTAACAATTGAAGTGCCTTTTTAAAAACGTTATAATGCCTGTAAATTGAATAAACTGCAATAGGATGAAGAAGAGGGTTTGATCTCTAATTCCAGCTATCAAGAAAATAAAACTAAATTAAAATGAACTTCTAACAGGGCACCACTCAGTTAAACTGAGAAAAATCTCAGTCTCATAAATATACAAAACTCTTAATTTGCAAGTCAGATAAATAATTTTTTAAATAACTATAACTTAAAGAGGACCTATTATACTTTTCGACTTTTATGACCTATAAACGTTGTTATAATGATTTATAGTCGTGTTTAACCATAATAGCGTATCAAATAATTACGTACATGCATTTAGACGTATTCCCTGCTAACCGTCTGGGGTGGCTGTGCAGAGCGCTAAACACTAGGGCAGCCGGTCGAGAATTCACTTTTTGAAATCGGTTCAAATTTCCTGCCATTGTGTCGTCACGTTCCCGGATTTTTCCATGTATGGTAATGCTGCAACGTGGTGGCGCGCTCCGGCCATGCCCCCACCTTCCTGCTCTCAAATCTGCCCGCGCGCTTCTGAAAGTGTTCCGGAAGGAAGGTAACCAATCACAACGGAGTGGGGTTCGAAGGAGGGGGGGAGGGGGCGGAGAAGCACAAAGCCGAGTGTGGACAGAGACTGCTGTGCGCGCTCAGATGAGAGGAAGAGATTCCCGAAAATCTACATAGTTTTTTGTGATGTGATTCGTGTCAGGTTGCTCTATAGCAGTTTTTAACAAGAAATTAAGACCAGAAAAGTAGTATAATAGGAGATCTTTAATCACCACATTAAGAGCTAGTAGGTCAAGGAAAGTTCTACATGGAAGACGTTGGCAAAATTCACTTTGTAGAACATTGTAGAAACCTGCATAATTGACCACAAATCTTTACAGAAACATTATAAACACTTAATGGAATCTAAACTAAATGAAACTATTAACACAAACTATTAACACAAAAGATATGTTACTGTGTGGGTGTAGGTGTTAGTGTCTTTAGCTTAAAAATAATTAAAACATTTCATCGATAATCAAAACGGATTAGATTAATGTTATGTCTTTGCAAGTAAATGATTAATTACTAATTGTTTTAGCTTTGGTTAGCGAGTACTCAACATGTAATGGTTCAGAACAGCTGTATATGCACCCAGATTGATACTCCTATACTATATCATTACTTAAATGGATCAGATTGATTTTTTATATCATAATGCTGATACTGTAAAATGTTAACTTTTTTTCAAAATCAAGACCACATTTTCTCTAAACCATTAAGCTTTGTCAGACATAGTTATGGTTATTTCTTGGAGAGGATGTGGTTGTTTTTTCATTTTTTGTTTCTCCCTTCAAAACAGATCCAAGGACAGACACAATGAAATCTTTTTTCAGAAATGACCTTCATATAAAAATAATAATAAGGCATCAAAAATTTACAGTATCTGGAAAAGTTCAGTAATTATTTTGTAGTAGCCCACCTAAATTCCTAACGTTTCTGCCAGTTCACTGCTAGATGTTTTGAAAATCAACACAGCTCACAGTTGAGTTTTAAGGCCAGGACACACCGGTCCGACTACCCGAAAATGGAGTCTGCCGTTTCAGGCAGCTCCAGTCTGCCCGTCGCGGCCAAAAAAGTGCCAAGAACACACCGAGCCGACTACTGACTTTCCGTACGCTCTGCGCTTGCGCGGGACGTAATGTCTCCATAACAGCAGGCGGCGCTAATCTGTATTGTGGCCCAAAAAAAATACGGAAGCCGGAAATTATGGGACAGCTCTCTAGACCATAAACATAGATAGAAATACGTATTTATATTTATGGACATAAAGAGCACCATTTTTAGCAGAGTGTGGATTAAAACAATGGCTAACTGTTGTTAGCTGTTAGTGCTACCCGCCTCACTTCCGGGCTTCACTGATTCGCTAGCCCTCCACCAATCAAATTGCTCCAACTAAAAGACTGCCCGCTCAAAAGAAGCCTGACGACATCTACGACGACCGATTTCACGGCACACACCAAACAGATTTGTGTCCCCACCCCTTCCAGACTCTCCGACGGCGATTATCGGGCCGGTGTGTCCTGGCCTTAAAACAACATCAGGAAAAGTTTGGCAAAGGCAAGAGCTGTTCCATCCTCCTTGTTTTCTGCTCTGTGTGTCACTTGTACTAATTTTGGCATTATGTCGTTAATACATTTTTTCTCCAATCAGTTCTTCTCTCCTGCTCGGGAAACATCTGGTGCATGTGGGCTACTGGAAGGAAAGCAACAACCTGCTGGTCATTGGTCTTCCTGCTGAGAGGTAGATGGACGCAGCATCCAACACACACACTCATGGTTAAAGGTCACATATCCATGGGTCCACGGTGTGCCTAGAGACTGCCAAAATATCAAAAAAAAATAACAATCTCTCCTTTTCTCACTCTCCCCCTTTCTGAAACCCCTATCCCTCCCCCCCAATATACTCGAGTCAGAATTCTCGCGGTTTATGACGTCATAAACTGCACAGCCACATCCCCATATTTTCTTTATATGTCCATGCTTCCCCCCCACATTAGTAACCAGAAACTTCCACCGTGCAGTAGTCTATGATAACCCCACCCCCCCATTTCTTATTGGTCCACGGCCCCGAGATCCGATGGAAAATTTTCCGAGCGACAAGATGCCCATAGTACAGCCTAAATGTTACATACACCAACACAGAATGCTTTTGCTCATACTCCACTAATTTATCTTAACCACAGCAGTCTATTAATGCCTCGTTTTTAATAACACAACGGATAGGAAGCTACTTGTGCTTTTTTTTAAACAGTGAAACTAAAATAATTGTTTTTATTGGTATTTTTGCCTGCCTGGTGCATAGCTATTAGCTTTGGGACAAGCAACCAGCTTTTCCTCATAACACACTGTTTATATTCCCCACAGCAGTCTGACAAAGCCTCGTTTTTAGCAAGACAAAGCATAGGAAGGTAATAGAGTCGAAGTCTAGCTTTAAAGCTCATTTTTTCACTGATTTTCGTGATATTTTTAGCCGTTAGCTTCCGAGCTAGCTTCGGGAAAAGCATTGGTATTTTGCCCATAACAAGCTCTTTATATTCTCCACAGCAGTCTAAAAATGCCTCGTTTTTAGCCAGACAAAGCATAGGAAGGTAATAGAGTTTAAGTCTAACTTTGAAGCTCATTTTTTCACTGATTTTCGTGATATTTCTAGCCGTTAGCTTCCGTGCTAACATTCAGTACAGGCACTGTGGACAGGCTACTACTACAGGCTATGGACCCGTCGCTTCCAGAGAGGGGCGGGGGAAGCTCATAGATTGTATATTTACGAGGGGAGCTGCAGCTCTGTTTCAAAAATAGGCCACCGTGAGATTAGCTGAACATCAGGGTATAGAGGCATACTACAATAAATGATCTGAACGTTTTTTATAGCAAACAACTAAAGAAAAACGTATTAGGGACCTCTAAGACCATATAATATTGACAGAAAAGTGCATAATATGTGAGCTTTAATAGGGATGGTTAAAAATTTGATTAATGTTAAAATTGCGATTCCTATATTCTAAGATTTTGAATCTATTCATTATTTCCAAAAAAAATACATTTATTTTTAATGTATTTAGATAACCCAGTGTTATTAGTAACTACATTTTTATTTTTGAAAGTATTAAGTTTGAGAAAAGGCAGCAAGCCTAAACCTACCAAGCCTAAACCTACCAATTTTATTTATGAGTAAAAGGTCTTCATCTGTACAAGTTTACTAGCATGAATGTATTGTTGTTGGCAGGATGAATAGATCTTTTAGGAGCATGTGGTTGTAAAAACGGTTCATGAGATGAGTCATATTAGCCACCTTTTCCTCTGTACCAACCAGGTCGATGCTATCAATCATTATCTCGGCTCAGAATGAATCTCATTCAAGCATAAGAGTTAATAGATTGGTGGTTGAGGAACACCCACATCTAGACAAAAATTGAATTTTTCTCCCTCACAGCTTCTGGTTGCAGTCCAAAAGAATTTGATAAGCAGGAGATCTGCTGAAGTTAAAGTTTTCTCAGTTCTGCATTTGACATTTCTCCGTTTCCCTCCAGTGTTCCACTGCTGTATCTGCAGACCGTGGTTGGAGACGTAGTCCGAACACTAAAAGTGATGTACGGCTCCTTGGACAGGTTGGTCGTTACTAGTTTTCCTGTGGTCCTACTTCGAGAGCTATGCTTAATTCAACATTTACTGAAATAAAAATTGTGTTTCACTCGGGCAAAAGCACATTTTCCAGCACCTTTTTTTTACACAGTCTGCAGTGTCACTATTTTCTTGCTCTTTAATATCTTTCCCCTGTACTTAAAAAAAAGTATTTATGTATTTATTGAAATCTTATCACTCTTCTGTAGTTATATGAATGGCTTCTTTGTGTTATCCTCACACTCATTCATCATCTTCATTGTGTCCCCCACAGTGCGTTCTGTAAGGCGGACCATGCTCCCAGGTTGGACCATTTCTTCTGCCTGTTCTTTCAGCAGCTCATCCAGCCATCTCGATTGAGGGAAGGCTCGTCCGCCCTGCCCCCGGACGTCTCAGGAACCCTTTTCCTCGACGGACTGCCGGCGGTCCAATGGCTCACGCTGCCTCCAGAGATCAAGGTGTGTGTGTGTGTGACAATATGATTTCCTGCCCCTTTTTATATTGAATATGTGCATCCAGCCGGTACATATCGGACCTAACCAGTGACATTTGGAGTATCTTGTTATAATCCAAGTCTCTATAATCAGTTTTTTAATTTGTGTGTGTGTGTGTGTGTGTGTGTGTGTGTGTGTGTGTGTGTGTGTGTGTGTGTGTGTGTGTGTGTGTGTGTGTGTGTGTGTGTGTGTGTGTGTGTGTGTGTGTGTGTGTGTGCGTGTGTGTGTGTGTGAGTGTGAGAAAGTGAGTAGACCGATTTGTTTCTCACAGTGTTGCTATGTCTTCCAACTTATGAAGTTGAATGTTGCTTGATTAAGCCACAAATGCAGCTGTAGAGCCCCCTAGTGCACACAATCACAAATGTCACACTGTAGACTAAAGAAAATGCTACAATAAATAGATTAGTGATTAAAAATATATTATATTTGTCATGTTTTTAATTAAATGCTATTTCTTATAGTGGATTTTCTCTTTCCACAGATGGAGGTGGATGCAGTTCTCTCTGATTTTGAGTCTTCTGATTTTGGAGAAATGGTGAGAAATTGTGAAAACATTTTGGTCATTAAAAAAATTTAACTAAAACTCTGTTGGGTTTTCATCACTGCTGTTTTAAAAGCATTGAGTACTCATTCAGGATGGATATTTTAAGTTTCATTAACAGCTTTCTACATGTTCCTATTCCTCTTCACAACAATGAAATGTCTTAACAAAATCACAATTAAGTGCTCCACGTGGTGTTATGATACCTCAACCTACTGTTAAGTTGTTGAGTTACCAAACATATTAGCCGAGATGCCATCTGCCTTCTGGGCCTCAGCAAGGGAGAGGAGAAGGTTAGGACTATTTTTAGAGGTGTGTTTGTGTGTGTCCGTGTGTACTTTTATTGAGAAGCTAATGGGGTCTGGTTTGTCCTTTGTATGACAAATGGTGCAACAGGGAGCATTGATGCGGATGCAGGAATAGTTCACTGAAAATGACAGACATCACACCAAGCTTTGTTTATAATACTTTTTGTTTTCTTTTTTGTCAAGTTTTACCAGATTTGTCAGATCTTTCTCATAAATGACTGGTCACACTTTAATCATTGTCAGTTCCCTCATTTTTCATCAAGTGCCAGTAACAGGTTCTTCCAATATCTGTCTTTGTTTACTTTCAATTTTTATTATTCTTTTTCTTTATTTTGTGAACAGTCTGAGGATTTCTTCGGCCTGAGACGTCTGTACGTTATTCTCGGCTCCTGTTTGTTCTACAAGGTAAGTGTCCTTGTCAGAACAAACACATAACACACACACACACACACACACACACACACACACACACACATAGGGGCTGTTTATATGACAACACGAAACGGTGCATCCGCGAAAATATTTTCGCGGATGCACTATATCATTTACATGAAAACAGCAAACGCAGGTATGAAACCGCAAGTTTTTGAGATCAACTCCCAGGGAGGATTTTTTGGAAAACACAATGGTTTTGGTTTCTTGTAAACACCGAAAACATTTTCCCTGGTAACGCTGACGTCACGGCTCCACTTCACGTATGCATAGTCTATAACATTTCCTGTCAAAATACCCACACGCAAGTTATAAAGTTAGAAGACAACATAAAATGCAAGGTGTCTCCGCGGCACCATCACTGTGATCAGTGGAGAGTGTCGTGCAGGGCTCAACTATAACACTCGCCAAATTAGTCTAAGCGATTAGTAAGTTATTGAGACCACCCGCCACTTTGTCTGGGGAAAGATTTGTGCTCTGCCGGTTTTTCTAGCTAAATAAACGTGTGTAGCTTCTATATGCCAGGGACACTGCTCTTTCCACATTAAAAAACACTATCAATAGTTCAGCGCGCAGCGGTTAAGTTACTGTTCAACAAAAGGAGCATTAAGGCTACGGCTTCACAGTAAAAGCATTTCACTGGCTAAACATTAATAGCATTTCACTGGACAAACGTGAGTTGACTTTTATTTTGAAGTACGTCTTACAGGAAAGTAGCCACTCACAAAGCCCCTTCACTATCAGCATGTCTTCTGTTTTCACGAGTTCAATGCGGTGAAATAAGAGGACAGAAAGCTTGTCATGTACAATACTTGTAATCCCAAGCTTACACCAACCGCTTTATGAACGTTAGTGGCATTAATTTTCGGTTACAGTAATGTTTTATGCATCAAATTGTACCGGAAGAGCTATCTACTAGGCTAACTATTGGCTTGGCATGCCTACTACAGCGATGTCAGCCCGTTTCCTCTGAAAACATGTGTACGAGTGAATATTTCAAATAAATTGCGTCTGAATGGGTTTTAAAAAAAAAAAAACGGGAAAGCTGTCAGAAGACCCAGCTAACAGTCACTGTACAGCCGGTAACCTTTCACACTAGACAACAAGATGAGCCTGTTGTATGGCTGTGTTAGCTTAGAGAAGGCCGCACATGGACGTTGCCGTGTGTTTGTTCATACATCTGTCCCAGAGAGATTAGAGGCAAGAGTGGAGGGGTAGTAAGAGAGAGGGTAAGAGCATAGACATAATAAAGGATAGACGCTGCGTTGGCCGCTACTGCCTATTGGCGCTGACGAGCCGTGGGGCCGGCATCTTGAACCGGTCAAACGTTCCACTCAGTGTAGTCTGTTTGGCAGGTGCAATGAACTGTCAGCGCATGTAATTAATCATATCTCATTAAATACCAAACTGATTTTCACGCGGTTTTCTTTGCTGCAAAGATCATACATGTAGCTAAGATACAGGGCACAAGTTTCGACGTGTTTTAATATTCATAGTGGGCTTAACATAGAAGATTCTGATATGATATAAGTAACCAGACGTCCAAGATCAAAACGAGGAACATCCCCCGAAAAGGGGGAACACGGAGACATTTCCAGTTTGACTAGCAATCTTATTGAAAAACCTAATGAGGTGTCAACAAAACGGGAACAGGTAGTTGTTTCTGTTTAGCCAGGGACAGGCAACCAACAATGGGGACGTCTGATCACCTTTATGATATGTGATGTAGGCTATGATAGGTATTTTGCAAATCACACACTATAGACTGATAGAGAAGCAGAAACAGATAGGGGCAGTAAAGTCAGCTATTTTAATAAGTTAACACTATATGATTAGGCTATATATAAATATATTTATTAATTTACAGTGACGAGCATACACAATAAAGACAATCACAGGGATAACATAAACAGAGAACAGAAATAAAATATGTTAATTTGAATAAAGTAGGCCTATACAAAATACAAAAAAAGAGCAAAAATAAAATACTAAATGAACAATGAATTCAGCTAAAACAGTTACAGTCAGATGTGTAAAATTCAAAAATCATAGATTCAAATAAACCAAAAGTAGGAAGAGCAGTAATTTTTAACAAGTGTCAGTTGTAATCTAAGTCAGTGTTATGGAATATGACTTATCAAGTCTCAGTTCATAGCCGGGTGTTTTCAAGAGAAAAATGTCTACACAGGGAAACGAGGAAGGACATCTTAATTTACAGCTCTGGAAAATAATTCACTCAAAAACGTTCTTAAATCAAGATCTCTACATTAATTGATGGAATTAACACTAATTGACAATATTTTTATTTGGAATTTAGGATAAATGTTGTCGTAGTAGAAAAATAAAAATTGTTAATTTCACTTTAAAAGACAAACCAGAGGCTCTAACCATTTGATGTGGTCTTTAAATTTCCACAGGGCTGTAGATAATAAAAATGGGTCCAGATGCAATACAAATGTCTATGTTCTGAAGCCAGATGGATGTTCATAAGCACACTTTTTTACTACTTAATAATCTACACACTCACCCTCCAGTCCTACCTGATCGCCAACCATCTGCCTAAAGAGGACCTGCTGGATGTGTGCCTGTACTGCCAGCACTACTGCTTGCTGCCACTGGCGTCCGAGCAGCGGGTCGGCCAGCTGGTCATCTGGAGAGAGGTGTTTCCCCAGCAGAGAGCTAACAGGAGCGGTAGCAGTGGCACGGCGCCGGGCTACAGCAAGCCTCAAGGGCGTCACTTTCTCCTCATAGTGGGGCTGGTAAGGAGGCGAAGGGCCACGTACACAAAAAAAAACACACATTTTTACTCCCTCTGTTTGCAGAAAAAGTCCAGTAGACACAACAATGTTTTGGAATATCTCTCTTTTTGAATTTAAATAATAAAAATGAAAAGGGCAGTTGTGGTTCAAGTCATTAATAAGCCTTATTTTATTATCTATTCATATGCTTCCACTTGGTCAGACCATACAATGCCAAAATGTTTCCTTTCATTGCTACGCAGACGACACACAGATATACCTTCCGTTACGACCTGGTAACCCCAGAAGCTTAGCTGCTGTCTCAACCATATTAACTTTTGGATAGCACAAAATGCTCTACAATTTAACTCAAAATTAGAAATTATTTTGCTCAGTCTCCCCAACCCCATCACTGACCTCGAAAGAAACATCGGCCCCATTTGCAATTCTCGACCTCCCTCTCTTGAACTGTATTAATTTAACTCTGCCTATCTACAATGTTGACACACATTCCTGAAACAACAAGACAGAGGGATTTAATGCTATACAACTATATAAAATGCTTATTTTTTAGTCTGGAAACGGATATACCTATTTATACATTATTGCAATCATATTCAAAATATTCAGTCTAATTATGTGACACGATTTTCCATTATTGCTATTTTGTCACCTTCCTCGTTAGTATAGTGGACAGTATCTCCGCCTGTCACGCGGAAGACCGGGGTTCGATTCCCCGACGGGGAGTACTTATTGCCCCTGCCCACCTCACTGCTAATCTGGTTTGTATATTAAAGGATTACTTCACCGCTACAGAACCGGGGTTTTATCATTATAAAATGGCTACTATAATGTAAGGAATGAGGTTTTTCTTGACTCAGTCTTCACTTGGCCCAGATGTCCTGATAATCCACACCCACCCCCCACCCCACATAGGTCTTACTGTGACGCGTAACACGTCATGGTAAAACCTATGGTTTGCGTGCGAGAAGGCGCGAGGACTACAGGCCTCTAGTTCGAGAGGCACCTATTTGCAGACACATGGGGAAACGGAGCTCCACCGGAAATACGAAATTTCTTCTTCGTTTTTTTTTACTGGCGGCGATCACCCAGCGTTTCTTCTTCTTTTTGTTTTACTGCCGGTGTTACAGACAAACAAAAAATATTTACAATAGGTCTAGAGGTGTGAGGACATAGTATTAGCAGAGCCTAGATGGGATGCTGCTGAGGTAGGGGTCTGATATCCTCTCTGTGAAGCTCACTGCAGCCTCCTTGGGCACTGGTTGCAGTTGAGTGGGAGACTGTAGACATCAGATTCTGAAATCACCATAAAATATGACAGTTAGGCTACTATAAGTGAAACTCACTGAAAATGAGAGCGGATGAAAACTTTTTTCTTTAGTTACCTTACAAACACACAAACGGTTGTTACATTAGTCTGTTTCTGAAACAGTTTAGCAACCCCCCCACCCCCCCTGACAGCAGCTATAATTGCATACTGTGTGAACAGAAATATAGTCTAAAGCTGAGAACACACCGGGCGCGTTGGCGCTTTGGGCCAAAGCGACCAACGCGCCCGATCTGGCGCTTGGTCATTTTGTGTCAAAAAGTGGTTCAACGCGTCCCTCCAACGCTTCGCAGCTAGTCTCCCCCCCATATATTTATTCCCCTAATCAACCATGGCTGCGATCAGAACCGACCCGACACAACAGCGATCATGTCCGCACAAAAACAACAACAACACGGCCAACAATTGTGCCAAAAGACAAATAAACAGCAACTGAACGGAACAAATAGCCTTAAAACAGATTCACGCCACTCGAAAATGAACACAAACAGCAAGGCAGCACCATACCAAACACATTTACAGCAGCATTGTGTGCAGGGCAGTAGAAAATAAAGGCAACTAGCCTACATTACCCTACCTGGCTGTGACAGGGGACCGTGGCTGGCGTAGATATAGGCATAAACACCGGTGCTTCGCTGTACTCGTTGTGAAAGTTCCCCGGACTAAGCCGTTATGTTTGGCTTCATTATATGGAGGTGGTGGCCGCACACAACCGGGTGAGTTAACTAATGCTATCCGACCGGCGCTAACTTGGTTTATCGGCTAATGCACAGCCGCACATATTCACTGAATTAACCAGGAAGCCCATTCTCCTGGTTCACTTTCCCCACGTCTTGTAAGCCCGAGCGGCTTCATACAGCACCAGGCAGCCAGCCGTAAATACATTTCCTACTCGGTGTTTGCCTCTGTGTTGTCACGGTCTCGCAAACACAGCGGTGATTATTTGCTCCTCCATTTTGTCTGAGATTTTTCTGTCCTCCGGCTCTCTGCCAGTGACGTCGGGTCAAGCTCACCGCTGATTGGCCAACGCGGCTAAACGTCACGCGCTGGAGCGTTGAAAGTTCAAGTTTTTCATATTTTTTTGACGCTTTGCTGGCGCGTTGACGCTTTGGTAACGCGCCCAAAGCGACGCTTTGCCGCGGCCAACGGATCCTCGCGCCTAAACCAATGGTTCCCTATGCAAAAATAGGATTTTTCAACGCGCCCACCACACCCAACGCGCCCGGTGTGTTCTCACCTTAATAGGTTGAAAGTCTTACCTGTACGCGACTGCGTTCTGCAGGAGGTGGTGCATTAGAAAAGTCTATGGGAAAGGGTCCCGGTCCGCATACGTCCCTCCCGTCCAGAGTGTCCTCTTCTTGCCCGCAATATTTAGCTTCAGAGTCCGGTTTGAAGGCTAGGCTAGGCTAGTTTTGTTGATAGCGCGCAGCATGTGGGCTTAGCAGCAGGCATGTTGAAAAACTATCTTGAAAACTGTAGCAAACGTAGTCGAGTGTGCGTTTCCTTCCCTCCGTTTTACAGTGAAACCGGAAACTATGTATACTTTAGAAAAAATCATTCATTGTGGAATCTAAATAGTGTCTGTATTTGTCGAGGTATCGCCCACAACTGTATTTGGAAGTTGTTGTTTACTCTCATCAGTCAGACAGACGAGACGCTATAGACGAGACTACAAGGGAAATGTGGGCGGGGCCTTGGAGGACTGCGAGCGCAGTGCATTGTGGTAGTAGGAGGATTTCTGACTTTAGAGGCAGAGACAGCCAGAGAGACCATAAAAACACTCTTTTTGCCTTTTCTCAGGCTAGGATGAACCGATTTCTAAAAATTTTGCACATTTATACTACATGGGAGCATAGAGTTCAATACACCTTCATGGTTCCACCGGGGGAGTAATTCTTTAAGCATTGCTGATAGAAAAAAAACTTCCAAGAATGCTTCACAGTTATTTAAATGTATTTTTATTCATAAAATTAAAAGGGCCGGTATAAATTGATAATGTGTCACGTCAAACACCATAAATAGTCCCCTTAAATAGAGAAAAACTGAGATTTCCAAGAGGGACCGGTAGTTACGTTTGCAGGTAGAGAAAATCACAAAGACAAATCACAAGGAAAAATATACAGTTACGGAAATACCCTTGTACGTGTGGACTTTGCCTGACTTGTCTTCTTTGCAATATGTGTTAAAAATTTGTTATTTTGGGTATATGAGTTTGCATATGATATTTTCTCTGCTTGTGTTCACCATCTTTCCATCACAGAGGCATTTCATGCAGTGTGTGCTGTTGGAAGCAGGTGGCTGTGCTTCGCAAGCTTTGGGCTCTCCAGGTCCTGACTGTGTTTACGTAGATCAGGTGAACCTTGTTGACCTTTAATGTACATTTCAACATATTGTTCGTGCATTTTACTCTTTCTTTCAAAGGTTTTTTTATTAAATTACACAGTTGCAAAACAATTGCAGTACAATGGAATCTTACATTTTTTCCCCTTTTTTCCCCCCGAACATACCCCACCCATATCCCACCCTCACACCCAATTACAAACAATCCCAAATAATACATAATGTTAAAAAATGGCAGAAACGAAATATAAAAGATTATACTTTTAAGATTAACAAAAACAAACAACCAATATGAAACAAAAAAGAAAAAAAAACATAAAGAAATAAAATTAAATCAAATAAAAAAGGGGAGGAGGTAGCTACTCTTCAACTATTGTTGTTGATTTCGTGCATTTTACTCTTTCATTTGTCTTTTAGTTTGATTACTTCTGCAACCAAGAAAACAAAAAATAACCAACTCTTCTGATGTTGTAAACCGAAACACTCTGTGAACTCAGGTGAAGGCCACTTTGCTGCAGCTGGAGGTTTTGGAGGCAGGTATTGAGGAGCGTCTGAATGCCCCACCTGCTCCCTGCCTGTCCTGCGCTGACTGGTTCCTCCCTGCCGCCACGGCCCGCGACCGCCTTGACAGCCTAGCCTCCTCCTCCCCCGTCCTCAGCAAGCTAGCCGGGGCAGTGAAAGCTTCCTCCACGGGCTCCAGAGGACGCAGCCTGTTTGGTGAGAAAGCCCGGAGGTCCAGCCCTCAGAGGAGCCTATCAGACAGCGGGAGTGAGGGACCGATGGATTCTGGTTCTTCAATGGCTCCAGGACTCAGCCCACATACCACCCCGGACTCAGCAAGGAAGCTCGGGGGGCGGAGGGACTCCATGGGGTCTGGAGGGTCCGATGGGAGTGGAGGCAGCGGAGGTCTATTAAAGGTACAGTTGTTGTCTTTTATTGACTTATATGTAATTGCTTGGTTGTTAATTTGTTTGTCTAGAACAGGGGTCTCCAACAGGTCGATCGCGAGCTACCGGTAGCTCGCGATCGACCAAGTTAAAAATTCGCGATTTTTTACAAGTTAAAAATATGATGAAGGTAAATGCACCTCTTCCCATGGTCAAAACTTTGCGATTTGCGGTAAATAAATGTTCACTTCATGTGTCTCAAAGCGTTTCTCTATCAGCTGGTGTGTGTGCTGCTCTGCGGCTCTGCATGCGGCCATGCATAACTACGGCATGCACTGTCTTTGACCTTTGCATAAATGTATTTAATCATTTTAAGGGGAAAACACATTGTATTTAGTTATTTGTAAAACACCCTGCTATAGTAGCCATACAAGATGTATTTTCTGAATTTCAATGCTGCTTTATTTTTACGTTTTAAATTGGGAAATACATGTTCCAAAACGACCAATAACCTCTGTATTTAAAAAGAAATCAAGCAAGTAGGCTAATAATAACCATTAATGAATTATAGGCTATCGCATCACAGTAGGCCTAATTGTCCACAATAATCTCACAACAGCCCCCTATCCAAAAAGGAACTTTAAAAATGTACAACTGTAAGGTCAGTTGTCTGTTTTATTCAAATAAGCAGTTGTTTATTTCTGTAGTGCGTATTGGCATCTTTGAGCAAAATACCCCCAAAATTTTCGGCGCACCGCGTTGCGCCGCGCCTCCTCCACACCTGGGTGGTGACCACCTTGACTAAGACATTTCCTGGGGAAACACTGTTGCGTCACAATAAGAAGTGTAATACAGACATTGATGTCAATTTTCACTGATATGTGGCCCACAAAAAGTGTAAAGTAATGTGTTCTTGGACCTTTGATGGGAAATTATTTATGATAAGCATTGGGTATTGCAATTTCACACGTGTACAAACAGAAGCTTAATTCATTTGATGTGTGCTATGTAAATAAATATAAGCGATTTGATACAAGTAGCTCTTGGCCACTTTAATTTTTTCAAAGTAGCTCTCAGTTGAAAAAAAGTTGGAGACCCCTGGTCTAGAAGTTTTCAATATAAATGAGCACGTCTCCCAGAATCGTCTTTTACTATGTGTTTGGAAGTGGGAATTGTACCACCAACACTCCGAGTGAAGACATCCTGTCATCCAAACGTCCTGAGCCACAACTGCCACTCTTATTTATATTATTTATTTAATAATTGTGAAGACTTGTTGAAGTATTGGATGTCAATTGTTCTATCACCATTACTGAAAATACAAGCCAGAGTAGCCAGGGGCAATAAATACAACCCGTCGGGGAATCGGACCCCGGTCTTCCGCGTGACAGGCGGAGATACTGTCCACTATACTAACGAGGAAGGTGACAGTCTCCAATATTGGAACATGAACATTTTGGAATATGATTGTTATACATGATGTATATTTAAATGTTTAAATTCAGACTTTAAAATATGCATTTTATATAGTTGTCATCAAATCATTCTGTCTTGTTGTTAAAGGGAATTTGAGTCAACATTGTAGAATAAGTCAGGTTAAAATGTTTTGGTCTACAGGGCAGAATTTTCCAATATCTTGCTGTGTGCTGCATGTGTGAAAGAGTTGACCTGGACCTTCTTTGGGTCATATTCTCCTGATAATTTCCTTAGTTAGCTACAGAAGGGCCTGGCACAAGTAAATGAATGCAGTTCAAGCATAGAGAAGGCCAGAGACTATTTGGTACACTGACCTCGAGGCTTCTTTCGAGGTCAGTGATGGGGTTCGGGGGACTGAGCAAAATAATTTCAGATTTTCAGTTATTGTGTTGTAGAGTGTTTTGTGACATCCAACAATTAATATCATAATCCTCCAAAACTATAACAGCAACTTGGCTTCTTGGGTCACCAGGTGTCAACTGAAAGTATATCTGTGTGTCGTCTGCGTAGAGACAGAAGGACACAGTGTTGGGTTGGATGATCTGGCCAAGTGGAAGCATATAAATAAAAGAATAAAATAAGACCTAAATTTGAATTCTGCGGTATCCCACAGGTAATATCTGTGGTAGAAGATGATTTATTGAAATATGTTATAAAACCAACTGAGTGTAGTGTCCTTAATGCAAACCCAAGTTTTAAGATGGTCAATTAAAAGGGTATGATCTATAGTGTGAAATGCTTCACTCAGGTCTAAAATAACTAAAATTGCACATTCTAATAGCAGATTGTATTAGACCCCACTTTACTCATATTGTTTTAATATGATAATGTATGGTTATATTGTAATGTGTTATAATGCTTAATCTCAGATTCCCAGGTTGAGGCACCCAAACCCTTTCTACCTGGGTACCCTGAAGAAGACACTGACTGAAAGGGAGACAGAGGAGATGTACACCACCATGAAGTGAGTGATGGGAGATGATCCTCTATGTTCAGCCTAATTAGTGTGATTTTTTTCTTTAAATCTTTATTCTTCTTAATATTGAGCAATTTCTACATTTTCCACAATCTTTTTAAATTCTTTCATAATTCTACGTTTTCAACAATAATTTCTCATTTCTGCATTTTATTTTTTTTGCTTTTTACATTTCTGCATTTTCAACAATACTCTGAAATGTTTTCACATTTCTACATTATCAACTATTTTTTGCGGTCCTTTCCTATTTCTGCATTTTCAACTATTTTTGCTACTCGCAGTATTTTGTAATTTCCAACTATATTTTGCAATTCTTTCACAATTTCTTTTAGCAATTTTTTTCACATTTCTGCATTTCTTTTCTATTATTTTATAATTTTATCCTTTTCAACATTATTTTGCTACTTTCTGCATTTTAATTTTTGCCTTTTTTCACATCCACATTTTTAAAAAAATTGCATTTCTTTCACATTTCTGTTTCAAGAAAGCAAAAAAATCGCTTAAAAGCTAAAGTTACCAAAACACAATCAGAAAAACCCGAAAAGTCGCAAAGAAGTCAGAAAAACGCAAAAAAATTCACAAAAATGCTAAGAACGCCAAAATGTCACCAAAACGCAAAAAAGTTACAAAAGTGAAAAGCAACACCTGACCCCAAGAAGTACATGGGAGAGGACAATTTGGACCCGTTTTCAATCAAGCTTTCTACACATATAATATCAAAACAAATTACCCATATTTTTAATCTTTCGATCTCCTCTGGAATAGTTCCTAAAATTTGGAAAAAAGCTCACGTAATTCCTTTACATAAAGGTGGTGACAAAAATTATCTTAATAACTACAGGCCAATTTCCAAACTCCCATGCCTCGCAAAAATTCTAGAATCACTTATTAATAATCAGTTAAAAACATTTCTAACTAGTGCTTCCATTTTGAGCCCATTCCAATCTGGTTTTAGGGCAGGTCACAGTACTGTCTCTGCTGTGACTTTGGTTGTAGACAACATTGTTACAGCATTAGACAAGAAAAAGCACTGTGCAACACTTTTTATTGATCTTTCAAAGGCCTTTGATACTGTTGACCACCATTTGCTTTTACAGAGGCTGCATGACATTGGCTTTGATCATTCTGCATGTAGCTGGTTTAGGGATTATCTCTCTGATAGACAGCAGTCAGTTAAACTGGGAAGATACCAATCTGAGTTTTTAACTGTTACAAATGGTGTCCCACAGGGCTAAATTTTAGGTCCAGTTCTTTTCACAATTTATATAAATAACATTGTTTCATCGCTAAAAAACTGTCACGCCCATCTATACGCTGACGACACAGTACTGTATTGCATTTCCGATTCGGTGCACCAATCTATTCAGAACCTACAAAGCTCTTTTAACACCCTGCAGGACTGTCTAGTGGACCTCAGGCTTGTTCTAAATACAGACAAAACCAAATATATGTGTTTCTCCAGAGCAAGAACTACAACTTTTAATGATTTTAATATTTTTACAAAGAATGGATTTTTAATTGAAAGAGTCACAGAGTACAAATATCTCGGCATCTGGTTAGATGATAAACTCACTTTTAATTTTCATATAAAAACTCTTGTTTGTCGACTACGACAAAAAATTGGCTATTTTTATAGGAACAAAACCACCTTCCCTTTATTTAGTAGGAAAAGGATTATTGAGGCAGTTTTCATGTCTGTCCTTGATTACGGTGATGTGGTTTACCGGCATGCATCACATTCATGTCTTAAACTCCTGGACTCTGTTTTTCACTCTGCTTTAAGGTTCATCACAGGAGATGCTTATGACACACACCATTGTCTTTTATATGAAAAGGTTGGGTGGTCCTCCCTTAAAGAGAGACGTGACGCACATTGGCACATTTTTATTTACAAAGCCTTGACTGGGAAGCTTCCTCGTTATTTAACAGAAATGCTGCAAATTTCAGATGGGCTTTATCAGACCCGCTCCTTTTTTTTCCTCTCTTCACCTGTTGTTGTGTATTTGATGTTTTTGCATTGAATATTGTTTATGTATTGTTGTTTTTCCTTTGAAATTGCTTTGAACTCGACATCATTGTAAATGAGGGTCACCCCTCAATTGGTCTCTCGAGGATAAATAAAAGTTAAATGAAAAAATGAAATGAAACATGCAGCAATTAGGACAGCACAAAAACAGCAACTTCTAGTATAGAATATGCATTTAAAAATAAATAAATTATGGAACTGGTTGACCCTTTTAAGTGAAATGAAAGCTAGCTCTGCCCCAATATAACATTTATTATTGACTAAAGGAACTATTTTGTACAATTTATAGATACAACCCATGGACATGAGATGTACCACTAATTATAGAATGACTCACACGCTTGCATATCAGCGACGTTCCACATTCCAAATTTTTCGCTTTTTCGTGAAGTTTATTAGCGTTGCGTGTGTGTAATGGCATTAATGCACAAAAGTAGCAAAACTGCAAATATTGCAAAAAAAATCGCTAGTCACAAAAACGCAAAGAACTCAGTCACAAAAATGCAAAATAATGCAAATAAGTCACAAAAACTCAAATAATGCCAAAATGTCACAAAAACGCCAAAATGTTACAAAATCACATTTTTTTTTTAAAAAGTCACAAAACAAAAATAATGCAAGTCACAAAAACGCCAAAAATACAAAAAAACGCAAAATAATGTAAGTCACAAAAATGCTAACATTTTACAAAAAATATCGTTTTGATAGAAAAAAAAGACAACTGCTGACCCACCGATTGACTCTGTCCAGACCCTCTGCTCCTTCTCCAGCATCACACGGGAAGAGGTGGAGGACGTCATCAGGAAAATTAAGCCATCCACCTGTGCACTAGACCCCTTCCCTACAGCTCTGCTGAAGGCCAACATCTCTGCCGTCTCTCCGCTCATCACCAAAATCATAAACCACTCCCTCCTGGCCGGCCATATCCCATCTGCGTTAAAAACTGCTGTCATCAGACCAACATTGAAAAAACCTACCCTTGATCCATAAGTCCTCTCCAAATACAGGCCCATCTCAAATCTCCCATTTCTGTCAAAAGTTCTGGAAAAAACTGTTGCAGCACAACTCCAGGATCACCTCATACAACATCACCTGTTTGAAAAATTCCAGTCTGGTTTCCGCCATTGCCACAGAACAGAAACAACCTTGGTCAGGGTCACAAACGACCTCCTGATGGCAGCAGACACCGCCTCCCCGTCTCTCCTCATCCTCCTGGACTTCACAGCTGCTTTTGATACAGTTGACCACAATATTCTCCTTCACCGCCTGCAATACACCATTGGACTATCAGGAAACGTACAAAACTGGTTCACCTCGTACCTCACTGACAGAACTGAGCACATCGCCCTGGGCAAAGCAAAATCACACACCAACAACGTCACCTGCGGTGTCCCCCAGGGCTCAGTGTTGGGCCCCACCCTTTCCTCCCTTTACATGCCCCCCCTGGGCAGTGTCATTAGCAGGCATGGGTTATCATACCACTGCTATGCCGATGACACACAGGACATACATCAGGACAACCCCCACTTTTTCTGCCCCTCTGCCAACATCCACACTGACCACCTGCCTGGAGGAGATAAAGGCGTGGATGAAGCTCAACTTCCTACAACTAAACAGCTCCAAAACAGAAGCCATCCATGTTGGCACGCCACATCAGCTCCGCTCCCCCACCATCACCAATATCACCTTCTCTGGCCAAAACATCCCCCTTTCCACATCTGTCACCAACCTTGGTGTTAAAATGGACCCTCAACTTAATTTTGACATCCACATCAAACACCTCTGTAAGACAGCATTCTACCACCTCAGGAACATCGCCAAACTCCGTCAAACACTCACCCTGGCAGATGCAGAGAAGCTCGTCCATGCCTGTGTCTCCTCCAGGTTGGACTACTGCAATGCACTCCTCATCGGGATCCCTGGCAAGAAAATCCAGAGGCTCCAGTACATTCAAAACAGTGCTGCCAGGATCCTGATGAGGGTGCGCAAGCTCGACCACATCACCCCCATCCTGAAATCACTGCACTGGCTCCCTGTCTCTCTCAGAATTGAGTACAAGGTCTCCCTCCTCACCCACCAGTGCCTTCACGGACATGCCCCCCTTTACCTTCAGGAACTCCTCACCCCCCCGACAACCTCACGTACACTCCGTTCAGGATCCACTCACACCCTCCAAACCCGATATACGAAGCTTTGCACCGTGGGTGATCGGGCCTTGCTGCTGCCCCTAGACTATGGAACGCCCTCCCTGACCACCTGAGGGCCCCACAGACTACAGCTCTTTTTAAACTGAACTTCAAAACGCATCTATTTAAAAGAGCATTTAGCTAAACTTTCTTTGAGGTTCCCCCTTTTAATATTTTTTTTCTCTGAAGCACTTTGAGATTCTTGAATATAAAGTGCATTATAAATAAAATTGAGTATTATTATAATAATTATTATTATTATTATTATTATTATTAAAAACAACAATAGTGAAACCTATGTCGTTTTGATTGAAAAAAAAATTAACGACAGTGTAACCTATATCGTTTCGATTGATAAAAACGACAGTGTAACCCAGGGGTGGCCAACCAGTCAGAGACTAATGCCTCGTTTCCACCGAGTAGAGCGGGTCGGATCGGAGCGGTTCGGTCCGGGTAGTTTGGCTTTTCATTTGGCAAAAGTTGGGTAGGGTACGGTTTAAGCGCACCTAACCGCTCTGAGCCGCTCCTATTCTCAGTACTCCTCCGTAGGGGTACTAGCCACCTGAAAGAGTGCCTAAAAGGGCAGAGCTACACACTGCCGTCATTTGATTGGTCGAAAGAATCATTTCCGCCATGTGTAGTCATCTCGGCAAGAGTGAAGAGAGTCTTGTGTTTTGGCGAAAATGTGAGCACAGCACTGTTTATTGTGTGGTGTTTTTCCTCGTCAATAAATTAATCAGTTGGTTATCATGCTGTGTCCCACTGCGTAGCTGCCGCAGCCAGCACTGTTCGCTCACTGTCTCTATGAGTTGCACCGAGCCGTCTCAGTGTGTTTACGCCATAGATAGTAGTAAATACACGCTCACAACAACACGGGGGGAATAAATAAAGAAGCGGCTGGTTTGACCAAGCAAAAACGAGAGACCGCTTGCTTGACCAAAGTTGGTCGAAATAATAATTTCCGCCGTGTGTAGTAGGGCTGGCCCAAATGCCATTTTTCAGGCTTTGAATATTCGTTGTTTTTTCCGAGCGAATATTGCAAAATAAGAAAAAAAAAGCAAAATAGTCACAAAAACGCTAAATAATACAAGTCACAAAAACGCAAACATTTTACAAAATCACAAAATAAAAATATAACAAAATCGCAAGTCACGAAAACACAAAAATGTTATAAAATCAAAAAAAACAAAAAAGTAACTAAAACGTAAAGTAATGCAAAAAAAAAAATGACAAAATCACAAAAAAAATTTAAAAATCTAACAAAATCGCTATAGTCACAAAAACGTAAAAATTTGATAAAATCGCACAAAAAAATCACTAAAACGCAAAGTAATGCAAAAGTCACAACATTTTTGCGTTTTTGCATTTTTTGGCGAATTCGTTTTTTGAATTTTTTAAAGATTTTGTAAAAAAATTGCGTTTTTGTGACTTGCATTATTTGTGGCCCTAATCTAATCCTCTTCCGTATGCCGTTTTGATTGTTAAAAAAAATGCTAATATTTATTTATTTATCTTTACAAAAACACTCTATGAGTTTCTGGCATCACCCTATTATCAAATTAGATTAAAAAAATTAGCTGAGATAACTTCTGCAGCAACTTAAAAAAAGTCGAAGTTCAGTTTATTAGCTCAATTTGTAACATTTAAACAAGACTGCTCAGTCTATGTGAATCTCAGAACAGAGAAGAGAAACAAGAGCAAATGATTAACTGAGGTTTGCATTTCATTCAAAAGATGTTAAAACTGTAAACATAGTTAAGGTGGTGTTTTTTTATTATTATATGCAAATATGCCTTCTGTGATGCGATAACCTATAATTCATTAATGTTATCATTAGTCTACTTGCTTGATTTCTTTCACTGCAAATCGCGGCCTTTCGTTATGACTAGGGATGTCCATGGTTAACCGTTAACCGTTAAGAAGATCTTTAACCGGTTAATACTAAAGGTTAAACGGTTAAAAAAATTCAATCATCTTAATTTTTCTGAAATCCGGACTCTTGTTTTGATATCGGTAAACCGGATGTAAGAATGCCAACTGTCGGTAAAGAATGAAAAGAGTCGTGTAGGCTACTCTCAACTTTATAATAGGTCCATGGTACGCTCCCAGAAAGATAGCCAGTCACAACTTATGGTCACAACACTCCCCTGCCATGTGTTTGTATAATTTAATTAACAGCGTGGGCTCCCGCTAGCTTAACATAGCGCTAGCATTAGCCTTCTTGAGGTGGATGCTGTTCTGCATCTATCACCGTCTCAGTGAGTGTGAGAGAGTGACAGCCAGGCAGTGGGTGCCCCTGCACAGACACAGAGAGGTCTGCCATGCTTGTGTGCGAGGATCAATAGCGAAAATCCGTCATAAACAAAAGCGTTAAGTACCGTTATGCAGTACTGATAACGTCGGAGCTTATCAATACTACGGCCTTTCAAAATGTTGCCCTGTGCTCAGCACTACTTGGCACCGAGTTTCGGTAGGCTACCCATCCCCTAAGCCTGTGTGTGTGTAAATGTCCCTTTTCAGTCACTTATTTCACTTTCTGCTCCTACATTCGCATACTAGACCTCTTCTCACAACAGACAAGGTGCCGTGTGAATGTCAAAATGTAGGCATTTAAATTGGCTACTGGCCCCTGAAATATGCAGGTCCTTGGAACAAAAAAAGGCCGGGAGCCCTGCAATAATGTTTCATGTATTTCACTATAAATAGGCTACATTAAATCTTAACGGTTAACCGGTTAATAACCGTTAATTCTTGTGGTCAACCGGCTAAAGAAAAAATTCTAAATGGCCATCCCTAGTTATGACCATACACAAACACATCGGGCTTGCAAAAAGCGCGATGGTCAGTTGATAATCAAGGCCACCCGCACCCCCCCCCCCCCCCCCCCCCTGACAACTCACGGCGCCCCACCATTTGAGAAGCACTGGTGTAACCTATGTCGTTTTGATTGGAAAAAAAACAATAACAGTTTAACCTTTGTTGTTTTGAATGAAAAAAGACAAAAAAAAACGACATTGATTGAAACAAAAACATTTTATTTTTTTCAATGTAAACGACATACGTTACACTGTCTTTTTTTCTCAATCAAAACGACATAGGTTACACTGTCTTTTTTAATTTTTTTATCAAAACGATTTATTTTTTATTTTTTATTTTTTTTAAACAACAGGAATTCAATACATTTGAACCTTTCCACGTGTGTTTGTGACAGGCTTACCTCGGGTGCAGAGAACACACTGTTCCACTACGTACTGATGGAGACGGTGCAGGGGATCTTCATTGCTCCCACACACAGAGAAGTGGCCCAGCTCAGCGGCTCCATTCACCCACAGCTTATCCGTAATTTCCACCGCTGCTGCCTCTCCATACGGGCCGCTTTCCAGCAGAGCCTTCCAGCCAGGGTGAGTCACATTTGTCTCACCCTTCTATACAGACCACACCGAAGTTGGAGAACAGCATTGGAAGTACAAGTGTTTGTCTGATGTCATAGTAAGAACTTAAAAATACGATGAAACAGTTAAAAAAAAAAAAAGCTACTCCCCGTCGGGGAATCGTTTCATTGGCTGTCAGGCTGTGCCAACTATCCACGTCTTGCCTCCGCGTGACAGGCGGAGATACTGTCCACTATACTAACGAGGAAGGATGTCATTGCCCCCAATATTGGAACACTTGAAATAAACCTCACTAGGAAGAAGCTTGCATTTTAATGCAGTACTTTTAAGAGCCATTATTTTACTATCTTTTCAATCTTTCACCACAATTCATTCTTCTGTTCAGAGTCGTCGGGCTGCAGAACGGCCTCAGGGCGGGGGTTGGGGTCTTGGTCCCGTGAAGGAACATGGGGTTCTGTTCCAGTGTAAACCGGAGAACTGGACCGACCAGAGGAAACCTGCACCAACCATGACTTACTGGGTTATAGGGTACGTCAGCCTTCTCTAATGAGTTTATCAACAAACCGTACAAGTTTTATTTGTAAATATTGAGGAGATACTTTTTGATGCGATATATTTTATTTAAGTGACACTTTGTTGTCTTGAAAAAGAAAAGATACTCCCCGTCGGGGAATCGAACCCCGGTCTTCCGCGTGACAGGCGGAGATACTGTCCACTATACTAACGAGGAAGGGTATATATCAAGTCAATATGAGATAATTTGTAACATGACTTTCCAGGGAGGAAAAAAATAGTAATCGGAAAGAAATAGGGCTGTAGGCCAAAAATGCAGCTACATATACAGTATTATGTACTTGAACTTTGAACTAAAGACTAGATTGTATTAGAGCTGCAGTTAAACAGGAGGAGTCATGTGGCCTTGGGAGCTACATGTCTGGTGAGAATTAGTCCTGCACCAGTGGAAATACACGTGGCTTCAGAAAAAGAGAATGAAACATTCAGTTATTCCTGTTTAACCTGTTTTTACCATATTGTCTTGATCGAATTAATCTTTTTGAGGAAATTTTAGATTTCAGCAAAACACCAAAGTAAGGGTGTTATTGTAATAGAGTATGTTACTTAAACATAATTTTCAAATCGTATTAAAGGCAAAGAGAAAGTTTCACTATTATCTATGTTGTCTGTTATAGCGAAATTTCTGCATTTGTGAGAGTAGCCTAATTCACCTCAGGAATGGCTGGAATGAAAAGGCAGCGGGGCATTGTGTTTTAGCTGAAAAGGAAAGGGGGGAAGGGAAATATTCACAGCGGAGCAGGAAGGTGTTCGGGCTTTGAATGGGGATTTGAATTAAAAGGGATCATAGGTTGCTACAGCTGGTCAACAGAGGATATGAGGATTCAAACAGCATTTTTTAAACATTGTAGTGGGAATTAAAAAAGCCTCTTGGGAAAGGCATTTAAAACACGTTTTGGTGGTGAGAAAAGGAGGTCCACCATCAAATATGCGTTTAATAGTTTAATATATAATCTACCAACTAGAAATAACTGTTCAATATGCACAGTGCACTGTTGTTAGAGTCAGACATGTGTTTAATTCTGACATTAGTCCCTATGGAGACTGGTGTATATAAACAGAAAATGACTCGTCCCTGGGTGGGCTTGAACCACCAACCTTTCGGTTAACAGCCGAACGCGCTAACCAATTGCGCCACAGAGACTGGCTCAGCTTTAAGGGAGCATAGACAATATATATTCAAGCTCTACTAAAGCTAAACTAAATTTTTTTCAGCATAAGTTCTATAATAAGGTAGCCTGGCATTCCCAGAACTGCCACTAGGCGCTGGCAAATTAAATTTGCTGCGCGTGTTGGTCTGGACACGCTCCGTTGAAGCTTTATCAAGAAAACCAGAAATCTGGCTATGGTTTCAATTGGTTTTATCTAATATGGGCGCGCCAGAGCCCTTTATATGGTACTCTGGGGAGGACGTAACCGGATGACGACAGTGACGTACATGCGACGTCGAAGCCGTAATAGTAAACATCAAAGATGGCTGCGGATATGTTGTGTGAGTTTGAGACTGCTTTGGCCTCGACCCTTAACGATTTGGAAGACGGCACTCAAATCTTTCATTAGCAAGTAAGTGGAATGTTCTGTTTTGCCGACCGACAACGGCAAACGTTTGATTTAACAGTTTAACAGCTGTTCGCTAAACGAAAGGGGCTTACGTCACCTTGTGCATCGCTTTGATTGGTTGTAGTGCTATCCAACTGCGTGCAGTGGCATTTGAAATGCACGAGTAGGAGCCGCCCCTTGAGTTGGAAATTACTATCGATCGTGGCCAGACCCTCTATCGTTCAAGATATCAGGGTCTGGATTTCCAGGCTAATAATAAGGGGTACATTTGGTTACATTGTCGTTTTTTTATTTACACTCAACAAAAATATAAACGCAACACTTTTGTTTTTGCTCCCATTTTTCATGAGATGGACTTAAAGATCTAAAATTCATTCCAGATACACAATTGTACCATTTCTCTCAAACATTGTTCACAAATCTGTCTAAATGTGTGATAGTGAGCACTTCTGCTTTGCTGAGATAATCCATCCCACCTCACAGGTGTGCCACATCAAGATGCTGATCTGACATCATGATTAGTGCACAGGTGTGCCTTAGACTGTCCACAATAAAAGGCCACTCTGAAATGTGCATTTTTTTGCTTTATTGGGGGTCTGGGGACTCAGAACCAGTCAGTATCTGGTGTGACCACCATTTGCCTCATGCAGTGCAACACATCTTCTTCGCATAGAGTTTATCAGATTGTCAATTGTGGCCTGTGGAATGTTGGTCCACTCCTCTTCAATGGCTGTGCGAAGCTGCTGGAGACGGCTTATGGTGGAGAAATGAACATTCAATGCACGAGCAACAGATCTGGTTGACATTCCTGCTGTCAGCATACCAATTGCACGCTCCCTCAATGCTTGTGGCATCTGTGGCATTTTGCTGTGAGACAAAACTGCACATTTCAGGGTGGCCTTTTATTGTGGACAGTCTAAGGCACACCTGTGCACTAATCATGATGTCAGATCAGCATCTTGATGTGGCACACCTGTGAGGTGGGATGGATTATCTCAGCAAAGCAGAAGTGCTCACTATCACACATTTAGACAGATTTGTGAACAATGTTTGAGAGAAATGGTACAATTGTGTATCTGGAATGAATTTTAGATCTTTAAGTCCATCTCATGAAAAATGGGAGCAAAAACAAAAGTGTTGCGTTTATATTTTTGTTGAGTGTATTTTTTTTCAATCAAAGCGACATAAGTTAGACTGTTGTTGTTTTTTGCAAAGGTTAGACTGTCGTTTTTTGTTTGTTTTTTATTATTAAAATGACATAGGTTAGTACGGTGGCGCTGAGCATTCACCAAAAGAAAAAGTTTCACTGCTAATGTAGCCGTTAGCACACTCAGGATCTCGTAATTATGAGAAAAGATCTCGTAATTACGAGATAAGTATCTATTAATTACGAGATAAAGATCTCATAATTACGAGATACTGATCTCGTAATAACGAGATAAGGATCTCGTAATTATGAGATAAGGATCACCCTCTCATTCATCAATAACGATGTCTGTGTGTGTGTTTGTGTGCAGACGAGGTGAACCTAGCCATAGGCAAACGTAGGCAATTGCCTTGGTTTCCGGACTACAATGGGCCCCATAATTATTACAATTATTTTAAATATTTTTTTACTATTCATTCATTAATCAGCGATCGCATCGGGTACTGAGGGACACTCTTTCGGCTTTACGCCCGTGATCAGCTGCTGAGGTCCAACTGGGCTTTTCTCCTGAATAGTCTATTACGTTGGGTATGAGTCTTGAGTCTAATAAAAAAATAATCAATACGAGAATACGAATTGTGCATTTTGGAAAAAAAGGAGTAGTGTCTGTGGGGTGCTGTATTCTCCAGATGTCAACTAAATTAATAGTTGAAATCAAGTTTTTCAGAACTGTAGATGAGTTAGAAGGGTAGCTTGTTTTCTTTGATGACCTGTCCATATGCCAATCAAGGATTACATTGTGGTCCCCTGCAGCAATCACATTTGTGCCCAGAAGGTCGGGTAACATATCAAAGGTTTTACGGAAAAAGGTAGCGTCATCAATATTTGGGCCATAAATGTTAAGAAGTGTTACATGAACAGAGCAAAGGTACCCAGTTACTATAAGAAAACGACCATTCGAGTCAGTTACTGTAGAGAAATGTCTGAAATCTATGTTTTTCTTAATAATAATTGCCACATCGCGGGCTTTGCTAGAAAAAGTGGATTGAAATATCTGTCCTGCCCATCTGCAGCGCAGCCGGTTCTGCTCTGATGGTCTAATGTGAGTTTCTTGGAGGAACACAATGTCGGCAGATAGAGATTTAAGATGGGAGAAAACCTTTGCTCGTTTAATTGGATGGCCCATGCCTCGCACGTTCCAGCTCAACATGTGGTAACCCCCCTGCTTGTATCATCACCCCCGGGTATCATACAAAGTTATACGCCAAAATACACGTGCAGTGACACAGTAGTTTGTCCCAAACAAAAAGACAGTTAAACCACTAGAACACAAACACATACAGCCCTCACACCCTCCCCACTTTCCCAAACAAAGCGAGGGAAAATACCCTAAGGATAACCCCCCCCCCTCCCCCCCAAACCCAATGTCCTCATCCCCAAACGACGAAGACGGCAGGTTGAATGTAGATTTAAACTTCCGTTGCATCTTGACAGAAAAAAAAAACGCTATCCTCTCTTCATGCAGAGAGGCTCCGAGCGTTCAAACAGAGCACCGTGGGTGCATATAAAACACAAATGAACACCACAATTGAGAAAAGTCACATATTTAGGCACTGTTTGCCTACCACATCCAGCCAATAAGCGAGCCCGACGAGAAAGAGAGGAAAAAAATAAATAAAATAAAAAGGGGCATGGAACACACAGAGGATCAGTGCTCGGTCACCGGGCGATGAGCAAAAACCTCAGCAGCCCGCAAAGGACACCTTGATCTGGATGTATATTAGTTTTAAAATAAAACTCAAATTTGTGATCGACGAAACGATGTGTAATAAACAAGAAAAAAGAAAAGAAAAAGAGAAATAAAAAATGTAAATTAAAAATAAATTAAAAAACAGCTCAGCTGGGGAACCCCATCAACGTTCAACACCAAAACAGTGTGGTATATAACAGTATCTTAAGGCCCGTGTGGGGATGGAGTTAGGGTGACCAGATCCCAATTCACCAGATGTGGGACAAATACTACGTTTGTACGTTAAAAAACACTATCTTTAGATCGGCGCGCAGCAGTTAAGTTACTGTTAAACAAATAGATTATTAAGGCTGCTGCTTCACAACTAAAGCATTTCACTGGCTTCACAATAGCATTTCACTGGACAAACGTGAGTTGGCTTTTATTTTGAAGCAACAGGAAAGTAAATGCTGAAGACGGCAGCACCTTCACAGAGCCCACTGAGCCCAGCAGCTCGACACAGACAAACGGAGACACACATACGCACATACACACAGACAAACGGAGAGACGCACACTCACACACACACACACACACAAACGGAGACTGCCGTCTCAACACAGCTATCCGATAAATGCCAGATTATAAAACACGCATTTAAAAGGGGGGCTCACTGTCAATGACAATGTGGGACAACGTCTCAATTTGCGGGACGTACAAAGCGGGACATCTGGTCACCCTAGATGGAGTAGCCTAGATAAATGTTTAAAAAACAAAAACAACAACAACACCCCACACACGTCAGCTTGGAAAATATTCTTTAAGTGGCCAATATCTAGGGTAAAGTCTGTTTTTACCTTACAGGATGAGAGAGTTCAGTAGTCTGAAAATCCTCAGCGAGCAGAAAATTGCAAATCGTAAAAAGCCTGGGCCTCTTTGGGGCAGTCAAAGAATCTCCTCTCTCCGCCGTGGTCCACGCGCAGGAAACAGAAGGGAAAACCTGACTTTCTTCTCGTATAGGCAGCGTTTCACACCGGCAAAGGAGTTATCTCTATTCTTAAAGACCTACTTCACCGGTTTGAATATGAAGGTGTATTGAATTCTGAGATCCTATGTAGTATAAATGTGCAAAAAAAAAAAAAATCGGTTCATCCTAGCCTGAGAAAAGGCAGAACGAGTGTTTTTTTTAACCCTATATTTCTCTTTCTCGTGACATCACAGAAAGAGAAATATAGGGTTAAAAAAACGTACTTTGTAAATATTACTGTGATGTCACAGTAAAAGACATCACAGTAATATTTACAAAGTACGTTTTTTTTCAAACCGGTGAAGTAGGCCTTTAATGAATTTGTCTCTTTTTCCGGGTATAAGCTTAATTTGCAGAAAAGTGAGTGTTTCCCTCTTAACATCCACCCCTCGGATCTCAAGCAGTTAAATTTGCCATTTAGTATTAGCCGCTCAGGGTTTAAATATTTAGGGGTCTATATCACTCCGTCCATCTCAGCTCTTATGGCTGCAAATTTCACTCCCCTACTTAACAAGACTAAATCTGACTTTCAGAGATGGGGTAACCTCCCTCTGACGCTGACATGCAGAATTAACTTTGTGAAGATGACAATTTTACCCCAATTTCTTTACTTATTCCAATCCATTCCAATATTCTTACCAAAATCCTTCTTTCAATCGTTGAACAAGCTTATTACATCATTTGTTTGGGCAGGAAAACACCCAAGAATGAGTAAATTTGTACTACTATATACATTTGTGTAATTTATGTACTACTACTGGTCAGCTAATATTCCAAAACTTTTGTTTTGGTTCCACACAGTTAACACTTCTTGGGGGTCCATTGAATCAAAGTCCTGTTTGTCAACATCTCTCTCGGTGCTGCTGTGTTCCCCTCTTCCCTCTGTCCTGTCTAAGCACACCAAAAACCCAATTGTGTTGGCTTCCCTTAAGATCTGGTATCAGTTCCGGCGCCATTTCAAATTCTTATCCTCGTCTATACTTGCTCCCATAGTTGGTAACCACCTATTTCCCCTTGCTTTAGATGCCTAATTTTCTCTGTGGAAAGCAAAAGGCATTAATTGCCTCTTGGATTTATATGAAAGTGGAGTTTTTTCCAGCTTTACAGATCTGGTTAAAAAATTTGGCTTGCCACGCTCACATTTCTTTCGTTACTTACGAATAAGACACTTCATTTGCACCCAGTATCCTTCATTTCCCTCACCACCCCCCCACTTTGCTCTGGGAGGAATTACTTAAATTAAGTCCCAATCAGAAAGCTCTTATATGCCGTGTGTATAGCGGCCTCATGTCGCTCAATAACAAACCTGTGCTCAAAGCTAGGGTTGCATGGGAGAAAGAATGAAATGTGGATTTCACAGATGAAGGGTGGGTTAAGGCAATCGACAGAATGAGCTCAACATCATCCTGTGCTCGTCAAGGGCTCATACAATTTAAGGTATTTCATAGGATCCATTTTTCTAAAGCCAAATTGGCAGAAATATACCCTGACGTAGACGATAATTGCAACCGGTGTGGCTTTGCCCCGGCTGACCACAGTCATATGTTTTTTCTCTGCCCAAGACTGAACAATTTTTGGTGTTCGGTCTTCAAAACATTATCTGACGTCCTGCAGCTAAACCTTCAACCATGCCCTTTGATAGCCATTTTTGGGGTCCCCTTGGTGCCTTCTACCTCCTCAAGACCGCAAGCAGATGTCATTGCTTTCTCCTCTCTTGTAGCTCGGAGAAGGATACTTTTTGAGTGGAAGTCTCCAAAGCCTCCCCTCTCATCTTCATGGTTGAGTGATGTCATGTTCTTTGTCAGGCTAGAAAAAAGGTAATATTCCTTGAGAGGCTCTATACACAAATTTGACCAAAGGTGGCGCCCCTTTATCTATTTTTTTAATAATCTTAAATCGCTTCCCGACGGCTAGAAGATGGCCTTGTTTGTTTTGGGGTTTTGTATGGTTATGTGTACATGCGGTGTGTCTGACTGTGATTGTCCATATTAAGGTGTAATATTTGTGTAGTTGTCTATTTTGTTACTATTTTTAGTATGTTTTGTATTTCTTTTTTTCAAGTTTTAAACACTTCTATCTCGTCAACGTCACCGTACCCGAATCCTAAATATCCCTGTGTTTAAAGACACATGCGCTCACATTTATTTACATTAAATTGCAATCGCAGTCATTTGTGCAGTTATGTAAAATGTTTCACTAAGGAAAATGACAGAAAAAGTAACGCACAGTGAGTTTGATGAGTAATTTTAATCCGATTACTGGTTTGGAGATAGTAACGCGTTAGATTACTCATTGCTGAAAAAAGTGGTCCGACGCCGGTAATGCGTTACTAAGTAACTAAGTAACGCGTTACCGGCATCGCTGGTTGTCACGATACCAGAATTTCACACTCAATACCGATAGTCAGAAATATACTCAATACCATTTTCGATACCGCTGGGGGTAAATGACCAAAGATTAAGAGCCTTTGAATATAGGTTATATAAACAAGAATAATACAAATAAACTATTAACAATACAAACTAGTTTTAAGTTGTCAGAACAAAATTTAGCTACACCTGTCCAGAAAGGTGTGTGACTGCCCTAAATTTTCTTTGCAATTGCCAAGCATGTGTGTCAAATAAGCTTTTTTACCTTCACCTGGACTGAAATTTCATGTCAATCGGCTTCTCAATTTCTCATTTGGGGCTTGATAACAGCACCACCATGTGGCTGATTGCTTTGAAAAGTAATAGCGCATACATACATCGTCTTATTTTCTAACCAATATGGTAATAAAGGTTGATTGACTGAATGTTGATATAAAATATCAACATTGACAAAAGAGATTTTTTTTTTTTAAAGAGATTTTTTTGGCACTTTTTATGCTTTATTGATAGTGTAGAGACAGAGTTGAAATGGGGTAGAGACATGCAGAGAACGACCGCGGGCTGGAATCGAACCCAGGTCCGCTGTTGGCCGAGGCCCATGGGGGGACGCCTTACCAACTGAGCTAAAGGCGCCCCATGTCAAAAGAGATTTTGACAAGGAGCGTTCGCAACGAATCGCTGACTCCACCGTTAACATTTTGTGTGTTTTGGTACAAATTCCCATCATCTTATTGGCCTCTTGTCTATGAGATTTGATGTTTCTTTCTAATCAATCTCTCCATAATCAAGCCATTTTTTTCCTTTCAGGCGGATGTTGCTCGAGCCCGTCCCTCAGGAATTCTACGTGTGTTTCCACGACTCGGTGGCAGAAGTTCCCGTAGAGATGGCCTTTAGACTCTCCTTTGGTCTGGCTTTGTGACACAGCGTTTTCTCTCATTAGAACAGTCAACAGAGACAACCCACAAGATTTCACATTCTCAGGAAAACAGTTCAAACTGCGGTGTTTGTAGCAAAACACCCGAGAACAAACATGGGGTTTTTAAGCGACATGTCTAAGCTTCTGTGGGAAGATCTCACATGAGCTACGTGCAGTCTGGATCCAACAATGTGCCTCTCCGTTTCTTTCTGCAGAGCGTGACCGTGGCCTTACAGTAGTGATAAGCAAATAGCACCTAACTGCATGCCAACTGAGTTAAGATAATTTTTGTGCGTCATTGCTCACCAAAGATGTGTGCAAAGATCATTATGTGTGTGTAGACAAAAAGCCACTCAATCAGTGTATACCTCAAGCATTTTGGTGTATGAGTGACGAGACAAGACCGACCAGTGAGAGCAGTCGCCCTCACAGTTTGCCGAGCTGCACCAATAAAAGTCATGCTGCTGCACACATCTACATGTTGACAGGGTAAATAAGGTTATATTGCTGTGTCTACCATATGTATGCAGTGTTGAAACCGCATTTCATTTGTTACTTTATTTAAAATGTACAGTTTTTCATGAAAATGGCATCCTTTGTTACAGGAATAAACATTAAAAATTAAACAAAGCCTTACAAGTTTTTCTTGTTTATTCTTTCAAAACAAATTTGCTTGTTGTCGACGACTTCTCAGCCTCTAAACATAATTTTACATCATTGACTAAATGAAAAAGAGAATTAGTGAGTGGCAATATTTCTACTCTCCAAACCTGTACAAAATGATTCATTTCATGTACTTTTCAAATCATAAATACTGTTTAATATATGATTGACTAGTACAGAGTTTTTTATTTTGACAGTTTACATGTCCATAATTGATCTGTGTCACCAGCATCACTGCAGGGAAAACCATTATTATTAATACTGATATGACACAGTCAACAAAAAAGTAAATAAAAATTAAATTCACATTGTACACTGCGAGTCCTCAAAAGGTTTGTTAAAAGTCTGAAGTTCAGATGAAACCTTCCATGCTCTAAAGGTGCGGTCAGCGATTCTGGAGAACACTCATTGTCAAAATAAGTGAATATCTCCTCACCATCCACTACCTGTCAATGTGCTTGTGAAATGATTTTTTTTTAAATCTGCTTATAGAGCCTAAGCTGTGTATTAACACTGGATTTTTTTTCCCAGCACACACATACAGGTAGTGGATCGGGGAAAGAAAGCATTTTTTAGAAACCAATCATTTTCCAGAATCGCTGACTCCAACTTTAATGCAATATTTATCAAAATGTTATGACCACGTGGTTTGGTATAACACAACTACACCTTTGTCCTTTTAGAAAATATTTGTCCACTTTAAAAGGTGAGGTCAGCTGACTCCACCTTTAAGTTCAGGCTGCGGTCTGAACGAGCAGCATATTCCTCTTGTAACAGTCGAGGCTGCAGAGAGGGACCCCGGTCTTTGAGCAGCAGTATTTCTTAAAGTTGTTGCAGCCGTCGACTCCACAGTTCACTGGGGCGGCTGGTGGGAGGCGGGGAGGCGCGGGGGCCGGAGGAGGAACCCCCGTGGGGAAGGAGATGGCCATGCCCTGGACCGAGTCGCTGTAGCGGACCATGGGGCACTGACTCAGCTTGGACTTCCTCTCTCTCATGCTCTTGATCTTGGCTTTGCTGGTTTTAGTCAGTCTTTCTATAGTCTGGTTCTTACTGTCTTCAGCCTTCTTGGCGGCCTGCGCACGTCTCTTCCGGGCGCGCTCCTCACGCTTCTGCATCATCTCCACGGTCATCTCCTTCTCCTTGTAGCCCATGGGCAGCTCCAGGAGCGGCTGGATCTGCTGCTTGTGTAACAGGGCTTTCTGAACACAAACACAACACACTAAGATTCAGTGTATGTCATGACCATAATAAACACTCTGCATACATGGTACCAATATACCGTTCTCTATTGACGATTGTATGTCACTCTTTTTTCTGAATATTTTTTGGGTGTTTTCCCCTTTATTGGACAGTACTTAGCACAGAGTTGAAATGGGGACACAGGGGAAGACATGCAGGAAACTGCCCGGGCTGGATTCGACCCGGGTCCACTGCGACAAGGACTTTTGCCTTAATGTACAAGCTCTACCAGTGAGCTAACATAGTATGTCACATTTAAAGAGACACCTTATTTAATAGAGATAAAGACAAATTAAAATACACAGACATTAAAATGTCATAAAAGGAGCAGCATTAAATCATAAAACCATAAAGAGCAGCATTTGGTAAAAAGGAAAAGTGCTGATGTACACATCACATCTGTATGTGCTATATATGGTACCAGTGTGCAGCTGTTCACATTTCAGGGATATTCCTTTACAGCTACATTGATCATTTTAGGTATTTCCCATCTTTCCTGCTCCCGGTGTGTTCCTCACCTGTCTGGCTGTGAGCAGAGACTCGTCGATCTCCTTCTTCAGCTCTCCGTTGTCGTCAAGCTCTCCTTTCTCCAGAGCGTCCAGCCAGCGCTCCTCCTCGTCCACCGGCGCACACAGCATCGAGTCAGAGTCCATGTCTGGCATAGGGGAGGTGGCCAGGTTACTGTCTTCATCTGACACAGCACAATCAAGATAAACAACTTATTTATTTCACACACAAAAAAACTAAATAATTAAAAGAAATGTCGGAAAAATAAATATATGGTCTTCCTTTATTATATATTTAAATAATCTTGGTAAACATAAGTTTAATATTTGGGTTATTTGTTGTATCCAAACTAATATAGTATCTACTACAGTCTTTGGTTGTTACATACCCAGCCAGGCCCGATACTGCTCCAGAGGCACAGAGGGCTCTTCGTCATCATCGTCATCATCATCGTCGTCGTCATCGTCCGAATCTTCGACATCGTTATTATGAATAATCATGAGAGGAGATGGAGGACACGCCACGCCGGGATGCACCGTGAAGGTCGGAACGCTGATACGGACAATAGGGAAACAGACAAAACTCAAAACTAAAACTTCACTGACTGAGTGGTCGGGTTTCGGTGCAATGGTCACCACATTAATTCCCTTTATTACTTATTAATAATTGCTCTACAGGTTACACACACATGCCTCTATTTCCTAAACACCCATACATTGAGATTCCTAATGTGTAAATTGCCTGTCTTTGCTGCTTGCTGCTATTTCTTATTGTGTCAAAGTATTGTCCTCTTTCTTGTGTCTTGTCTTGTTAACCATGTTATGTCTCTTTATCGCTAAATAAAAAGTTTAAAAAAACAAAACACGGGGTGCTGATGTTGAAGTGGTGAGAGCGCCCCACAGAGGCTCAGTCCTCAGACAAAGCAGACCTGGGTTTGAGTCCGGCCCGGGTCTTTCTCTGCATGTCATTCCCCCCTCTCTGACCCATTTAATCTCTGTCTCTGTTAATAAAGCAAAAATGCCAGAAAAAAATCTACAAAGAAAAAAAACGTAAAGTCACCACCACAGACATACGTTTAGTTCGCCATAAAACCGAGGGCCCGTCTCACCTCTTGGTCCCCAGCGTCTGTCCTCCCAGCTTGATCTTGAGACGGAGCTGCGGTGGGGGCCGAGGCACCATGACGACGGGCTCAGGGGCCGCGGGGAAGCTGTGGTGCTTCCTCTTGTGCTTCTTGTGTTTCTTGTGTTTTCGCTTGTGAACGCTGTGCAGGCTGGAGCCGCCTTCACCTGAAGCAGACAGGAGTAAAGAGCGTTCCAACTATTACAAGAAAGTACTAAATCATGTAAACTTACTCCACTTATTAACATCAGTCATGCAAATATACCCACCAAAGGATTTGATTCTCGGATGAAGAGAAATCAATTTCGAGAGGGGGGGCTTTTCACATATAAAAAACATATATTATAAAAAACGACAGTGTAACCTATGTCGTTTTGATTGAAAAAAAAGAATCAAATCCTTTGGTGGGTATATTTGCATGCCTGATGTTAATGAGTGGAGTAAGTTTCATGAGCGTTAATTAGATTGTGTCAAGTGTATAAGGATGGATGCTAACATTATCTGGTTTCTAACTTTTGCCAAAAGTTACAGTTTAGCTAACAAGATAACGTTAGCTGGCTGCTGATAGCCATGGACCTATTATTAAGGTCTGCTGAGAGCCCACCCTGTTAACTTCAAATGTAAAATGTCTTAATAGTTAACACTGCTGCTGTGTCATGAGTAGTGATTCCTAAAAAATAAAACAGTTTTGAACAATACAGTAGAGTAGATATTTGAAAGCAATACAGAATGCCTGAGAGCCTTACTGCTTTATATTCCATTATATTTACGTCAGTGGGAGCCTTTTGTCTTCTCCTTAACAGAAATTAAGACATGCCCACCATAAATAAATACAGAAGGCATAAATTAGTTCATAGAAATTCACCAGAATGTACAAAATGGTATGTTTGAAACTATTTTTTTCTGGTGGAGACCCCCAGACCCACACTTATAATGTTCTCCTTCCGCCCCCTCCCTCCCCCAATGTTGAAGCGAAACCTATGCCCTTGAACAGAAGGATAAGTATACCTCTGCCTATCAAAATTAAGTATTAAATTCCAAAACTCAAATACTTACCGAGAAACCTGGGGTGAATCATGTCTTTCCTTTTCCCCATTGAAGCGACGAGAGGGACGTAAACAACAGGGACAGGACGGGACAGCTGGTGTGCAGCTCTACATAGCAGCAGAAATCTCAAAGTCTTCTTGAATACAGAGCTGTGTCAGCAGACGAAAGAAACACACCAGAATTGAATTATTAATCAGACTCCCAACATTAATAGTAAGTAGATTTTATGAGACTGATTTAGATGATAAGCTATCAACTGTATTTATCTTATTTTCAAGATATCTGGAAATGGATATGGATAAACCCCGACGCCCTATTATTGCATTTAAAAACAAATTAAAGGCAACCTTAAAAGTGTATATTTCCAGAATTGTAGGAACTAACATGCATGCATATAATCCAATATTGATGAAGAGGGCGATTGTTAAGGTTGATTTAAGGGCATGCACATATTCTCCTTTGGATATTACGCGAAGGAAAGAGAGGCATGTTTTCCACTCCTTTTTCATTACTGCAAAAAGTAAAGTATATGAGGTTTGAACGAGGCCGTTAGCTTCAACTGAAACTGTACCTTATTTAGCCGGCATATCAACTCATGCTAGAATGAACGTAATGACAGAAATCCCATCGCAAAATACACTTTAGTTTCCAGTTTGAGAAAAGCCTACAAAGCCCGAAGGGGGTATAATCACCGTAACTGTTCAAATTTAAAATAACTTGACAAGCTCTGTCACTCGAAGTTAGCACGACTAATCTAAGCTAACAACACGGAAGTTCAACCGCATCGTCATTTCCGGTGTCACGCCGAGGTTTGCCTACCAGAATAATGCAAATGCGGACAAAACTGTTTTATTAAAATATATTTTATAATATTTAGGGGGAATTATATCAGATTTTTATAAATCTGGGACAGCCAACTCTGATATCAGATATTGATTTTTACTATTTGGGTTTTCAGACATCTATGAGATGGTTTTGAGGTTACATAGCGGATACATTATTCTGAAAGGCATAACACCTGCCACTTTGAGTGTTTTGAGTGCCCTCTAACGGTGGGAAACAAGAATAAAGAAATAGAACCAGCAGATACGGCACAACTTCACAACGGTAGCCTAATTATTAACTGCCAATTCGTTAAACAATCTAATTAGTTATATGAGAGATTCTTAAACAATAAAATACATCTGACACCATAGATGCACACACATACATGATATAACTGCAGAATAGCAGTACCGCTAGTTTTTTTTAGAGCTTGGGTAATGTAGTCCACCTCACGCTGGCCACTGCAGGCAATAGTATCAAGCTGCAGCCCCCAGCATTTCAAAGAAATACATTACCCAGAAGCCACCGGGCAGTACAGTCTCTAAACGAAACAAGGTCAGTCGTTATGCAGCTGAACGTGGTCAAGTTGATACCGTAACTGCTGTTATATTTAGTTAATTTAGCCGGTAAAATGTATGTCCACGTGTTCAGTGTAGTGTCCATTTGATGGTTTTATTATTTCTCCCTGCTCGTGTTAGCGCAGTGTAACAAAGTGAAGTGTTCTTTAACTTGCGTTTGCCTAACGTTGCAATGCTGCAGTAGCCTAGTGATTTGTGCAAATCACTCCGCCATTAATATGCTCTCTCTCTCTCATTGACACTTTGTTCACATGTGTTTTTTGAATAAGTAATAACAGCATTAGACGTGAACTATAACAGAGTTACAATAAACACAGACTAAATCCCTCGCATATTGTTTTCAGGCGACAATCAGAAACAAGTGCAACACGAATAAACAAACACTGATGTTTACATCCGTGTGTGACATGTGAAACTTATTTATTAATTTATAAATATCATTTCATCTCGCAGGAATAATGAATTACGCTCGGTTTCTCACAGCTGTGAGCGCAGCCAGGAAGCCCTCCCCCATCAGGATGCTGAGTGAGTGTTTCTGCAAGTTGGAAAAAATTAGAGTCATCTGAAAAACTCTGAAAGGAAAGTGAAAGAGTTGTGATTTGTAGTGAAATTAAAGTTTTTATATGCTGTTATTATATCTGGTTTAATGGGTGGTTCATTCATTAAACTACAGCTGAGATGATTGGTGAGAAAATTCTAGCAAGGATTTCTTTATTTCATGTGATTGTCAACTGATATGGAAATTTGATTAAAAAGTAAATGTTTTTCTTAGATATTTATACATAGCCACTTTTGTACATTTAATCAGTTTTTCAACAGCATTTTAACTACTGTCTCCATCCATGTGACATATATTCAACCATCCATACACAAAGCTAGTTCCTGAAATGCTGCTAAATCTCGCCATGCATAAGTTTGAAGAACTGTACAGGGAATTTGAAGATATCTTGGAGCTACTTTATTAGAAACAGTGGGGTTGCACATCAGAGTTTTTTGAAAAATGGCCTGTTCTTTTTTGTTTGTTTTTTCAAATGTTATACAATAAAGTAACTCTAAATTATATCAGCATGGGCCTCAAATTTCTGACTTAATAATAATAATAATAATAGATTTTATTTAGAGGCGCCTTTCTCAGCACTCAAGACTTGAGCTCCTAATAGCTTGTGTGGCCAATACTACTCTAGGTCGGGGTACAATTCTGTGAGCAGTTTTTCCTACTCTAGTATTTGTATTGTTTGTATTGAGATCTCAGCGTGAGAATCCGCTCCTCATTTTCTCTGTCTGTGTGTAGCGGAGCTGCAGCAGCGGTCTCCTGCGTCTCTGATCTCTTTAGCCGGCGGAGCCCCAAACCCAAACACCTTCCCCTTCCTGTCCGCCAGCATCCAGGTGAAGAACGGACAGACGGTCACCTTCGATGAGGCCGGGATGAAGAGGGCACTGCAGTACTCTGCTTCCAACGGGTGAGAGATACACACGACAGGAGGGATACCTCAATCAGTAAATCCTTGTGAGATTAAAATGTAGTGTTCATCGAGACTCGTAGGGCTTCAAGTCTTTGCAGTTAAGAATTTAGCAAAGAGCTAGTGCACTCTACAGGAAGCTGGACTCATCAGTGTCACTAATATTCTTTCTAAATGTGGTGCTTTACATCATGGCTAAAGTTTAGTTTATAAGTAGGAAAGTATGGACCTTTTAGACGTTTCTTTGTAAGATTCTATCTCAACTTTACTTTGAATGACATCAGAACAGTGTGCAGCTGCGCGTAGAGGTTATCATTCTACGACGACCTTTACTTTTTTATGACCACCTCTGTAAACTTCAAAGCCTTAAAGTGACTACAGCTGCGAAATCCAATGCTTTTTGTCGCCTTATCAGATAATTAGTTTATATAGGGATTGAGTTGCCAAACACTGGTTCCAACGATTGTTGCCTTATCTCTGTGTATTGTTGCTATCTAATAGGTGCTTTATATTGATGTAGTATACGCTTTTATAGGTCAAGGCCTTTCCTTTGTCTAAATCAACTATTTGTTGGATATCTACCAACCTACAGAAGGCAACTAAAGCACTTTTCTCTTCCTACTCTATGTAGAATACCTGAGCTGCTGACGTGGATGAAGAACCTACAGAAGAACCTCCACAACCCGCCGACTGCCGGCTACAGCGCAGAGAACGGCCAGATGGACATGTGTGTGACAACAGGGAGCCAGGAGGGGCTCTGTAAGGTACTGACACCACAACACTGCTGTTGTATTTCAATTCTGACCACTACACCAGGAGCGGCCCCATGAACCTTTCTTTTTCTGAACCTTTTATACAACACCTCCATTGGCATAATCGACCCCCTTAAAATTTCAACATGTACTGCTTTCTGTTCTGCTCTATGTGTTGAAAAAGAGTGAAAAGAATAAGAAAAACAATGTTACCTTTGCCCCTAATAGTTCACTATTTCTTTGGTTTTAGGTGTTTGAGATGCTGGTCAACCCTGGAGACAACGTTCTGCTGGACGCACCCACGTATTCAGGAACACTTGCATCGGTAAACCCTTTACAAAGACACAAATATACAACAACTAGACCTTCAGCAGCCCTCTAACTTTACCCCCCACTCTATAGCTCCAGCCGCTCGGTTGCAACTTAATCAACGTTCCCAGCGATCAGCACGGGATGATACCTGCGGCCCTGAAGGAGGTTTTATCTCGATGGGATCCCTCAGAGGTTCACATGCCCGGAAGCACCGCCCCCAAGGTCCTGTACACCATCCCCAACGGAGGAAACCCCACTGGCGCATCCATGACAACGCAGAGGAAGCAGGAAGTGTACGAGGTGCAACCGCCCTGCAAAGTCACAAAACAATGACTCATTACAGGGATCTCCAAGTTAGACTTTTTAATACCTTTTAATGCAACTTAAAAATGAAATGTAATGCCAATGTCAGGCCACACTGGCAAAAGGTAGAAGGATAATAATGGAAAATCTGACGTACTTGATTGTACTTTTAATTCAGAACATTTTAAGTTCACATTAATATACTCTTATGTAACAATACAGTGTGTGTAAACTCTTAATAACAAAATCAAAAAGTGCTTATTTCTCACATCACAGCCCCTCTCAAAGTATTAAGAAGGGCAATCAAAAAATGTTAAACTTCTGTAGGAAAGTTAAATACTTTGCAGCCAAATTCAATACTTTTAATGCGTTATTTTGAGAATATTAAATTCAATGCTTTTGAGACCCCCGCGGGTACCCATTCATTCAGAGATGAAGTGTTATTTTATGAATCACTCTTGGCCTGATGTATGCTAAGCAGTCAGTGAAGTGCTGGCGTCTCTAATTAGATCTTGCTGTGAAGCTGATTTCCCTAAAGTCATTTTCTATTAACCCCTTTCTAACAGCTGGCCCGGCAGTACGACATGCTCATCGTCGAGGACGACCCCTATTACTTCCTGCAGTTTGAGAAGGTACAGGAATAGTTTGCTCCACTCCTGAATATGGCAAAGAAAAATGTCTCCTTTGTTGTGACCATGAATTGTTTAAAAAAAGAAAAGTAGTTGAATCAATGGTTGTGACTCCATGGTCTGATGTTTGCACTTTGACTAGATAACCATGAATTTACATGTTTACAATTGATTTATTGTTGGCAGCCGTGGGCTCCAACCTTTCTCTCCATGGACGTTGATGGGAGGATCATCAGGACCGACTCGTTTTCTAAGATCTTGTCCTCAGGGTGAGTGTCAAATCAGTGTGTGTGTGTGTGTGTGTGTGTGTGTGTCTTTGCGAGCAAATGTGTGCAGGTTTTTTTTCCTTTTTTTTAAAAACCAAGTGCATGTGAAGCTATGCTATCATTTTATTTGACTGTAAGCCAAAGGTGTCCGTATAGTGAATATTTACTTTATCCATCACTTAAGTCAGCAAATGTAATAGCTAGTCCAACTCACATGATTAGTGTATTGCCTATGTCAACAGCCTGTGCAATGCCACAACATTTGTCTCTCAAGGTCATATTGTTAAATGCACCAAAGTTTTGAGGTCTTTGACTTCGTTTTTTTTTCTTCATATTTCAGGCTAAGGATTGGTTTTGTGACAGGGCCCAAGCCTCTGGTAGACAGAGTGGTGCTGCACATCCAGGCCTCCACAATGCACACCAGCACCTTCACACAGGTGAATGAAAGCCGAATATCACACCACCACACCCTGCTCCATTACCATGATATAATTACTGGTTTAGTGGCTCTCAGTTGGGAGGAGTAACTTCTGCGAGGGGTGACATCCTAAGAAACTTGAACTTGTGCCATGGCAGGCCGTCTGCTGCAGAGTAAAAAACTCTGTTGGCTGTCACATAAGGCATCTTTGCTGCTTTCTGTGTGTGCTTGCAAAATCCATTAACTTGCAATCTATTTAGGCAACAAACAAAAAAACACTGACCAGGACAATGTATTTTAAAAGTCCAGTTTCAATCAGAGACATTTAAATAATTTACGTTGCATTTACACAATAATCCATCTCATTGTCCAGCTAATAAATAGATTTTCTCTAACAAAATGTGAACGAACTATATCACAGTGCACACACTGCACTCTCTCCACACACAGACGGCTAACAATAGAGTATATTTAAGAGCTGAGTCTTCACAGACTTTTGATTCTGCTCCTCAGGCATGCTGGATTTGCACCAACACGACCTCACCAGCAAAGAGGTGTGTGTGTGTTGTCACGCTACAGCAGAAGCAAAATAAGATGCTGAGTAGGTGGTTTTAATAAGGAAGAAGAGGAGATTAATTGGCATCTACTAAAGAGCTGCTGTCATTCTGTATGTGATTCAATCCTCGACAACCTTTGTAATTTGAACTAAACATTTTAGTGATGAAATTTGACGTGCATGTACAAAATTACAATTTCCTCGTGTGATGACAAGTTTGACACATGCACAGGCCAAAACAAATATTTGGAAGGCTTTGTTATGAAAGAAAGAAAGGTGTGTCATACACAAACCACACTTACAAAAGTTTACCTTTAGTAAATAGATTCAGATGATGGTTCTGAACGTGCCTCCTGCCTCCTTTCAGCTCATGGTGTCTCAGTTGTTGCACAGCTGGGGCCAAGAGGGTTTCCTCCAGCACATAGACGGGTACGTCACCGCTGCATGGCCACATCTGCTCATTTTGACTGGTTAAGAAGATAATTCATTCTTGCATTAACACTGTTGTATTTCTTCTTGCAGGGTGATTGAGTTTTACAGGAAACAACGGGACGCCATGATCGGCTCCGCAGACAAGTGGCTCAAAGGTTTGTGGACTCACTGGGGAAAGAAGTAGAAAAACACAGCTTTACATTTGAAGCCTTTCGAATGAAATATACAGTAAATTCACACTATCACCAGAAGACAATGGGTAAACAGAAGGACAAATCACTGCATGAAGTAGGTTTGAATGTCAGATTGACATCCCAAATCTGACGTCTGAAAGGCAATGGTAGGAGGATGTTTTTGACAAGGTTTCAAGATATATATATATAAAACCTGATTCAAGCCTCATCTGACATTTGATGCCCAATAGGGGTCCTCTCTAGTCCTGTCTTAATAACAGTAGGTGTTTACTGTTGGTGCTAAAAGTGTAACTTCTACTAAACTTATCTTATTTTGGTTAAAGACTGTAGATAAGATCAACAAGATGGCATTAAAAATGACTCAACTGCTTCCAGCTCACCCAAACCTGAAGTCATATAATGTTGCTGAAAGCTCCAGAAAACTTCCACATTTAGACTGGCTCACGTCACTGGAAAAAGCAGGGACAAACACAGCAGGCAAATCGTGACTGCTGTTATGAGTCAGAGAGCACATACGCAGGCCCTCCTAATGTGTGTGTGTGTGTGTGTGTGTGTGTGTGTGTGTGTGTGTAGATGTAGCAGAGTGGCACACCCCAGCAGCAGGCATGTTCCTGTGGATGAGACTGAAGGGCATAGCCGATACCCAACAGCTCATTATGGAGAGAGCCTTGGAGAAAGAGGTCAGTGCACACAAACACTTCAACAACTCTGGTTTTTTGTGATGTATTATTGCACAAACCCCAATTAACTCTGTCCACTGAAGGTTAACACAATACCCACTGTAGTGTAGTATGCTATAAGCAGGTACCCAGAATGCATTTCGGCTCTTTTTTTGTTATCGCTTCTCTGTCCATGAGCAGCTGTTTTGCACTGGAGGCAAAGCAAGTACTGTGCCTGAATAGAGTGTAGGATGGTGCATGTGAAGCGGTCATTGTGTGCACTGTGATTGGGTTTAGCAATAGTGTGTGTAATTTCCCTCCACACACACACACACACACACACACACACACACACACACACACACACACACACACACACACACACACACACACACACACACACACACACAGACATTTTCCAAGGTCTGTCGAGGTTTGTGGAGGTGTCAGCTGCATCAGAAGACACCTTACATTTTAAATGAATTAACAAATAGAATCTGACTTAAGTGTTTTATCCTTCCTATGATTTAAAGTGGCTCCTCAGGCTAATCACAGTGTTATGATGTGAATTGTAACATTGTAAGTAACAATATTTTTGAGAGATTTTAAAGAAATAGTTTGACATTTTGGAAAAAGGAGGAAAATGTATGTATTATTGTCTCATGAAAGGATCTTTCGTGTAAAATCTGGCTGTGTGTGTGTGTGTGTGTGTGTGTGTGTGTGTGTGTGTGTGTGTGTGTGTGTGTGTGTGTGTGTGTGTGTGTGTGTGTGTGTGTGTGTGTGTGTGTGTGTGTGTGTGTGTGTGTGTGTGTGTGTGTGGTACTTAAGGTGCTACTGGTTCCCGGCGGCGTCTTCATGATTAACAGTAGTGACCCATGTCCCTATGTCAGAGCGGCCTTCTCTCTCTCCACACCAGAGCAGATTGATGAGGTAAACACACACACACACACACACACACACACACACACACACACACACACACACACACACACACACACCTTAACTGACTCTAATCTCTGACAAATCTTTCGACAGGCTTTCAGAAGACTCTCCTCTCTCATCAAAGAGGCTTTGTGATCAAAGATGTCTTCTTCCCTGAGAGAGGCTGCATTTTGTAACATGATGTTGAATGCTCTTATGTTACAATATATGAAATAGTTCAAATATATTTTAATGTGTGTGTGTGTGTGTGTGTGTGTGTGTGTGTGTGTGTGTGTGTGTGTGTGTGTGTGTGTGTGTGTGTGTGTGTGTGTGTGTGTGTGTGTGTGTGTGTGCGTGCGTGTGTACGTGTGTGTGACTTCTGACGATATACTGTATATGCCATAGCCAAGAGGAGACGTTTGTGCGCCTACCGTTAAACATGACTTGATCATATAAAACCATTTGGAGCAATGAACCAGTTTAAGAAAAAAATACAGTTGTTGACCTCATTACTTGTTGCTCCATAATTACACTACACAGTGAAGAAGTCTTTGTATTTTCCATGTACAAAAAAGTAAATAACTATTTTTATGATTCAATGTTTTGGTCTTTTGTGTCTTTTTTTTAATCCATCCAAGTCCATTAAGACAAATATGTTTACACCTGACCAAACAGTTACAATGGAGATTAAATACTTCACTCTTTTTAAATGAATGGACTTCATAGATAGGGGGAACTTACTGGAGGATAAAGATGTTTTTGAGCAATTCAATTTTAGTGACCAAAGACTGCCACCAGATACAGCTTTTTCTAATGGCATGTTTTGGAAAGGTCACATTTATTTCAAAAAGGTGCTATAAAGGATGATGGACAGTCCTTCCAATCATCATCAACTCGTGCTCACTTTACTTCCACAAATGAATCATTAAACTGGGATTTTGTTCTCCCCCCCCCCCCCCACCAAGAAGGTCAAAACACTAGCAACATTTAACTGAGTTGTCCCTTGGCAAGGACGGATCCCCACAAGTAGAAACACATCGGTTTCACAATAATGGAATCTTCGCATTTTTAAACCATTTCCTTTTCTCTCTCTCTCTCTCTCTCTCTCTCTCTCTCTCTCTGCACCCTTTTGAAATAGGAGAAATTGTACCAGAGACTCTTGACTTGACTTCTTTGTTTACATGATGTTCTTTACTTAAAATGTTGTTGTCAGATACCACATTGGTTAGTGAATACATGTCAGAGAAGAAAATGGCTCATGCATTTGAAGAGTCACATTTACAGTAAATCAGCCCCTATGGTCTGGGTTTTAGTTTACGCTTATGCTTAATCCACTTACAAAAAAAATATTTTGTCTATATTTTGCCAGATATTGGTGGTTATATATGGTGGAGCTGGTTGCAGACGACGAGTTAAAAAACGACGTTAAAAAAAAATTAATCAACAATTTCTTTGAACTTTACAGTCAAATGTATGGCTGAACCAAACATGCAGCGGGTGCAACAGGGTGCTGGTATTTCTTTGTTTTGTTTTATAATTACCTTTTTTTTTAAATGTCACAATTTCAAACAAGAAAGATTAGTAGAACTTTCTGCCAGCATCAGCTTTCCCTCATATTTATTTTCTTAAACCTGCATGCTTTTAGCAGTCACATGACGGGACCCGCTGACGACGACTGGGTCCGTCTGTTAGTGGAAACCCTTTGTACAGACTTTCTCCCTGCTGTTAATGTGTAGCGCTGTGTGATCGAGCTCTCACAAGTGTTTGTGTAATAAGCTGAAACATTTCTCCGTAAAGGACAACAGGGTCAGAGTGGCGAGTGAGGAATCAGGCTTTTGCAACACTTGTTGTTTGTGAGGAAAGTTATGAAAATCCTATCGTTAAGACTGCAACATTCAAAGAACTTTGTCCCCTACATTTAAAATTCAACTTTAATAAAGGTTTCTAGTAGGGAAATGTACTCATGCATCAAAAGTAGTTAAAACTAGAGCAATGTAACGCATTTGAGCTTATTGTGTGTTAGCAAAAGTAACTACTTGTTAGACACTGAAGTAAAAGTAGCACATTTCACTCAAAATCCTATGAAATGTAATGCAGAAAAAGTGTAAATTCTCACTTCATACACAAACAAAAGCACACACACATTCCCTAAATAACCATAGTTTCTATACACACAGATGGAGCATTATTGACTCAGTTATTGACGGTTTGCTTGGTACAGAGAGTCCATTTTTTAGACTTTAGCTGCTGCTTCAAGGTCAGTCAGTTATCAGCTCTGGGACACAAACAAATAGAATGTATGTACAAGCCCGGATGACCCTGATTTAGTTTGTTTTAAGAGGTGCTGTTTTGCCTTTTAAAAATGTGTTTGATTAAATAGGAATATGCTGATGTTCTCCTGCTTTTTATAATCCACAAGTCAACCCTATGCAGTCTGCTTAGATAGAATGTCTTTTCACAGTTCAACCTTTTAGCTTTTATCAGCAGTCCACTTAAGCAATGTCTTAAAGTAAACGTGCACAGAGGGGTCTGGTCTACTAAGTGCACCACAAAATGAAAATGCACTTATATTCTTTACCTTTATTTGTTGTTGGTTGATGGCGGAGTAGAAAGCTGCCCGGATACTGCTGCTGTCTCCTGGTAGGGGACGATCAAGGCCAGGCTCCACCAACAGAAAAACACATTGGAAAAAAAATTAAAAGACAAAACACACAGGAAGTTATCATCCAATGCAGCTTTATTGACCATTAAGGCATCTTTTTGCTTCATATCTTTACTTGTGACCTTATTGGCAATTTTTGGATAAAAGGCTCCAGGTAAACCTACTAGACTAGAGCTACAAAGCAAATAAATATGTAAGGTCAATATTGGAAATCTGCAAGTGGCCAGAATGAATCTGAATGAATGCTAAATTGCTCTATCTGCAGGCTGTGTAAACAATTAAGCAACTGTTTTATAGTCGTGTGTTTACATCTTGTTCTGCTGCCCTCAGTGGTCAAAAAGGCATTAAATGCCGCTTTTAACCTGAAAAATAACTGCAATAGGGGATCCTGTTACAACAACTTCTACAACAAAGGAGTTGTTATGTTAACCACTAGTTCAGAAGGATAATTATAGCCTGAAATAGGTCTACTTCCTCTTAAAATGCCCCAAGGCTACCCATTTTGAGGGCTTACATAAATGTTGTAAATTTGAGACTAGCTTTAATATTCGTAATCATTATATAAAGTCTACATGGATGGACATATATTTACTTGAAGAACCAACCAGTTATTCCCCAGAGATGTAGCCTCCTAGTCCGCAGTGGAGTGTGGAGAAACCGGGAGAAACGCCGCTGACGACATGACTGTCAGACTTTTTGGTTATGACATAGCAGATGAGCAGCGGTAGGAGGAGGATGGAGATGCCGGTGAATTAGCTAGCGAAAAATAAGATAAACATCGACCGCCGGTGTTGCCCACCACACATTGACAGCGATTATTGACCTTTCTGTGAGTACAACAAGTATATCAAATGTGATATTTTCTCGGTTTTGAGTTTACATTTAGCTAACGTCGACGCCGTTTTTTGGCATTCGGATGGACCGTTGTGCACGCTCTGAGGGGGTAGACGTCGAATGCAATTCTCACGGTAACAAATTCGTTGCATTTTTCGTGTTGTTTTCGCACTCTACTGAATACAAAGACCATTAATTGCCTGAAAAACGAAAAATTAGCCTTGCAAATACTTGTAAACAGTTTGCAGTGTCATATTTCTGGATGGGTCCCATGATAGAAAACCACCGTCCAGGATATAGTCGGGTCCCACGCCCTCGTTTTTTCTTGATGACTAGCGTTTTAACAATACCGTTTATGGCGACAAAATCTCGATATTACTCTGTATATACGAATAACACATAACTGCATCGTTTAAATGTTTTAAATGATTTACATTAGGTAGCTAATGATGTCATCTTCGCGTTGTTTGTGTGGAAAATAGGCGACCTACAAAATAGACGCAGCCCCCGTTATGTTGTCGTGGTGCTTTGTTTTCTTATTGCTCAAGCAAATTCCTGCTGTCATAACAGATTAAGCTATTTGTCATAACGTTACACATTTTGTATTAACAACATAAATAATGTATAAACAACGCCATTGCAAGCAATAGATAAAAACAATTCCTATGATGTGTAACGGTGATATCTTAATATGGTGGGTTTTTTTTTGGAGCTGTGAACCATATAATGTATGCTGCTAACACGTATTAGCCAGATTTAAACCTGACGAAATGCTGATGTTTTTGCAACGTTAGCTATCTATGCATGAACATCATATTAAATCTGCATGTTAATGAAATGCTACAGGGTGTTTTTAAGGGCTGACTCGGTGATTTTTTGCTCAAAATAAAATCTGTTTTGAATGAGTGGTAGTCACAAAAAAATCCTGCAAGATAAAGGGATTGGCCATCCACGACTTCTGTCATTTACCCTGAATTAACTGGATTTAATTAATGTGTTAAAACACAAAACTGAAAGCATAATATCCTAACCAATTACAGATTGTTTTACCCTACACTATCTCTGTTTAATACATGCCAATCTCTATTCTTGTTTTCCAGTGAGATGTGTCATGCCTCAGAGCTGAATAGCAAATTGCCTTCTACTCTCCAGAGATAGCCAGTGTGCTGTACGGAGACCCAGGAGGAATGATAGAGTATCTCCCCCCTTGGTTGAAGCACCAACAACAGTCTGACAAAATGCCCTGGTACGGTGGATTCGCTTTTCTGGTCCTGGCGACTCTTATCTCCCCTCACAGCGCCTCTGCCTTATCGGGGGACATGGAGGGCATTGGAAACCAGACCGAAAATGGCACCGTGACATACGAGGGATTTGTCCCAGTTGTGTTCACCAAACGCAGCCAGATAATTGCCCGGGAGGGAAGCTGCGCGCTGATTGATTGCAATGTCACAGGAGAGCCGTTCCCCAGCGTTCAATGGTTCAACTCCCATGGAGACCGTCTGGACACAGAGACCTATGGTGAGACAAAATGTACTGTTGCTTTAAACCGGGTTTCCTGTTCTCTGTGTACCCGGCACCGGCACTGCCTGCCACTCAATTATATAACTAAATTAGCAGCAAACACAGAAGGGTGTCCGGTGTGTTGTTTGAGCTGAATAATGCATCTGAAAATGAACAATAAGACATTAAGGGGGATTTAAATTGCAGGAAGTTAGTAAGCATTTGCACGCTAAAATGAATACTACAGAGTTACCCCAAGGAAATGGTGAAGCAGGGATGGAAAGTCACCCATGTCTTTATTTTTTTAAAGTCTGAACCATAGCCAAACATTTAAATATAAAGTGTGTAAACTGGCAACTCTGGTATTTTTAAGATATTTTTTTTTGGCATTTTTATGCTTTATTGATTGTGTAGAGACAGAGTTGAAATGGGGCAGAGAGGGGAGTGACATGCAGAGAACGACCGCAGGCTGGAATCTAACCCGGGTCCGCTGCTGGCCCTACCAACTGAGCTAAGGGCGCCCCAACTCTGGTATTTTTAAGAAAAGTGTTTTCATGTCTTATCATGTTAGTGAAGGTGTACCACCTCTGCTGTATATCACTTAAAAAACTCTGCACTGCCACCCAACGTACCAGATTCTTTTGTTTCACACATCGCCCTGAGGTCCGAAAATCCTCCTTAGCCAATGTTTACATACTGCATTTTAAAACTGTTTAGAGACAGCTTGGAGGTGTGGGTAAACTATGTAAAATAACTCAGTGAGATTTCCAGGTGTCACAGATAGAGAAAATAGTTTGCTAGTTAGAAAAGAAAAAAAAAACTTGGCTACACACACCGGACACCTCACACAGACAGAAGTAGTAGCCAGTGTGAAGAATGTTTGATCTGAGGATTGAATGTGGAAAAAGTTTTTTCTACAGGATTTGACACAGGACATTTGGACAATGCTGCATCCTGATGCTTTGATGCTCATAAAGACACAGTCAGGATTAGCTTACATAGAAAGCAAAATACATCCCACACAGCTGGTGTGTTGCCCCTCAGTAACACCAAAACCAAACATAGAACACTCTAAGTAGAATCTGTATCTTTTCAAAGAAGAAAAGTTGGGATATTTGTAAAGAACAGCGAATCAACAAACCTTCTGATGGAGTCTCTTGAAAGCCTCTGTGCTGGCTTGACATGATGATACTTTAAAGGTGAAATATTTATTAATTTATCATATCAACTTAACATAAACAATGTTTTATATATTTTCAAGTTGTGTACATCAATTTCCAAAATCAGAAAAAGTATTAATTTCTAATAAAGTAATGCACCATTTTACTCATCCCTCTACTTGCTAACATTTCTGGCAATACCATTGATTACTATCGGAAAGGAAGTCACTCCAGAACCGTGGGGGGAAAGAAGAAGTAGTAGCTTCATAGTATTGTTTTTCTTGTATTGTTTGCTCCATCGTGATGAACCACGTTTATACAATATTGTGTGTTTAATCAAGGTTATAAATGCAGCTATCAGAGTTTACAGATTAATAATTTTATGTGAGGCACTGGAACACTATAATTTGTTCCAGCTGGATACTTTATCACAACAAGAAAATAAAAAGAACCTTCACTGTCAGCTAAGAACTTAGTTTTTTCACGGCAGTTGACAATGGCAGTTAAAACTCATTGATAACAAGATAAAAGGCAGGAACTGAAGACCTTGTACTGTGTTCATTGTGTCCCTGGTTCTAGTCTGATAGGCCACAGCCGTTTCTCTTTGAAACTTTAATAAGAGAAAGCTGAAGTCCCCACACAAGGACTGGACAGCCTTGATTTCCTCAAGGGAAGTCTGGCTCGGTTATTGCACATTTTGTCTGGCAGTAGAAGCAGTTATTATTTTCTAGCGTATGGCAAGAGTTTGTCTATTAAAGATGGAGTCAGCGATTCTGGAGAATGCTTGTTGTCTGTCAACAGAGCCTAGGCTGTGTATGAACACAGTACTACGGACTGGGAGATATTTACCGATCTTGACAAAATTGAGTTTGACAATCTTTCTCAATTCAATTCAGAAATGTTTTATAACTAATGGATTATCATTCAAACTGCTTGCGATTGAATGTTATCTGTTTCAGAAGGAATCGGAGTTAATAGACATTTTCTTCCAGTTTTTTTTTCCTCCAGAGCCGACCTGTTGCAACCTGCCGTCACAGAGCAGAGGCAACATTGTTATTATGACCCACAAACCCGTAGCAGCGTCTGCACCGACACAAAGCTGCTCCCATGGGCAACACGCAGGAGTATATTTAGAGATTTGTAGAGTTTTACCACTGACTGCAGACAGAAGTTCACTCAGTCAGAAACAGTGGCTACGCAGAGAGCAGTGATACTGTAATAACCTGCCCTCGCTGGTTTCTTCTGCAGATGTTCTTTTATTATTTGTTCTAGTCTTTTATTTGGATCTATTATTTATTTCACCTTTATTTCTACACTTAGGCATGTAATTAAGAACAAGTTATTATGTACAATGGCTTGAGATAAAACACAACTTAATTATTAAACTAAAATTGACAATGAGAACACTGACAGCGGTCAACAACAAGTATAATATGAGAAGTGTGCAGGTACATGGATTAATAAGAAGGGAGAAACCTAACAACCTGTATTATTGGTCAGCACATCAGTGGCGTCACGTGATCCAGTTGAGGAGTTAAAATTAGAAATGTTGCTCTCTCATGAAAAGGCGGATGGGCGGGACACATTTCCTGACCACTCATTGGTCTCCAGAGAATAATACTGTGTGTGGGGAACTGATTGTGCCTCTTACGGCAGCAGTGTAGAAAGAAGGCGTCAGAAATGATTAAATAGACTCTTCCAGACTTAAGAATATAGATTTAGAGTTGGACATCTTTACTCCCACACAGTGCAGACAGCGAGTAGTTGAGGAGGAGTTGAATTCATTAGAATTTAACTGGATGAATAATCCTTGAAGGGCCCGTGTGGGACGACAAAGCATCAAAGATTCCATTGGCTTGAAGAACCCAGACATTGTGGCAAAACACGTCTGATGGGCTTAAAAATAGTAGTTTTTCGTTGTTTACACCCAAAACATTTACTTTCATCCATCGACACAGTGAAGATGGTACAAAAACTTGACATTCTGGGAGATATTCTCCGTCGTGGATTGACTACTCGCATGTTGGCTACAGCCAACAGCCCTTAAGTTTAGCGTAGCATATAGGATGAAAACCAGGGAAGACAGGTGACACGTCTGAAGGCAACAAAATCAGCATTACAGCACCTTTGAAGCTCATTATTATTATTTAACACCTTAAATTAAGTTTGTTAAATCTGTGCATAAAACTAAATTTTTTCAGTTTGAATGGAGGAAATATAAAGTGTAGACAGATTTTGTTTTCTTCAGACAGAGCCAGGCTAGTCTTCTCCCTGTTTCCAGTCTTTGTGCTAAGCTAAGCTAAGCTATCCGGCTGCTAGGCCTCATCTGAGTGAGGTTAGATCTTCTTATCTAACACTCAACAAGAAAGCAAATAGGCGAATTCCCCCAAACTATTGTTTTAAACTGCTCAAAGGTGGTCATATCACCCTATAGTTCACTCTGTCTAAACAACTCCCTCATCACCGATAAGAACCGATAACCAAAGCAAACACAGCACCACACACATAATATAAACTGTGCACATGGTCGGATTAGCACAGCTGAAGCTATTTAAACATATTAGAGATACCATCATAGACTTTTACCACAGGTTTTGACAGCTGCTTCCTGTGAACATGTTTGTTACTGGATACTTCACTTTCCAACAGCCAGTGTTTAACCCAATGAGGTCATGCAACAGCTCCACGAGGTGATACAAAATGATTCATTTTTCAGTATGAAAACAATGCGTGGTCAAAACCCATGGGGACAGTTAGAGGAAGTAAGAAAAGCAGGATTTAGCATCAATGTAATGGCTGCCTCCTTAACCACCAAGTGAGAACATTACTTTTGCATTTCAGCACAGTTTTTAATTGATATTACCGGTAACTATGTTAAAGCTGACACCCATAGTTTTGGCTTTTCCAGATTGGACTCCCAACAGAGGTCAGCCATTAGTATTCTTAACCTTTAGTGCTTCTCAAACTAAGCGGTGCTCCAACATGTAAATGGATCCTTTTGGTTTTGATTATGCAAACCTCGGCCTCAGAGCATTCTCTTGCCACCTGTTTAAATATTGATGGCCTGGCAGGAATAATAAGGTCAGTGCTGCTCTCCTGCCTGTGTCGCAGATGAAAACCAGTTTCTTAACTGATCTATCTGAACTGATATCAAATATACATCATGCAATAACAGACATGAGTTTATCAGTTAGGGACTCACAATAACAAATTGCTGCAATGCAAGGCTTAAAAGGTACTTATAATTTTATGGATTTATAAATAGTTGAGCCAAAACAATGTGTTCCCTTGCGACGTCTGAATCCAGCACTATAATGTAAGAAAATCTGAGTTAGCAAGTTCCTCTGAAAAAATCATCAGCAAACATCAGCAGTAATATCATGGCGAAGCAGAGTGTACTGTGGATTCACTAGGCAGAGAAACAGATGCATTCAGAGGATTTTCAGTTTGAACTTTGACCTCAGTGAGTTAGTTGCCAAACTGCGTTTTTAATGTTTTTAAAAGCAGAAAATCCCAAAAAAATGTCTGTGTTCTTACTGCTTGCCTTGGTCCGACAGACTGTGACAACTTGTCCATCTGTTGCAGGTTTTTGCTTCAATAACATGTCCCATGTATGAATAAAAAAGTCCAAATTGTACATTAAGTTATTTATTTGACTACACCTAGTCTGTTTGGGTCTGTATATTTCTCTTTTCTCCATTAACCGGGAAAAAAATAAAATTAGTCGGATTGTCATGCACATTGTAACTAGATTAACTTTACCACAGAAACAAACCAGAGGGGAAATAAACCCTAGATTTCCACTAATGATTTGTCTGTTTGTTTGTCTCTTCTCGTAGGTGGGAAATGGTCGACGTTCGAAGACGGCATCCTCAACATCAGCGCCATCGAGTTTGCAGACCGGGGGAAGTACACCTGCATGGCCTCCAATGTGCACGGCAGCACCAACTGCACCGTGACGCTGCGTGTGGTCTTCACTAACGGAGACATGGGCATTTACTACGTGGTGGTGTGTCTGGTCACATTCACCATCATCATGATCATGAACATCACGCGCCTCTGCATGATGAGCAGCCATCTTAAGAAGACCGAGAAAGCCATCAACGAGTTCTTCCGCACAGAGGGCGCCGAGAAGCTCCAGAAGGCCTTCGAGATCGCCAAGAGAATCCCCATCATCACGTCCGCCAAAACGCTGGAGCTCGCCAAAGTCACGCAGTTCAAAACCATGGAGTTTGCGCGTTACATCGAGGAGCTAGCACGTAGCATTCCGCTACCGCCGCTCATTATGAACTGCCGCACGTTCATGGACGAGATCCTGGAGGTGGTGGGCGTGGAGGAGATGAGGCACACCTTCGTCAGACAGGCGCCCGAGGGCTTCCGCCAGACTGCGGGCCGCGTGGCAGCCATCGGGGGCCGGGACGTCTTCACCATCCTGCAGGAGAGAGAGGAGCGAGAGAGAGAGAGGGAGCGCAGCGAGTCGCCCGGCGCCGCTGACTCGGAGAACTCCTCGGTCCACGAGCAGCCGCAGCAAATCGCCATCCAGGTGTCGGTCCACCCGCAGATGGTCGTCGACAGCCACGGTTACTGCACCTTCGAAGCCCCGTCTCCGCCATCGGAGACCACGCCCCTTTCCTCCCCTCCCCCCTCCCCGCACCATGAGGAGCAGCCAGAGCCTGAGCTAGAGCCTGAGGAACCTGCGCCTGAAACCGTGGAAGCTAGTAACACCCCTCCCTGCCCCGTGATTTACGAGAGCCATGTGTGATGAAACAAACGAACCCCGGAGGTATGGCCAGTTCTCCTGCTATGCATTTCAACTTGGAGACGGAAAAAAAAAACAATAAGGAAAGATTCTTATCACGTTCTTAATTTATCTTTTCGGAACGAAACAATCCCTGCAGGCTGTTCCACTGAGAGTAAATCATAAGGATTTTAGAGGCTTTTTCTCACTCGGGACTGTCATGCTTGAATGTACACGGGATGGGGTAATCAATATTAGAATTAATGTAGTAGGGAGCGAATTGTAAAAGGACATTTCCTGTGTTGAGACTATTATTGAAAGCCTCTGTAAACCTGGTCTAAGCAGTAAAAATCAATATATGACATCAAAGTTGGGTTTCTCACTAAGCTCTTACAAAAATCTGATTGAAAATATAAGTTTATAAATATTATAAAACTTGGTTTAAAAAAACTGCTTTTTTTATGAATCGTTGGGGCAGAGAACTGCCGTGATTGGTTAAAAATACTTATTGTATAATAAGAACCTGAGTATAGCCCACCTCATCTAAACCGAAATTCTGTAAACTATATCAAACTTAAATGACGATATCTTTCATTTGGATTGATAAATATGCCTAACTCTTATCAGATGTTAATATCATGAAATAACTCTCCAAATTACATAGTTAGAAGGATTTTGTGGATTTGGGTTTGCGGGGGCTTTATAAATGGTTATTCAGTTTGTAGTTTCGTAACAGTGCTAGGGTTTTATGAATAACTCCAGAAATCTGCCTCAAGCCACTCTTCATGACGCTTTTTCCAAAACATGAAAGATAAGCTTCCTTTTGTTCTCTCAAGAATTCCCATCCATTTCCAGTTTCCGCTGATCCGCTGTTATTGTACAACTCAAGTAGAGAGATGCATGCTGGACTGGATAACAGATTAGAGCGTGCTGTGGTCTCCATTTCATGATTGTGTACAGTCTACTGTATATCTACAAAAAAACAAAACAAATAATAAGTAAGCCAGGTTAATCTGTACAGTGTATATCCTGATCGGGTCACACACACCTCTGGGTCAAGTTTTTGTCCGTTTTATTTAGAAATATTTTAAGTATTATAATTATTATTACCCATTGTGGTGTGATCTCTGTTAGTTTAAGCTGTTTTTAAAATTGTTTTTGGTCTTCTTCCTAAGGTAGAAAAGAGTAGCTTCTTTACCTCTGCCATGTGCTGTTTTAGGTAATTGTTATTATTTAATCCCGACCTGATTCTTCTCAGCATTGTCCTGCTTCTGCAGAGGCTTTACAGTACAGTTGTATTTCTGCTGCATGTGAAAGTGGACAGTGGAGATGTTAGACGTCTTTCTCTTTGACTAAAAAAGGACTTGTTCTCTTTCGTTTTGCTTGGCTAACAGTCCAGACGGCGGTGGAAATATGAACTGGACGCTGTTCTGCTTTAACTGGTGGTGCTCGAAATGCCTTTTTTTTTTGTAGTGGAATAAAAATGAAAGCGCTGTGTTAAAAACAAAATACATAGTTCTCACAGTTTGGTCTGTTGTTGTGTGTATTTTATTATCCATCATGCTTGTATAATTGTTATAATTTCTATAATGTCTCTTCTTAGCGTCAATGGAAAACTTCCCCCAAAAGACTACATGCTAAAATAGGCTACTTTTAGTTGGATTGAGCCAGAGCAACTAAATCACCTTTTTACGTAAAAGATAGGCCTATCACAAACAAATACAGGCTGTCAGTTAACCCACAGCAAACCGCATTTAGTTTGTGAGTGTTCTCCACAAATTCAAGGAATCGGCAGTCTGTTATGTCCCTGAGAGGAAGGATTACTCTCTTTCTGTCATAGCAGAGGTTGCCATCGTAACAAGCTCCTCTACTCTGATGTGACGCAAAGGTTTGCGGAGGAAGTGAGTGTGCTGACGGAGCTGGAAACACTCTGCCATCTGTCTAGAGACGTAGGTAGAAATAAGTGAGAGTTTACACTGTTCTACACACACACACACACATCATTGAAGTAATGATTAACAACAACTGCCAACAAACAATTTTAAATCCTATGTATTTTATATCAAATTCGGTGTAGAAATGTTGTGTTTTTGTCTCGAAAGGCAAAATAGGTGAAGGCTTACTGAAACCAGCAGCAATAAACAATAAATGTCTCAGGTTGGAGATTGACAGAGCCGTGAATAATGAATAATTGATGGTCTGTAACACAAGGAGACATGGAGCTGTCCGGCAGAGCTACTTAACAACTCTGAAGTCATTTAACAAAGGCCTGTCTTTGTGTCACTCCCCTAATTCGGCCCCAAACCTCTCCTTACCCACGCCCACCCATGGCCAACAGTAAGGACACTGTCTGATGAGGCAGACAGAAGCTGCACTGTTGAGCTTTCAGTTAGTTCTGATTTTCCCCTGAATGAGACATTATATGGTCATGATTGATTCGATGTTGTAATTTTTCACGTTCCTAATAGCTCTTTGCCTTGATTCATCTTTCACTAAACTACAAAGAAATGTTTTCCTGTTCTTTTTTCATAGGAAGTATTCCGTTTTTTAAAATAATGCTTTGTTGTTGATCCTGTGTCAGCTAAAATGTAAGCCTATAGGTAAATTTCATTTTACCGTACCAAAATGGTGTTAAAGTTCTGAAAATTCTAAATCGTACTAGAATAGGTCCTTCAAACTCCAGGCTCCTAATTTTTAACAGAGGGTTTTCTGTTTTAATTTAGTCTCCCCTTAAAGTTTAGAAATCGCCTCCTAGAGACACAGAACACACTAAACTATGGTTTTCATTGAATGAGTCGTAAGAAAACAAAGAGTAAACTGATCTTCATGTGTACAACTGATAACAAGGGTACCTTGAGTGGAACAAAAAGACATGTTTATATTCCTGAAAGAACGTGATAAAAACTATTTAAAAAAACTTGAAAAGGTAAATTAGTTGAATGTTCAGAATGTGGCAAATTAAACACTGAGACCCTTTGCAACTTGAATCTTGTTTTTTGTTCCTTTTTTTAATTTAAAACAAAATTTAATCTTTACATATTTAGTTTTAAATTTACAATCAAACAATCAATGTAATCATACATAAAATTCTTCATAATAAAGCACAACTCTATCGACACTACCCATAAATTAAAAAAAGGAAAAAACATCAGATCAGTATGAAATACAATGTTAGGCAACACCACTGGTTAACAAAGACAGCGTTCTGGAGCAGGAGCAACGCAAACAAGTACACAGGACGGACCTCACTTTCCTCACTCACTCGCACGCACACACACACACACACACACACACTGCTGCCACCACTCCACAGGTAAGGTGCTACAGTTTGACCCCGTTTTGTTTAATTTGCCTCTATCGATGTTCAACATGTTCTAAGGACAAGGAGGGCAGAATGTGTGCCTTAAAAACCTTTGCCAGGCACTGTGCAGATGTAGCAAGATGCTGTGAGATGATTGACAGGATATGACAGAAATTAAACAAAATTAACTCATTCTGATCCCCTTTGTTCATTCTTCTCCAAGTTAAGGTCTATGTACTCGGCGAATTTCAGGTCTTTTGAATCTAAAAACGCTCTTTAACAAGCACATGAAGAGATACAGATTTTTTATTATGTGTACATTAGGCCCCGACAAAGACTAAGGGAGAACATTAAATGAAGTGAACTTCCAGTTTGAAAGCTCCAAAGAAGTGGAGAGATTTCAGAAAAATAATCAATCACTTCCAGTTTTGTTTTCGCCGCAAAAACTTGATTGATTGTGTTGAGATGATCAATAGTGTAAGAGTTGAAGCAAGAGTTGTAGTTTGAGTGGAAGAATTAAATTTTTTTTTAATAAATTTTTTTTCCTGTAACAGAGAACACAAGAAATCAACCTGGACACTTTTTCCTTTTCTTCGTACAAACATGACCTGCCTTCACGCTGAATGAATCGACCATTAGACACATCCACAATCACATACACACACGCACTTCCACAGACACATTCATACACACAGTTGAAGCTAAAGCTGGCTCAGAAATTAAAACACAAATTCACAAAATGTCTTAACTTGTTTTTCCTTCTGAATTGGAAACATTCTGTTCTTGAAATACAGTACCCATCAATGCCTCTCTACCTCTCTCTCGCTCACACACTAACAAACACACACTTTGTTATAGCCGTCTCATTTATACCAACTTGCACCGTGGGGAGCAGCAGTGTGCCATGCGATCATGAGATGCTGCCACGTTTCGGGGGCTGATGAGGAGCGGGTGCACCTCTCCTTAGTTCCCATGTCAACCTGGCTGGAATGTAGTGACGCTAGGGACGGACACACACATGCACACACATTCTCACATACAAATTCTTCACAATGCATTTCTCTGAAGGATGGACGGACGGACAGGCGGACAGGTCTGGTGTGTGTGTGTTCGGGGGGTGAGGTAAGTGAGTTCATTCGTTTAATCAGAAGCCTGGAGGTTTCACGGTCCCTCATCGCGTCCCTCACATCGGCGGTTCATTCTGACCTTTGACCCCGGCCAGACGACTTCAGCGGAGACAGGACAACAGGGTGAGGCACACAAAGAGTGTAAATGGGTTTGTAGCTTTACAGGTGGAGGTTAGGGAGTCTTGTCTGTGTGTGTGTGTGTGTGTGTGTGTGTGTATGTCTGTCTGTGTGGAGATAGAGCATGCATGCTTGAGATGTCTGCAAGTGCAAAAGTGTGTGTTTTTTAGAAATGTTTTGTGTGTGTGTGTGTGTGTGTGTGTGTAAAAAGTGCATTCCTCATGTGTGTGTGTTTGCCTTCTTCCAACCCGTGACCTCTGTGTGTGTCCTCAGCAGCCAGAATGATAATAACAAAGTCTTTCTGTCTCACAGCCGGTAAAGTCTCTGAGAGCCACAGTCATTCGGCGAAGGTATCAGGGAATACACCAAGCCGAAAAAACTACAAATGAAATAAACTAAAACAAGGTCCTTGTGTCAGAGGTTGGAGCCGTTTAGGAGGCACACCACTTCCTCTTCATCGCTGCCGTCTTCCCCTTCCCGGACATCCTGGAACGACCCGATCAGTTGAACATGATGTTTTCGGGATCTTGGTCTGCCATTTGAGCCATGTGACGCAGGATATCTTTTTTTGTGATAATACCAAGAAGCCGCCTGCAGAGGGAGACAGAGGAAAAGGGGGAAGAGGAAAAGGAAAAGGAGGTTTTAGAAAAGTGAGGATGGTGTGGTGACGGTGGTTTGTAGCTGGAGCGAAGGAGAAGAAGAAATATTGTTGTGTTTTTGTTGGCACGTTTAAGTTTTTCAAATGGAGAGGAAGTCTCCATGTGCACCGTGTGCTCTGTAAAAGCACATGGTTTAAATTTGATTTCATTTGAGGTAGTTTGGCCATGAATCATCATAAAAAAAGAAGAAGATTGGATTCTATTTTGGTATTGTATCATAAAAAAATAATATACAAGCCAACAAAAATACAGAGTCCCTAAAGGAAGTAAAAGTCAGCGATAAGAAAAGGAAGGAGTGAGTAACCGAGGAATAAAAAGGGCCGAAAACTGTTTTTATGTTTTCGGCCCAAAGAATCTGGCGACAAGAAAGAACTGGATCCTACAAGGAAACGGGAAGTGGTGAAACAGGATGTGGAGTAAAAGTTAAAGAGGAGAAGAGAGGACGTTCTTGTCACAGGAGCCAGAAATAAATTCATAAGATGGGGGACGGTCTTATTATCTTTCAAGATTACAATTTTCCTGTCTAACACTTTCTCATAATTTCTATATTTCTGTAACAAGCTCTCCTATGTTATCTTTCCTTTGATCCTTTCTCTTTTAATTCCTTTTTATAGTTTAAATGTATGTTAAATGTTTTGAAGAGTCAGAATTTTGCTGTGTAAATATAGATAACACTTAAGTGTCTGAGTAGCTTGCAGTAATATTATTTTGAAACTGATGTCTTCAAAGAAAGTTTTAGGAATGCACTAGGACCATAAATGTAAAACCATAATTTCTCACTCGTGTGACAGAGCTGCCTCCTCCTCTTCCTTTTTCTACTAAGAATCGCATTTACCTTAATCGACCCAATATACCTACACTGGGTCGCTTAGTAGTCAAAGAGTATTTCCGCTGATTCAAGGGCACATTGCAGGCTTAGATTCACTAGCTATTTAAACATTCAGAATAACTAAATAACTGTGCTCTTGAATTCAGCTGTGTCGTCTAAGGTCAAGGGAAGAGAAGCATCTCAAGACAAAATGGCGGGCAGAGGAAGCTCAGAAAGCGCTTTGTACGCCGTCAGATTTTCAAGGGCAGTTTGTGTTATTGATGCCAATACGCTCAGCTTCATTTGAACCCTGGAAAATGCATTTCAAGTGCAACAGCAATACGTTTAAACAAAGATTCAAGTTTGGGCATTAGAGCTACAGCTACTGGGCAGCAGGAGGCATGAAACACTGGTGAGAAGTCACACAGATCAGACCCGGGTCCCCCAAACACAAGAACACCTGGGATCTACGACTGGGTTGGTTCATTTTGAAAAGCAGTGCAATAAACAAAGGCAGTCGCAGAACCTCGGGAGACAAGCTGGAGATCGGGGGTTGGGGGAGAATGTTTCCTGTAAGCCAGCAGTGAGCAAGAAGTGATCTCATATTGTCGAGTAGAAATGCACAGGTCACAACATTGTGGCACTGGGGATGAGAGTGTATAAGATATTTAAATAAACACTCACAAATAAGTTGATCCTCGTGGTAAATTTCCCAGTATGTAAACAAACGGGTCGGCCATAGCTAGAAACATCCCAATTACAGAACCTAGGCTGTGCATTAACACTGTTTTAGTTTTTTCAGCGCACGCAAAAACGCTGACTCCACCTTTAAACCTGTTTCGCACACTGTACACACTGTATTTGGTTATACTGTATACTTTCATAAATCTGTGTGTGAGTGTGACATAAGGACACAGCTGGCAGACAGGAAGCATTGGCAGGTTAAAGCAGGGGATTAGTGATTATTCATCAAGGTCAGAGTTATCAACACACGCTAACTCGGCTAGGTCGCTACTAGCAACAATCAGCACAACAACGTCACTCCACCACAGAAACCACTAGCACTACAGAACTAGGGGGGAATTATGGGAATGAATTTTAGCACTACAAACACCCTCTCATTTCTACTAAGGAATAACCACCCTCTATAAAATAAAATAAAAAGACGATAGTAGTCCGCTTTCCCAAGGCGGATAGCTACTCGCCAAGTGGTCTTTAAGGCGACGGCTCAGATGTCGTCGATCTTTGATGACATCATCAGGGCGAAACGATGTGTGTCGAGAGGGAGAGGGTTTAAGAAACGAAACAAGAAAAGAGCAAAAACAGTCGTTAATGGAGGTAGAGAAATCGATGGTGGGTGAATTATATAAATGAAATTAACGACTACGGAAAGGTGGATGGGACACACACGACAGGAAACGTGGGTACATGAGCGCGGACATGCTGAGATATAACATTGAATGTTTGACTATACAGCAGATAATAAAGCTGATAAAAATACACATCTGAGCTGTGGAGTTACCACAAGATAAAGCTTGATGAACAGCTTATTGAAAAGGTGCTAGCATGATGCAGCCAACACAACAATAAGCAGAGCTACGGTAGCTGTGAATGTAGTTTAATGGGGATGAGCTGCAAAGCTACAATCTGGGAAGCTACTTCGCCTCTTTCAGACATGGAAACTGCTTTTGGATTGTTATAAATGTGCTTTATTGTACAGGACTTTGAGCCTGTGAAATGATGTTCGAATAAAAATTGTCTTTGTAAACATGTAAATAAAGAACTCTAATTTGTGAATGTGTGGAAGAGAAAGACCTGCGATTGAATGAAAGGAACTTGTATTCAGTAGTTAAACCTAGTAGTTGAATATGAATGTATTAACTTGAATTTAATCGTAATGTGTTTATTATTTATAGTAAACACATTATTGTGTAGGCTACTGTCCATTGGACAGTATACTATAGTATTCAGTTGCTTTTACAAAATAGTTTGAAGAAAATAAGTTACAGAGGTCTTTAAAAGATAAATAAGGCTTAAAAAATGGGGCAAAGAAGGGGCCCATGATGTGGAGGGCCCGAGCCTTAGGTCCAAAAATGTCTAAATCGGCCCCTGGTTTTGTTTTTGTGCTGCCGTAGCTTTCATGCCAATGTGACGGCACTCTTTAGACCTTAACAGAAATGTAACAAAGTCCTCTGCTGTCACAGTTAAAATAACTCTTAACATCAACATGTTGAATTTCCAGCAGCATAGTCACATAATGCAGCACATGTCTGAAAGGGGCTCCAGGAGTGATGTGGGTGACAGTTCCCTTACAGGTCCAACATTACAGGACCCGCAAAAAAATAAAAATAAAAATCAACACAAAAAAGGTTTTTAAATACTATGACTAAAAATCTCAAATCTGCAAACTGATGCTAGCGATAAAGATGAGGTCATAAAGCGTCAATCTACGGATGTTTCTCTAAGATGAATGACTCCATTAGAGGTGAATCCACAACAAACAATAACAGTGCGAACGGTGAGTGAAAGAACAAGAAAAATAAAAAGAGGATAGGGAAAGCTTAATGTCTTTAGCCTGGGAACTGTCAACATGTTTTGTTTTTTTTCACACCGAGCTTCATGCGTCCCTCCTAAGAGGCGGAGCCTAAAAAAAGACAAGTGCAAGAGGAAAGGGGAGGGGACACGTGTGTAAACAGGGCGGGGCTAGTCACCAGGGGCTCCGTGTTCTGCTTGAGCTCCTCCAGATGCTCTAATATATTCTTCTTTGTGATGATGCCCAACACATTCCTGAAACACACACCCGTTAGCTCGGTAAACAGAACCGGAAAACAAACAAATAAACAACAACAAACAGAGGAGAGACAGAGAGAGAACAGAAAGCAGCAGCACAAAAACATACATAACAGGTTTAACTTAAAATACTAAACAGAAAACTCAACGTTAACATAAATATAACGGAACACAAAAACAACAAAACTTTATAAAACCTAGCATTATTAATTTATTTCAAGTGCTCTGATGGATAGTATGTTAATAATCGAATTCATTATCATATCTTTCATCATGAGGTTTAAAGTTGATGTGGGACTAGCGCTCCTTGAAATGATGTCCCCAGACTGGAGTTGTCTGTCTTGATGGGAGCTTTACATAACAGTAGTGTATGGACACGTTATATGTAGCAGATTTCCATTCAAATTTGAGTTTCATTTAGATGGAAACTTGGCTAACGTAAACAGTTATTCTATTTTTTTCTTCCTTTAAAAATAAGTTGAAGTGCTTTATATCTATCCACAGCTTGATATAGTTTATTTCTCTGTGCCACAGTTTACGATTAAAAACACATTAAGTTGTCACATACACTGTGCAACATGTAACAATGTCATAATTTAAATGGGATCATAGACTATATTAAAACACCAAATATGTATCAATCCACAAGAAAATAGTCCCCAGTTTAATAAAAACCTCAGCTAAAACTATTTCAAAATAACGCCATATAGTTTTGACTTCTTGGTACGATTCGTTGAGAGAAATAGTATTAATTTAGGCCAGACTTTTCATTTAGAATGCAAATAAAAATACTGAAACATAAAAGTAGGTATATAAATAAAATAAAAACTACTGCACAGCTCCTCTGTAGTGATTGTCACAGCAAACTGAAGGAAGTGTTCAAGGAGTGAATCAGCTATTAGGCAAAATTACAAATCTCTTGTAATTCCTACATCACACCAGCAGGCGGCTCTTGTTCACTTCCCAGGTTCACACCATAGACTGTATATAAAGGTTAAGACCACACAACAACTCATTTAACTGACTATATCATTCCAACATGATACCTGTTACGCAGCAATAGTTAGAGACTCGTTGTTATTGTTCAGTAGTAGGGAGTAAAGGAGGAGCAGCACAGCAGTTAGGCCAGGCCATGCATATTACAGGGTGAACCCACAGATCCCATGCAGCACCAGATAGTGTGTACATGTGTTTGCACAACGTTTCGTCGACCTCAGACGGGGTTAGTCAATCACAACAACGCTGGTTGAGAAGGAACCAGTTCTCATGACACAATCCTTTCCCCTTAAAGGTGGAGTCAGCGATTATGGAGAACGCTTGTTGTCAACATTTTGACAAAAAGATATTATGACAACAATCGTTCTCCAGAATGGCTGACTCCATCTTTAAGACAGTTTCATTTCCTACTTACCCGTTGTGAGTGACCAGACACTGGCGCAGCCCCATCTTCCTAAAGATGTCCACCACGATCTCCATGGGCGTGTGGTCTGTGACGGTGAAGGGGCTCATGTCCAGGATGGAGCGCAGCTTGAGGGGCCGGGGGCTGTCGGCCGGCAGGGTGGGGGCGTGCTGCGTGAAATACACCCGCGAGTTCAACATGATGCCCTCCTGCTTGCGACGAGCGTTTTCTGTTGAGAAAGAGACGAGAAAATACAGATGTTTAGGGACACATCGTGAAAAGATTGTTCCTTTTTATTACTTAAAGCCACTACGAGTAACATGGCACGTTGGCGGCCCCTTTGGACAAAAGCGGTAGTATTTTTACAACGCCAGCTGTCGTGAAGCTGTTTTCTAGCTTGTGCCGGGCGTGCGAGATTCAAATAATCAGGAAGCAATATAGTGCATGTCCGTGTGTTGAAAGTGTGAGGGCACCGGACTCTTTTCTGCTCCGTGAGAGTGGTTAGTGACACAGCATCAACTAATGCCAGTCAGTGCTACACACACCTGATTGCAATGAGTTGATGCAGCAGTGTCACCTAACTACTCTCTCTCACGGAGCTGAAAGAGTCCGTGTCCTCACACAAAGCGAAGTAACGAGAGACGGCAGTTAGTAGCCTATGGATCACGATGAGGTAATGTGTTTACGTTGTTGTAAATAATGACTATTTCAGATGAATAATGGTCATCTGATGATTCTGGTGAGGCAAAGTAAACTTTGTTTTAGTAGGCTACCGCTCATTCATTTAGGAGTAAATATTCGCTCCCGTGAAATTGTGTACACGTTGCTTGGCAACCCCCTCCTCCCGCCCGTCTATCACTCTCCCTTTTAGCTTTTCTTTTTTTTTCTTTGATGGTTCAGCCCCGTTATCAGTCATTATGACGACAAATAACTGTCTCAAACAAGGCTCCCGCTCCCCTTCCCTCACCTGGAGGGATAGGCTTCTCAAATCGCGTTGTTGCGCCACACTGAAATCTGCGACCAATACGGATATGTGACTATAGAGCCTGAACGAGCGAACCGAAAATCGGACTGGGTGTGTGACCAGACCAAAAGCAGTAATAAAAACTATATAAAAACGTCTTTCTTTGCACTGATGGTCTCGTTTGCTGTTAAAGGTAATTTATGATTATGAGAGGAAACATGAGGCTGTTTAAAAGATATTTAAATGTTACTCGGAGCTGCTTTAAAGGTGCAGTATGTAATAGCTATGGTGGCCTTCAAGGACAAGAAGCTTGTTACTAAAGATGGCATCATCCACCACTGCCTCAAGTGTTTCCACAATATCAAGTGAAGAAGTTAATATGTATTTAGTTATTTATTCTATTTCTATGATACTTGGCTATGGCGGCCGCATACTATCTATAAAAATGTGTTAGGCGGTTAAGTTTGTTGGATCGGTGCTACTGTAGAAACATGGCGGTGCAACATGGCAGCGCACCCCACCCCGCAAAAGGCTCATTCTAAATTAATAATAAAAATTTAAAAAACGTTTACTTTCAATTATTAATCTATGCCCCAAACAGACCAATAACCAATTATTGTTCTCTTGTGCTAATTTGACACCTTACACAGTGGAACCTCTCCTGCTCTGTGTGCGTTACCTATAGCGATAGTGATGTCCCTGCGCAGTGCGAAGCCCACCAGCCTCTGGGACTCCTTGGACACTATCACAGGGAACCCGTTATAACTGGTTTCGTTGATGGTGGCCTGCAGCTCCTCCACTGTGAGGTCGTCCTGCGTTAGCACGGCTAGCGGCGGGTCGCTACGACGCGGCCTCATGACTTCGCGGGCCGTGGTGGTGTGTGTGAACTCCTCCTTGGCGTCCAGGAAGGGGTAACCATTCAGTCTGATGTGCGCCTCGTAGATCCCCTCCCGGCCGAACGCGTCGCCCACCCATTTACTGGTCATGACGGCGGCCATTAAAGGAACGATGTATTCCAATCCGCCGGTCAACTCGAACACTATGACGACCAGGGACACAGTCATACGGGTAACACCACCTGAGGAGAGAGGGGTTGATTAAAAATCTTGACTTTTCTTTTTATCAGAACATTAACTAGAATGAAAATGAAATATCAGATTTGCAGCTTCAATAAAAGTATACATTTTATGTTTGGACATGCAGGTGAAAAGGGGAATTTTTTTAACTTATTGATTTCATCATGAAACAAATAAACTCCTAAATGCACATTTTGGACCTTTTTGCCTGCCATCTCTCACCTTAATTGTAGCTAAACATCAATGTAATGATGTACGGACTCACCCAGACAGGCCGCGGCCCCCACCATGGCGTAGAGCCCTGGAGTGATGCAGTCGGCCCCCACCTCGCACCACTCTTTGAACAGGAACCAGTCGTGGTGATAGTAGGCCAGCTGCTCCATGGCGATGCCAACGATCCGCCCGGCGATGGCCCCGATGGCCATGCTGGGGATGAACAGACCAGCCGGTACCTAGGGGTCAGAAACAGGAAGTGGGTATAGTGTGGACAGAGACATACAGGGTAAAGGCAATGCAAGTTTATTTATATAGCACATTACATACACAGAGGCAATTGCTTTACGGCCTTTTTTTAAGGTCTTCAGTTTTGTTTTAAAGGTAGCAACAGTTTGGGCTGCTCTAATAACTCCAGGAAGTTTATTCCAGGTTAGGGCAGCATCATGGAAAATAATAATAATTTTAAGACCTGTTCATTGTATATTTGATTTATAAAACAAAAAAAAAGGCTGTATCCAAAATCTGCTCTGTAAAAACTTTGGAGACTAATATATTGTAATGTAATGAAAAAAAGAAAAAAAAGAAAAGATCACCTTGAGTCCAAAGGTGAAGATGGTCATGATGATTTTAAAGGTAAGAGCCAGACAGAGCTCCCAAATGGCGGCGTAGACCCCCAGACCCTGCGGCCGGTTGGGGTTGTCGCTGAAGGCTTTGCTGCCGTTCATCTGGCTGCGGTACTGGCAGAGCTGGGAGGACTCCAGCGGGCCGCAGTCTGTGAACAGCTCCTTGATCAGCTCGCTGGTGTTCTGACGCGTGTACGGGTTGGGGAACGCGGCCACGGCGGTGATGGCCGCCACAAAGATCACCTCCAACACAGGGTACTTTCCTAAAGAGGGGGACAATGCAACATGTCACATAGTGGGAGGGTGTGAATGATAATTTCTTCCACATCTACTTTCATTGAAGTACAAATTTCCCTCTTAACCATGTTTAGTCTTTCATAATTTCTCCATGATGATAAGAACATTAAAGCTCCTGTAAACCCAAATCCACACAATCCTTCTAACTATGTCATTTGGGGGAGCTGGTTGCATGATAGTAAGCATCTGAAAAGAGTTAAGCATACGTATCAATCCAAATGAAAGATATTGTCATTTAAGTTTGATAAACTTTACAGAAATACGGTTTAGAGGAGGATGGCTATGCTCTGCTTCTTATGACACAATAAGTATTTTGAACCAAACACGGCAATTCTCTGCATTAAACTTTCTATAGAAAACAATGCCTGTTGCCATGGAGACTCTTTGATACGGCCACGCCCACACAGTCCTGACAAACGATGTTGTCAGTAAAAAAAACTTTGAAGTCATATATTGATTTTGACTATTTTAGACCAATAACTTCTTAGTACTTACCAAAACGCGTGGACTTGCGCCGCCGGCACCAGGCGATATTAGCCCGTATGAAGAAGGCTCCCCACAGTCCTCCGAACACTCCCAGCAGGATGAAGGGGATGAGCTCAAACAGGTACCAGGGCGTGTGATACTCCACGTAGAACAACACCAGACGGCTGTTACCGAACGGGTTGATGGAGCGCAGCACGAAGGCCGCAACCAGCGCCGCGAAGAAGGAACGCCACAGCGTCTTCAGAGGGAAGTAGTAGCTCACCTGGAGGGGACAGAGGAGAGGTTATAGGTAGGGATGGGACTGATTTGATCCATTATCGGAATAAGGTCAGATATGGCTGCAATCCAATTTGGACTGACGCCACCGATCCAAATTCCAGAATGCTTTTTTTTAACTGTTTAATAAGAGTTGTTGTTGCTGCATAACAATAAAGCCCAATTTTATTAAGCAGGTTCAGATTCAGGAAGCAGCCCAGCAGCTTATGTTATAGGGCTTTTTGTTTTGTGGATATTTAATTATTTACACTTTAATTTCACATTTCAATAGAAATATTTTTTTACAATTCAAAAAAACTTGTGAAGGAGTTGAAGTTGAAGTGCTGTACCTCCTCCAAGCTGAAGAGCACTCCTCCGATCGGAGCTCCAAACGCCACAGACACCCCGGCCGCTGACGCAGCAGAGAGGACCTGGTGGGACAGGACAAATGCACCTCAGCTGATGTCACAGGCGACCACAATAACTCACACTTTTCACATTTTTTGTGGCTGTATCATCAGCTTTAACATCTTGTCTCTCACCTCTCGTTTCTTGGCCTCGTTCTTGCTGTACTTGGGGAAGAGGTATGAGAAGATGTTCCCACAGCAGCAGGCCACGTGGACCAGAGGGCCCTCCTTCCCCAGGCTGAGGCCGGACGCTACAGCCAGAACCAGCGTGATGGTCTTTATCAGCAGCGTCCATTTCCCCAGGTAGCCTCGTATGATGAACCCACTCAGAATGGTCTTGATCTGGGGAGAGGGGAAGAGGAACTTACTTTAATCCAAACAATTATTGAAACATGATGAGATTTTTTTTTCTACCGGGTTTTGGTATTTTTGGAGCCTTTTTGTATTTTTATTAGACCATTAGTAGTAGACAGGTCCAACCGAAACGGTGCTTCTAATAAAATATTCTCAAGTTGCATACAATTTTCACTCAGTTTTTGCTTTAGCTGCATCTCAATATGTCATGATATTTTCCTCCTTTCTCCTACAGTCAACCCTTTATGCGGCAATGCAGCTCCAACTTTGTTGTTACCATGGCAATAAAAATTATGACTTTTGGAAAAAACTACCGGTATTTCAAAATGGCTTTTTTTTTTTTACAGTGCGGTCTAACTGGTCATACCTCCCCGCCTCTAAATTATTCGACAATTTTAAGCCACTTAAAGACATTAAACAGAAATCTGTGAGCATGAAAAGAGCTCTGAGGCAGGTCCAGAGAATTCCCATAACTAATGAGACCACTTTCTATAAACACTTACATTAAAACCCTGTTTGAATCCTTTGAATCCTTTGCTCTGTGGTGCATTTAAGTTCTTGAGGCAGTTCCAGAGATTAATAGACTTTCTATTTCACGAGTTAACTTGGAGTTTCTAACTTCCAGAGCAAATTGTTCAGACGTGAGAAAATGAGAGAGCCGAGAGATAAAACAGAAAATCAATAGTCTGCGAAAAATCATACATAAGCTGCTTTAAACACTGAACACTGAAACAGAGAGACAGAGGAGAACGAGCCTGCTGACCTCATTAGTTTGATCAAACTGATACCTCCTGTGGCAAAAATAATTGTTTTGGCTCTGTGACTAAGCAAAGATATGTCCGTAAAGAATATTTCACCAAATGAATATTTAAAAAATAACTCTTTAAAAAGGAAAAGAGAGGCCGATTGAAATGATGCAGTACAAAATCCGACTCTAAACTCTTGCATGTTTGGAGATTTCCACAAGAACTTAAATGCACCACAGAGCAGAGGTTTCAAACAGGGTATTAATGTAAGTGTTTATAGAGGCATCTTTCTCACTCACCTCAGGGATCCCAGAGCCACAGGCGTAGGGAGCAAACACCTTGACCAGACAGACGGCCAGGAAGGCGAAGCTGAGCGCCCAGTAGATGTACATGAAGTAGTTCATGATGTACGAGCCCGGGCCCTGCACACAGCAGAGGAGGAGGAGAGTCAACACAACGATAAACTCAAAAACAAATCATTACCATTAGAATATTATAATAACCGTATTACACGCTGTAGATCCAAAATTATGTACATTTCCATTGAACTAATTAGATCAGTACAACAGCAGGGTCATCATTTTGAAAAGAAATACAGTTTTGACAGGAAATCTGGAGGCTAAAATATCTTACAATATACACATTAGGAATACATGCGTGTTCTCTATGTTTAAATACATAAAATAAAAATAAAAGGCCTAGATTGTTTCTGCAGTTTTATACGATAATTTACGGTAATCGGTGCAGTCAAGCATCAGATAAATGCCATTTCAGTGCCCAACATGCCCCTGTGTTAGTCGGTCTACCTCGGCCTGCCCCAGTATGAGCTCGGCCCAGCTCTTCCACTGAGGACACTTGTCCCGCTCAGCGAAGGTGGTCTCGTTGGACGTCCAGCAGCACTGCTCGTGGTTGAACCACATGGCACTCAGACACACGCCCTCCTTCAGGTCGTTCAGCCAATCGGCAGCTATGTCAATCAGGCCGGCCAAAGCACCTGATAGGAGCAAGGCAGGGAGGAGAGAGAGGGAGTAGGAAGCGAGAGGCAGAGGCAGTTAGCGCGCTAGTTATGCTACCTGTTTTTATATGAGCCCGTTCTCTATCTAATTTAGCACAGAAAGGTAGACCCAAGTCTGCAAAAGTTGCTGTATCAAATTTAAATACAATAACTATGGATTCAAAATCAATAACAACCAAAATGTAATATTTAGGGTGGACATGTGCCAGGTCAGATGAGCTTTCATCAGTCCATGATTTGGATTAGAGCAAGTGAACATAAGTCGAGTAGGTATTTTGTATAGGTAATGGTATATTGTCCATTTCCTTCCCTATCTGACCTTTAACTAAGATAAACTTTGCAAAAAAGAAAATAGGTTTTACAGCTATTTTCCTTTTGATGATGGCGTTCATATAATATAAATTGTTTGTGTAGATGACTGACTGAACTCCGTGAGTGAGGCTTTTGCTGCAGGAGAGAGAAGATGCTTTGGTTTGTGATAGTGAGCGTGCGGTTAAAATGAAAGAGTGACCAAGAGAAAGACTGAGCAGCCTGAGGCAAAGCATGTGAGAGTCACCAGCAACAGAGATAACACGCCTTTGTGAGTGTGTTTGCATTATGTGTGTGTGACGTGTGTGTGTGTGACGTGTGACGTGTGTGTGTGTGTGTGTGTGTGTGTGTGTGTGTGTGTGTGTGTGTGTGTTTGTGTGTGTTTGCACTATGCGTGCACGTGTGTTACCTGAGGCCAAGCCAGTGAGTGTCACCACCAGCCACCCGGACCAGGCGTCGTACAGGCTCTTTGTGAACTCCCATGCTGAGTCCTTCTTCTTACTGTTAATCTAAAAATACACACACAGCAGTTAGTTAACAAAAGCACAATTAAACCATAGAATTAAACACATAAATGACACATAAAACAGGAAGAAGACGCTTATGTAAATGACATAGTGGCTGTACTGCAAGTAGGTCAAAGGTTTATAACTTCACCACCGATGATAAGAATTTCAGTAATCTCCTCTCGTGGCAGGATTTCCGCTATTGCTTCAATATAATGGTGGATTACACAATTTCCTACTTTCAGACCACGTTTAAAAAAAACAATGTTTGACAAATGTATTAAAGTCTCATAAATATTATTTTAAGGAGTCCTCCTATAAATCCCTTCTGAAAAGCTAGCAGAAAAGTTGTGTCAATATTTGGATAAAAGCTTTGACGTCTAGAAATGTAGGGCAGGAAGACAACAGTTTATCATTTTATTTATTTATTTAACCTTTATTTCACCAGGAAGGTCCCATTGAGTTACAGTAACTCTTCTCACAGGGAGTCCTGGCCAAGACATGTGTCCTATTAATCAGTTTCATTCATTTCTACACTGTGCCTAAAAAAAAAATCAGACTTGAGACAGTGTAGCCTGTGAGTTAGTCAAGGAACTCAGGAATTATTTAGTCAAAGTATGGTGTAAAACGTGGCTTACTCATATAATCATTATTTTCTTCTCTGTTGAGTGATTGAGGCTAAAATCTGTTGATCCTAACTACCCAGAGGGGTATACAACGAAGCGAGATTAAGGGCTGAGCGAGGTCTGTTGAGTCTAAAGCCAGAGTTTTCAGTATCACGAAAGGTGGCTCTCTTTCTACCTGGCTAGATCACCGTGGTAACAGAGGCTGCACGGCTAACCTGCTCAGACCAGTTTGAGCTTAAATTCGGCTCTTTGAGCGCTGCCCTTTAAGGAAACTACACCTTTTGAAATCCCGCAGACCTGACTATATTGTCTGAGCGCTACATTCTCACTGAGTAAACTAGTTAAATCAGTAAACTTATTGATCAGTAAGTTAATGGGCGAAACAAAGCCGTGACATAAGGCTTACATTAGAGTGAACTGTAACATAGCGCTGCGGCTTTTTGCCACATGCATAGTTATTGATGCAGAAAATTTAAAATAGCCTATACCAGGGGTGTCCAAACTTTTTTCACTGAGGGCCACATATAGAAACATCTACGAAGGGCCGGGCCACTTTGGGAAAAATAACACATTTATCAGTAGGCCTACATGTAGCTGCTCTGATGTTTAGTTTCATAGTGTCTTCGTAAATTGTAATCCTTCTTCACGGCAACACTTTCCTTGCACATTAAACAGACATTTCCCCTTTTGTTATATGCCATTGATACACCCAGTGTTCTGCTTTTGCGTCCAATGTCCAGCTGGGTGAAAATAGTAGCCAGCCGAGATTGCGACCCTCCTAGGGGGGTCTGGGGGTATGCCCCCCCGGGAGATTTTTTAACGTTTTTAAAGTGAAATGCATGAATCTGGTGCACTTTGAGAGGGAAATTAAGAGGCTAAATCTGAAGAATTTTGTATGAAAAAAAAATGGAGACACTGTGTCAGATGAATTAGAAGCTATTGGAGAAGGACACATGGATTTTCCATAATAATATTAATTTAAAATAAAATATTATGCAGGGTCCTCTGGGATGGGCTTGGTGCTCTTTTTCTTTTATGGGACATATTTCTCTGTATTATAATGAGTGCATTTAAATTATTTCAAAATAAAAGGGCCATATTACATTATATTTTTTAAATCGGCCGCGGGCCAATAAAAAGCGGGCCGTAGTTTGGACACCCCTGGCCTAGACCTACTGTATGCAGCGCCACTCAATGCTCTCATCTCAAATGATTTTACCTGGCGATCTACACACACTGGCTCTTAATGAAGCGTTCTATAAAATCACAGGTTGCAACATTATTTCACTAGGCTTCTTTCTTTTCATCAGTAGCGATTACAGTTGGGACATGAGGTGAGAGCTGTCACAGTTCGGACATCGCTGCAGACTCGCAGGTTAAGCTTCTCACAGTAGATTCATATTTGTCCGGAAAATACAGACTACAGGTTTTGTATCTAGGCTATTTCTTTTAATGGTATTTATAAGATGCAAATAAAGGGCTATTAGCCTAAATCAAAATCAAAATTGTATTAATTTTGATGTGGCCCAAAACTAAAGTGATTTTCCACATAGGCTATGCTATTCATTAGGGGACAGTGTCAGACTTAAATCAGATTCTTAAGTGTAGGATTATCAACTAGGCTAAATGGTGTACTGTTTAAATCCGAGTTCAACCTTTAATTGCTTTATAATGTCACGTTACGCACTGCGAGAACGATCTGTAAAATAATTAAATCAATTCAGTAGCCCAATTTTCTGACAACATTCCACTCTCTCCTTATTTGCAGTAAGAGTTTTTTTCGCCTCTCTGTTTTCTGCTGTTCTGTGATCATTCAGACTGACAAACTCTTCCTCTTGAGTGAAGTCAGCGACGCACTTTTTTTTCTCTTACTCAGCTGCTCGCAATCAGTCCGTTTGTGTAAAGTTAGCGGCACAAGATCAGTCCAGTCTGTGCAGAAGCAGAGTCAAATGTCTCATGGGGACGCGCACAGAGCCTGAAGACGAAACCCTCGTTCAACAATAGAGGTTGATAACTTCCTTCGTGATACCGGTTAGCTCTGAGCGAGGGTATGTGTTATGTTGAACCAGATCAAAAAAAGAGAGCCGGGCTCTGTTGAGTTTGCTTCGTAGTATACCCCTCAGTTCTTCTTCTTTTATGTGATGCAACAAACTGCGGAGGATTTTTCCGCTGACACCGGCTAATGTGGTAACGCTGTATGAACATGAGAGAGCTACGAGGATCCCTGTGAGAGCGGAGTGTCAATTTAAACCTTCCATAAACAAATTCTTTAGAGAAGTGTTGTTTTCCAGAAGCTTTTGAAATCAAAAGTGTGTGAAGCTGGTGCGTAGGGCCACATTGGAAGGTTATGTGGCCGTTTAAAGGTGGAGTCAGCGATTCTGGAGAATGCTTGTTGTCAATAATCACTTTGTAAAATTTTGTCCTCATAATCCGCGTGATCTGTGTATCCGCTGAAAAAATATCTGGGGTTTATACACAGCCTAGGCTCTGTAAACTGGTATGTAAACAACAGGTATGTTAAAAAACACTGGATGTTTTCTACAATACCCACAAAGTACGGACTGGTAGCGGATTGTGAGGAGATATTCAATGATTTTGACAACAAGCGTTCTCCAGAATCGCTGACTCCGCCTTTACCAGTCTGTATGTGATATGAAGGATTGGCCCTTTTCCCATTTGATATAATCTGAATAGACGTCATGCAAACTAGCTCATTCATCATAGGCTATAGCTTCGACAAAGGCTAAGGTTGCTTTTTTGGCCTCACCTTCCGGTGCCTCTCCCGGTCTTTGCATTTCTCTCTGACCCAGTCGATGGTGTGGAAGTCGTCGTACGTCCCCACACCAGGGATGGGCTCCTCTAGGAAGTCCAGCAGGTGGGTGGTGGTGCTCGGAGCACCGCCCCCGTTAGACATGACGTAGTTAGAGCCTGAAGAGGAAAGACAGAAAGAGGAAGTGTAATGAGTGAATGTCATCTTGCCAAAGAAACCCTTCCGAACTCTGTTTGGCAACTCATGTCCATCTTAAATATATCAGTAAGAAAAAAACGCAATACATAAAGGAAAAATTAGCTGTACATTTGAACATCTTATGGATCGGCAACATCAACTAAAACAAGCCAGACTAACTCAATTACATTTTAATTACATTAAAGAAGTCTGGTTTGGCTAAAATCCTCCTCCGTTTTAGGATACACATCTTTCACTACTCGGACGTCTCGCCGTCTCATTAGCACTGGCCTGATTGTATCGGTCTACAGGCTGCAAGAAAATGTGATTGTCTATGGACCCCATAACCATGTAAAGTAAATACTTCAACATGAGTGACTAGTCACACAGTACATATTAAAAGGTAATGATAGACAAAAAAATACAAAGTAAGATATATATACACACACACACACGGATTTCTTAAAAAGAAAGTGAAAACTGTAATATTTTATATAATATATCCGAGTCATGGGTGGGATTAATCAAATCTACATAATCTTTTTATACATCATTCTCATAATTCAGTCAGTCTTCATGTAATGCAATATTCTTGCATAACCAGGCCATCTCATCAACTTTAAAATGCACTTACTGCCAGGTGTTTAATCAGCCGCAAAGTGTTTGATAAATTCAAATTAAAACAACGTAAAATAAATGATGATAGAAAAACTGCTTTAGGTTTGGGGCTCACAAACAACAAACACAATACACCCAAGTAGGCATATAATTACATTAAATATAATATAATAACAACAATAATAAATACAGCAGACGTGCAAAGCTGCAGTTAAAAAGTATTGAGAGGTTAATTGGCCTTGTTTAAAATACATATCGGAGTGAGAATGAAATAGTTTTTTAAGTTCTCTGGGTGAAGTGTCCTCTGTCTTTTGGGAGATCCCGCCCACCCACATTTGAAATAGTCCGAAAAGCTCATTCTTATCCTCCCACTTGTGACAACTTCATCTTTAGCACAAAGGCCATACAGTATGTCACCAGGACAAAAGGGAGACACACACACAGCAACAGGCATTCAGATGAACAAAAGAAAAATATATAAACTAGGCTATCAGCTACCACAATAATCCAAGTCCGACCGGTTTCTCCTGTCTGTGTACAATCAGCCATATCAAGTTATAAATATAGGGCCAAATCTGAAAGGAAGTATATCCAGTCTTACAAATACAGTTCATAAGCACTCAAATAATGGAGCATCTCTAGCTTCTGCAATGCAACACGCATGCAGGTTATCATATTGAGGCAATAAGAAAGCAGAAGATGAGGTAAAATGTTGACATATAGAAAGAGATAGCAATACAATCACCACAGGGATAAAAGATGAGAGTCGGAAAACTGGATTTTGTTGGTTTTACAAAAGAGCACAAAGCACTGTTTCAGACCATTTCTGGGTGAAAGTTTTCCAGGAAGCTGCTCGGTGTGTTCACATGGTGTTGAGTTCATCTTAAAACAACCAACATTTAGACCCTGACAAATGAATGTGCACTGCAGTATTTCTTCAACCAAAACCAATTATTTTTTTCATTCGTCAGACATCGATTTTCCCTTTGAAATACCTCCTAGAAGAGTAATGCCAATGCACTCACCCACCCACCATTACTAACACTGAGGTACAGAATCCTATGGCCATTTGACCTGCCAACAAACAAGCTCCAGTCCACAATACATATTTCTCCTTAGCATTTTTAATCTCCTAAGCAAAGGAACAACTTGGGCAGGGTCATTACTAACAAACACGGCCTCATTCATGGCGGTTATCCACCAGTCATCTGCTTTAAAAAAAGCAAATTCCCTTTGATGGGTTTGCATACTTTCCAAGCATCAGTACCAACACACTCATCGCACCAAAGAATGAACACACGGAGCAAAATTACAAGCAGTGAAGATCAAATGCATCATATCAAATTACAAACATCTCAGTTTGGAAATGAAGCTGTTGCAGACATTTCTGTCCCAAATGACTGAGACACAGACTGATAAATATAAAGCCTGTTTCGCAAAGACTTCCCACGTAACGAATGTGGGCCATGACTAAGACTTTGAAAGTGCGGCTTATCAGCTCGTATTGCTGCCTTCGATGTTTGATGGGACATTGTGAGAGGATAAATAAGTCGAAAACTTAAAGGTGGGAAATTCTGTAAGAAGCAGGGAACGAGTTTAGCTGTCGACTGACCAACTGATACATATCCCGCTGACCAGAGAAAGGGAAAGGGGAAGAAGTGAGTGTGAAAGCTACTAAGAGGTTGTAGAGTCAGTGGTGGCAGTAAGGGCCCACTCACACTAGGGCCGCGGCCCCGTGCCAAAGCTCATTAGCATACTAAAGTCTAGAACGTTTGGCTAGTGTGACCACGCCAACTGTATTCCAGCACGGAACAGCCCCTTGGCCACGGCACACCTGGGAGAGGTGTGCCGTGGCCAAAGTACAGATGCTAATGAGATGACACGCGCACAAGCAAGCGCACAGGCGGCGTTCCTGACGTGAATTTATTAAGGATGCATTGTCCGTTAACGTCCGCTGCCTTACTAGTCGGCACCAGAATTGCCCACCACTTGGACTTGTAGCTATAATGTGTGAGAATTGACGTGTGTGTAAGCCTAGGTGTGGGCTAATAAAAGAGGGAGAGAGCTAATTAGGTCGGCTCAGAAAGCAAAGCAAAAATGTTTTCGTGTTTACTCACGTTCGTCAGATGATTTTTTTTCTTTTTCCTCCCGTCAGCTGTCATAACTGCATTTACGCATGGCGGTGGAGACGCACCCAAAACAACACACCGCGGCCCGGTGATAAGGAAACAGTAGCCTACGCTAAGGTTTAACAAGAAACTTTATAAAGACACTTAAAAAAACGATCTCTGCCCATACAAAAAGTTCTGACTTGGATTTGATGGAGCGATCGATGTGTATAAAACCATCCGGTACGTATGGTCTGATGACGGGCCGTTATATTAATAATAAACAGCGTGCTGCACAAATATGAGACTGTCCACCGCGACCTATTACGTCAAGGCTACATTAAAAAAAACAATAGCTTAAGGATTCTCGTTGCTCTAATGTGGAAGTGGAATATTTGATGCAAATTTGGCCGGATGAAAATATTCACAAACAGTCGTAGCCTACAAGTAGACTACGCTCCAAATCCTAAACGCGCACGGTGCAAGTATGCCCAGGCCACGAGCAGTGTGAGCACGGGCCTGCGGGGGGAATGGGGAGGGGGGGGAATCGTGCTGAATCGTGCTGAGCACGGAACAGGCAAACGGCACTAGTGTGAGTGCGCCCTAAGAGTGACAAGACCTGGAAGGGAGATTGATACTTGAATTCTCCATTTTGATTTTCCAGTGACGGCTAAAGTCTGGACTGTGCAGGGATTGTGTGTGTGTGTGTGTGTGTGTGTGTGTGTGTGAGAGAGAAGAAGAGGTGGATGATGATGACTCAACAACAGCAGTCTGATATGGAGGCCTTACAGTATATTTAATTGTGAGTACATTGTTGTCTTTTCTTTGAGTAATCAGTTTGTAAATCTGCATATAGCAAGCAGAGGAGAGTGAGCCATGTCAAACCTACAACGCTTTACAAATGTGGGACACGTCTTGTTCCTGCTTTGGATTCTGGTCTACTGAGGAATAATTAAGGAATAATAAATCTCAATATGTTTTAATGGTGGTCTGCCACCAATAGTTGATTTCAGGTGACTGATTTGTTGCTAGTGGCAACTACTTTTCTGACAGTTCCCTAGCAACAGCAGTTTAACTTACATTTAGGCCTGTATCAAAATGTAGGATTCCAAATGGGAATGAGTGGGCTTAATATTAGCAGCTCAATCAAGATCTGGTGAGACTTGCAGAAACAAATATTACATAGTTTCTTATGTTAAAAGCTTCAGAGAATGACCAAGATAAGAGACGTGATACCAGTGTTGAGTCAAGAGAAAGAGAGCCAAAATGTCTCCTGGATCAAAGATATGTTGTTTACTTTAAAAGGTGGTTTAAACCACCCAGTGAATGAGATGATCATTCCCATTTATTGAAGACAAACAACAAAGATAAGACTGCGCCTCTATACTGCAGCAACTACAGTACTGCAACATTTCCAGCTCCCGCAGAATCAGCCTGGATGTGGCTCATTTCCTAGGCAACAATCTAGTAAGATTGCTTGGGTGATGCTGCACTACTGTCCGTCTGGCATCCATCAAATCAGGAGTATGGAGCCAAAAGCAAAGGGCGACAACGCCACGGAAAACAGACACCGAAGGAGACTGCACACAAGCACAATCGCCAGCGTCATGCTCCAGTGGTTCGGCAGCCATGCAGACAAGAACACGCACATAATAACAAGGCTTCAGTTTCTTTCCCCTGTACAATAGTATGGTGACACTGCAATTCTTCTCAGTGTGTGCCAGATTCAAATGCCACAGCAGTGCACACACAGGCCTGCTGTACTGACCGTCAAACACTTCTCTGAATTAAGACCGTTTGACCAACCATCCTGTTTTACTAAGTTCAATGAGGTGGGGATTGACCATCAGGTAACTGCTTGTTCTGAGGTTTCTGTGTCTAACAGAGGGGGGGGAGGCGGAAGATCCAGGAACAGTCTAGCCCTGCTCCTACTATACTACTCTTGAGTAAATCACATCAGAGAGGTCGACTAGGATGCCCTGGGTCAGCCTGGTTGGAGTAGGGTTAGTCGGCTCAGCAGTCATGTGATTAGCATCATTAACTGACCCCCACAACCTCCTTAAAGCGTGAACCGCTTCTGTTGTAGGCCGACACAAGCCCGATGACCAGACTGGTGGAGTCCCCTCACCGGAGTGGCACGAAAGGCTGACGAAAAAATGGTTCAAAGTCCAAAAAAGCCAGAGGACTCAAATGCCCCTGTAACACAACATTCCTTTATGTGTTTACATATGACAAGTTGAATGGTTGAGTCAAGGACACTGGGTTGAAGGCAAATGAACTTAACTGAACCTAATTTACTTTTCTTTTGCAAAAATTGTCATACGCAAACTATATTTCCGGTTTCACAGGTTATTAAAGAAAACAATCTTATATTTGTATCAATGACATGGAAAAGTAACAGAAGATACGTGGGTACAACGGTTTCTATTGCGAAAAAAAAAAATAAGATCTACACAAAATAAAGCACATTGTTGTACCTTTAGGGGTACAGTGGGGCAGTTGTCAATGGGGCAGTACCAGGGCTGGACTGGCCATCGGGCATACCGGGCAATGCCCGGTGGGCCGGCAGGCATTTTGGGCCGGGCCGGGTCCATAAAAAAAAAAAATAATAATTATGTACCCTCGGCTGTGTGACTCGGCCCGGCCCGGCCAAGTCACACAGCCCCCTAGAAGGTCCAGGGTCAACAACACAGTCGTAGTAGGGCCGCCTCTCAGAGGGCCCATCAGGACTTCCTGTATAGGGGCCCAGAATTTGGTGCAACGCCCCTGCCTCCGCATATCGTATCATGGTGGGCTGCCATGGCCAAAAATTCCAGGGCCGATTTTTTGTCCCAGTCCAGCCCTGGGCAGTACCCTCGACAGTACCCTCGACATCTGGGTACTTATTTGAACCCTTCTATTTCAAATTTACAACTGTACTTACAAAACTTTTATTTATATTATGTAAAAGCTACTCAACCATAGCCTCAACCATAGCCTCAAGTAGTAGTAAATTGATCATGTCATCACTTTTGTGGCCATTAAAAAAAAGAATTATAAATACTGACTTTGAGGTCCAATAGTTGTCACTAGGGGATATATTATAGGTGTAGATTGTATTGAATTTATGTAAAGGACAGGATCACAAAATGGACCAAAAGCTACAAAACTGAAATAGAGGAATAGAGGAAATAAGAGCTTGGATGTACAGTATAAGGGACGTCCCTTTGCACAAAGTGGTTGCAAGCAGCAGCGGATCTTTCCTAAACTCACTAGGGGCCTTTTGTCTCTGCTCGCTCACCGTAAAAATCTAACGAGGCCTGGAGGAACCAGCACACCACACACACAACTGAAAATAACATTCCCTAAGGTCCAACTTGGAAGACAAATATGGACAACGTGTACGGTATGTACAAACTAAAAATGTTCGCAGAAAAACAAGTTATTATTAAGGCACAATTTGACTGCGTGTGTTCATCCTGACTCAGAGCTCGTTATACATATGTTATGACGTGATGTGAGGTGACATCCTGAATCTGGCCAACAGGTGTCCTCACAGCGCAGGAACATTATGAGACGCTTCAATAGCAACACAGCCCTTATCTACGAACATCCTGCTCATATTATAGAGCAGCCAAACGCCCAACTGTGCCTTCTCTGTGAAATTAAAATGGATGCCCACTACTGATGTTGTCTGTAGTAGCAACTGCTGCTTACAAGGCCACAGACAGAGGCCTTCACACTGTCTCTCTATCTCATTATCTCTTGCTGACTTATGTCACACACTGCTGGTTAATAATCGACTAAGGTTAAGGGGTGAATGGTGAAAATATGCTGCCCTGGATGGCTTGTTATGCTCCAACAGAAAATGCAGTGGTGTCACAAGCAATGGCATCTTCTTCTTAACCAATGCTGGCACAAGGATTTTCAGACAACGGACTAGGCAATGTTTATTTAACCTGCACCTGCGTCTGCCTGCCATATGGCTACACACACACACTCACTGTAGAAGGAGGACGGGCTCTTTCATCACAGAAGTGTTAGGAATGTAGGGGATCGGAGGGAAGGGGGTTGAAAATGGGAGAATTCGGGACGTGGCGTACCTCTTTTAGGGATCTCCTGCAGGGGGATTGTGTCCCCTCCCCCGTCGTAGGGCAAATAGGGGTCGGCCGCCGCGTCCTCCTCCTCCATGTTGACAGCTATAGACGAGGCTAGGCTATGCTAAAACCAAACTAGGCTTTACTACGCACTGATCGCTGCATGTGTGTCTGTCGCTGTTGCTGCTACCATGTTTATCAGAGGAAGACAAGCGAGGGCTGTGTGTGTGAGAGAGAGTGTGTGTCTGTGTGTTTGAGTGTATGCACACAGTTCTCCCTCCCTCTCTCCCCTCCCCTTCCTTTTCTCTCTCTCCACTGCAGCAGCTGACTGCTAGAGCTGATGATGTCATCACACACACACACACACACACACACACAAAGGGAAAGACGATCACACCAGACCGGTCAGCCTTGCCTGCTGGGTTGCTAGGGGAGATCACTGAGCACTGCCTGCATGGGAGAGACCATGGCACCGGGTCACAGGGGTGTGTGTGTGTGTGTGTGTGTGTGTGTGTGTGTGTTTGTGTGTGTGTGAGCTCTAAAATTGAATATTCCATTCTGAGCACAGGGGGGGCTCAAGGTAAGGAGGACAAATGGAAGTACTAACAGCTTAGTAAGCAGTGGTACAGGCTGTGCCAAGCTGTCAGCTGAAAAAATAACTACATTAGTTGAATGGCAAAGCAATATTTTTGCCACCTTTTAAAATGATCAATGATTGGTTAATGTATAAAAACATGTATCATGGACAATTGAAAATATTTGGGTTTTGGACCAAAAAGTGACTTTGAAGACTCAACTTTTCACTATTCTAATTCTAAGTGTAACATCTTAGAGCGATAATGATTGATCAACAATGTATTATGCACACTAATCAATATGAAAAATAATTTTTAGTTGCTAGGGTAGATGCATCAATCCGATATGGTATAGCCCAGAGATGTGATCAATAGTAAATAATGTTGTCATCAACGTCATAAGTATATACACTCAGGTATTACTATTTAATAAATATTACATTTGGGGGAAAAACAGAGCATGAGTCTCTCGGCCCATGTCTGGCTAAAGCCCTAAATGATAAGGAGAAATCTTTCCAAAACTGTATTCTGCAAATTAAAATTAAAATCACTTAGCCTATTCATAGATGAAATGAAAGAAAGCTCTGTTACTGCACAAACAAGAAAAAAATGCCCATGGGAGATGTTTTCCAATTCTGCCTTGTTATTGTGGTTATGATTGAATGGATTCTACTGCAACAGCTGACTTGCCTTCAGCATGCAAAAGAACAGTAAAATTAATACTGTCTTTGGTAGATTTTAAGAAAAACTGCAGCAAGAGAACAAAGAAAAAAGTTGATCCAATGTCAGATTCTTCATTGCTCAATCTTCCTCTGGGAAAAGAACAAACTTGTGGGACATCATCTGGACGTCTCATAACATATGTCTTAATGCAAAACAGACTTTAATGTGGAGGAGCACTCTGCATTTTCCACTCCAATCTAAACTGATTTAATGGAATTGGACTACAAAAGGGATCACACGGTCGCTGTGTTTTTTGGAGCAGAGTGTTTTGTAATCTTGTGTTATCGTATGAAACAATGCAGCTAAAGTCCGGCCCAAACAATGGGACCCTGACATTTCACACGCTGTCATTTTGTTATCACTAAAACATAAAAACATTCCCAACAATCATGGTTACCTTTCAGCAGGGCTCCTGTTGCTAGGAAATAGCACAGGTGTTGTGAGCCATAGTTTCTTAGCTCAACAAGTCCCAGTCAGGACGTCAAAAACCACCAAAGAACAACATGAAGTTTGAAAAAAACTAAAAAACCTTCCAGTCTCCAGTGTAATCCAGCAAGTTAAAAGCAACCCGAGTAAATCCTTTTCACTTCAAGGAGGAACATTTTCCAAAGCATTGCTCCATTCATATCCTTTTGCGAGCGCTAAGCAATCAAAAAGTTTTCAAACTAAAAAATCTCCACGGGACTACAGAGTGAGCCAGCCCCTTGTTCACAATGCAGTCGCAGCCCAAGAGGAGGGCTTTACAATCTTTCCTAAGAGCCCACCCCTCAGAATAACGTAAAAATAGCTAGGGGAGGCACCACACACTTCAAGGAAGGAACATTCTTTCGGCTGGCAGCCAAACTGGTTCGTGGGAATGTCGAGAGCAGGTCATTCAAAGAATAGTGGAGTGGGTGGAGCCTATGCAAACACAGTAGTAGTAATATATGTACACAGGACAATTAGGAGTCAGTTGTAATAGTATCAGATTTCAGTATCAGTTATGTGTAAATGATTGGTGCAACTGAAGCTCCCTTTGTACAGTATAGCAGCAATGACAGTATGAGTGGTGGAAGTGGTCACCTTCTGCCGATAAAGCTTTAGTGTGTAACTTTTGCATATAAATAAATGTCGGTAACATAAGCACAACCTCAACTACCGCTGGGTCTGTGAGTAAAATGATACGGCAAAGACAAAATACAAACTCCTACAAATGGATAATCCAAAAAAAAAAAAAAAAAAGTAGTAACTCACCCAAATGATCTGCAACTACACACAATCTTATAAATTCTAATGACTTTGGTTATCCCCTCACGTTCCATCTAGCGCCATGCAAATAAGAAACAAGACAGCAATGCCAAAATACGTTTGAGGTAGATCTGAAACAGTGTCTCTGTTACTTAGTTTGCCCACTAAAGATAAGGGACAAGCACATTTTTTCAAAGAACAATGTCCCTCTCAATGTGTATATGTAAATGTATTTATGTACAGTCAGTATACTGTAACTTCACACAAAAAAACAGCGAATGTCCAAACTGGAAGCCAATCGTAGACTGCAGTGCTAAGCTCAGCCGACACCTTTGACACGACCCCTATGTGTGTATGTTTTGTTTAATCAGCTGAAAGTGCGAAATAAAGAAATGGAGAGGGGCAAACATAAGAGGAATCAGCACTTTTACTCAAGACAAGGAAGAACAAACCGGAAGCAGCATATCGGATGTTGATACACACCAGTTATACATCAGTCACGTAGTGCCACTACAAAGCTGAATGAATGAGAAGCAGGTGAGGTGACTACACTAGAATGACAGGTATGACGACTATAATAAAGTCGCATGGCAGCCAGACAAGCAGCCAAAATATGAATGAGATAATTAGAGGAACTCAGCAGAAAAAAAAACACAATGACACAAGACACTTGAAAATAAATCCAAACTAAATACGTTGTTTTCTATTCATTAACCAAAATCCCTGGATTTCCACCTAAAAAGCTGCTATATTTAGCAAGCTGCTGACGATTTATAACAAGAAATAGAATTATCTGCCACGTGTCTGTATTTTTACTACCCCAGTTCCTTGGTACATTTCTACCACACATGAAAAAGACCAATCCACGTGAGCTGAGATGCAGGACGAAGGAGCGACGGGAAAGGCCAAAGCACACATAACAGTGGTGGCGAGACCGCAAAGTAAACCACAGGAACACAGAAAGCAAGGGCGTTAAAAAAGTTGACAAGGCCAAGATGGTGGATGCAACAGGAGAACATAACAAACAAGACACAGGAGCAGCCAAAAACATGCATTTTGGGAAGCCTTACAAATGGTTATAAAGCAAGTAATTAACTGATGTACACAGAAGGATTAAATTGACTAAATTGACTAAATTAAAACCGGCAAAATAATCAATTAATTAAACGTAGCTCAAATAGCAAATACATTTTTAAAAAGCTAAGTGAAATCAACAACTATGTATTGAGATGTTTAAAAATGGGTGAACTGAAAGCTAAAAAAAAGTACTATGTTACCTTGAGTTGAGGTTACTCATAGGCTATCACCTGAACATCTTATCATCACTTGTTATCAAGTCAATTAAGGGTCACCTGTGGTACGGTCCAAACCTCAGTTTACTTCTCAGCTCAGATTATTTTGTTATCAGCAGGTTACAAATACGTGACTTTGAAGGTATTTAACCACATTTTTCACCTTCAATAAATAGTTTTATAACCATTTGAGAGGCTGCTTCAGTCATATGGGAGCTAGGCGATGGGTGAGCGGAATGATATGGAGCAGCTGATGGGTGTGGAAAGAGATGAGGAGGAAAGGGACACACACAAGCGGGAGAGCACACTTGATGGGTCTCCATAGCAGCAGAAGCGGTGTGACTTCACAACCAGCGAAGCAATGTATCTGCTTTATCTGGACGCAGAAGGCAGACTTGGATTTTGGACATGAAGAAGCAGGATCAGAAGAATTGAAGGAACCAATTGGAAGCTCACTGAGGAATTCAAGGAATCTGATTGGAGCGTGAGTGAGGGTTCGGGGCTCGTCAAAACTTGGCTCAAGGACCAATCAAAACACAGCTGTCGGGAGTTGGGAGGTGTTTTGTACCTGGGGAGGCCGCGTCCCCATCCAACAGGTTGTCATCCTCTGTGGTGTGGAAGTCCATGATGGCGGCGGCCCCATCCAGCAGCTCCTCGTCGCTGCTGGCGCTGGCGATGCTGTTGTAGCTGTTCCTGCAGTAGCCTCTGTGGTAGAGCTGCTCCGACTCCATTTAGCAACGCGCCCGAGCCCTGGGTGATAAGGAGGGAGGGAGGGGTAGTGGTGGAGATATACACACTGTGTTGTGAGGATGGGTAGATTAGAGAGTCTATGGGGTGAAAGTGAGTCCGTCAGGCAAACAGATGAGTAGGGTGGGTTTGTTATTAGCGTGCAAACTGACTCCAAGTTAAACAGCAAAGACAGACAAGACGATGGAGATATTAGAGTCGTACACACATTCATAGTACAAAAAAAAAGTCATAATTTGAACGGGGCAACACAAGAAACCAGAGCTTGCTCTCAGATCAGTAACAAAAACCTAAACTAAACATTGTATCCATTATATTTCTATCCAGTTACATTCGGACAATTGGGCAACTGGTGTCTTCACTTGGAAACAAAAAGAGCAAAACTGAGAGAGAAGTGTCCACAATGTCCTAGAAGTGTCAAAAATGTCTAATAATGTTTTTAAAGAAAAGTTATTACCTATGAAAAAGAGGAAATTAACCTTATTTCAAAGTGTCCCTGGTTAACAAAGGTGATCGAATGGCAATGGAGGATGAAGTAAAAGAAAGAGGAGGAAAAGGTGTTGGAGGAGTGAAAGAAGAGTGGTACAGATGATCTTTTAAAATGTAAGGAAAATGAAGGCGGCCAGGGAAGCTTGAGATTTAAGTAAAAGATGTTTCATGATGATGATGATGATGCTGAGCCTAAGTAAATGCCTGAGCCCTGAAAGAGAGATGGGCTGGAAAAGATTGAGAACAAACGTTTGGACCGATTCACCAGAGATGCAAGAAGAAGAAGAAGAATTGATCCCACCGGCCAATGCAGATTTTAAACCATCAATAAGTCTTGTGGAGTTGGGAACTACATCTGACATTAAAGTCGATATCTCAGCTTCAAACTGCAGCCTCTGTCTTACACTGTGTTTTACAGATTTGTAATTTATTAATTCCCTTGTTATATCCAAGACTTTTCCTTGAAAGAACTGTAATCTGGCTACCACTGCGCTCTGGAAGAAATAAACTAATAAACTGTAACTGCAGTTTTTAACCTGGATAGGGAGAAATGTGTCTCAGAGAGAACAAACTTTCCGATGATAAATACATCTTGAAAGAATATGTACTTCACTCTTATTTTGAATTTCTTATTCTTAAATACAAGCAGTGAAAACGGTGGCTCTCAACGGCAGACAATATCAGATAATCCTCATTCAAATTAAGTATCAGACAACGTAACGGTGACGTTTCAACGTTCTGTTCGCTGTACAGCCAAGTGGTGTATTTATAGTCTGAGGGATTAATATGACACATGGACATCTTCCCTACGATGTGGGGACCAAAGACAGGAGAGCACGTCAGCACCCGGCACTTCAACTCTGCTCAAACTTCGCCCCCTTGTGGAAAAGATAGAAACTACAGCAGAATCTGTGACCAAGGACATTACTGAGACCGTATCTGAGAGAATTCCCAACAGGCCAAGCCATAATGACAGTGCATAGACTCTGAAAAGATTGCAAATAACCTGGAGATATTTATAGGAATATCAGCCTTGAGGGATGAAACTTCGATAGAAACTTAATGTGCCCTGGAGCAGTAGTAACCTGACCGATCTTTAGTAATCCTGCATGGACTGATAAGCAACGTCTTACAGTTCTACATATATCTGTTAAAGAGACGGATTCATTTTCTAAGCTCCTTCCATATGGACTTAAACGGATTTGATATTCTTCTAAATCTTGGTTTTTCATTGGGGCACTGGAAGAGTGACATTAAGGAAAGGCCACACATTTAGAGGAAGTAAAGAAAGAAAAGATTTGAGTCAGCACGATGGACTTAGGAAGTGGACTTCTTTAAAAAAATTAGATAAGTGCCTTTATAGAGAGAGTTTATGAAAAGTTAATTTCATGGCAAGAGAACCTTAACTGTAGAAAGTGAATTTTATTGTATGAAGAAGACTTATTTTTTAACTTAGGGTAACATGAAAAGTTTAAAGATATGTGGTTCAGTTAACAACAAAGCAACTGTAGTTCTCTGCCTCCCACCAAAACAAAAACCCACCACAGAGGAACAAAGAATCGATCTAAAAAAACTTTGTCTCATGATCTTGAAATCACAGCCCGACCAATACTGGATTGTCGGGGATGATATTAGTATTTGAAAGTTTAAACTGTCATAACTACATACCAGCCAGAGTGCCCTTTAAACTGTTTTTGAGTGTTTTGACCAAGATTTGAACTGAGTAGTACTGATCGATGGACCCTTGAGATGTGGGCTGCTGCAAAAAGTGAAAGTCACTCTTCTCTACCAAATAAATACAGACACCTTGTCAACAACACAACACAAGCTATCAAGTATAAAAGCCTTCTGCAAAGTCAAACAGAGAGGTTAAAGACTGCTAATCCTCCCTTGCACATACTCCATAACGGGAGCAAAGGGGGAAGAGAAACTCTCCCTGTGCCAACAACCAAACTGATTCATCATGAGACCAGACTTCCCTCTGAGCCTTTATCCAATCAGTGCGGCCAGGAAATTCAATTCAGCTCATTTGCAAAGTCAAAGCCGAGGTAAAGTTCATGTGAGATCGCCTTTTGTTGTTACTGTTGTTCTTTTACAGAAATTGTTCTGTTATATCGCACCAAACTTCTTTTAGCTATTTTTTTGGATTCAATCTAGGCTTTAGTGGTTGTTCTGAAATTTAAAGGGGAAACCTATTCTCAGCTTTTTCCCCCATTGTCTGAAACGCTCAGTTTGAGCACCTGCTCAAAAAAATAATCCCAAGAAGCGCCAAAGAAATAGAAGTTACGCACTATAGCTATAACAGCCCAAAAGAAAATGACATGGTGGTCTTATTTCAGCTTTTGTGAGCTGAAATACCCAAACACGGAAAAAGTCAGTTTTCCAAAACATGTCTCCAAAACACACACTTTAGCACAGCGGGGGTAGCAGCATAACCAGCAGGACAAATTAAGAGTGAGAGGGGAAAAAATGCACATTAAAGCTGTGCAATTATCTTCTCCAACAGACCGCTGTGATATCTAATGAACTTTGCTGCTGGGCCTGCTTTCATTTAGACTTTTAATCTTTCCTCCCTCCGTTTCCTCTCTGCTGGTGACATTTGATCGCTATAATTATGACTAGATTGCAGTTTGCTTGTTCATGTTTTCCTCCCTTGTTCTCTGCAGCAGTGATCAAAACAGTAATTATGCCATGGAGGATAGAGTGTGTTGATTATTGAGGAGGAGATGGATTTCATTTTGTAGTTTGAGGACGTGGACAAACGATGAGGTAGCTGTGTGTGTGTGTGTGTGTGTGTGTGTGTGTGTGTGTGTGTGTGTGTGTGTGTGTGTGTGTGTGTGTGTGTGTGTGTGTGTGTGTGTGTGTGAAGCATAATCAACAGCCAGGGAAGAAACCGTTGCTGATCTTACACAACTGAGAGCCTTATCTCCCTGTGTCTGGTCACTATGGAGGTGTTGCCCTGGGTGACCGTCGCTGGGGGATGTGAGTCAGCGTTTTGCCCTCCCTCTAACAGACAGGCTCACACCTCCTCCATAGACAGGGCCGATAAGCTAACACACATCCTTAATTTTTTTTTCTTCCTAAAATCGATATATGGATTTGCTTTGTGGCAAAACATCCACGGTACAGAGCAGGGAGCTCTTTCACTTCCCACAATTACACATCAGCTCAATAAAGAGGAACCAATCAGGAGACACCTGCACGCACCCACTGTAACGCTAACACAAAGAACTGCTGAAGCCACGTAGTGATGAACTTAGAGAAGCTACTGTGGCTTTCAAGGACAAGAAGCTTATTACTAAGGATGGCATCATCCACCACTGATTCAAGTCTTTCTATATCAGGTGATGAAGTGAAGTTGTTTTTAGTAATTTATGCTTTAGTACTTTTTCTTTGTCTTCCAACAGCTGCATTTCTTGCAGACAACCACAATATATAAAAACGTGTCAGGCTGTTGCTACACTATGTAAATAACAGCATCATTAAAAAATCTGCTGCCTTTTAAAGATCCTGAAGTAAAAAGAAAATATCAGGCTCAACTGACGACGGTGGATATAGCCACAATGGCAAAATGAAAACTGAAAGATGAATAATTCATGTCCTGTGCGGCCTACAACGAAAGTAAAAAGAAATGCAGTAATTCGAGAAATCCTTCAGAGTGTGTATGTGTTATCAATGAGGCTTTGTCAGAATCTTCAGATATCAATTTCATCCAGCCTATGCCAGTCTGGGAGTATTATTCTACTCAGGCAGACTAATTCTTATCTACCAGGCTAGTGAAAATATCCATTTTGGATTGACAAGTTCTTTCATGCGTCTCTCAATATGCTGTGATTATAAGCTACTAATTACTCAGTGGGAGCTTGAGTTGACTCACATTAAAATATCAAATTCTGGAATTGTAAAGTACAATATAATGTTTTTATTCCAAGAAATATAAGCACAATTCAGGAAATCCCATGTTATCTTTGCAAACCTTTGTAATGTGGCCCTCTATGTGAAGGAACATGTCACTTAACTTCTGTGAATGTAATTCTTAAGGTCAAGCTTAATGAAAATAGAGACACTGCAGACATACATAGGCCTACATAACACAATCAGTACTGTTGATTACAGCGATAGCAAAATCTAATCAAATAAGGAGCAGCGTCTTTGCTTTGACCTGTCTGTAACCGTCGCGTAGAAAATAGTAGAAATACAACAGAGTCTTTATTCTGTAGCGAAAGGACAGCCGGGTAATGAAAAAAAAAAAAACATACATGTGAAAACCTGATCAGTCACAGAGTCAGAGTGAAAGGTTAACAGCAGGTAAATATTTACAATAGTTAGTATATGTTTAACATTACCACTACTTTCAGTGACCAAGACATCTTGTCAACATTTGATGTCTTAATTTGAAATATAAAGAGGTACGTTAACCTCTAGTCTAGGAATGGGACGATGTGAAAATGTCATGTCAAACTATTCTGCAAACATTTTGCAGGGACTATAGGGACAGACATAACAAATTAGCTTAAGCTTCACATGGTCTGTGTGCAGACCACGGCAAATTCCTTATATATGTGAACATACATGCAATAAACCTGATTCTGATATATAAATGAATAAATATATAAATAAATGTTCTCAATTACTGAATAATCATTAGGTGTATTGAATGTTAGCAAATTATGCAAACCAACCAATACTATATAGTATTCAGCTAGCTTTCATTAGGCCAAATGTAGGTATTTTATTTGCCTAAATTATAAATCAAAAAATCCAAACCCAAAGATATTCATGTGACAATGACAAAAGACTAAAAAACCTATAGAAATCACTTCAAAGAGGATGTAACCTCTGAATATTTGGCTAAGAAATGATCAATAAATGTATCTACTAATTCATTAATCGACTTCTCATATAAGCTTTACAGTAAATATCAATAGAATACATGATGATTGTGACATCTTGTTTTAGCAGGAATCCACAAGTAGCCTATATTTTAAAAAGCATAGTGTTGAATGCATTATATATTTATGAGGATGAGGATTTGTAGGACGGAGAGCAGAATGTAGGCTACCAGATCAACAAGAATGATGGGTTTGTTTCCCCAATGTGAACCAGGGTAAAAAAGAAACAAAAAATCAAACATGACAGAGCCAGCATTGGCGACCAAACCTCCACAGACCTTTGCAGCGGTTAGCATTAACGTTACATCTGCATTTCATGGTTTCTACGGCATGCAACCGCTTCTTCCCATGTTGGCTGCAGTAGCACACGCGGGCCTCTACCGACTACCAAAAGCTACACATAGAAACCGCATTATATCTTTATTCGGACGTACACGTGGGCTAACATAGTGAATTATTTTTGGACACAGAGTCCAAAAGGTAAGGTGGATGGAAAGATGGATAGATGGATGGATGATGTGGCCTCGGATGGTGAAACACACTTAAACGTTAACCGCCATGAACGCTGATGATAAATACATACAAATAAAACGAAGCGACGTAACGTGGGCCTACCTTCCTGGTGCCACAATTCGACAACAATGCATTGTTTTCCTGAGTTGAGACGATGTCTTTTTGTGGGTTTCCTAAACGAGTGGATTTGACATTCTCCTCCTTCTCATCATGATGATGGTGTTTGCGTTTTTCTGTCCCGTCAGTGACGTTCACTTCCTGTCTCCCATCTCAACAGGAGCAGCACGGCAGTAAAACCAAAACTGGCAATCAAACATTATACATGAATAATATATGATTAAATGGACACAAAATGGGAGACGACAATTAAGATAATCGATTAATGTATTGTATTGTTAAGATAGGCTTGCAATTTAGGCTGGTAGTAATTTCCTCCCAAGTAGTAGTCTTGTAGTAGGCTATTTCCTCTACTACAATTTGGAGGGAAATATTCTAATTTTACTCTTAACTCCTTTACATTGATTTGACAGTAGTTAAGATATAGTTAATAATATAAAAATACATATCAACTTGAAAAAAAATGTAGGCCTATTATTAGTCACCAGAAGAATATTAAGTAGCAGCAGTAAAGTGATACACAATATGGCAACACATCTTATAATCCAGGAAGTATATATGATACCAAATGGGCAATTCTTCATAATGAGTAGGTTTTCTTTAGGTAATTGAAGTATATTTTCATGCACATGCTTTTGTACTTCTAACTTAGTAAGACTTTGAATGCATGACTTCACGTTGTATCATTTCAACTTTCATTCAAGTGAAAGATCTGAGTTCCACCTTATATCAAATAGTCATCAAGCTAGAAATGCAAAACAGTTTCACTACGAATTGGAAATTGACACGTTGTAATGACACACTGTCACGCTATTATAAAATGAGTGTTTTGGATCTTGGACTGTTGGTTGCACAAAAACAATTATCTCTGGAAAATTAAATTATATTAAAAAATACATTTGGAATTCAATATAAGATTAAAACTGAAACAACACAGTGGTGAGAACATTTCTTCACCATTTCATTAATCATATGATATCGTCATTTTGCACCTCAGAGACAGCGATGTGTTGCCATGCCAACAAAGGAAAGTGATCTGTTTATTTCAATAGGAAAAGCAGGACAAGTCAAAGGTGATTTTTTCAGAGTTTATTGTCCTTCACCACATAAGAGTATTTCATTTTATCACAAACAAAACAACAGGTGAATTTGACCAATCCACTTTTGCCATTTCCACCAGTTTCTTCTCGTGTTCCTACCCAATAGCACCATCTTTTGACCAGTACGAGTAGTGCCATTTACAAACTAGTTTGAGCAGACTTGAAATTTAAATGCTACAGAGATTAAAATCCAAAATTAATGTTATACATATTCCTCTGTGCCATAGAGCTGCACTGTTATTCAAAAACAACATTAAAAATGCATCAATTTTGACATGTTTCTCCATAATTATAATTTTTTCCCAGCTTCACAGACTTTTCTCTTATAGTCAAGTCTTCTCCAGACTGTGATAGAATCCAGTGTTTCTGCGGTGCTGCTGTATGGGCATATTCCTCCTGGTACTATTAACCTTCTCTAAGTCGATCTCCACTAGCACCAGACCCGGCTTCTCCCCTCCACAGTCGCCTAGCACCTCGCCCCAGGGATCCACCGCCATGGCGTGGCCGTATGACGAGCGCTTCTCATGGTGCTGGCCCGCCTGCGCCGCCGCCAGCACGAAACACTGGTTCTCGATGGCCCGCGCACGAAGCAACACCTATAGGGAATAAATATAAAAGGTTTGTGTTAGCTAGTTTGTATCTAAGCCTGTTGGTTTGATCATTCCGTGTTTTTTAAATTTAATACATATCATTTTTTGTATTAAAGTTTTTTTTTTAATACTGACAGATTTCTTTTGATTACTTATTTATAATAACTTATTAATGCCCTTTGGAATGTTGCTAGTTGGAGTTGTGCTGTAGACAACATGTTTTGTGTTTTATATGCAATGACAATAAAACTATCTATCTATCTATCATCATGAGTTATAATTTATATCCAGTCTGTTGGTGACATCATTGTAAGTCATCCCACCTCCCAGTGAGCAGTTCCTGTTGCTACGGTGAAGGCTGAAGGGTATGTCAGAATCTCTGCCCCGTGCCTTAGCAGAGCCAGGGATAACTCCGGGAACCTCAGGTCATAGCAGATGCCCAGGCCAACCTGTGAAAACAATATGAAATTTGCTCAAAACAGACATAGATCACAAACAGATTTTAATGTAAAAGAACATTTGTGAAGCCCAAAATATATCCAAAACATGCCTGAATATGTGTGGAAAAAAGATTATTGATTAATATCTCATTAAATTGCTGACACCTTGCCGATGGGAGTTTGGACCGGAGACACAAGGGAGGGTCCGGGGATGGTGGAGGCACTTTCTTTAAGGGACACGCCTTTTTCTGGCAGTTCCACATCAAACAAATGGGATTTCCTGTAGACTGAGATGATGTCGCCTGTGTGTGTAGTGAAAATGTGTTAGTCTTAGTGTGTATTTGTGAGTTATAAATGGAATCATCAAGTGGAAAACAGGGACAGTGGGTCTTAAAAACTATTCAATTATCATAATCAAAATGGTTTTGGATTCCTATTTCTGAGTGTTTGCAAGAGAGATTATTCACTTGACTGTACCTTTATCATTAATTATGATGTGACAGTTGTAGATTCGTCTGTCAGTCTCCCACTCGTGTCCTCGTTCGTGAAACCCTCCCAGAGACAGCCACACCTCCAACTTCCTGGAAGAAGGAGGAGTTAAAATACCTTCCAGCATTGTCAGACTGAACAAACATATCTGACAATAAGTTAAAAAAATCTAAAAAAGCCAAAAAGTGGCACCTATGTCAATATTTCATAGTAATAGGAATACAATAAAATAAACTACCTGGCCAGCTGAGTGTATTGTGAGATTGTGTCTCCATTTAAGCTCTCGGACAGTGACAGCGTTTCCTCTCGACTGGACCCGATGTAGTCGAAGCCTTCAGGCAGGAACACCATGCTCGCCCCCCTCTGCTTAGCCTCCTCAACCAGCAGCTTACAGGCGGAGAGGTTTGCCTGTTTGTCTGGCGTGGCTGTCACCTGACACACTGCCGCCACTGGGTGAGGTACAGTCGACATCCTGCATAGAGAAGAGTTTGTTACATTAAAACATATTATAATCAAGTCAAAGTTTATTTATATAGCACATTTAAAAAAAACCTCAGTTGACCTAAGTGCTTAAGGACTACGGGCTCAAAACTATTCAAAATACATTTTGCTATTATTTAAAAATAAAAACACAATAAATAGGAGCATAATAAAATGGCAAGCTCAACTTGTAAATATTATATGCAGAGCACAGAAACTGTATAGTCATATGGTAGATCATTAACTGCACTAGTTATTCTGTTGTGTATTTATTGCATAATATCTTTAAGCTTTGTGTCCATGGTGACATTCCTAGGATATGAGGACGTTTTTTTAATAATACAAATGCAATATCTGAAATTAAAACCATCTAACCTATCTTGTTCCCATTTAAATAACATATTTCACATTTGGTCTTTATCATAAGTTCCCTGTTTGGAGGGCTAGCTGCAGGTGTCAAAACAATACATTTACTTCAGAGTAGTTAACATACCTGTTTTGCAGCTTGATCTGTTGTCTCAAGGCTTGAAGTGAAGCAAAATGCTTTGTAGATGTTCCCAAAATGCACCCGACTGTGAACATTGGTCCCTTTTTAGTCCATGTTAGTAAGACATTTATTTTAGTTCAGTGTGTTCACTCACAGTCGACTGTACTGCAGTAAGGATAAGTCGAGGTTGTGTGATGTTTTTTCTTCTCTGTTCATTATCTAAGGAAATAAACCGACATGAATGTTCAACACCTCCACCTGCTGGAGGGCCTTTGGTAACACCTACTACAATCGTTTTGTGAGATTGACTCTTTTTATTCAGAAAATATAGACCTATAGGCTATAGTAAACAAAGAAAGAAAGAACAAATAATATGAAGGCTACCATGGATTTATGTAAAATTAGAAGAAAATAAATAAAATTAGGCAACATATTCAGAAATTAAGTCTGTTTTAGGGCTTTAGGGTTGTTAAGAGTACTGAAGAGTTTGCAACTTGCAAGCACTTGGCAATTGTTTTTTTAATGGTTTTAATAAAGGTTTTCTATGTTTGCAATTAGTTTTACCAGCTGAATGAAAATACAGTACCGGTAATTTGAATGTTTTCCCACTGTGGTACATTAGAGAAAGGTCTAAACTATTTAAATAATTAATAGATTTGGGAAAGTCTATTTTTCCCTTCTTTTATCTACAATATAAAACACTTTTTTTGTTTTTTTTTGTTTTAATATTTGAAGACAGTAGAGTCAATCTGCATTTCCAAACAGGCACTCGCATGAACCAGCTCTTACTATCCCTCCCGGGGTCCTACACAGCAACACCCTTCCAAGATGGCAGCCAACAGTAGCAGCACGGGCAGCAAGTCCAGCACTAGCGCCGTGGGGAAACCGTCCGGCCCGTCGGCCGAACAGGTAACTGCCCACCTGAACCCATGGGCGCTTCTAGTCCACAAAGGCTCTGCTGTTGTGTGTCAGTCGCGTTGGGTGAAGATAAATACGCAATTCTGGCCCCTAGCTAGCCGAGGCTAACTTTAGCTTCCCCATCGCCATCATTCTGCTTTATCACCACAACCATACAACACGAGTGAATATATTAATATTATTAGCTTATATAGAAAGTTAACCACCTCTTTGCATCTCTAACACACAGTTTAATACAGTGTACGTGCATTTCAATCAATGTAATGCTTCTGATTGGATGGTGTGAACATATTTTGTCCAGTTGAAGAGAAAGTGACAGAGGCTATTTTTATCACTGAAGACCCCAGTCCTATTTCACTTGTGACTAAAGCTATAGCTTTACACTAAGTAACTATACTTTTCTCATCTAAAAGTAATACTACCCCTATGTAAGATCCTGTTATAATAACCCTGCGTTCAAAACGCTACGTTCGTGGCCATCATTGCAAAAAATACTTAATTGCAATTAACTAATTATTTAAATGTAGCTAATTGTTGTCATTGATTTATGATTGAATCATTAGTCTCTTAAAAATCTGAAAAACAAAGTTTCAATACTCACATAGGTAGTGTGTATCTGTAATGTTGCTGACTGTATTTTTGTGGCAGGTGGTGGCAACCTTTCAGAAGATGCGTCAGGAGCAGCGCAGTATGGCTTCTAAAGCTGCAGAGTTGGAGATGGACATCAACGAGCACAGGTCAGACACTGAGGTCCTTTTGGTCTACTCCTTTCATATTTGATCAAGAAAAGAAATTTCCTTTAACAATCTGCCACTGACTTAGACAACAGAGATCTGATTATCTGCATTAGCTTTGATATCTTCAATTCAGTGATATGTCCTAATTCCCTAGTCACAAATACCACGCATTTTGGTCACAGTTACCAGACCATAAATTGATCAGCTGATGGGATTTCAATTTCATACTGTTTTTTAAAATTAATTTATTAAAATTTTTTCCATCCAGCTTAGTAGTTGACACCCTGAAAGACGTGGATCCATCAAGGAAATGCTTTCGTCTAGTAGGAGGAGTGTTGGTGGAGCGGACAGTAAAAGAAGTTCTACCAGCTTTGGAAAACAACAAAGAACAGGTGATGGATGAGAAAAGAAAAAGCTAATTTGCTTGTACATTATGTGTAAATTTCAAACTAGAATTGTAATTGCAAACATGCGACTAGAACAACAAATAAAGGGCCAGATTTGCATCACACTTTCCTATAATAGCTGCATATGTGTATTCACTGATTTTAACAAAAAAGTGTTTTAGACAACATTATTCTCTAGTAACGCTAACCCAAAATGGGAGACAACTTTGTACACATCTTCACCGTGTTTCCTTTTTTTCTCTTCCTCACAGATCTCCAAAATAATCGAGACCATCAACACACAGATGCAGTTGAAAGGACGGGAGCTCACAGAGTACAGAGAACGCTACAACATCCGGTTGGTGGGAGAGGGAGAAGGAGAGGGACAAGGCCAGTCAGCATCGTCCCGGGACAGCGAAGGAGGCGCGTCTAAAAGCGGAGCTGGCGTTCTAGTGTCGTAGTTTGTTACAGTAGAGAGCCACAGTAAAGCCTTTTGATTTCTGCAGTACTGAAAATGAATAGTTGGAGTCACAAAATCTAGGTTAAAAAATTTACATTTCACAAGATAAGATTTGGTTCTGCTAGTCATAACGCACTTGGTGTTGAAGTCCACATAGTTCTCTGTTTACATATGTGAATGCTAGTGTGTGTAAAAAATTAAGGGTGTTTGTCTTACACTTGCCTTTCAGTTATGCAGGCTTTTTTTGTATTTCTTAAAGATTGTGGCATAAATTAAAAAATTTAATTCAAGTCCTGAGTACGGTAATTATTTTAGTCTTATTCTCAGTTACATGAGTGAGTAAATATTTAAAGATTAAATATTTATTTCCTCATGTAAGTGTTGTTGCCGACAAAAAAATTGTTTAAAATGACCAGAGCTTACAAGAGTGCACACGGTTATTCAATTAAAACTGGATCAAGTTGCGTTATCAAGTAAAATAGCTTTTGCAATTTGTAAACTCAAGATTTTGGACTTAAAAATTTGGAAAAATTCAAGCTGATTTCATGGGGTCCAAAGGTTGAGTCACCCTTGCCTTGGCAGTTCAGGTCCTGGAAGGCATTTTGAGAAACCTGTTATGAGCATGAACTAGAGATTAAACTGTAAAAACTGTGCACATGTCAATAAACATCAAAATGAATGTCGGCTATGTCATCTGTTTTATTCAGGACTCAGGTAATTGTATACACACATAAGCCATTTACGGTTACTACGGTTACTAAGGCCCATGCTACGACGTGACCAGTGAGTGACATGTCAGTGCTCCTTCCACCTCACCTGAATAATTAAAAGTCCTGTCATTGAAAACAAAATCAAACTTCTCGTATTCTTTTTGATCTGTGTAAGTGAATTTGTTAACAGTCTAAATTAAGAAAATGCCCCCTGGGACCTGATGTGACTGTCTACATAGCTTATATCGATGTAAAGATTTTTTTTTTTTTTTATGGTTATGAATTAAAGAATGTCACAATTGTGCTTTTTTGTGTGTTGTCTTAAATCTTTGTTACTGTGCGGCAGAAACACCCGCCGTTTACAACCTCCCCACCAGATTTGGAAGACTGTCTGTGGATTGCAAATAACGCAGTGAACTTAAATTAACGTTTACTGATTTCCATTTTGCTACCTCACAGATCAGTCCTTCTCCACTGGTGGATAAAGAAAAAGGTATAATGTCAATTGTATTTATATTGTCCAATATCACATCTTTGCCTCAGTTCGCTTTACAAACACCACTGCATATGGTGCCAAACCCTCTATATTGTATCTTTAATACAACCACAGCGTTTGCTTTCTCTACAAAAAAACTCTATACATAATTTATTATTTATATGAGGCATAATTCACAATCCACAATCATGCTTTCCTGGGGTATTAAGGTGAGGTGAATGAAGAAATCTGTCCTGCTGATTATTTTACATTACTGTAGGTAGAGACCCTTGAGCAAGGCACTATGTCAATAATTCTCCCAATCATGCTAATATTAATTGTTAGTGTAAGCATAATTGACAGTACCTCAGATCTATTTTCATTCATGGGTACATGTGTGTCAATAGGCTTTGCACTTATAGGGAGTGTGACCACATGATTGCAAACTAACAATGTTGCCCTTTTGTTGGTTTCTGTGGAATAACAAAACTTTCATTGGGTTGTCCCACTGTGAATGTATTTCAGCTTACTTTTGTTGTTATTTTTCACAGGCTAAATGCAATATTTATATTAATCCTGATTATTTTTGTACAAAGAAAAATACATTTCGACGAGGATGGGATTCGAACCCACGCGTGCAGAGCACAATGGATTAGCAGTCCATCGCCTTAACCACTCGGCCACCTCGTCCCATGGACTCCTGTATCTATACAAAAACAATTTTATATCATACAAACAATCCCTCCATAAATGAGTTGTTTTTCATTTTGACAACCAAACGATTACGTTTATTGTCACACGTGACCGTTAGCACCAGCTAAGCTAACAGCTAACAGCTAACATTGCCCCGGGACCAGATTGGGGGTCTCCTTTGCTCCTGACATTACGGTAATATACGTATAGACATGCGCCGCTGTCGCAGCCAGCAGCAGCAGTGGAAACAACTGTGTGTTTTGATGGAGATCACTCGTTTTTGTCATTGTATTGATGCTGTTGAGAGCCGTTTGAAAATCTGGGGCAGCGTTGCCACTAACCAGCAAAATATGCAATCGAGAAGTTAAGTATTTCCGTCCGTATTGGCTGCTGTGTTAGCACTGTAGGCTATTAGCTATGCATGTTATGTTAGCTGGGACAGAAATAGCTAGCCGTCAAAGGAACGGGAGCCTGCTCTGGTGCTTGGACCCGCTTTGTGTTCTGTAATTGTCCAGTTTGCAGTTTCTCTGGAATGCATCTCTCAAAGAAATGTTCTGCCTTCAAAGTGGTGCTGAGTGCTCTGCTGATAGTGGCGCTGCTGCAGCTCATTTACCTGTCCTTCTTATCCAAGTTTCACGGTAAGCAGCAGCGTTACCGATACTCCGAGCTCTTTGGAGTCTCCAAGAAAAATGCGCACCCAGAGAAAAACTCTCGCAAGGAACGCCTGAGGTACTCACTGTCTACTGGTGGGATCTTTGACCACAGTGGTCAGTACCGGGTGTACAAAAACTTGATTAAAAGTGATTATACCACTAACAATAAACCAGGATCCGACCCTGGGTCCAATGTCTTGGCTTTGGCCACACACACAACCATTAACAACCTTCACCACCTGGAATCTCTTCTGGAAAGATGGAAAAACCCTCTTTCTGTCGCCATATTCGCACACGGGCAAGATGTCAAGTTTTCCACCGCTCTGGTCTACGCACTCAGCTTCTTCTGCCCACAGATTCAAGCCCTGGTGGACTTCCACCTGGTCTGCCTTTCAGGAGAGATGGCCAGTTTCCCTGAACAGGACCGTGAGCATTTTGCAGGGCTGGAGGACTGTGCTTCTGTGTTTGCCAGACTGGAGACCCACCGGGACAAATACAAGAACTATGCCATCGATGGAAACATCTCCTACCCCAACAACCTTCTCCGTAACGTAGCCCGCGGCGGCACAGAGTCCAACTACGTCCTGGTCATTGACATGGACATGATGCCAAGTGTGGACTTGCACCAGCATTTCCTGTCTATGATTATGAAGCGTGAGGCAGCGAGTGACGAGGTATTTGTCTTGCCCGCCTTTGAGATTCGCCACGCCCGGAAGCTGCCTGGCACCAAGTCAGAGTTGGTTCAGCTCTACCAGGTGGGTGAGGTCCGGCCGTTTTATGAGGAGCTGTGTCCGCGCTGTCAAGCCCCAACTAACTACTCCCGCTGGGTTAACAGCCACGTGAGAGAGACGGGTACCCTGGAAGTGGCCTACACACTCACATGGGTGGACCCCTGGGAGCCTTTCTACATCGGGCCCCGCACTGTGCCCCTCTATGATGAGAACTTCAAGCAATATGGCTTTAACAGAATCAGTCAGGTTTGTAAAATGTTTACCTTTGTAACAGTTTTTTTTTCCTGAGGCACTTTCAGTGTTGCAGATTCATTAACAGACAACTATAGTTGTTAAACAGGGGAAGGTAACTTAATTTAGCAAGGTATGAGTAAAAAACAATATATATTTTTCAATTAGCTAATTTCAATGCCTCTGACACATACGCCATCATCTTGATTACCCCCTTCTAAAACCCATGTCTGCCTTCTCTCACCCTGTCTTTCCATCTCCCCCCAGGCCTGCGAGCTCCATGTGGCCGGATACAGGTTCTCTGTGCTGAGTTCAGCCTTTGTGGTTCATCGAGGCTTCAAGATCCAGGGGGAGTTCCACGCCCGGAAGGACGACGAGAACAAACGCAACCGGGTTCTGTTCCGCAACTTCAAAGAAGGCCTGAAAACCAAATACCCTTCATCTGATCGACGATGCTGAAACAAGATTAGGACTATGGAATAATTGTTTTGCTGAAGGTCAGGCTCTCTTGGCCCAAAAGTATTATCTAATCAAACTCGTAGTTTTTCATTTCAAGACCCTCTGAAAATGAACAGCTGTTTTCTGGGAATTTCTGAGAGCGTTCGTACAATTGCTATATTAAAAATGTTTTTGAGCTTGTCCAGCCACAAAAAATAGACACACAAATGTGACAGAGACAGTCTCTACATATCCACTCAGAGAGATATCAAGTATGTAACATGAAGTTCCTGGTTCTACATTTCATGAAAGCTGATCAAAGATTGCCTTGTTCCTCAAAGTCATGTCACGTTTAAAAACATATTTATATGGCAAAATAAATGGCTGTATGAGAACAAGTCTGTAAATAGTGATGCTAGAGATACATAGATAGAAAAGTACCAGCTTTCTGACTGGCTAATACAAAGATACGGGGCACAATCATCATAATGTAGCAGCCAGGGTAAACATCTAAATTATGTGTCCAGGAAAGTCTTGTCTGGTTTCAGACATATTTTTTATATTTTCAGCTATTCATTAACAATAATAGAGAGAAGATTATCAGGTTAAGGAAGTACTACTTTTCAGTATAATGGGAAACCATCCCTAACTGAGGTCTGTTTTGAAATGTTGTGCCAATCAATGACATGGTTTGACCACCAGATGGCAATAGGCCTTTGAGTGTTGAGTGCAGTGTTGCAACTTATTATATATTTCAGCCTGAAGTGAGCATTAGAAACACTAAAGCAGAACACAGGGATCACACAACATCAGAGCGGTTTGGAGCCGAGGGGTATGTGTATTCACTCGGTGCCAATACTGTTGGCACATTTTAGACATGTTGGGAGCGCTTGTTATAGCCGCAAACTGTATGAAGAAGACATTACTCATAAGAACAACAAAGCACTGAGAAACTTTACATAGAATCAACACTATAATTTTTTCAAGTCTGTGGAAAACTACTGTATTATAACAATGAGGATCTGGCTCTGGTAGTCAGTTAGAGGCTTACAGGTAGGAATGTAGCATAGTGAGTGGGTATAGAGATAAATATTGCATAATATTTCATATTGCATCAAAATCTTAACCACAAAATAGCTAATTAAGGATCTTCTACATTATTCTGTTACCTACTGCTACATACAGTATTAAACCTTGACCACCACTCTTCTCATATCTGTTTAGTGAACATGCATAAGTACTGCAACATATACATAAACAAAATATGTTTTAAGTGTTAAGTTGTTTTGTGGTTGTTGATTTTGGATAGGTTTTAATGGTTTTTATTCCTCACTTGAAGTGTTCATTATATATTTATTGTGAAAATGTTTTCCTTTACTTGGAATAGTTTTTTCTGAAATGACCCCAAGCAGGAAAACTGTAGCACAAAATTATTTTTGGTGCGAATTTAGCAAAAGATTATGTTTGGTGTGGAACGTTTTTCTTATACAACCACTACGAAATTAATTTTATTCTGTATTTTTGACCTTGTTTGATAGTGTGGTGCAGTGCATTATTTTACATGTGTATTTTCCCTTATTCAAAATGCATTTATTGTAAGTATTTATTTTTTTCTTTTGTCTTGACAAAATCTAATGATTTGTATTGATGGAACATTTTATTAAACCTACTGGATGACTTTTATTTGAGACCTTACTGTCACTCATTTTGTAAACACAAAATACGGTCCGTTGTTACAACTACCGAATAACATTCTCAGTCATCAGAAAGCTCTTTCTAGTACTTGGAAATGCATAAATTCAATCAATTCACTGACTTCTCCATAGGGATTTGTAATGATGAAGAAGCTTGAGGGCAAAACGAGCCAAGTATAGCAGCGTATAATGCCTCCTCTAGACATTCCTAACAAACACAATACGGATTTCATTCATTTGAGCTTGAATTGTGTCTCAAGTTTTGTAAGTTCTAGTTATTTAATTTTTTTGTACCGGGGTCATTCATGGTCAGAAGACGACAGTTACATAGTAGAGGTGTATCGTTCACCAAGTACTTGACACAGTTGACGTGAACCTGTGGTGTAACCTGGCTTAGATGGGGGTTTAAAGGCATCACTGCACAAATAGCATGTGAAGGTTGATTAAAGGGTGACACAGGCCAGCATCCAATTAAAAGCTCCTATTTAGTAATTAAGATCTGTATCAAAGTAGACTTCAATGAGCTTAAAGTATGACTCTTTTTTTGATATGATACTGAGGTACTTCCATAATGGCAACAGTAACTGGCTAATATTTCTGAAGAACAATGACTTCCAATTGTATCTAATTTAATGCGACAAAAGGCACTTTTAGAAAGTTGGCGTAGGAAATTTTAAAACCAACATTTGTGTAACATTTAAAGACGCCCAAGTATTGATCGGTGAGGTGGCCATCTGTTAGTAGAGTAGAGCATGTGTGACATTCAGCACTTGACAAGGCAAGTCCAACGCACTGTGGCATTTTGTGGTTAAGCCTTCATTAACGGGCTCAATAATGAACCAGGCACACGAGAGCTAACTAGCACGCAACGTTATGCTCTGTACTTAAATGGCCTTTCATTAGGCATACCTGATCATCATCCACCCAATCAATTATCTGGCACTTTTGCTTTCTGGTCAAATTATCACGCCTTCCTCTTCAAAGATGCGCTCATTTTCTGACTTATAAGCAAGCCTTAACTATACTAAGGTCTTCCACCTGCCTCTTTTGATTAACAAGGAAACCTTTTCTTACATGGTATACAGTATCTCACAAAAGTGAGTACACCCCTCACATTTCTTCACATTTTTCTTAATATCTTTCCATGGGACAACACTGAATAAATGACACTTTGATACAATGTAAAGTAGTCAGTGTACAGCTTGTATAACAGTGTAAATTTACTGTCCCCTCAAAATAACTCGACACACAGCCATTAATGTCTAAACTGCTGGCAACAAAAGTGAGTACACCCCTTAGAAAAAATGTCCAAATTGGGCCCAAAGTGTAAATATTTTGTTTTGCCATCATTATTTTCCAGCACTGCCTTAACCCTCTTGGGCATGTAGTTCACTAGAGCTTCACAGGTTGCAACTGGAACCCTCTTCCACCCATTTATGACAGCATCACAGAGCTGGTGGATATTAAAGACCTTGCGCTCCTCCACCTTCTGTTTGAGGATGCCCCAAAGATGCTCAATAGGGTTTAGGTCTGGAGACATGCTTGGCCAGACCATAACCTTTACCCTCAGCTTTTTTAGCAAGCCACTGGTCGTCTTGGAGGTGTGTTTGGGGTCGTTATCATGTTGCAATACCACCCTGCGGCCCAGTTTACGAAGGTTGAGTGCACGTGGTCAGCGTCGTACACAGACGTTGGCTTTGGAAAATAGACGTATGAGTGCTGCCAGCATTGCTGAAGGGCATGTCAGTGCTCAGACCATACGCCGCACTCTGCATCATACTGGTCTGCATGGCTGTCGTCCCAGAAGAACGCCTATTCTAAAGATGATGCACAAGAAACCCCACAAAAAGTTTGCTGAAGACAAACAGACTACGGACATGGATTACTGCAACCATGTCCTGTGGTCTGATGAGACCAAAATAATTTTTTTTGATTCAGATGGTGTTAAGAGTGTGGAGCGGCAACCAGGTGAGGAGTACAAAGACAAGTGTGTCTTGCCTAGAGTCAAGCATGGTGGTTGGAGTGTCATGGTCTGGGGCTGCATGAGTGCTGCCAGCACTGGGGATCTACAGTTCATTGAATTCTAACATGTACTGTGACATACTGAAGCAGAGCATGATCCTCTCCCTTCATAAACTGGGCCGCAGGGCAGTACTGCAACATGATAACGACCCCAAACACCCCTCCGAACGACCACTGGCTTGCTAAAGAAGCTGAGGGTAAAGGTTATGGACTGGCCAAGCATGTCTCCAGTCTTAAACCCTATTGAGCATCTTTGGGGCATCCTCAAACGGGAGATGGAGGAGCGCAAGGACTCTAATATCCACCAGCTCCTTGATGTCGTCATGAATGGGTAGAAGAGGGTTCCAGTTGCAACCTGTGAAGCTCTAGTGAACTACATGCCCAAGAGGGTTAAGGCAGTGCTGGAAAATAATGATGGCAAAACAAAATATTGACACTTTGGGCCCAATTTGGACATTTTTTCTTAGGGGTGTACTCACTTTTGTTGCCAACAGTTTAGACATTAATGGGTGTGTGTCGAGTTATTTTGAGGGGACAGTAAATTTACACTGTTACACAAGCTGTACACTGACTACTTGACATTGTATCAAAGTGTCATTTACTCAGTGTTGTCGCATGGAAAGATATAATGAAATATTTGAAGAAATGTTAGGGGTGTACTCACTTTTGTGAGATACTGTATGTAGGAATACAAATAATAATTCACTTGCAACATACAACTGTTTAAATACACTGTTCACAAAAGTATACAAGGAATTTGCTGTGGTCAGAGTGTGTACACAATGAACATAGAGAATATAAAGCCACAGAGGAGCAAAGTTCTGTTCGGAACATTAGTTCTAGGTCTGGCTTGTGTTTTCACTGCCAACAGCACCCTTACTTGGTAGGCCGCGGTCAGACCTGACCCATAGACTGTATATAAAGGCCAGGACACACCAGCCCGATAATCGCCGTCGTCAAAAAAAATGGAGTCGGCCGTTTCAGGAAGCTCCAGCTTCCCGTCGCTGCTAAAGAACACACCGAGACGACTGTTTATTTTCCGTACGCTCGCGGGACGTAATGTCTCCACAACAGCAGGCGGCGCTAATCTGTATTGTGGCCCGAAAAAATACGAAAGCCGGAAATGATTGGACATCTCTCTAGAGCATAAACATAGATAGAAATACGTATTTATATTTATGGACCATAAGAGCACAATTTTTAGCAGAGAGTGTCGAGCATGGTGTCGAGCAGTCAACAAGGGTTGATGCATGTGAGTACTCTCAAAACGAAACGAACAAACACATTAAAACGATGGCTAGCTGTTGTTAGCTGTTTGTGCTACCCGCCTCACTTCCGGGCTTCACTGATTCGCTAGCCCTCCACCAATCAAATTGCTCCAAATGAAAGACGGTCGGCCGCCGATTGAACAAGTTCAATCGGCGGCCGACAGGCTCAAAACAAGCCCGACGACCTCTACGTCGGCCGACGTCACGGCACACACCAAACAGATTCGTCTTTTTTTTTGACGACGGCGATTATCGGGCTGGTGTGTCCTGGCCTTAAAAGAGGGTCAGACTTTAAAAGTAAATGGGTTGCGGCAGTTGAGTAACACTTCTGTGACATTGTACCAGCAGGACTCTGTATAGCCCGCTGATTAATTTAATTTAATTTAGAAGAAAAATGCCACACAATAAACGTAAGAGCTGTGAACCTTCCTTTTTCTCTGTACACTCTTCAATCCGAAGTGACTGCACACAGCAATTTATCTTCTAGCGAGGAAATAACGATTTTCTCGACCAATCAATGGACTGGAGTGTGTAGCTCCACCCTTGTGGGACCCTTTCGGACGGTTTGGTACCCAAAAGGAAGGGTGACAAAAATAAGTGTGGTCAGGTTCGCTTATTTTGGTACCCTTTCCCACTTTTGACAATGTACCACAAATTAATGCATGCCGAGCTGCACTGCACCAGACCGCACCCCTCAGAAGACACAAGGCTTAAGTAAAAGGCATCTTAAAAAATATAAATTTAATATCTTCAATAAAATAAAATAAATATGTCACTCATCTACTTAAAAAAGAGGAGCTGCACAATTGTGCAGGGTGAACTGAGTGTTGGTATTCACCTGACAATAAATGTTACTATTTTACAAAGATTTTTCGTCTATCTAAAGTGCTCATTTTCTTCCTGGGTGTTAATATGAGGTGTAGAAAGGTTAGGCGGGGGTGGCTTGTGTGGATCAGGGGAGGCAGATTTGGTGATGTTAAGTGGGGTCTTACATCGACAGCTTTGGGGAGTGGAGGCTTATCTGGGTCAGAGAGCTTTATGACATAAGCAATTAGGGCTGCCCCCTCTCTTGAGTACGCTAGCAGGAGGGAGGCCTCCCACCATCTAGATTAGCCGCCCTGCTAAGGCCAAGACAGCTCTATGGCTTCTGGACGGGACAGGGAACCAGCTGGAGGGCGAGATGAGTAGGAGGAGGTGGGGAGGGGTGTTCTTCGAGAGGGGGGTGTGAGGCCAACGAGAGCAAGGGGTCAAAATATATACGTTTTGGACATACAGGCCCATTCTTGGTCAGTGAAGGGCAGGGAGATGAAGCAGTCAATGACCTATACTGAAATTTACAAATTGTGGGTTCAGAATTAATAGGTTGTGTGTCCCCTGTAGCATGTTTAACAGCACTTTTCAAGAGAACGGATCTATATGGATCTTTACGCCACTCTGTTTAACAACAGTGATTTCTCATAATGAGCCACTTGACTGGAAGGATTTGCAAGTGATTAGGCCGAATGCTTTAGAGAGACGTTGAAGAGATCTTTACAATGATTGAATAAAAGATTTGTTAACTGAAGTGTCTCAAACGGGATTTAGTTTATATTATTTCAGGTGACTACTTTAGAAACAGACTACAATTACACAATGGTGTATTCGCCTCACTAGAGTGGAATGTCAGTGTGTTTCAGCAGCTCTGTAACACTTTTTACATTTGTCCTGCTGACTGTCTTTGGCGTATGTTTGCTCATTAGGTCTCCTTTGTTGTGATATTGCTTTCTTTTTGTATATTTATGCCTATTTTGCTTTGTTTTTGTTACTCTTGAAATTGCACTGCCCTGTAGAGACACTGTTTTATTCTGCACTGCACAGGTTTGCTGCATGGTTAGAATGACAATAAAGTTCTTCTTGACTATGGAAAATGTCTGCAAAAAGTGAGTTGAATTACTTTTTTATGACCATGACAAAGGTTCTAGGAGCCCAAATTAAAACAGACCCCTTTATTGCAATATTTGGAACCCCATCTCAACAACCCCATATCACAGCCTTACAATCAGAAACATTAGCCTTTACTTCCCTTCTGGCAAGACGCCGTATTTTACTTATGTGGAAATCCCCTAATCCCCCATCAATTCAAATCTGGCTCCAAGATATTATGTTTCTTTTTAAATTTGAGAAAATTAAATTAACAGTGAAAGGCTGCACTGACAAATTCACAAAAAAATTGTCTTATTTTATAACTTATTTCAATTCACTATCAACCCTGGCCCAAAACTGAACCCCCCCCCCCCCTTTTTTTCTTTTTTCTTTTCTTTTGACTGTTTATTTGTGTTCCTTGCGCTGTTTGGTCACTGCTTGTTTTGTTTTTTGTTTTGTCTTTTTGTATATAATTTGTATGCATTTTTGTGTGAATGCTTATTTTTTATTTTTTTTTTGTGTGTGAAAAATGAACAAATCCAATAAATAAATGAAAGAAAAAAATAATATAAGAGTGGGTTTTTTTTTTTGTTTTTTTTTTATGTACGTAAAATAAATCAGTTTATATAGGTGGAAACCTTACTTGAGAACTTGACTGAAGTCTGGTGTTGGCTGGCGAGGTAAAAATCTTTATTATTTATTTTATTAATCAGTAAATGGTTTATCCTATTCTTGAATGTCAGTCACTTATTTGTTCTGACCAACAGTCCAAACCAAAACATAATATACTTTATAACACTTTACACTTTATAATGATTAAACAGAGACGAGCAGCTAAAAGTCACATCGAGAAGATTGATGCTGAAAGTTTGGTATTTTTTTTGACAATTTACTTAAATGATTGATTAAATAGTTTTCAGTTATCTGTCATCGACTTAATTTAAGCATAAATAAGGTTCCATTACTCAGTTCTTTTCGTATTAAAAAAAATTACTTTTCAAAGAGGGAGAAATGTAGTTTCATATTTTACTCTGTGGACTGAAGTCCCAGGTAAGAGCTGCTATTATTTTATGGATTGATAAATAAATCGTTTCTTCTAAAAATGTTTCAAAAATAAAAAATAAATAAAAAAAGGCCGTTCCGAATTCCCAAGTGACCAATTTGATATTATCAAATGACTTGTTGTTTCCAATGGCATTTCAAACACTGGTAAGAAAAACTAAAGAAGCTGAATTTATAATGATATTACAGGTTAAAGAAGACCGAACCACTGAATTATTAAATTGACTAATTATATAAACAAAGCAGATTCCTGCCCTTACGGCTTATTTTCTTCCTTCATAACCGTTCTGCTTCACACATGTGACACGTGTGGAGTTACTTGTTAAATAAAGGCAGGTCAACTGGAAACATTGAGAAACAGTCTATCTTGATGAAACGATCACAACAGATTGTCAGCACACACTGAGACCGTCTCTCTCTCTCGGAGACGCAGCCATCCGTTTCACTTAAACAAGTGAGGGCTTAACTGCCATCAATGCCAGCTTTGGGAGAAGTTTACCTGTCTGCTTACTGCAAGAAAAATCCTCTCAAGTGAAGGGCACAAGTATCACTCTGTGTCTAAACCGGGTGCTTTTAGACGTGCAGGCTGCCCGCACTTTAAATGTATCCCGCTAAAGCCAGACTATCCTGCCTCAGGGACAGAAGTAATGAGACGTGACACTGCCTGGGAGAGAGAAAAGGAGGCCTAACAGATAGAGGTAATCCTTCTCACCAAGCTCTTAGCCTCCCACCCCGGCTGTCCCACGCACCCAGCCATGGACTGTAAACATATAGATATAAATATACACAGACACACAGGTGAGTGAGCACTAAAATTCATTATGCATTGCGTAAATATAAACATTGCCATGCTGTGCGGCACAAAGCCATGCACCTTAACATCATAACAGCACAATTCCAGTGGCCGCTGTGGTCATTGTGTCATCGATCGATCGCACTAATGCGAGACCTAATTTATCACAATAAACATAGTAGCAGATGATGGAAGCTATGATACAATTACCCTTTGTTTGCACAACCCACTGGGTTTATGCCAACACTCTATCAACAGTTACAGTGATATCCTGCCTTTCATCTGCTACGATTAACGATTGGATTTTCTTTTCTTTCTCCTTATATTGATTATAAAAAGTAGCACCAAATATTCAAGGTAACTGATTTGACTATAAACAAGCACCAATACCACCAAACGTGGCTGACCACTTCCTCACGGTAAAATATCAAATGTAATACAGGAGATTAAGTGGGATTAATATGGCAGATTACATTTTTAATTGAGCTTTCAACAATTGTATCAAAGTAAAGTAAAAATCAATGTAAGATAGTAGTGAGTGTGGCTGTATTTGTTTTCACTACTTTTTTTGTTTATTTTCCTTCTGTCATGTAGTTGGAGATGGATAAGCATCTAAAACCTGTTGATGTCAATGAGATAATTGGTGATTAATAGCAGAAAATATTAATGTAATTATACTGCAGACTAATTTAACTATTAGTACACAATATTACACTATAGTGACAACCAACACTAGCTGCTCACAGCTCCACACAATTAAAACAATTCCCCTATGATTGTCTTAGTCTTGTATCATTTCCTCTGTTAGCACACAAGGAGAAAATATATTGAAATCTTGTATAGAAACTGTAATAAATAAATAAATAAATAAATAATAATAATAAATAAAAAAAACATTGATTTGCTTTTTGCTTTAACTAACATATTACCAGCATACTTGAGCCAATGGGATAATAAATCCTCAATTTCATTAAAATAATATCAAATAAAGTATTGTTTGATAAAGAACCACCAAAGTGCATTCAAGTAGCTAATGTCCAACAACAAATCAGGAACACGCGACCCCTGACCCGTGCTTCGCAGCCCATGCCCTCATGACCAAAATCAAATGGTACGCCCATGCAGACCCCTATTTTACAATCCCATGTTCCCGCCATCCCATACCATATCCTTTTGAAGACTGATCTTTTCAATGATGTTTGACGGCTGACAGCTATAAGCGGCATTTCTGTTGAGGCCTCGGCAGCGTCACAGAGAGCGAGGATGTGCCGGGCTGGGCCAGGCCCGACCAGAGAGGATCAGGGGGACGTAAGTAACCAAAGCAGGAATTAACGAGATAAGAATAAGTCCCTCAGGATTCCTAAACAACTCCAGTAACACCTGTTGCATATGATGGTGGAAGGAAGCCGTGGAAGAGGCGGCAAACTCTTTGATACGAATATAAGGCAATTTTTTTTTAAACAATTGTGTTTACATGAAGGGTTTACATGATATTACAAATAATGCCTTTTAGTTGTTTTAAATATGGCACTATGTATTGTTTAAAAAAAACTGTGTGTTCATTTGGAATATTACTGCGAAATTAAAGTATTCATGCATAGTTTGCAGTAGGGCTGTGCTAAAAAAAACTATACAGCAATACATCGTTATATTTGAAAACTGGAAGTAGCATGGCCGACTCGGACGACAACATTAGAGCGGCCCCTTCCGAATACCAAGACGAATATTTCCTATATATCGTAATACAGATCATATCGCAATGTATCGGAATGCCTATTGTATCACAAAGTCCTTGCCAATACCCAGTCCTAGTTTGCTTTTGTATGTTCAAGCTGCTCTGGTCGTGTTGTTACAGTCAGAAAACCAGTTTGAAGTTAAAATGTAAAAAAATAAAACAATAATCAAAGCATTACCGAATAATTTAATATACCAATAAGAGCAGCCGAAACCAATAAAAGTGCAGATAATGAGTAACAAATCAGATATGAAAAAAGCTTTCATGTTCAAATCATTTTTATAAGATCAAATCTACGATACTAACAATCTAAATAAATTATAGTTTTTAGCTTACTTAACCTACAGTGGCCAGAGAGGATGCTTGATTTATATAGCAAATACTGGACACATGAGGTGAGTTGGTGGCTACTGGAGCACATAAGTGTATCATAGCTCTATGACCACAATCAGCAAACCAGAAAACAAACAATCCAGAGCGATCAGTGTTGCCAGGCTATTTTTTGAAGGCTTAAATTGAAGTTTGGCAGCTATTTGTGCGCTTGTGGTAAGCTGATCGGTCCACAGCGAACATAATGCTATTAGGTGTGTGGTTTACTTTACCAGAGGCAACAACAACGTAATGTACCAGTTAACAATACCTGGACAGTACGACTTATTACACAAATAATCTCCAGACAACTTGGCACTTCACAACTTGAAGTGTAAAAGGAGATTGCTGCTCTGACTCACTTATTAATTCCCTCAAAGGGGATTTCTCCGGTAACGCTATAATGTCAGGAACTTGGGCACAGTCACACAGCTTTTGAGACTTTTAAGAATCTCTGTCTGGGCTCCTGGGGCCTCATTTATCAACCGTACTTACGCACAAATCTGTGTGTAAGGAGGGCGTAAGAACATTGCAACGCAAAGTATGGGATTTACCAAAATGTACTTAGATTTAGGATTGTGTGTAAATTTAAGCACAGCTCTGATTGATTCTGTGATGTCACCGAAAGAGAAATGTAGGGTTAGACAGTGAGACCATAAAACACTCTTTCTGCCTTTTCTCAGGCTAGGATGATCCGATTTAATTTTTTTTTGCATATTTATACTTCATAGGATCTCCGAGTTCAATACACCTTCATATTCCAACCGGTGAAGTAGGCCTTTAAGCACATACTAAATTTCATTCGTAAGAGTGAATTTAGAACCTTTTCTACGCACTGTTGATAAATGAGGCCCCTGATATTTTTTTGAAAAAGCCTTGAAGAAAAAAAATTATTTCTTGAATGCACTTGATATGACGTCATTATAACTTGATCTGCTTCTCTTTTAAACTATAAGATATAACCTGGACAGAAAGCTCTTGGGGTTAGATGATGTACGAAAAACAATTGAATTCTTATGAATTTAAAAAAGTTTACTGAAAAGCTGAATGAGTATGAAGACTTGGACAACTTTGAAAAGGTCTAATAGTATGAATGCAATTGATTAGTTGAATAATACAATGTATGAAAAATTTGAAATATTTACAAGTTTCAGTGGAGTTTCTAGCTGGAATTATTAATTGACTGATCTTGAAATATTGTGTTAATTTTGCTTAAGGTCACAGTGATCTTGAACTTTGACCTCCAAAATCTTATCAGGTCATCACTAAAACAGAGTGGATATTTGTGCAAAGTTTGAAAAAAATCCTTAAAATCGTTCCTGAGATATTCCGTTCACAATAGTCAGGGTCACAGTGGCCTTGAACCCTGACCTCCAAAATCTAATTAGTTCATCTTTAAGTCAGAGTCTATATTTGTGCAAAGTTTGAAGAAAATCCTTTAATACCCAACCTTTTACAACATGTTTGTTAAACCAATTTGCCCCCTGGGTAAATAGATATTGTGTTTTGAAACTTTCCCATTAATTTGAATGGGGCCTAATTTTTCATAACCCATTTAAAATGTATATAGCTATGAATTTAATAAAAATCTTGAATATAAGTATTAATTTCCTGACTGGGCTGAACATGTTGAAGGAAGGTGAAGTTTGTATAATGAAGTTTTGTGTACCTTTCCCCATTAATTTTGAAGATAATTAAAGACCGTTTTAAGCCAAATGGCCCAAAAAATGTAACAGTTCCTTCTTCTCAAAGTCAATATTTGCTGGTTTTCTTTTAGTAATATTATTTAACCTCTTGGATTTGGACTGTTGGTGGGGTAAAACAAATAATTAAAATGTTCTAAACGTGGGCTCTGGAAAATTTCTTTTCACAAGCCTTTAAAATTAAAAAAAAGAAACATTGATGAGGAAATATATCAGTATATGAATTGATAAAGAAAATGATTAACAGTTTTAGCCCAGAGTGTTATAATTATAATAGTCATAGGCCAAAAACTTAGGAGTGTGTTATCAACAGTGGAGAGATGCTACAGCTCCAATTGCAATATCTATTTAGATTTCAAAGTTTTAATTAAATTGTTAGTTTTTTTTTGTTGCTGAAAATGCAGATCAAATTGACTTTGCACCGCCCTGTCTATTGAATCAAGAGATCTCTTTTCCTCCTCACACCCCATAGCGACTAGTGGGGATGCGGTTTCTGTCGTTTGTTTGGCGAGTGCCCCCAGCGTGGCCCAAGAGGTAAAGCTAACACACACTTATGTTGGTGACGAGGGGAGGGGAGGGGAGGACGCAGAGGGGTAGACCTGTCTGAGAGGATACTGCTTTTGAGTTGCAAATGAGCTTGTAATTAGCCCATACACATTTGCCTGGGGGGAATTAGTGTGTGTGTGTGTGTGTGTGTGTGTGTGTGTGTGTGTGTGTGTGTGTGTGTGTGTGTGTGTGTGTGTGTGTGTGTGTGTGTTTCTGCGTGAGTGTCTGTCATTGTGTATTTTTTAACCCATTTTCCTGAGAGTAGGGGTTGACGGTGATAAGCAGATAATACTAATTACTTCTCCTCCCAATTGCTTGTTAATTGTGCTTGGTGTGGATTTATACAGCATGGTAATACCCCCCATTCCACACACACACACACACACACACACACACACACACACACACACACACACACACACACACACACACACACACACACACACACACACACACACACACACACACACACACACACACACACACACATGCATGCCCCCCACTTTGCCTGTTGGCAAAATCAACAGGTCATCTTTTTAAGCAGGAGGCTTCTGTTTAAACTACTAATTAATTATGCCAAGTGGGGTTCCAGCCAATAGGACAGTGTGTGTGTTTTTAACGTATTAATTTGGTAGTTGGTATCAAGTGATTATACATCCTAACATATTCTCCAGTCTGCTCTTTAATCCAATAGGTTAAATTGTTTTGAGTTGTATAATTACAAGTTAAATAGGGCAGACAGAACACTTCACTATAACAGACAAATCACTAAAGCTAATATTAAATGAAATAATTATGTAGAATAACATAATCCAGCAGTTTTCTTTACTCATTTACCCTGATCTGAGTAGCAGACTGCAACCTATCCCAGTATGTCTTGGGCATATAAAGCTAGTACTAACAGTATTCCACAAATATTTAATGTGGCTACGAGGAACTTTCCGTTTGTGTTCATTCTAGCTAACCCTTTGGACAAAACCGTAAGTGTTTTTACGATGCCAGCTGTAGTTCCTGAGTGAGCGTACCTGGACAAAGGCATTGAGAAAAACTATATAAAAATAACATTATTTTCACTTATTGTTTGCTCTTCTTACATATCATTTATGATCATCAGAGGAAAATTAAGACTGTTTCAGGGATATTTAAAAGTACCTTTTTACTTTTCCATAACATGGTGGACTGTAGTGTTTCACGTCAACGTTTTGTACCTTGTACCTACTTATTAGGAACCTTGACGGATTAGATACCAAAAAAGTAGGTACCAGATACTTTTACATAGTGGAACACCAAAAAAGGCAAGTAGAGTTGATCTCATACAATGTAATGGAAAAGCGAATGTATAGTCACTTGACCATCGAAGGTCAACTTCCTGTGAGTAAACCTTAAAATAATTTTACCTCATGGGTTGATGAGGCGCTCCGGAGTGCCAGTAGTTTTGGTCTCCTCCATTTAGGGAAAAGTCTCTCGGCCCAGTCTGCTCTCAGATGATACACCACCTGAATTTGGATATACAGCAAAAGACACACAAGCAACGTCACATCTACAAGCAAGTTTGGCTTTTTCATGTAGGACTAAATCCATGTTTGAACATTGTTCCAGTTCGTCTTTTCATTAGTGCACCAATTTCTGGTATCAATTTTCAAAATAAAAGTCTGCCTATAGATTGCTACAGATGCAGCTTAGTATCGTTACAGCAGCATGTTGGCAAAAATATATTTTAAGTGGCCTTGAAGCTACGCATTTAAATCACTAAAATTATAATTAATTATAATTGCCTTGAGGGTAGTTTACAAAGATACCTTGTAATTAGACCCCCCTGACCTCCAGCCCTTATACAAACACACACTTCATCTGTTCAGATCACCATCTTATCATCCATCCTGGTATAACGGCTTTGGAGTGCTTAAGAAGATTTTGCTTCAGTCTGCCCTCAAAGTGTTAAACAGATTGGGTTGGGCGATTTCTTGTAATGACGGTGAGTGTGTGTATGTGTAAGTGTGTCTGTGTGTGGGGGTGGTCAGTGGCGCAAAGTGTCTGAATCTTGGAAGGGTTAGATTAACTGTAAGCATGATCTTCACTGAGCTCATTTCTCCCCTTCTGTGCCAAAGAGTGTGACATAAACACAGACACACACACACACAGTCACACCTACCCCCATTTCCATAAACCCACCAATCCCACCTGGTATTTTAATCTAGATTTAGGGTCTAACACGTATCAAATGATTGCCTGCTGCTTATAAAGTAATTTTATACGATCTCTGTAGCCCTTAACTCCACCGGAGCAGTTTTGAAAGCTTCATCCATTACTGCTGTTAAAAGGATTAGTGTACTAGCTGACTGGAAGACAATAAACAATTCCGATAATTGATTAACTGCTTAAAGTAATTTATCTAGTAAACATTTGCTCATTTCAGCTGCTCAAACATGGGAATTTACTTCTTTTCACTGTCATTCTAAATTTAATGTCTATGGGTTCAGTCTGTTGATTGGACATTTTCTTCTATTTTATTTAGATTTAATTGTATTTCATAAAAAACAAATATATTAAAGACTACAAAATGAGTTAAATTATTTAAAAAAGTTGTTAATTGTTTTATTAGAAAATAATAATTTATATATATATAGAGATACATTCAATAAATTCAATCTGATATTATGTAAATAATAATATTCTTATTTTTAACTGTTAAGTGTATTCTTGATAAGGTAAAAAGCTGTCGGATAAACTTTTTGGGGATAAAACTAAAACTTACTTACTTTATTAAAAGTAAATAATAAATAATGAAAACTAATTTGAAGACTCTATTGCTCATACTTTACCTCAGGAACAGATGTGATATGTAGCATCAACCTATGGGTCATCAAATAATATAAAAAAATTAGAAAACATTTTATTGTAACAAACGCAACTAGCGTGACAGTAAAACCTTTAAGGTTACTCCTATTTAATTTTTCATATGGACCTCACATTTTATTTATTTTTCAAATTGCTAAAGAATATGCATAGGAATGAATAATGTATGTATTTTAATTCTAAATTAGCATTAGAAGATCATTTGAATTAATAACACTCTAACCCTTAAGAAAAATAACACATCCTGATAACAAACTAACCGACAGTCCCAAACAACGTATCATATCCAAGATGTAATATCCCCAAATCCTGATATTCTTATATCTGAGCTGCGTGTCTGGAATCTGAATTCTAGACGGATTTATGCCCCTGAATCTTATTTTAAACCAGATCATCCTTCACCTGACTGCAACCTTTATGCAAAGCCTCATATGTACTCCAGGCACTAATCCATGTCTAACTTCAGATGTGTTTAATGTTGCTTTAAGGTCAAATTTTACATTTTATAACCCATTACTTATCATTCTTTATTCAGGTGATGCTTCGCAAAAGTGACAAATCTTTTTTCTCTAGGCTATGATGTGCAAATGAAGTGTAAGATGTTTGCATTGCAGTTGACAGATGCTTAGAGACTGATTAATGAGCTACTGAGGTCAGAAGGATTGAACCTTGAAGCAGACCATTAATTCCTTGTCCTCAAGTTGCTCCTCCATACATCGACGTCTTGGGGCATTTTGATTATGGCTTGACCTGGCGAGAGGTTGCAGGAGGATAGCCTATGGTGCAATCATGTCTGTTTTAATTACATGGGTATTAACTGGTTGAGATCGCTTCAGCTTTGTGTCCCGTCCCGACATGTCTCCTCTCTGCCAAATGTTGAGGCAAATGTGATAGGCTATACTGATTTCCATGACCTTAGGCACTGAGGCTTAATTGTGTCGTCCAAGTGTGTGGCATAGTAAATATTACACCGTTTTGCTTTGTGGTTTTGAAATAAAGTATTAATAAATGCAACAACAAAAAAATAAAATTTCTTGGCAATTTGGTAGCATTGTTTTTGGATTTGCCTGCCAGCCAGATCTAGGGTTAGCAAACTGAACCGTACTGCTTAGTGGAAACGAAAGGGTGACACACAGGCCGGTTCTAGACAGTTAGATTAGGGTGGGCCTGTAGAAATTTTAGGTGGGCACACTGGGCAGAGAGACCGAAGATGCGTGCGCACGAGCAGAATTTTTTTGCCCTTGAAAGATCTCTGCGTCTGCTTTTTGGCACATTTACTGTGAATTGTGTAGAACACAATGTGCAAATAAACTTTGAGTATTGCTGTGTGGGAGATTTGATTCTTGCATGTTTTTTTTCCAAAATGTTTATGAATAACATATAATATACATTATATACAACATCATGTATCTTTTTTTTTTAATCGCAGTATTAACTGTAGGCAGCCTGAGCTGATAGAAGAGAAAGCTTTGGGACTGGGCAACCTGGATGGTGGTAGTCCAGAGCTATATACTATACACACTATATAGATATATAGTCTTTCCACTATTGCCTCCGATGTCCAGCTGGGTGAAAATTGTAGCCAGCCGAGGTCACGACCCTGCTAGGGGGGTCCGGGGGTATGCCCCCCTGGGAGATTTTTTTGTTTTACCTTTTTAAAGTGAAATGCATGAATCTGGTGCACTTTGAGAGGAAAATTAAGAGGCTAAATCTGAGGAATTTTGTGTGAACAAATAATTTGGAGACACTGGGTCGGATGAATTAGAAGCTATTGAAGAAAGACACATGGATTTTCCATAGAAATATAAATTTGAAATAAAATATTATGCAGGGTCCTCTGGTTTGGGCTTGGTGCTCTTTTTCTTTTACGGGACATAAAAACAACATACATTTTTCTGTAATATAATGAATTAATTTGAATGCAGTGAGAGGAACGAAGCAGAAGAACTCTGTTGTCCAGTTATCTTTTTTTCCACAGACGAGGCTGAAATAGGCTTTAGGAAATAGGAAATTATTAAGCTATTAACTATCTACCAAAACATTGTATTCCTTTTATTGTATGATAATTTACATTTACATAATATGATGTTGATATCAAACACACAAACTAAAAAAAAATTGGGGGGGCCCCCCTGGCAGTCGGGACCATAAGCAACCGCTCATTTCGCTTATGCCTCGGCCCGGCTCTGCTGACCAGTGACCACTATAAGCGGGTGAGTAACTTGGAGGCAGGCTGTCCTGCCCACCCAATAATACAATTAGAAGCAATGCATGGTAATGGTTTATTCTTTAGTATTAATTAATTGTCTGAATTTTATTTGACATTCTCTTGGACAGCGAATGAACAGGTCCGTCCGATAGTGGGTCTGGACTTCCACCTAAAAAAAATAAATAAATAAATAAAAATTTGATTGGGTTGGCACGGCCCACCCTGGCCCCTGGCTACCGCCGGCCCTGGTGACACAAATAGGTATGGCATAGGAAGCTTATTTTGGTATTCTTCCAAACTTCTGACAGTGGAAAAGGCAAATTATTGCATGTTGTCAAAAACCTAAATTGTTTTCTGAAGCCAGAACATCTCACTCCAAACTTCCTCCTCCTAAAGGCAGGGCTCCATCTCCACCATGTCCGACCTATTAAATAGCCTATCCCTCCCTTGTTTGCTCACTGCAGTCATCCCAGCAGTCAATATATCCTCAGGCTAAGCCAAACAAGCTGATCAGCCAGTCACCTCTGAACACACTACCCCCCCACTAAGAGGGCTAATGACCGGGACTTTTAATCCTTCTCAAAACAACCACAGAGATGCTAATTGTATCTTGCTATAAATACAGTTTGACTCCTTGTGCTCGTTCTTTATTTGGCTCTACTCGGGAAACCCTGGAGACAGCAGAAGGGGACATTTCCCCCAAATACCAGGAAAGACTCAAGTCAGTCACTCAAGAGTGACCGTCGTCTTAAAACAAACGCTTTACGCACGGCTGGATACATCACTTCATGCGCTCTTTGGACATTTTATCACTTCTTCGGTGAGCAACTAAAGAAGCAATTATAGTCAAGATGTTCCCGCTACCGATGTTCACACCGGACCAGGTCGCGAGGGTGTGCGAGAACTTGGAGGAGACGGGGGACATCGAGCGCCTCGGCCGGTTCCTCTGGTCGCTGCCGGCCGCTGTACCGGGCTCCGCGAGCGAAGCGCTGAACCGACACGAGTCCGTGATGAGAGCGAGAGCACTGGTCGCATTCCACGGCGGGAACTTTGAGGCTCTGTACCAAATCCTCCAGAGCCACCGGTTCACCCGCGAGTCTCACGCCAAGCTCCAGGACCTGTGGCTGGACGCGCACTACCGAGAGGCGGAGCGGCTGCGGGGGCGCTCCCTGGGTCCCGTGGAGAAGTACCGCATCCGCAAGAAGTTTCCCCTGCCCCGCACCATCTGGGACGGCGAGCAGAAGACGCATTGCTTTAAGGTAAACTATTTTATCCATTGTACTAATTGCTTCTTCTTCTTTTTTAATATACGTAGGCCAATATAAATATGTTATACTTATTACCGTTATTGCTGGTCGAAGAAAAACGTACTTTCGATTCCTCTGTCTGTCTGGCACATAATGCAGAATTGGCAATAAAGTTAACGTTGACTAAACATAGCGATAGGCCTACCTGTTGTGGTGTTATGATTTAACCCACATGGCTGCTGGTGACAGGGTGACGTAATGGGACCCCGGTACAGCACGTGTCTTTGGGCTAAATTTGAATTGATCAGGTGCCCCATGACATCATGATATAAAACGCTTTTCGGTTATATGAAATTGTAAATTGACATTGAAAACTTGACCATCGTCAGTTTCTCTCCAATTATGATTTTTAACCTGCTGTCAGCCTGGTCTCTGAGCTCTTAAGATGATAATAGTCAGAGCCCTCGTTATCCTCCTGCCATGAAGCCTACTAAACTACTTTGTTCATGGTGGCCTGTTGCACGATCAGACTTATACTGTCTGGAGACTATATTCTGAGTAGTCATACTTTGACATACTGTTAGACAAAGTCAGAAAAATGGCTCACAAAATTGTCCAACCTATTAATTTACCACTGATTCTTGTGCACGTGTGAATACAACGGACTAATTTTCAATTTGGCCTCATGCAATTTCAATTTGCAATGGTCGTATCTCTTTTAATTATTTTATTTTTTGAACGAGTCGGCCTGTGTCAGACCCCTTTTATTAATCTACGTCTAGTACGTTCTTCTTAAAATTGTCACTGCGACATCGTACAGTCTATTTTATTTTATTTGCTGTAACATTTATTGAAAAGCTTAATTTCATTACAGGTTTCATTAAAGTTTAATATCTACAATTAGGAGCTGCAGACTTTTCCTGTTTGAAACCACTTATCTTTTGGGATTTGAAGAGAATCTTGTAAACATAAAATACAAAACAGTTCATATTCTGTGACGTAAACATTAGTGGTTCTTTTGGCAGCAAATACATTGTATTTTTTTCCCTTAAAGATATGATAATGTCACTTATTTGTTCAATTTCACCGACGAGGAGTGAGTGAAAAAACCAGAAGAAAAAAAAAGTCCGCTTACAGGATCAATACATTTAGCTAGTCACACATTTTATGTTAGAAGACATGCACCTTGCTCCTCAGTGGTTGTTTATATATGAACTCCCTCATGTGGCAGGGTGAAGTATTGCTGATAAAGTGTTGCTAATCTTTAATTCCTAACCTCATCAGGGACAGTCTCTCCAACAACCTATTAAGCCCCTTAACATGATCCGATTCAGTGGATATACATTGTTATGAATAGTTCTACTGTAGTTTATAATCATATATTGATCCAGTCTAATACGATTAAACTGAGCATCATATGAGAATTATGAGAAAATTGTGGTTTAGTAGGATAATATCAAAACGCCATATGGTGTCTGTTCAAAACTTGCAATTTCTGTCTGATAATGTGTATTTTGCAATGTCCGCTTAACAGGAGATAATATAACTCATGCATTAGGATAGTTGAATGAAGCACAGTGGCCTACATTTTCCATGTGTTTTTATGTGTTCTCCAGGAAAGAACTCGCAGTTTGTTGAGAGAGTGGTACCTCCAAGACCCTTACCCCAACCCATCCCGTAAACGCCACTTGGCCCAGGCCACGGGACTCACACCCACACAGGTCGGCAACTGGTTCAAGAACCGTCGCCAAAGAGACCGCGCTGCATCCGCAAAGAACAGGTATTTCAATAATGACATGTGATTCGGGGGTTACCCATTCTGTAGAACGATTGTGGTCAAAATCAGTGAATATCTCCTTTTCCCTACCTGTACGTACTGTGTGTATGTGAAATAAAATCTGGTGTTCATACACAGCATAGACTCTATAAATTGGTATGTTGCTAGCTATGGTGATTACATGCCAGTTCTCAGAGTCTAGGCTGTGAATTAACACTGGATTCTTTTCAGCACACACACCGTACATACAGGTGATTTTGACATTGAGCATTCTCCAGAATCACCAACTCTAACTTTATGCTCTGTTTAAAGACAATAAACTTCCATAATAAAGCAAAGTAATGTTAAAGAATCCATCACATCTTTGCCTCATGTATTGTAAAAATGTTTTTTTAAAAGACTCGAATGTGTGACCTCACCCTCATCTCTCTCACCTCTCTCTCTCCTACCCAGAATGCAGCAGGACCCTTCCATGATGCCCTCGGAAGGCTCGCACGACGGCTCCCACCTGGAGCGCCGCCACCACCCACACATGTTGCCTGCTTCGCCCCGCCACCTGGGCAGCCCCGAGGCCAGTGACAGTAGCACAGAACGCAGGGGCACCGGAGCCTCCACACCAGAGATCTCCGTCAGCAGCGACAGCGAGTTCGAGTCTTGAGATGAATGACACATCTTCAGAACGTACATCCGTTGGTTCCCTGCAGAGGCGACAGCAGCTTCTTTATATACAGACTCAGATTGTACCTGAAAGACAATTGAACTGTCTGTGGCTGTGAACACACTGGAGGTGTTCTTATTGCAAGGACGGGGCCCACTTTAAGTGGTCATGAGTGGACATTGTAAGGGAATGATAAGCACTTGAAGAAAAAGCACAATGGCACATAAACCTTGACTGTTATGTGAACTAATTTACCGCTGACCAAGCCTCAGCACTGTTGAGAGACAAACATAGAGCGGGTAAATTTTTCAAAAACTCAGGCAAAGGCTTCATGGAAATAATGCCAACGGTCTTTAGATAATGTGAATATGAATACTTTAAGTTTTGATACTGGTTTCAGTAAATATCTTTCGATAGTTAATTTTCTAATAGTTATTGTCAAAGCTACATAAGTCATTTGTATGAACAATGCCTTGAGTAGGCTATTACTATATGTAACTACATTTACATGCACATTAAGGAACTGGATTATCTTCAGTTAACTTTGGCAAGTTTCATGCAACCAATCGAATTGGCTTATTTCAAACACATACAGCCTATAAATTAATATTAAATTTCTCAATCATTTCGTTTAGTTTGATGTCTGTTTTTAAACCACGTGACTTTGCCCATGCTGCCCATTTTTATAACCATAATCTTGTCATACAGACGGTTCAAATGTGCATTTTAAAAGATAGGGATAGACCAATTCAACACATTACACTGCCTTAAAAAGGAACTACGGGCATCACGTTTTACATTGCAACCCTAATATTGACATGTGTTTATAGACAGACTTAGGCTATGTAACAAATGATGCAAATGTGCTGCTAATATACAAATCATCTTGTTACCACTAGATGTGTTTTACCTGTTCACTTCTCTTTGGGTTACTGTTTGAAACATGTCAAGCTTTTTGTGAATGTTCCTGAGCTGCTCTGATAATCCTGCAGGAGCTGAAAATACAATCAAGTTAAAGCATTGTGAATGTAAAGCACTAATCGGTTTTAACTCAATGTGCCTATCTACATTGGAGAACAGTGAGACCTGGTCAGATACGACTGTGTCCTCATGTCAGAAAGACACACTCCTGTCTTTTTTAGGACCACCATTTACCGTGACACATTAATGCATTTCCACGAAAATATGTATTTTGTAAATGTTTTATGTAAATAAATGAACCTATTTGTATCGAAAGTTATACGGACTCAGTTTATGTCAAGGTTACAAACTCAGTGTGTTAATGTAGTGGAGCAATGAAGTGTGATAAGACTTAAATTGTGGGTAACATACAGTCCGTGATTCTGGAGAATGATCGTTTTCCACATTTTATTATTACTAGTAAAGTTGGCCAAATGTTAGCTTAGTATTTACACATCCAGCAAAGAAAATATACATCGGCATTTAGCTTATGAACACCTCATAGATATACGTCTTATATTCACTCTCCTTTTAGTTCTGTTTATATCTCTAAGGGAAAATATCTGACATATTTGCTGCTAAATGCTGAGTACATTAGTTTTGTCAGACGTTTGCAATATAGTCTATTTATTGAAAAATCCTTTTCAACACATTGAGCCTCCATTTTTCTCACCTCATGATTAGCATAACCTTCAACTCACAAACATCTTATTCTGAAAATAAATATGCTAGTAGCAACCCTTTAAAAAGTGGCACTAACACTTACCAGTGTTTTGAGGATATTTCAAGGTGGCCAAAGTATTCTTTTTGCGAGCAATAGCGATACATAGTAGTTTCTGATAAACATTGGAGAAGATTTTTGACTCAGTTAGCACGTGAGTTGAAACGTAACCAATCGTCACCTACACAAAACAAATATGGCGACCGGAAGTGGCCTTTCTCCTTATTTTGTATCCATAGCATAGACCTAGACGGTTTTATTTTTTTATATTGCACAGAACATAATTATAGATGATAAATGATAACATAGATAGACTACAGAAAAACAACAACAATATGTTTATTATTCACAACAGAGTAGCTCAGCGCAACAAAATGGTGGGAAATAATGTAGCATTTAAGTGGAATTTTGTTGTTCAATTAACTAATAACATACTGTGTGCTTTGATGAATTGAGGACACTTACAAAGTCTACAGAAACACTCAGCTTTGCATCTACTCATCCTGACTTTTAAATGGTGTAATGTGGTAAAAGGTTTTATCATATAACACAATAAATGGACCAAATCTAATCCTAGGGAAATGTCAACTTCGGACATCAACTTTTACCGAAATTATTTAGAAATGCATCCAACATCACACTTCCTGATTCTCTCACAAAAGTGTAGAGTGGGTCTCTCTCTGCCATGTCTGTGGGCGTCCCTTACATTTAGTAACCCCACCCACACTGGAAGGAGTAGCTAAAGGACTTCTGCTTACCTGTCAGCTGTAGTCACTGCTAAATTCATGTGATTTGGTTATGTGCTAGCCAGACCCCTGTCCTGACAGGAGGAAGTATCTTGAGCTGTTTTGTAGTTTTTTGCTTAAGCATGGACAGCGAGGGGAGAAAAGTGGTGGTCTGTGACAATGGGACAGGGGTAAGTCAAAATGTCCAGAATGTCTATATTGCACCAAGAAGTAGCTCAACAGCCTATATAGCAGCACTGGATAATGTCCTTCTTCCTTTCTAGTAGATAGCAGCTTGTATAGAAGTACATTCTTTAAAGGTTTTTGATGCAAACCTACACCAGATGTGATAAATATCTGAGTTTTATTATAAACTGTAAAGTACTTCTGAAGGGTGTGGATCTGTGTGTTTACTACAACCTAGTTCCACATCTGCCTGGACTTGTTGTCACTCTGCCTCTAATGTGCACACAAAGCCTTAAATGGTTGCAATGCTTTCAACTGAGCTGCAATTGGATGAAAATTAGGAAGTAAGATGAGCTACTAAAAAAGACTGGAGTGGCCATTCAATACACTCATTGTTGCTTGAAATAGTTAATAATCAGGCATTGCAGTTCATATAAACACAAGGTGGGAACGGTACCTGCAGTCAGAAACCGGCTGTATCTTATTTTTCGCTCTTGCTTGGAATGTATTGCATACCTCCAGGCTAAGGAATGTGTCTCAGCCCACAAAGACAAGTTGAGACACTACAGTCAGAGGTGTAGTGTAGTCATGACAGGCAGAGAATGACAGAGTGTGCAGTGAACTGTAGGCCATTAAAAAGCAATGTTACAACATATTAATTTCCCCCGTGCTTGCCAAAAGAATTATTCCACATGCTTTTAAAAAGGTAATTAAATTGCATTTGCATTGATGGATAAATAAGAGACAATTTGGTAAATGCATCATAACAATAAACTCTGGGACAGTTTCCCGGAAACTGATTAAGTCTAGTGCCTCATTAAACCAAATGCATCTCAATTATGAATGGAAATTGTTCACACAAGAGGCTTAGTTCAATTTAGGTCCCTCATCAATTTGGGGACCTTCAAACTTTCTGTTTCAGTCAAAATATTAAAATGAGAACTGAATTTGCAAAAAACAACCCAACATATGTCTCATTCTCACATCCCTCCCCAGTTCGTCAAGTGCGGCTTCGCTGGATCCAACTTCCCTGAACATATCTTCCCTGCCATGGTGGGTCGACCAATCATACGATCGACCACCAAAGTGGGAAACATCGAGATAAAGGTGAGTACTTCTTCCACCATTGTCTATATGCAGTTGCATTCTATTTAAAGCAAAGGTAACGACTGTCTAGTTAGTAGGTTTAGCCTTTTATTGGACATAGAGAAAACAACAACAAAAATGGGAGTCCTCTACTCATGCTGTTCTCTTCCTCCAGGACCTGATGGTGGGGGACGAGGCCAGCGAGTGTCGGTCCATGCTGGAGGTTTCCTACCCCATGGAGAACGGAATGGTGCGCAGTTGGGACGACATGATCCACTTGTGGGACTACACCTTTGGTGAAACCCGCCTGGACATCAACCCAAAAGAATGCAAGGTATAGAACACTGCTTTGCAAATGCATGCTGTAATTTGTATTTTCTTAATTGGACGCAAGAAGAAATAAGTTGTAGGCGTTTCTGTTGTGCTGCTTGTCTGATTGTTGTGTGCACCTATTAATGGAGGTTTGAAAGAAGCCAACAGTGTCAACCTTTCAAAATAAAGCTCACTCACATACAGTAAATAAAATCTCATGAAGTAGCTACATTTCCTCTCTGGTTGTACCCTGCAAGAATAAAAAAAAATAGTCAATCTATGTCAGTAAAAACGCTATACATTTTTGCGTTTAAAGCATTCACATTGTTTGTATTTTTAATCTGCACTTCTTCAAGATCCTTCTGACTGAGCCGCCCATGAACCCCACCAAGAACCGGGAGAAGATCACAGAGGTCATGTTTGAGAAGTACCAGTTCCATGGAATTTATGTGGCAATTCAGGCCGTGCTCACTCTGTATGCTCAGGGTAAGACATCAAGAATTAGCTGCATATAACAAATGTAATATCAAATAAATCTTCCATCTCGGTTTCATGGCTTAGAGGCACAGTAAAGGAAACCGGTACCTTCTTTCTCTTGTTGGATAGATTCACCGAATTTTGGCAATATTTCATAAAATATCTTTCATGTCGATCGACCCTGTCTACAGGTTTGCTGACCGGTGTGGTTGTGGACTCAGGCGATGGTGTCACCCACATCTGTCCTGTTTATGAGGGATATTCTTTACCCCACCTCACACGCAGGCTGGACATCGCAGGACGTGACATCACTCGCTACCTTATTAAGGTGAGCCAATGATGCTTCAGTGTTTGGGGTGCAGGGTCTGAAAATGAGAAAACACAATTGGTCAAAGTGAAATTTGACAAAAAAAATTAAAATACAATTAAAAAAAACTTTTTACCTCTTTTAAGCTCCTGCTTCTCCGCGGCTACGCCTTCAACCACACGGCCGACTTTGAGACTGTGCGTATGCTGAAGGAGAAGCTCTGCTACGTGGGATACAACATCGATCAGGAGCAGAAACTGGCCAATGAGACCACCGTCCTGGTGGAGACATTCACTGTATGTAATGCAGCAAAACCAACATCACCAACAATGACTTCTAAAAAAACTCAAATATTATTTCATAGAACTGTATAAAATACCACAACATGGACAGTAAAGCATTGAATATGTCCAAAGTGAAAGGCTTTTCTTAACTGGTTCCTTTCCTCTGCTGCAGCTCCCAGACGGCCGGCCTGTGAGGGTGGGTGGAGAGAGGTTTGGGGCTCCAGAGGCTCTGTTTCAGCCCCATCTCATCAACGTGGAGGGAGCAGGAGTGGCTGAGCTGCTGTTTAACACCATCCAGGCTGCAGACATTGACCTCAGGTCTCCTCACTGCTTTCTTTGCTAATGCCTTACAACTAGTGTTTTAAAGGTGGAGTCAGCAATTCTAGAGAATGCTTGTCGTCAAAAGTAGTGAGTATATCTCCTCACAATCTGTTACCTGTCTGTTCTGTGTGCTGAAAAAAAAAGATCAAGTGTTAATACACAGCTTAGGCTCTGTAAATGGGCATGTTGCTAGCTACGATGGGCCCCCTTTGTTTACATACCCTTTTACAGAACGTAGGCCACCAACATTTTTTCCAGTTTACACACAGTACAGATAGTTAACAGATTGTGAGGAGAAATTTACTGTTTCTGCCGAAAAGTGATTTTCCAGAATTGTGGACTCATAAAACATAAAACATAAAAGTAGAAAGGCACATGCTTTTCAATCTATCCAAGTGAAACAGGGGATGTAGACACATAAAGCAAGCCATTTTTACCATCTGTGTTTTTGTTGTTGTCTTGCGGTGCAGGCCAGACTTCTATAAGCACATTGTTCTGTCAGGAGGGAGCACCATGTACCCGGGCCTTCCATCCAGACTGGAGAGAGAGATCAAGCAGCTCTACCTGGAGAGGGTGCTGGACGGAGACACTCTGAAACTATCAGTAAGATAAGATGTTATATCCATGGTGTTTGTGCTTTACTGGAGAGGGATTCAGCTGTCAATCCTGTGTGTTTTACAACTGATGTTAAATAAGGTGTTATCCAACTGCTAATACCTTTGCATAAACGCAATAATCCATTTAGGTAACAACAAAATAATCTGTAGCATTAGCCTCAATGCTAAAATAATACACTTTCCAATAATAGAATATGTTGCATGTAATTGATAACATCAATATATACAACACACATACATTCATATTATATATCTTTTTGACATTATTGAAAATGTAAGCTTAATAATATTTGCAATAATTATTTCATAAAAGTTTCACTTGGTAACTTTATTTTCACCAATGGAGAATATATTACATTTTATTGGATTATTGCAATGGTTATTTCAATTTACGATAACTGAAGAGAGAAAAAGAGAGTAGCGTAAACCCTATATATAACTATCATATGTATGTAGAGCGCTGTGTTTTAATGACCCCTCTCCTCCTTCTCTTTTTCTCTTCCAACTTCCGTAGAAGTTCAAGATCCGCATTGAGGACCCCCCCAGGCGTAAACACATGGTGTTCCTGGGCGGCGCTGTGCTCGCCAACATCATGAAAGACAAGGAGTCCTTCTGGCTGAGCAGGGCCGAGTACGAGGAGAAGGGCTTAGGAGTGCTGCAGAAAATGGCAGGAGGTGGAGTCAGATAAGAAATAAAAATGTATACATAAAAAATACTCAGAATACAATGGGCCATTTTCACTACTTTGACAGTGTCAGTTTGCCGATGGAAGGCCTAAAAAGGATTTTGAGGAAGTGTTTTTTTAATTTCTTAAATATGTTTGTCACACACTGAACAGTGTATGGATACCTGGAACCATTTCAAAGCAATTAGAGGGTTGTGTTGTTTTTCTGTCATTTAAATTTGATCTCAATTCAGCCTAAATCAATGGGGTTTTGTAAAGAACTACTGAGAACAATGACAAAGTTATGTTAATATATGCCGGAAAATACCACTGACTGATGTAGAAAATGTGAAATGTTTAAAATGGTCAATAAAAATATTTTTTTTGCATTTGGCAAATATCATTCCTAATACTTGTTTAATAAATATACAGTTTTTGAATGCTATCATCTGTCTAAGATGCTTTAAAAAAAGATTTGATCAATTAAACCTGATGTAAAAACTGAGCAGATTTGTAAGATTCACAAATAGAGAGGAAAAATATCAAACCAGTTATATATAAAAAAACACGTGTGGGTATTTTGAAGTCAGCAGGTACACGGTGTTGTTATGTGCTGCCCTCTCCTGGTTGAGTTTGTTATTGTACTACAACACCCACGACCCACTGTAACAATACAAAACTGGATGGTACAACACTGTGAACAGATATTGCAATTTATTTTATTGCGATACTGAGTTAACCTGACAAAAGTACAGCCATGTGTTTTTTCCACACTGAAAGAAAAGAAAATAGTCAGCTCTCACAATGAACACATGCTTCACGCACACGCGCCACATTCGCAGAACCGTCACGTTTAAAAGCATGCAATAATGTTCAAAGCACATCAGTGCTCCTGTGATAAACCCCCATCCCAATGATCAAAAACAGATAGGTTGAAAAAATCCATACTTAGGCTTGATATCTACCCAACAAATTGAACGATTAAAAGTTAGTTTTTTAAATTACACAATATGATCATCGATAGTGACACTGAGTTGAACAGTCAGTTGAGAGTGATGACTTGCAGCAGGAGCCACCAGAAGTTGGTGACTTTAGTACATTTACATTCTACCAGCCACGTTAAGGTCCTGGCTCTTTTGGGCAGACTGTGGCCCCCAGTGTTATTGTACAGTCACGGCCAAGAGGAAAACTGGAATTGAAAAAGCAAGTGAGTTGAAACAAATGCGCTCGTGAGAGGATTAAAATCTGACGCGCCTTAAACATTTTTTTGAATACATTTGCAAGTCCTTCAGTAAATCTGTTGCAGGTTGTGTCGGTGCGTAAGTAATTTCCTCTTTTGCATGGTTGTTTAATGACTACTACTCCCTCATTACTCCACCTGCCAAAAAAATCAAAACACTTAAAAGAATATGTGAGTAAAAAGGAGGAGAGTCTGTGCTATTTATTCTCTAAAAGCAAAAAATTAAATCGTCTCTGTTGGTGACTCAAAAATAAACAGCTGACATAAAGGTGGAGTCAGCAATCATGGGAAACGCTTGTTGTCAAAATCAGTGAATATATCCTCATGATCGTCTACTTGTCTGTACTGTGTGTTTGCTGAAAAACAGCCTAGGCTCTGTATACTAGTATGTAAACAGAGTGCCCCACCATAACTAAAGCGGATTGTGAGGAGATATAGGACAAGTTTCTCCAGAATCATTGACTCCACCTTTAAGGTTCCATCCATATTGTAAACCTGATTTCCTTTAAAGTGAAATACATGTTGTATACCAAAATGGCCACTCTTCATCTATTTTGTTTGAAAATCACTTTGGTATTGAGGTTTGGTCTTGGCTATAATAATCCATCAAACCTTTTGTCAAACTGTATCCCCAAACCCCTTTTAACAACACGGTCCCAACTGAAGATCTGCAGACTTTTACACATAAAAGTAATAAAACATCCAAGTGTCTTGATCGATTTTGACTCAGAACTATACTATGATAGGGGGGTTACATCACCACGATGGACAGTTTGCCTTCCCAGGAAGAGATTTTTGTTTCCAGGCAACAGTAGTCTCACAGAATTTGTCTTTGGATTTGAGCCTAGTCACGTTTAGGGATGACGTAACCCACTCCTTGTGGTATAACTCTGGGGTTCACGTTTCAAAATAACAATCAAAATCCATTAATTAAACATTTTTCCATGTCACAAATAGTACACCGCCTTTACAGAGTGGTACATAGTACGACTTTTGGCAACAGTCCTTTTAGTTGGTCCCGTTCTGCTCTGCGTGGTTGGTCCTTTAAGGGAAGAGTCTACCGTTGTTCAAGAGTCTGCTCCTGGTCTGTTAGGAGCGCTGTAGTTAATTCACGACAAGTCCTGACCCACGGTGACGAGACACAACACACCGCCGGAGAGAAAGAGACAGAACAAGGGAGAGAGAGAGAGAGAGAGAGAGATAGAGACAGAGAGAGAGAGAGAGAGAGCGAGAGAGAGAGCAACCATCCACCCCCTCCTACTCCTTCTCCCTCCTTCCTTCCTTCCTTCCTTCCTCCCACTCACTCCTCACACACCGACTCGCTCAGGTCCACGGCGCCCCCTCTGGTGAGCCGGCGCATCTTGCTGAAGTCGTGGTCGGTCCTCAGGTAGGAGAGTGAGGGGCCGCCCTCGCTGTGTCCGGCCAGGTCCTGTGGCTGGGCGTGAGCCGGCAGGGCCCTCATCTCCCCGCCGCTGCGCCAGTACAGCGTGTAGACCTGCGGGTCAGACACTCCGAACGTGGAGGCGCAGAGCTGGGCCAAAGCCTGGCTGCTCTCACCCGCTCTCCACTGCAACGACCTCACGGCGCTACGCTCACCGTCCTGGAACAGTATCCGAACGCACCGCTGGAAAGATGGAGGGATGACAGAGAGAGAGAGAGAGGGAGAAAAGAGTGAATATATAATGTATTTAATATGCAAAGCGGAGGTCAAGAGGCTTATGGAGTGAGGGCAAAAGAGGGGGAGGAGAACGAGATGAAGCCAGAGGAGGAGGGAGAGAGAGAATGCACAGGCTGATAATCCACTACAATAAATTAATGGAAATGGTGTTCGTGAAAGAAATTCTCCCTTGAAACAAAGCCTCTACTTCACGCAAGCACACACGCACACATGCACACACACACACACACACACACACACACACACACACACACACACACACACACACACACACACACACACACACACACACACACACACACACACACACACACACACACAAACAACCAGTGTGCCCAAGAACTGCATATAAAAATCATCTGGGACAAAGTGTCCCAGTGTTAATCCACTAAAGTGTCCACATCCAAACTCATCAAATAAATAATCCATTACACCGGCTCTACCTCTGTGCTGTGGTGGAGTTTACTCTCGCTACCAAACGGAAAACTTTTTCACGTTTTCGAAAGAGCCTAAAGCGCAACACTAACAACTAACAAGTCTGTCCATCTACACAATTGCCACTCAAACAGTTAGCAGCATTCGTGCTGTACCTGAACTATTATATAATGTCAGATTCAACCACCTACGGACGCCCTCACAACTCTCTGTAGAAAACACACACACACACACACACACACACACACACGATGAAAACATACTGAACATAGGGCTTTTACCAAAACATCCGAGCTTGACAAACCCAGTGAGAATTCCTCTTCTTGGCCACACACACACACACACACACACACACACACACACACACACACACACACACACACACACACACACACACACACACACACACACACACACACACACACACACACACACACACACACACACACACACATAGACACACACACAAAACACACACACACACACACACAGCCTACTATCCCCACAGTCCCCCAACACACAAACACACACTCACACAAATGCACAGGTGGCAGAACATGCTCTTAAGTACACAAAAAAATAGAAAAGCGCATGCCAGAAATTACAATCAACAGGTCTGCCATGGTCCAAAAACTTACAGAGTCACTGAGCTCCTCGCTGTCCGTGTGCATATTGTGTTTGCCTGCGTTCGATGGGTAGATGCGGCTCAATAAATTTCATGTTATCTGACCGCCCACTTCTTCATAGCACTTGGCTCACTGATCCCCGCCTGTGTCAGTGGAAAATCTGGCTGCCGGGTGAGTTAGATCGGCTATTTGAAGCCAGGAGAGGCACCACGTGACCAGGCACTAACGTTGTGGATGACAATGCCCTTTCTTCCATGGCATTTGGTGGAACCGTCATTACCAAAAAAAATCTGGGTCCGAGAGTGACAATAGAAGAGAGTGGGTAAAAAACTCTGTGTGTGTGTGTGTGTGTGTGTGTGTGTGTGTGTGTGTGTGTGTGTGTGTGTGTGTGTGTGTGTGTGTGTGTGTGTGTGTGTGTGTGTGTGTGTGTGTGTGTGTGTGTGCATTAGTGAATGCCCTGTCGTAAACCCAGGGGATTACCTCAAAACATGTCTAAAAACTAATCCCCTCAAATGAATTTTGAACGTGTCCGCACGCAGGAGGGTGTCCCTTCTGACTTTCCATGGATGACCCAATCGACCACAGAACATCTTCACTTGTGCCATGAAATCTAGTAATGCCGTCTTCAGCTTTCCAAGCATCAGCAGCAGCAAAAGTAGTTAGTTCAAATAACAGTTGTTGTTTCCTTCTAACCCACCTGACATTGTTGCTGATGTGGGATTATCTGATGGTGCCCAACATGCAATGCCATCAGTATAATTAAAGTTAAATGTGACCTCGTAGGATGGATTACAGCCTTGGTTCATCCATTTATGTATTTTGTTCCAATTTAAAGACGTAAAACAGATTCAAGTTTGATTCAAGATAATTGGAAACAGGTTTCTTGATGATTCTTAGTGTCAATTTGACATTTCTTCAAGTACCAGATGAGTTTGAGTTTTGGCCCCAGCATGGAAGGACAAATAATCATTTTAAATTAAGTGGTAGAAACATTAATCACAAAGATAACACTTATTATAACTAGTTTATTTTAGGCTAAGACTACAGGTTCAGATTAGATTTAAGTATTTGGAAACACTTTGTGACCCAGTTGAGTGAGATATTTTGTAGACTGCTGTAAAACAAGAGTAAGGAAAACGTTTGCTGTCAATCAAATAACAACACTGGTTGTTGTGTTTTACAGCCTTCAAACCACCACACATTCACTCACACTGTGTCATTCACATTAGCAGGAGTTCCCTTTTGTTTGCCCATTAATCATCCCTTCAAATTTTGACAGCCATTAAAGTAGATTACCGTACTAACCACAAACACGCTCTAACACAACACACACTACAGTCTCAGTCTGTGACAACACATAAATACTACAATGTGTAGAGCACCGACCTGGCTCTGCTGGCTGTCCCTGTGCCTCTGTGCCTCTCTGCTCCGCCTGCAGCTCCATTCCTTCAGCGCGTCCTCGGCGTCTGCTGTCAGGCAGCCCGACACAGGCTCACTGTCCAGGCTCTGGATCAGACACAGGGCCGCAAACACACTGGTCAGGTAGTACCCACCTGGGGAAAAAAGAAATCAAGAGAGTTCATTTTTTTTGAGAACTAGTAGTAACTCATGTCATGCACAATAACACACTTCTTTTCTTACCAGTAGGAATGTAAAAAAGTGACTGATATTGAGATGAAGTTATTGCCATTTAATTCTCAAACATTAGTAAATTGACTTGTTGATGGACAGAAATATAATAAATGAAGTAATTGGTAAAGTAAAAAACTTGGGTTTCAAAGGTAGTTTCTTTTTGCCTTTTATGATAGTAAATCGTTTTTTGGGGGTTGTTGTTTCAATAAAAGCAACTTAAAAATAAGTCAACTTTGATCATTTGATGGCCATAATCATTTTTCAGCTAAAAATAAATGGATTGTTTTTTTTTATTATAACGCAGTTTTCAGCCAAATTTTGAGTTCTCATAATACCTTGGTCACTTAATTTAATTGTCACTTTAAAATCTATAGTCTTATTGTCTGTGTTAAACTATAAAAAATGTATGTCTGTCCTGTCTCTGAACTTGCAGCTGGCACCGTTCAGGAGTTGTTGAGGGACACTTCTTTGTCTAGCGGAGACTAAAGTTAGTCCATCTTCACTTTAAGACATGTAACCTGAGTCAACACCTGTTCATTATTAACCTGTTGGCTTGGGGAGGTTATATCCTATTCCCTTATGTGACAATTTACATCTTTTATTCAAATCTACTGTAAGAATGCTGGCACTATAACAAGAGATAAGTCATTAGTCATTGCTGTACAGATATGGTACTACAAACAACAGGATGTGGTGGTTGGTTTAACAAATTAAAAGACATTTGGGATGTCAAAGTAAAAGCACAGCATAGCTCCAGCCTTTGGAGTTGGACGTTCGTACCCTCTCCTCCTAACCAGGAGGGCTCCAGCAGCTCCATCATGTACTCCACCTCTATCAGGATGTGAGGCCGGTTACACTCCACCATCACATAGGACAACGATGGCAGGAAGTCATCCCAGCTCACTTCCTGTCCTGGAACGACAATAACAAGGAGAAGCTGTCAACTTAGAAGTGTATAAAATAAAAAGTAAAAATGTGTTCTGGTCTGATTGGACATATGGTCTTCAAAAGGTCATGGAACAATCCCACCACCAACTATGTTCTCCGTACTTTTAATATGTGCTATTTTGCTTCCACAACATATCGTCTTTCATACTAGTTTAAATAAAAAAATTAAAATTACCATTTTAGTGTTTATTTTACAAAATGCTGTTTGGGTGTGTACACTTCTCCACCATCTTCAATGGTCATTGTCTCAATATCAGTATTTTTAAATAAATCTGTACCGAAAATCGCCACTTCTAAAGCATTATTGTTTTAATGTAAGTAAACAACTGGCAAAGATATCTAAAGGTTAACATTTTTACCCTATTCACCTGCAGTGTCTCTCCTTAAAGTTACAGTAGCGCTTTAAAAATCCAATCAAACCACAGTGTACGGCAGTGGTTCTCAATTATTTTCTGTCATGCCCCCCCTAGGGGACAGAAATGTTTTCGTGCCCCCCCCTAAATTGAAATACTATGAGAACCTGCTAATATATATTTATTCATCTGTACAAAACCACTGTATGAGTTTCTGGCACAAGCATTCTGCATACAATCACCTTATTATCAAATTAGATAACAAAAATTAGCTGAGATAACTTCTGCAGCAAAACAATTCAAAGTTCAGTTTATTAGCTCAATGTGTAACATTTAAACAAGCCTGCTCAGTCTGTGTGAATCTCAGGACAGAGAAACAAGAGCAAATGATTCACTGAGGTTTGCATGTCATTCAAAACATTTTTAAACTGTAAACATAGTTAAGGTGGTGTTTTTTATAATTATAGGCCAATAGGCCTTCTGTGATGCGATAACCAATAATTCATTAATTATTATTATTATTAGTCTACTTGCTTGATTTCTTTTTAAATAGCCTACAGAGACACTTGGAGACACATGTGGACACTTAGGGTGTATTCACACATGCCGTGTTTAGTTCGGTTGAAACGAACTCAGATGCACTTCTGCCTTCGGTGCGCATCTTTCAGGCAGGTGTGAATACAGCAATCGCACTCGGGTGCGGACCAAACAAACGCTCCGAGACCCAGCTGAAGAGGTAGTCTCGATGCGTTTCCAAACGCACTCTGCTGCAGTTCGTTTGTGGTGTGAATTTGTTCGGACTCGATCCGACCCAAATGCAGGAGGCACTGTGCCTTTTCTTTCTTTTCTTTTTTAATAAATAGTCGTCAGCTTCACATTATGGGAAAGTGTTGTTGTCACCATTATTAGGAAGATTAGTTGTGGTTTGACCGGGAGCCCAGAACAATATAAATGCTGAAAGTGTTCAGCGATCAGATGAAGGAGAGGGGAGCGTCTCTCGCGCAGTGCCAACAGGTTCACGCTGCGCAAGAAGTGTGTGTTTTTATTTTGCTTCCCATGTACGGGACCGTCAATACTATCCCCGTGTCAGTTTGGAGCTGAACTGCGCCGACCCAGCTGATACACAGCTTAATCAGCTGAGTGTCAGCTTGAGCCTATTCTTCTCGCGTGACGCGCATCCAGCACCAAAAATACAGTAAAAATGATGTTTCACATCGTAGGCTACAAGCCACATAACGTGGCATTGACATAAGGCTACACATTATGACCATATGAAACAACAATAATTTGATGTTTTTCCTCTTTATTTATAGGTTAGATGTAGGCCCTTTTATTATTTTTAGCCCCATATTATATCAATGATATATATTTCGCAGTTTAAACTTCGTGCTTCCTGTTTCTCTCCACCCCAGAATGTCTGTCCAATGAATGAATGACCTCAGATCACGTGTGGTTTTGCTTCGTAATGCTGGTTCACTTGCAAAAGGGGCAATATGAAAGTGGACCACACCAAACAAAAAAAATCAAAACTCTATTTGGTCTGGACCAAAGCAAGTGCACTAGCGGACTTTCCCAGTGTGAATACACCCTTATTTACTGCAAATCGCGGCATTTCGCGCAGATATGACCATACACAGGCACACGTCACGCTTGCTAGCACTTAAAAAAAAACAAAAAAAAAACATTTGGCCCCCTTACCATTTAAGGAGCCCATGGCCTTCTGAACGGACTTGCACACTTGCAGCAGCAGCAGCACCTTGTCTATGGGCGAGTGCGTCCTCTGCATCAGCACCAGCTTGTGCTTCAGCCTCTCCACCTCGCGGCTGTCCGGCACGCCCGTCCGCACGCCCAAAAGCTCCATGGCAACGTCCCCGTGGAGACCCAGGACGTTTTTGGTGAGGCGCTGGCTGGTGCCGTCCCGATTGTGTAACACCACCAGGGCTTTTTCTAGGAGGGGCTTCAGAGGCCGAAGCACGCAGGAGAACATGGCCCGCTCCAGCGCCAGGTCTGAGAGGAACAGAGGGAGGTGTTCACTGGGATAGAATTGTTTTGTTATTTTAGATTAGATTTGTTTGTTTTTGCAGGAAGACATATCTGGAGGCACTGGCAGGAGGCCCAGAAAAGCTATGATGATCATGGCGATTGAACCATTACGGTGAATGAACTGTAGAAAATGAAAACGGCATCCCTCTTACACTCATAGAGAAATTAAACATACAAACAAACACTTGTTGTGTTCTTGAATCAACACATTCCCCTGGTCGTGTCACCACTGTGCGTTTCTTAAATTTTTCACGTGGCATGGATATTTTTTTTTACAAGATACAGGAACACATAACTTAATTTCATAAATGTCATGGTTTAATCTGCAATTTTTGCAGTCTTAAGCTAGGCTAATTGTTGCGTCCTGGCTTTTGCTAAATTCTAAACACACAGATATGAGAGTGGCATCAATCATCTCACTCTTGCAAGATAAAAGTGAATAACAGAATTTCTTAGCACCCAAAAAAGCTAATATTCTGGACATTTTCAGGGGGCCTGGCAATAGATATGTAATACACAAACTGGTGTACATGATGCATTAAGGCTCTCACAAGTGGAAACACACCCACACACACATACACGCGGGCGCACACTCACTCACTCACTCACTCACTCACTCACTCACTCACTCACTCACTCACTCACTCACTCACTCACTCACTCACTCACTCACTCACTCACTCACTCACTCACTCACTCACTCACACACTCACACACACACACACACACACACACACACACACACACACACACACACACACACACACACACACACACACACACACACACACACACACACACACACACACACACACACACACACACACACACACAGTGTTTTTCCTGCAGTCAGTGGGCAGTCCTTACTAACGTGGGTAACAAATCTCCAGCGCACACTGTTTTCCTCTCATCATCAATATCTTCCTCTCCCACCTTCATGTTATCCCTCCTGTAAAATCCCCCCATATACCTTTCTCTACCATAACCCCCTGTGAATAATCACTCTCGCCCTCCACCCTCTCTTTCTCTACTCTAGCTCCCTCTCTCCGCGCAATCCCAGCATCCCCCTCTTTTTTCCCAGCATTGTAGAATAACAAACTAACCTATGGGATAACAGCTTTTTTGAGTTATAGGCTATACCTTTGAAAAAAAAGGTAGACTTGTTCTGGCTATCACTCATATAGATCTGTAACAGATTACGTTTTCAAAGTATCCGGCCTATTTCTATCTATCACTCCCTCCCACCCTCCCCTGAATCGTGCTGCTCTTCAAGTGAGCGTGGGACTGTGGTGATATCTTTTTATGATAAACGAGGGGGAGAGAGAAAAAAAAAGAAAATGCAAATGCCTCCCACCGACGCAATGCCAGATAAATCAGAATCAGAGTGAAGGATGGAAGGATGGAAGGCCGAGCGCTCTCTACCCCTGAAGCCTCTGCACTGCCAGGCAACCACCAATCCGCTCACACACTTACACACCTGCACCAAATACACACACACACACACACACACACACACACACACACACACACACACACACTACGGAGTCCAACAAAAATGAATAAAAGGAAAAAACCTACGCACAGGGCCACGGTCAAAACATCTTAGTAGAATCCGTCCAAAGTAACACCCATGTGATTTACAATACTGAGAAGATTCACACTTTGAAAGCAAAGGATGAGAGTGCATGTCGGGCAGGGCTTTCCCTAATGCTGCTTTCTAAATATCAGATACAATATGAGCTCTAGTGAATGAGGCTCTGCCCCTCACCCTCCTCCAACCCCCCCCCCCCATCCCCTCAACCCCTACGCAAACTACTTTGTGTTGACAGTCACAGTGCCTTTCACCGGAGCCTGGGCAGCCAACCATTTATCAGAGAAAAGGCTGTCTGTTTTCCATAGACCCGCGTCCTCTGGCACTGCATGCGCTCTATTAAATCAGTGTTTTCTAATAGTACAGTGTCTTTTTTTTCTTCTTCAAGTCCCCCGCTGCACTCACCACTGTGTACTGGTTGTGATGCGATGAAAATATAAATATGAACAACGTATCATATGAGAAACTGAGAAGCTGAAAATGTGCTCCAACGCAGTCTGCTACAGTTTATTCAATTGAACAATTCCCTTTCTCTAAATTTAATTGTTTAAGAATGACTTTCGTGTGTATGGTTCCACAATTGAAATGTGTTTTTTATAAGGTAAACTTAAAGCTGGGGTGGAGGATTTGGGGAGAAAATGGCATTTGGGATAGAGATTCGAATCCAAATACCTCAACCGCTCCACTTGTTCTCTTTGGTCCCTCCCCTATGGTCCCTCCCTGACACGCTTTACACCAACAAAGTTGTGCCGAAGTGAATGGACAGTCCCAACAGCCAATAACAACAGAGAATCGTAGCCTCACTCTGATTGGTCAAAGTGTACAGCTCATGTTAACTTTGACCAATCAGAAATCACATACCCCAGCTTTAACTAGAGATGTATTAGGTGTAACTAGGGTTGCAAAATTCTGGGAATTTTCAAAGTTGGAAACTTTCCATGGGAATTAATGGGAATTTATGGGAATTAACGGGAATTTTGGGAATTAACGGGAATAAACGGGAATTTACCAAATTTAAAGCCACCCAAATGCACTAAATTCTCCTAACTATGTTATTTCAGTCCAGGCAAACGTTCTAGACTGTAAAAAGCTATTTTTTCAACTAAGTTTTAATATATTTATGAACATTTAATTTCAAATCAGATTTTTTTCAAAGTTTATTGAGACACCCAACTTGATATCATATATTGATTTTTACTATACCAGGTTTACAGAGGCTTAAACTGTGATTTTACATATAGTTGGGGACAATATATTTTAGCAAAATCTTGACTAAAACAACCAGATTTTATGCAAGTACACTTGGCAAATTGCACTTAGCACACATCCTACTGCAGGGGTAGGGGAGAACGGGGTACTATGTCACACGGGTTGGTTTTCACAATCGTTATATCTCGGAACCAGAAGGCGCTGTCTGTGAAATTTTGGTATGTAAATATCCAGAATTGGGATCATAGTCTTCCTTGGAGTTATACTGCTGAATTTGAGGTGAGAGGACTGTTTGTGTTTTGTCAAATTGAAAATATTTAGCTCCTCAGTATTTTTCTTCTAGGCTTTGAAGAAGGCTTGTTACCCATAAAAAGTGTAAAGGGTAAAATATAGTTTAGAGTGTGGTTAGCAAGCTAATTAGTTGTCAGATGGTTGTTGGCCTTGATGCTAGCAAGAAATTCAAGTTGGGGTTGGTCGTCACATTTTTTGGGGGGTTGGTTGTCACATGTTATCCAAAGGCTGCAGCCAGAAAAGGAACCCAATAACGAAAAAAATTGTCACGCTGTATCCTCACTATATATCCTTCTCTGTATCCCCAGAGAAGGAAAGAATAGAGCAGGAAAAGGCAGCTAGCATGCAAAAGAAAAAAGGGCAAAAAAATCAAAACAACCCAGTGCATCCCAAACTAGACCAGCTGCCAAGGCTATAGTAAGTTATGTAGGCCTATTTGTCAACTTGACAATGCAATTAAACTTTCAAATTTAGTTCTACTTTCTTTACTTATTTTTAAGATTATTCCCATTAAGATAACATTGTGACAAACAATCCCATAGTGTTTGACAACCGACCCCTTGATGGGGTTGGTTGTCACAATGTGTAAGGGTGTCTTTGATGATTAATTTCTTACAATAAGATAGAAAAAGTTAGGGGTACACATTTCAAGCCAACACCTTAAGCTTCAATTTAATGTAGGAATGACTATTGAAAGATCTTTTAGGTGATGAGGAATTCTCACTAGAGAAAAAAGTGTGTCTACTTACCCCGTCCTCCCCTACTGAGGCCATGCCCCCTACATGCTCTGTGCATTCCTCCATCACATGGGGGGCATTTGACTTTATTTATTGAATGGTTGGGTTCAGACAGATGAATAATATTTAACTCAACATTCATCTTTTTCTTGTTAAGTGAAATTATTCATTGTTCATAAAATAATCAAAACTTGATAAAGTTCTTCTTACAAATGTAATGTTTTTTAATTTTATTATTTTGCATGCATGTATGCCTATGACCAAACATAGTGTTTAAATGTTTAGATTTATGTTTGGATGTGAAAAAATAATAATTTAAATTACCGACATTTAGTTCATTCCTATAATTTCCAATTTTGAATATTCCCAAAATTCCCGAGCGAAAGTTCCCGTGGAAAGTTTCCGGAAAGTTTCCGGTAATTTACCGGAAACTTTCCACCCCTTTGCAACCCTAGGTGTAACTAATGGCAACTGACAATTTCATTTGAAATTAATGCAAGAAAGTGGAAATTCAATGTGCCTGTACCTTCTCCTGGGATGACAATTTGAAAGTCATCAGTCACTATTTGAAGGTGGTCCAAAAATAATATTGTGCATGACCCATGTACAATCATTATGTTTGTTTACCTTTCTCTGTGTCTGGCACCAGGGTGTCTATGGGAGGCTCCAGCTCGCCACTGTCCTGCAGGCAGCTCTTGGCCTGGGACAGGAAGAGGCGCAGACCCTGGAGCAACTGTACGGAGGTCACACGTGACGAAGATGAAGACGCCAGTGATTTGAGCGCGTCTCTCTGCGCCATGAGAAAGTTTTGGACCATACCCCCGAATGTGGAGCGCCGGTCTCTGGACAGCTCTTCGACCAATCGCGTGAGCCGCTTGTCCGGGGCAAAGAAACACACAAAGGCCTCGCTCATACGGTGCATCCCGCCATGGCCCCGTGAGCGTACCAGCGGCGGGCGCGCGTGGCTGTGAGCTTTGAATCGCGTGGCGGTTTCTTGTTCCCAGTCCGAGTCGTTGTCCTCGTCCATGCTGCTGAAGGAGCTGCTGCTGTCCAGCTCGGCCAGGCTCGGGGCCGGGCAGCGCTCCAGGGCCAGCACCGCCACCTCAAAGCCTGGGTCCTCTGTGAGGGGGGACGGCGGGGGAGGTGGAGGCTCCGCAGCCTTTGGAGAGGTCTGGGACAGGACAGAAGGAGTCATTTTTACACCATGATATGTGAGATTTTGTGAAACAATATGAGTAAATGAATCCGATATAATACAAGACAGAAAGAGGTAGTTAAAGGTCAACTTTAACTACCTCTTTACCCCCTTTGTAGTTAAAGGTCTTCAAAATGCAGATATTCATGTTCTTTCAACATTAATATGGGTCCGGGTGTGACTAGAGACTTCAGAACCTTCTGAAAACCTGTGTTCAAAATCCCAGTCAGACCCCTCCCCCTTTATGACATCATAAGGGATAAGCCACGCCCCCTCACCTCCACCCCTGAATCCAAACGAAAGTTAGATTCAGGACCAATCAGAGAGAACTGGGCTTTTTGAAAGCAGGACTTTAAGAGACAGGCTCTAAATCAGAGTGTTTTTTTTCTGAACCCAAATTCACTTACATACATCAAAACATTGTTTACAAGTTATTTCTTGTTGTTGATTACTGAAAATAAAAAACAGTACAAGTGAAACAATCAATGATCGTAACCAGCAAAACCTTAATACTCCCCTTTCTGTTTTTTTTTTTTTACTTTTCTAGATCAATGTAACAGGGATGCATTGACAATAATAATATATCAATATATCAAAGAGAGAGAAGAGAAAAATAAAAATAAAGAAAGAAAGACACCTTTTGAAGGGGGATAACCTAGCACCTTTTAGAGTGGGTGTATTTTTTACATCAAATAAATAAGAAAAATAGAAATAGGAAAAACGTAGCATGTTTTTTCTAGATTAGAAATAATAGACATAAATAAGAATACAAACAAAAACAAATACAAATAAAAAGGGCAACAATCCATCACATGTAGGGGTTCGGTTTGGGAGATTTTTCTTCCCTTAATCCATCGGAGCTATATAATTTGTCTGCGTCTTTTTCATGAACAAAGTCCAATTTTCCCATATATTAGTGAACTTGTCCATTTGTAAATTAAGTGAGAAGGTTATTTTTTCCATCAGATAAATGTCATTAATTGTGTCTGCCCATTCTTCTAATGTGGGAGGATCGGGATGCAACCAATGTCTAGTAATGTTTTTCTTAGCTACTGTTATCATTATTTGAAATAAATATTTATCAATATTTCTCATAAAAAAATCAGCTTTACCTAGAATAAATGTTTCGAAGTTATTAGGAATTTTCGTGTGGAATATTTTTTCCATTGTTTTATGTACCTCTGACCAAAAATGTATTAACCCTGGGCATTCCCAAAATATATGCCAATGGTTTGCATCCCGATTTCCACAGCCTCTCCAGCATTTAGAGTCTCCTCCAGAGTAATGGGCTTTTAGTTTTGGAGTAATAAAAAATCTTACTAAGCACTTCCATGCGAACTCCCTCCATGTGTATGAACTAGTACATTTCCATTGTGAATCACAGTAATTATGCCATTCCTCTATTGTCATCTCAAAGTTTCCCTCTCTTTCCCATTTATTTTTTATGTATTCTGTAGAGTATGTTTTTTTTGTCAAGAAACCTTTATATAATCTAGAAACCTTTGTACCTTTGTTAGATTCACCTGAATAGGACCTTAAGATTTCTTTCAGCACCGGGTCTTCCAAATCTATTGGATTTTTTTTTCTACATTTATCAAAATAGTTACGCAACTGTAAATACCTAAAAAAATCTTGTTGCTCTAAGGAGAAGTCTTTTCTTAGAGTTTGGAAATCTTTCAATTGCCCTTTTTTTGTAAGTGAGTAGAAGGTTGTAATCCCTTTGTCTATCCATGTTTTAAATCTAAGATCTAATTGATTGGGTTTAAAGTCAGAGTCATACGCACTCCACCTAATTATCCATAATTTATCCGTTAATTTATATTCTGTCTTGATTGTATTCCAAACTTTAAGTTGAAACTTAAGCCATGGGTTTTTCAATGTATCCATTATTCGGCCTGACTCTTTATTTCCCAAGACTGCCTGAATAGGGGAATCTTTAATTAAACTCTTTTCAATGTCCTTCCATCTTGCATTATAGTCCTGATTGCATAAATTCAATAAGGGCCTAATTTGGGTTGAGTAAAAATAATCTCTCAAATGAGGAACTCCCATTCCACCTTCTTTTTTCGGGAGTTGCAATGTCTTGAATCGCACTCTCGGTTTTTTCCCTTGCCAAATAAACCTCGAAAGAATTTTATCCCAGTCGTGGAATTGCATTTTGGAAATTTCCACGGGGAGAGCCTGAACAAATTCACTTTTTTTAACCTGAAAATTAGCGTTATTGTGTGACCTTTAAAGCACCAGATTAGTGGACTCTCCAAAAAGAGAAGGAATGCATTGTGTTGTGTCCGGTCCGCTCTGTGGCGTCGCTGTTGGCGTCTGTGTTTCGCTGCCCGGCATCGGTGCTCCTCCGGCCGGTCCTGGCTCTGGGTGTGCCGATGGCGGCGGCGGATGCGTCACGCCCTTTGTGCTTGGCGCCTCTGGCCTTGCCTCATGGGCTGGGCATGGCCGGTCCGGCGGGCCTGAGTGGGCTGTACGAGCCGCCCCTCCGGGGTTTTCGGCTGTGGTTGCTCCTCGTGGCAGCGGTGCATTTGGCTATTTTCCCTATTCTATACTGTCTATTCTCTATCTATGGCCCCGGTCCTCCTCGGGACTAGTGCCGCACTGGAGCTTGCTCTCTGGGGGCGGGGTGCTGGGTGGCAGGCTCTGGGTCTGGGGGGCTGGCGCCGATTGTGTGTCGGTGGGGAACGGTAGAGTGTAAATCAATGTAAATTAATGTTAATTGTGTTCATATTGTTTAACATTGTTATAGCGTTATTATTAACAGCCTGAAGAGCTGCCTCGGTCTCGGTTTGTCTGGGCCTGAGTACCGGTTGTCCTCCCACTGAAAAATTGTCCTGCCAACGCAAATTACATAATTGATACCTGGCTGAGCGATGCTCCAAGGGTTCTTTCCCTCTGTCTACCAAGCACTCTCCATGCTACTCGACTGACTCCGAGTTCTGTGCGGAATCAGCTGTCCTAGGAACGGATGCTCCCCGCCTGCTATTGCCTCACATCAGCACTGATTCACCGTCCATCAGGATAGTACTCTTTCTACTCGCTTGCTTGTTCAATCTTTAAATTCATTTTTGCTTTGCTCATTGGTTGCCTGTCTGTCCTCTTCCAGTTTCCCCTGGTCGTGACGAGACGGTGTGGATCTGGTCCCCCCTCTGGCAATATCTGAGAATGGGTCATCAACGCGGAAGATGTTGCAGTGGTTAAGGACGCCACCTGGAGACGTGGGATGTAATCCCGGCGATGGAAACCTTAGTTTTCCCTGGTGGAGACGAGACGGTGTGGATCCTCTGGCAGCATCTGAAGTCTTCCTGCATCCACACTATTCACACTTTACTTTAGTATTACCATGTAAACATCTGGTCAATTATCAAATTCCTTCGTGATTTTCTCTACTTATGACATCTATTGCAGTATGTCCGTCCTGGGAGAGGGATCCCTTACTTTGTCGACTCTCCCTGAGATTTCTTCACATTTTTTAATCCCGGTAAAGGGTTTTTACTGGGAGTTTTTTCTCAGCCGAGCTAAGGGTGTAAGGGCAGGGTGTCATATTGTATCATATTGTATCATATTGTATGAAATGTAAAGCCCACTGAGACAAATGTATTTGTGATTTTGGGCTATACAAATAAAACTGATTTTATTTGATTTGTGTTATGATTACAAAAAACATAAACTGAGATCTCAAATGTATCCTCCTCAAATAAAGATGCTAACACGTATTTACTTGTTGCACATAGACGGACATGACGTCCTCTTCCTCTGCAGAGCCTGGAGATACAGCAGGGGTCCTCCTCAGGACTCCGGCCCCGGGATGAACTCTCCTCTGTGGGTTGGCTTCGGGCTTCTGCAGCCTCTCCGCCCCGCTGGCCTGCTCCCCTGAAGAGGACGGGGAGTAGGAGCCCACCCCCTCCAGGGACAGATTCATGGAGGACTCGGAGAGACGCAGCCGCATGCTGCGCTTGAAGCGGTTCCGCTTATTGGAGGCACTGTGGTTTTTTATCAGTTTTGGCTGCTGTGGAAAAAGAGAAAGTGGATTCAGTTCTTTATTTAACATTTAGAGCTTCAAGTCAAATAAGTTCAAGGCACAGGTAGCTATATTACCGGATTGGCGAGTCCTTAAAGCTATAGTGCGTAACTTTTTTAAATCACTGAATGTCGGTTGCATTCAAGCCATTGTTAAATGAGGTGACACAAAGTTTATTCAGCCTACCTGCTACACAAAACTCATTCTGTATTTCTTAGTATTGCAGCGTTTACAAGCTGGCCGTCAGTGTTGCTGTAATAACTCAGAACAGAATTCCTCACGGGGGTGACAGAAGGTATGTGCGATAGCTTTAAGGCTTTTAAAGTACTTGTAATGGACATAACTTTAGAAAAACTTGAGTTTGGTAAAATAAAACTAAATCACAAACCTGCCAATCCTTGAAAGGTTTCACATAACCACACTACTGCACTACCAACCTTGCAAACTTCCATCTGTAGGAATAGGGGGTTGATGAAGCAGAGTTTTCCTTGTCTACCGCGGGTCAGCAGGGAACAACTTTCCAGGTTCACCGACGCCTGCCTCTGGCTACTGCTGCTGATAGACACAACAGGGTCCACCGGTCCATTATGGATCTCTGAATCACTAGGTACACTCCAGAAGTCTAGTGGGGGTCCAGAAAGAAGAAAGACAGTTTGAATACTAAAGTTTTTGATAAATGATATGCAGTTTTTGATTATTATTATTATTATTATTATTATTATTATTATTATTATTATTATTATTATTATTATTATTATTATTATTATTATTACAAAATGCTACACTTAGAACCTTAATTTTTCTGTTTCAGGCTACTTACATTGCTTAAGAACAAGAGTCGACTGCATTTAGTCAAAAAAACGAATCAGACAAGACACCAACAGAGGCAATACAATATGTACTGCATAACTTAAGTTGATACTGTGAGCTGACTAGAGCAGAGCGATTTTGCAGAACCATGGTGAGAAAGATGGTTTCATCTTTGAGCTGCAGTCAGTGACACATACTGTGTCTTACTGGTGTCAATTTTTAGCCATCTTGAAGTCCCACCTCGCTCTCTGCTGCTGCGCTGCCTCGGTACATGGAACCTTGTTAAAATAGATGCAAGCTGGTAGTCACTACCTTAGTCAGATTCTTTCTTACATTTGCAATATGTTGCAGAAGAGATTAGGAACTTCACTGTATCCAATGCTACCACACCGTAAATACAAAATGGTGTACAACTTTAGCTTGATTGTTAATGTATATGAAAGTCTTTTAGCAATATATTCTGGTGTGTTTGCATTTTGGTATTCGCATAGTTGGTGGGCAATGTAAAAGTAACATAAAGAGTGTAGGCCTCAACAAAAGCAGCCATGCTAGCAGTTCTGTTAGGCTCGTCTTTGATAGCCTAAGCTAAATGCTAATGTCAACAACAACTTTTAATCAGTGCACCTTGTCCCATGTGTGAGATGGCCTCCAGCTGCCTGTGTGATGAGGCTTCAACGATGGCCTCCGGCAGCTGCAGTGGGAACGGCAACACATCTCTACAGACAAGAAGAAATGGACGACATTCATCAAAGACATTATAAAAAACCATGACAATTCCGGAGGGTCTTGGCAGAACGATATCAGGGCCAAACATACTGTATGGATGTGGACACCCACATTTGAATGTTCAATGTTCATAAACTGATTTATCTTTTAGAAATGCTTTCTACAACATTTTGGAATGTAGTGTATTTTGTTATGACACATTCTAAGATTACTGTAGTGTATTATGTTACTATACATTTTATATTAAGGTCTAATGCTACAGAGGAGACAAAGACAGTTAGCCTCATCTGGCAGGGGGCAAAGTCAGGGATGTCAGCGGCTTGAGTGAGGAAACCCTCAAGGCTGACCTGTAGATCATTCAAATTTCACACAAAGGTGACTGTCTTGTGAGTTAATCAAAGACAGTCTGGCTAAGAGTTAACAGTAGTTTATTGACCCTGGCCATCATCATCATCAGCATTGTCTTAAAAGTTGCTGAATCAGACTTCTTGGCCAACGTGACATATCGACTCTAGGTGATGACTAAACTCAGGATGTCCTCTGGGGGCCAGAGGTTGCCCTCTGACCATTAGGGTGGAGCTGGTTAGGGTTAAAAGCAGCCACAATTCTGGAAAAATCAGGTCTTTTAGTACACAGGAACTTTTCATAGCTTTTTGTTTTATGCATGTACCTCTATTAGTTATTTGGCTACAAACACTTTAACTTCTTATTGGCTTCGTTTTGACTGCAGGATGAGTTTTGTTGTAAATAAAAGAATTGTTCCTGAGACCTCCTCATCTGCATTCAACTGTGTCTTCTTCCATCAACTAACTACCAAAGCCGTTTTTCTGAGTAAAGGCCGGAAAATATACTACAGGAACTTGGCTGCATAGATTTGCACCCACAAGTGAGGTGGAGCAATTTTGTTTGGCAATAAGGACGGGTTCCTAGTCGACACTTGGTGTGTGCTGGACAGGACTTTGTGCTGTAGTCCTACAATCAAGTTCTTCCACAAAAAAGTACAATACACTATTTCTTTGTTGAATACACATGTTGTAACAGGAAATGGCCTAGTCTAAACTGTTGCCACAAAGTTGAAAACAAATAATAATAATAATGCATCACCTGCTGATACAGTAGAAGGCCACCAGTCGACACAGGTCGGGGAAGCTGAGTGCTGAGCTCTCCAAGGCAAACGCTGGTTACAGAAGAGAAGAATTTGAGTGACAGATGTGAAGGCAGTGGATTTTTTCAGATCTAAAAGGGAATATGGCTACATTAAATCCCAATCCTATCTGTCCCACTTCAACCAGCAAGTGTATGACCTGTGCGCTGCACTACAAACAGAAATGTAGCGTGATGTGTATATTGCTATAGCCGAGGTCTAGTTTGGTCCAATACTCACTGGAGTCCTCCTCACAGATGAAGCACTCCTTCACAGAGGAGGCTTTTTTGTCCGCAGTCACTCTCAAACACAGCACCTTCTTCTGGCTGGAGCTGCACTTACGCACCAGAAAGGTCTGTAAGCACAGACACAGGAACACAGTACTGGGATGTTATTGCCCTTTTTATACATACAGTGTACAGTAGCCCTATATTTCTCTTTACACAGGTTTTTCAGGAGAAGGCACAGACGATGAAGCTAGATAACATTTTCTTCACTATCCAGTCCGTGCTAAACGTCAATCTGGAGTCGGTGATTTTTAATTAAAATTACTTAGTTTCTAAAGTAAATATTCAGACTTCCCAAAACGTTTGAACTATATCTTTTTGTCTCTTTGTTAAAGATCAACACAAGTTACCTTTCCCTTCAGGAAAAGGCTTTGAACAGTTTAAGGTTGCAAAGGTTTGATGTGAAAAATGTGTAAAAAGTAGCTAAGATATACAGTAATAAAAAAATATATAATTGCATAATGTTCCAACTGAGGTTGACGTGACTGAAATGAATTGCCTCGGTGCGTACCCCGACTGGTTCTCTGAGCAGGATATAGAGGGCGGAGTCTTGGTTGAGTGACAGCTGCAGCCACACAGGGTGAGTGATCAGAAGACGGTCCAGGACGCTGAAGGCCCGCTGAGCGCCGCGCTGGGTGCTGCCCGCCTCCTGCATCTGAAACACAGGCGCATTGTGATTATACAACGAGCATCACACAACACCACTCTGACGGTAAGTCTTTGTCAATGAGTAGCCTACATTTACTGTAAAAAGTTGCGTGCATAAAAGGTGAACATACATACATAGCTGCTTATACATAAACCTACACATGTACGCACTGTTTTAATTGTTAGATAAACATCCTTCATTACATCCTTCTATTCGGTAAACTCTGTCAAAGTATCTCCTCTCGGCCTCCGTCTTATCTATAACAGCAGAAAACGTTACATATTTCTAAACAATTAACGTGTTTGAACTTTTAACACTTAAAACAGCAACAATGCTTCAGGTATGAACAGCTCTTTTCTTACTTTTGGTCTTTTTATGTTAACGCTCAATCAGAGAATCTCTGTCTCTCTCTGATTGTTGGGTGTCACACTGTGTGGGCTGATGGCGAGCGCCTGTGAGCGTAGCAGCAGATGGTTGCCATAGCAACCTGGGCCTACACATCCTACCAGGCATTCCCACTCAGTGAAACACCCTGGTCTCTGGCAACCTGGAGCACACACACACACACACACACACACACACACACACACACATACACACACACAGACACACACACACACACACACACACACACACACACACACACACACACACACACACACACACACACACACACACAATCTTAAAGGCTTTCCGGGATGCCGAGGTGTTTTATTTCTAGTAAGCTTTTCTACTTTTTTTGTAGAATTTATTTAATTTTTTAATAAATAATACAATAAGAAAGTGATGCAATAATCAATTAATTTTTTTTTAGACGCTTCCTCCCTCACATCACATAGCCAAAGTTAATTTCCAACCAATGACTGTGCTGCTCTGACATAAGATGCAGCAACCTGTTTCACTGACATTAAAGGAAGCCTTATGAATATTGTTTTCATTCAATAACACATTTACATTTTTCACTTTTTTTTTATCACCTCCTGTGCTGTATTACATAACACTCGTGACTCCTCTCCTCTCCGTACGCCAACCTGCACTCTGTACCGTTATCAGCTAATGGTGAATATTGTTAAAGGGGTCAGGCAACAAGTAACCTGCAGCTGATATTAATCAAAGGAGGGCGTGTGTGTGTTGCATAATAAAAAAATCACAAGTGTTTGTAGGATTTACTGAAACTACTTTGTTAAACTCATGTCAAGCACAACATGGGGCACGCATGCTAGTAGCCTAACCCTCCAAAAGCAAGGGGGCATATTATTTGCTCCACATACTTTTGTGGGGTTAAAGGTTAGGTTTGGACTTTGTAGGTTTTTGTTGTTTTTAACTAATGACATTTAGCGTTTTGCTAGCGACAACTTTTCAGAAATTGACGATCGTCGGCTAGATTCAGTAGCCTTTTTTAAAACGAAATTAATATTAAGTGGTAAATTTGTCACCGTTATTTTTGTAAACTATGTGGGCTTAGCTAACTGTCAATCAAAAATAAATATGGTGAGTATGGCGAGTATAGAGTGGCCTATGTATCAAGGGATACGCTTGAGACATTCTCACTTCAAAACAGACACACTTCACTCGAGCACTACAAGTCGACGAGCATCATGGTCTTTAAATAAAAGAGCGATTTCTTTATTTTATTATTATTTCAAGGTGCGCTATAAAGAACAAGCTGTGAGTGTGACTCTGAGTGGGCCTGCGGAGTAGACCCCATCGCAATATCTGGAGCCAAACACCACGCAGGTCTGCAGTCCCATGACCCAGCCACACACACAAGGCTAGAAAAGAGAGAGAGAGAGAGAGAGAGAGAGAGAGAGAAATAACAAAGAGCAAGACCGTAGTGTTTAGCTAGCCACTTCCAGGTCCGCCTTACATAAAATGCTACGCTGCCCACACAACTCACACACACAGAATGACTTATGTAATTTCCCTCAGAGAAAGACAGACACACAGAGAGAAACAGAAAGATAAAAAGATGAAATAATTTTTTTTAAACGAGAAGAGAAAAGCCCTTACTGAAAAATTAAAGCTATGGTAGGGAAATCACAACTTGGGTTGGCCTGCAGCAGCGCTAACTGTTTGAGTTTGCAGACTGGAAATGTAATGAGTACACTGTCTATCTAACAAGGTGATTTTGCACCTGAGGGCTGGAGCAGGAGTCGGCAAACCCAGCAGGATAGAGCAGAAAGTGATATGCTGCTGATCACACAGAGCATTTTACAAATAGATAAAGAGACAATTAGGACTTATGATAGCATAGTAACGGAGGGTGACAATGGAGTAGTGGGAATCTGTGGGGAGTTGTAGGGGAAAATCCCTAAATTATCACACTTGTTCTGGGGAGACCGAATCAGTAGAGGATAGGGAATGTGCACTTATGGGCAAAACTGCAGTGAGCACTAATGGTGCCAAAAATCAGCAGGCTTCTAATACGTCATTAGGAAAAGGGGGTATTATATTTCTATCTTGCAAATGTTGTCGGACTGCTGGAGAAAAAACCCTGACTTGCTTACACACATTTTTTGAGATGAGAGATTTGGAGAGAAATGTGAACAGATGAGATGCCAAACCTGGACAGAAGGACTGAGCGAGTGATGACGCAGTGATGGAATGACTCAAACACTTACAGAGGACATGCTTTTTTTAAAGCAGATCTGAGAAAAACACAGTCGGAGCTGTAGGTATAAGTGGCCAATCACATTTTCCTTGTAGATTTTCAAGGTGTTGGCACAAGGTAATAATTTGAGGTAGTATTTACGCAGCAAACAGCACTTATTAGACCACAGTGTCATGCATCTGCTAATAAGATCCAAACACATGTTTTTCGTATGACACATCCTTGATATGAAGGCCTTTAAAGCAATAGTGCGTAACTTCTGTTGCCCCCATGAGGAATTCTGATTAATTACAACAAAATCTACATGGTAGGCCTTCTGTGGTCGTGCATGGATTTGATTTCTTCAGCTGTACATCCAGGTTTTTTTAAAAGCAGGAGTATCAACAACTGAATTTTTTTTTCCTGCACCAGAGTCAGGGGGCGACACCAAGCACTGAGAAATACAGAGAGATTTGTGTAGCTGGTAGGCTTAATCAACTTTCAAATTATGGTTGCGTTCCGAATCGCATACTTTCTACTATATAGTATGTAGAAAAAAGATTTAGGATGTCCCGATTCTTGTGGCCAGATTTAGGATGGTTAGAAGTACCCGGATGTCCTACTTCATGCGGCCAAGATTGTTAGTGTTGAAAACTGCATCCTATTGGGGCGATTCTGACCCACAATCCAGTGCGCACGTGAAGTGACGTCACATCGACGAAGCCTCCATATAAAAACAAACAGGGATGCGACGGATATAAAAGCAAGAGGCAAGATCAAGGCGCAATGTTATGATGAAATAAGAGAGTAAAGTATGTCCCAATAGTATTACTGCATCCTAACTAGATTATTTTTATCGTTGGATGTAGTATGTAGAATAGAAAAAAGAAAGAGTATGCGATTCGGAACGCAACCATAGGCTTTTTGAGGGCTGAAGTGAAGAAGGAGTTCCTTTGACCTCAATGAGTAGAAGAGGAGGATGATAAAAACACAGGCTGGTACATTTTCGGGAGAACAGTGTAGGCAGAGACAGAGAGAGAGAGAGAGAGAGAGAGAGAGAGAGAGAGAGAGAGAGAGAGAGAGAGAGAGAGAGAGAGAGAGAGAGATCACTGACAGCTACTCAGCCTGGTTGCAGATGGACAACATCATGGCGTCCAGATTTGCCCACCTCCAGAGCAGAGCCCCGGCAGGTTACAGAGAAGCACAGTGGCGCCCCCCTTAGATCAACAGGTCCAACCGCATTTTAAACGCTTTTAGTGCCACCTCCTGATGTTCCTGGGTGACAAACTGTAGCTTTGTCATGTTATGCATCAGTGAAGCATAGGTAAAGGAGGGCCTGGTGGATAGTATTGTCAGGGGTTTGTGAAGAAAACCATCAACAGATCAGGCTCTGCAAGGTGAAGGTGCTTTGGAAGGAGAAGTTGTCAAAATAATTGGTTGACTTGAGTTAAATTTTTCTAACCTCTTTTTCCACTAATTTTAACTTGAAATGCTCTTTGGAAAGTGATCCAAAATGCCACAACACATATTGGTGCGACTGTAAGGTTGATCTCAATACTACACAAATGGTGTCCCTTCAAGGTTTTTTCAATTGTACTGCCTGTTGTTGGCAAAATAATTCATATATATTTCTAAGGAATAACTACCCTTTGACCCTTGGATAACTTACAAAGTGCACAAAGTTCAACAAAATCCTTGAGTTTACTCGTGGCGATCTTGCTTTTTTAATATTTTCATGTTACCTCTACTCATGTCAGTGATTTCCTATATTTCCCAGAATCCCTTTCATCCATTCCACCCCCAGAGAACACACGTGAACTTGTATTGAGCTAAGCATCTTGTGTAGGTGTTTAAAGCCATAATGATAGAGAAAGTCGGGGCAAAAGAAGGCAGGCATCTAGCTGCTTTGCTCCTCACAAAATCCTACATTTCTGCACTGCACTGTGCGCTGGAAATAAATCTGCTGTTGATACACAGCCTAGGTTCTGTAAACTGGCAAGTAAATAAAAGGGGCTCACCGTAGCTAGCACCATTCCTGTTTACACTGAGCCGACACAGCCACAGACCAACCTCCAGCATCTTACAATTTTCTGCAAGGTTAAATGTAATTATTTAACATCTATCTATCAATCTATCAATCTATCTATCTATCTATCTATCTATCTATCTATCTATCTATCTATCTATCTATCTATCTATCTATCTATCTATCTATCTATCTATCTATCTATCTATCTATCTATCTATCTATCTATCTATCTATCTATCCATCCATCCATCCATCCATCCATCCATCCATCCATCCATCCATCCATCCATCCATCCATCCATCCATCCATCCATCCATCCATCCATCCATCCATCCATCCATCCATCAAAATGGCTGCTGTCTGTGCCTCTTCCCTGAGAATCAAGCTCTCTTGAATCTAATCTCGAATCCTATCTGACACAAATATAGTTTTTCAGCTGCTCATGTTGCACTTTCTCTAAACATTGAGAATTATTTCACAACAGTTTGTGGCTTTAGTCAAAGTTGACAGGCTTCTGGGCCTCCAGCTTCTATCAACTCCTGGTAAGATAAATCACCCCTCCTAAAAATGTCAAATCCTCCCCCTGTTTAGATTATTCCACTGAAATTAGTCCATGCACACTGTAACAAACAGCAAACCATTACTCAATGCAGAGGCAACAGGATGGTAAAGTCAATACAAATACTTGGCATATGTTCACATTAGCAATGCTCATTCAGTTTCAAGCATAACAGCGTACTAGCTGATGAACACTGCATCTGTAACTGTATTGGTTTTCTAAATAGGGTAAATGTTCCATATCGGCTCTATTCAAACATGACAGGATCCCAATAAGGCTTGAGGGGTATCTTTAAAAATCCTACATAATACAGTTTTTCTCAGTTGCTTTGGTGCTTTTCTCAGATCAGAATGAAAATTCTCATAACTATTAGTTCAACCTCCGCAACATTTAGTCATTTGAGCACATCATAGTAGCAATTTCTCCTTCCTCTGAACAAATTGCAAATGCTTTTGGACATGTATCAGTTGCTTTCATACAATTCTCTGCTGTTTTATAACATTGTCATTTGCTTATGTCATGTCAGTCAAAATGAACTATACTTATGGATGCTGAATAGTCTTTGCCAATACAACTAATAGTCTTCATTTCATTGCTTGAGTCATTACATACAAAATTGTTGAACTAGTTATCAAATTCTGTCAAGCAAATGTTATACCTTTTCTTTATCATAGATACTTTTCTCGCTGCATTGCAAGGGATAATATCCGTTGTGATTTAGATGAAAATATGTGGCCAGACAGACAGGAACGTCTGGATGTGCCAGAATGATTTACCTATATATGCTCAGTTACAGTCCTGTTATATTGTTCACATTTGTGCACAGCTCTACCAAAAGGGTGTTTTTTTATGTTTGTTCTAAATAAGTGATTGAAGTGTATTTTTCTTTTGCACAATGCTGTAGAATTGCAAAGAGCATATACAGTAAAAATGTGAAACATACGTATTCAGTGTCTTGTACTCACTTACTCCCCTAACTACAGCAATGTGTAACTTTACTGTAGTTTTCAAATGGCTGTACAAGTAGTGTATAGTGCTGTCTTGAGCATTATTTTGCATTGGAAAACACTGAGAGAATAAACTGTCATAATGAAAACTTGACAAAGCCATTTGACTATCTTGTTCATAAACGATGTGTCAAGACTTCTCATTTTGATGACACTGGCAGTTTCATTGACATGAATACTTGCTTTTGAGGAATAGACTATCCATTTTGAGCAAGTGACGTACTTTTGCAGGTTATCCACTAGGTTTTGCAGTTTGCACTAATTGTTTTGAGAAATGCACTGCAAATGCTGTGCAAATGTTAATAGTGATGTGAGAAAAGCACCAAAGCGACTAAGAAAAACTGTAAATACTAATAACTATAAATACCAATGGTTTTGTATCACATTTGCAAAGCTAAATATTTTGCAAATTACGAAGTGAGTTTCTCCAACATAACAAACCTGAAGAACAATAGTTGACCACACAAAACTTTGTCAGACCGAAAACGTAGCCCATACGTCATCTCTGTTCATCTTGTATGACTCCAAACATGGGCATCTGACTATAAAGTCTCTTATCTGCACAAGAGTGACCATGATGATTGGCTAAGTATAGCCAGCAGCCCATCACTGCATGCGTAGGATGACTAATGGACATAATTGCAGTGGGCTATAAGTATACTCAGGGGGCAACAGTGGGCACTTGGGGCCTGCTGACTGATGACAGGTGTCCATTTTGATGCCTGCTGCAAAAGTGTTGTAGTGACAGCAGTCGGGCCAGTGACAAGGAATTAAGAGTTGTGCGTTAATGCGCGTTAGTTTGTGTGTGTGTACAGGCATCTTTAAGAGGACAAGCTTAGCTTTTAACTATCGGAATGAGGACATTTTTGGAAAGTAAGGACATTTTGCCTGGTCCTCACTTCTTCAAAGCCCTGTTTGAGGGTTAAGACTTGGTTTTAAGGTTCAGGTTAGAGTAAGGTTAGGGTAAGGGGGCTCTGGAATGCACTATGTCAAAGTGTGTCCTCACAAAGATAGACGTAGAAGAGTGTGTGTGTAACAAAGATGTACAAAGGCATTAGTATGAGTCAGAAGTAACAATGGGGCTGTAGAAGAGAAGAAGGACCGTTAGCATAACTGTGAATATTTATAATTTTAGAAGCATATCGCTTAACTTCTGCCGTGATTCTGTGTGTGTGTGTGTGTGTGTGTGTGTGTGTGTGTGTGTGTGTGTGTGTGTGTGTGTGTGTGTGTGTGTGTGTAAGAGATAAGTGAAAGGAGCTATATAGACTATCCATCAGGATGTCATCAAATCTTTAAACTGCTTGATATTTCTCCACGCATGGTCCACAGTGTATTTCCCTGATCTTTCTCTGCAGTCTGACACCTAAATGGACTAAACCAACAAATTGACACTTTGCTTTGACTCTGTATACATGAGATTACTCACTATACACCTCTTATTTTCTTGGGGTAAAAAAACAGGATAGTCTAAAAGTGTGAAGGCTGTACGTCCAGGCTTTTCATTAGCAGTAGAATCAACAACTGAAACATTTCTTGGGCGCTTCTTGAGCCTTACTGAGAAATGCGGAGAAAGTTTTGTGGAGCTGATCTTTGTGGCTTAATCAACGTCAACTAGTTTGGCAATGGCTTAAAAGTAACCGACATTCATCATTTATATGAAAAAGTTACGCACTAAAGCTTAAAGAAAGTCAGGCACCATTAGTGACAACACTTTATGATGATTATTTGATTGGTGGTTGAATAAAGTTTCAATTGATATTGATTAATTATCTAAATTAATCTTATGAATTTTATAAACTGAATCTTGTTTTTCTCAAAATGTTTAAAAAAATTTGTGAAGGCTGCACAAAGCTTGCGATACCAGATTCATTCATCTGAACAGGTCATCCTATTGAGCATTGAGTTCCTGAATCGATAATTTTTTTCTCATATAAACTGGGAAAACTGGCCAGAATGACATTCTAGCTGCATTCTACCCACTGGTCTCAAAATGGAAACTTCTTCCAAGACGCTGTCAGATGTTACTGTTACTTCTCATAAACACAAAATAACTAGATCAATCCCAGCACACTGTCAAGAGCTTTTTCACTGGATGCTGGTTACAAGCCTCAATGGCATAGAAATATTCACATTTTTTAAAGGGACACTGTGTAACATTTTAAGTAATTTATTAACTTAAGTCAATATCCTCATTCATAAATATGCCATCATTGGTGTAAAATCACCTCTGCCAATAATCGGAATTATCCTCCTGAGCGGAGAATTACAAATATTAATATACATTTTGTACATTGAGAGGGTAAGTCTTATGGAGGAATCCATGTTTTTGGAATGTCATCAGGTGCATTGTTTAGAATTTAGAATTGTTCTTGTCCTTGAAGGCCACTGTAGCTTCTGTTATTATTAGGGCTGTCAAATTAACGTGTTAATTTCGATTAATTAATCACAGAAAAATTAACGCGATTAAAAAAATTAACGCAGATTAATCGCACTTCTATAATGCCTTTTGACCCGGTGCAAAAGTGGTGCGGAGCTGCACGTGTAGCTCGCCGGGCCGGGCGCGTGGGTTAAAGGGAGAAAGGTAAAGAGAGAAGCAAGGGAAAGGGGCCGACTCGAGGGCTCTATGGACGGTTTATGGGATGCATGAAGGTAGGAAGACATCTTACTTAATTCTCCGCAGTGTCCGTGCATTATTTATTTAGTGGGTGCAACAATGTAGGCTAGGTTCAAAACAGAGTAGGCCATATCTCTCAACCTTCCTCCAATTTTGTTTGCTAGCTGTCTAGCACCCGCCCCGTGTGTGTGTGTGTGTGTGTGTGTGTGTGTGTGTGTGTGTGTGTGTGTGTCAATATTTTTGCCTATGAGTAGGCTACGAAATGGTGGCAGTGCAGCGCTGTCTGTTGTGGGAGATGGAAAGTCGTAATTTTGTCTGCTTGTTTTTTTGAGAAAATTCGGCGCTAGTTCATGTATAAAGCTGGCTGAGGGGAGGAGACAGAAGTTACGAGAGACGGAGAGCGAGCGCGCGCGCGAGAGAGAGAGACAGAGAGACAGAGAGAGACAGAGAAACAAACTGTAGTAGGCTATACAGCTGTTTACAAACAGGTATAAAAGTGTCATATAAGTATGCGATTAATTTAGATTAATTAATCACAGAGTCTGTAATTAATTAGATTAATTTTTTTAATCGCTTGACAGCCCTAGTTACAGTCATATGAAAAAGTTTGGGAACCCCTCTCAGCCGGCATTATAATTGACTCTGCTTTCACAAAAAAATATATAAAAGTGGTATGTCTTTAATTTACCAGGAACAGCTAAGTACTGGGATATTTTCCAAACAAAGATTTTTTGAAAAGCAGTATTTGGTTGTATGAAATAAAATAAAATGTGAAAAACTGGCTGTGCAAAAATATAGGAACCCTTGTGGTTTTGTTGATTTTAATGCCTGTAACAGCATGTAAAACTGATGACTTTAAACACAAAGTTGGTTGGATTATGTTGTTAAGCCTTGAACCTCATAGAAATGTCTGTTTAATCATGAGAAAATGTATTGTAGGTGCCTAAATGCAAGTTGCACTTCTCTTTGACTCTCTGCTGAAGTGAGACAGAATGGGATCATCAAAACAGCTCCCAAAAGATCTGAAAAACAAAGATTGTTCATTGTCATGGTTTAGGGGAAGGCTACAAGAAGCTCTCCCAAAGGTTTCAATTGTCAATTTCGACTGTAGGGAACGTTGTCAGGAAATGGAAGGACACAGGCATAGTGGCAGTTAAACCCAGGCATGGCAGACCAAGAAAAAAACAGGAGCGGCATAGGTGGAGGATTGTGAGAATGGTTGCACACAACCCACAGATCACCTCCAAAGACCTGCAAGAACATCTGGCTGCAGATTGTGTATCTGTACATCGTTCAACAATTCAGCGCAATTTGCACCAAAACATCTGCTTTTTATAAAGACCAAATAACTTAATTTGTGTCTCATCAGTCCAAAGCATTTTCTTCCAATATGAAGCTGGCTTGTCTAAATGAGCTTTTGCATACTCCATGCAACTGTATCTGTGGCGTGGGCGCAGAAAGGGCTTCCTTCTCATCACCCGGCCATGTTTTGGTGCAAATTGCACTGAATTGTAGAACCATGTACAGATACACAATCTGCAGCCAGATGTTCTTGCAGGTCTTTGGAGGTGATCTTTGGGTTGTGTGCAACCATTCTCACAATCCGCCGCATATGCCGCTCTTGTACTTTTCTTGGTCTGCTAGACCTGGGTTTAACTGCAACTGTGCCTGTGTCCTTCCATTCCCTGACAACGTTCCTTACAGTAGAAATTGACAATTGAAACCTTTGGGAAAGCTTCTTGTAGCCTTCCCCTAAACCATGACAATGAATAATCTTTGTTTTTAAGATCTTTTGGGAGCTGTTTTGATGATCGCATTCTGTCTCACTTCTGCAGAGAGTCAAAGAGAAGTAGAACTTGCATTTAGGCACCTAAAATACCTTTTATCATGATTAAACAGACCTTTATATGAGGTTCAAGGCTTAACAACATAATCCAACCAATTTTGTGTTTAAAGTCCTCAGTTTTACATGCTGTTACATGCATTAAAATCAGCAAGACCACAAGGGTTCCCATATTTTTGCACAGCCAGTTTTTCACATTTTATTTAATTTCATAAAACTAAATACTGCTTTTCAAAAAATCTTTGTTTGGAAAACATCCCAGTAGTTAGCTGTTCCTGGTAAATTAAAGACATACCACTTTTATCTTTTTTGTGTGAAAGCAGAGTCAATTATAATGCCGGCTGAGAGGGGTTCCCAAACTTTTTCATATGACTGTATTATTCAAAAGGGGTGGGGTTACCCAGGGAGCATTGCATTCTAGAACTTTCTAGAACTTTCTTGATGATGTCATATTTCACAGTGCCCCTTGTGTAATAAGTGAGAGAATTGTAAATAGAGTTAGAGTTGTGTTCTGTAATTTCCACCCCAATCTTTGCGCAGGAATGACAGGATTCGTGCGCTTTCCAAATGTTTTTGAACATCACATAACCTGTCTTCTCTGATCTGTTCTGACCTCCGAATGACATGGGTGACTCACAGCGTGACTAACACATTTTTTTTTATTTCTGTTAAAGCACTGTTAGATAATGTCAGAGGTTTTTCGACAAGTGAGTGTGAATAATACCTCTTTGACAAACAGAGTGCTTTGTAAACTTTTGTTGGGGAGGTTTCAATTTCGATTTGACAAAAATCAGGGAGAGCGCTGTAAAAACACTTTAGTCTCAATTTCCAATTCAACTGCATTTTGAGCCCTATCTGCTTGGTCAATGATTTATTTTCTCTACATCCAATGAAATAATTTATAAAATGAAGACGGGACAGTGGCCGAAACAGACAAAATATGTAGAGTTTCTGACTGTAGAAGCTCTGATATTATCCATAAAACTTTGTGCATACTGATACACGCCAAGCACTTATTAATGACTTTGTTTTCTAGGCCTCTCAAGGCTTTCTACAGCCTCATATGAATAGTCTGAGTGTATTCTCGACCGTGACAATGAGGGATCTCTTTCATCCTCCATTGTCATATTGTGTTAGAGTGACCACAAGAGGACAACAGCATGAATTAATTCTCTGTGAAGCTGTGTGGGGAGGGACCATGTCAAACTCAGATCTTGTTTTTTTTGTGTTTAAAGTTTAAAACCTTCTTCAGAGCTTTTCAGAAAGAGATACCTGACTCCAATCGCACACAGGTGTGGGCGTGTTGGGTAAGGGCTTCACGTGTGTGCTTTTTGACCCAGTTGTTGACACATTTAAGGAGATATTCTGTCATGGAAAAGGAGCTGTCTTTACCTCTATAATCCTCAGAAAAAGAAGCCAAATCTTAATGTTGGTTTGTATAATGTATCGTTAAAACAGTGCAGCGTCATTCAAAAGCCATATTGTCTCTATATTGGAGCATGTATCCACCAGACTTGCCGAAGAAAAATGTGAAAATAACCATCAGGTTGTCTAAGAAATCTCCATGATAAAGAGTTTTAAAAGAATTCGGGCTCTAAAGACACAATTCCTTATTCAAGTATTGTACATAAAAAAGTAGTGATGTTTGAAAACTAAAACATTGTATTTTCTGAACTACAAAGTACCAACAGCTGCTGTATCACTTGATACTTTAGTGGGATGTTGTGTGGTGGGATGGTCAGAGGAGTCGTGCCGCTAAAAGCAGGTGATGAATATGAAGGAGGTTGAAATTGAACACAACAATGTGGTGATAAAAGCAAAGTTGAACCTGAATTCGACCGAAAGGGTGATGTCATTTTGTTCTTGTTGAAATTTACAATGTATGTGTCGAAGGTACACAGTATCATATTAAAGGTGAAGTAAGCGGTTTATTTATGTTAATATAAGTGTTAAATCGCTCTTTATTCATACAGTGATCACTTACATAATGTGCGCGTTTCATAAAGCCGATCTCTCAGTCAGCTGCTTTGCATGTAATCGGCAAATAAACTTATTGTAGTATCCCAAAATGTTTATCCAATCAGAAGAGAGAGAACGCTACAAACAGACTCCCATCTCACTCATACATACTATACTGTATACACTCCATGGTCTCACTGCCGGTGCACGCCAGAGCAACAGATGGGTGAATTTGTATGCGCCTACAATGGCGGAGCAGGTAAACATCCTTCCCAATGTCTGTTTTGATGGTTTTTATCATGTTTTATCACACTTGATCACAATGATGCTAGATAACTCGCTGCTTGAAGACGGCAATGCATTAATGTGGTGACGTAGGGACGAGCGAGGGGACTGCTAACTGCAGTAACTGACAGGAAGTTAGCTAAAATAACCATTCCGCTTACAGCACCTTTAAGTCATTTGTAAGTCATTTCATAATGAATGAGTATCAATCAACCACCTGAACGATTGCTCCATCTCCCAAAAGATATGATCTCAATAAACACTATCGAAAATATTAGTAGGGAAGTAACATCCAATGGTTAAAACGATTTATAATCAATTTGAATAAGTTGTTTTTGCTCTGCTTTAGATGGTTAAAAATAAGCAGTTTCCAATTATGAGATTATGTCAAATGACTTTGTTGTACTCAATGTGGTCATTATTTATTAAGTGCATTGACATTGTTTTTATTTGTCTTGTATGCCAGCCATAATCTTATACGATTATTTGCCAGATTTTTCAAAATGGTGGTAATTTGCTTCAGGTAGCATTGCTTGTGTTGTGTTGCACGGTTGATAATGATGATGATGATGATGATGATGTCACAACTCCCCGAGCGTCGCCGGGGGAACCCTGCCATACACATGAGTCAGGTGGTTAACGTGTCTGTCTGCGCATCACTTCCTGTACCGAGGAGTGGACGGACTGAAATCTGTCCAACCGACTCTGAGCGTCATGCCATCACACCCCTCCTACTCAACACAGGGCAGAATGCAGCTCCCCCTACACACACACACAGGCACACACACACACACACACACACACACACACACACACACACACACACACACACACACACACACACACACACACAAACAAATATATATATACACATTTGGATCTTGCCACCTTCAAAATTAACATGGCATTCCAGCACAGGCACAGGCATTCCAGCACAGGCACAGGCATAGGCACAGGCACAGGCGCACGCGCACGCACGCACGCACACACACACACAAATAGATACACTTTTTGTATAGGCTGCATAATGGCAGCAATCAGTCCTGCTCTGAGGCCTCCCAATCCTGCAGTCACGTGAAAAGTCCCAGAAAAACACCACTTACAGTTAATGCGCCTCTCAGAGTAAATGAGCAAAAACAACAGAAAGGAAGTGGGAACATCACATCCACTCCTACACGAGTAGGCAGGATGGCTCTTCAGTTCTAAAGTTATGTAACAGTCCAATGCTGTGAGATTGCAATTCACTTTGCCCCTCAGAGGGGAGAAGAGAGGTCAAGACACTTGAAAAACTATTCAAAAAAACTCTTAGTGGCTTAATTGAGCATTTTAATGGCCGCTGAAGGTGGTGCAGTTTGACTCACACAGATCAGATTAGCTGACATCCAAAGCTGAAGAAAATATTACAAAACACTGGACTTCTGCTTGTGCGTGTCAAGAATCCAAACTTTTTTTCCGATCAATTCAATTTGACACAAAGCCAGCTTGCTGTCCAACAAACGTGTGGTAGCCAGTTATTCAAACACCTACACTTTGTGTCTCCAACGCCTGTAAGCAAGGACATCTATTGCAGTATGTCCGTCCTGGGAGAGGGATCCCTTACTCTGTCGACTCTCCCTGAGATTTCTTAAATTTTTTTTATTCTCGGTAAAGGGTTTTTACTGGGAGTTTTTTCTCAGCCGAGCTAAGGGTGTAAGGGCAGGGTGTCATATTGTATCATATTGTATCATATATCATATTGTATGAAATGTAAAGCCCACTGAGACAAATGTATTTGTGATTGTGGGCTATACAAATAAAACTGATTTGATTTGATTTGAAACAATTAGAAGAAAAACAAAAATCACTCAATTATTTTGGCCTGAGTGAGTGACCTCTTCACCTCTTAATGGCACACTCTGGTGTATGTATTTTGCTCACTGGTCACTGATAGATGACTTGATAGAGCTTAAATGTCACACTCACACAAATGCATGAATCACTTGAGGAGTATTGTTTACCAAGACGTCCCCCAAGCCCCCCCTCTCTTAATTTTTTTTTTGCTGACCGGAAACTACGTTAAACAACAAACGCCCAACGGGCTTTCAACTTAAGAATATGGCAGAAGGGAAACCATTAAAAGGGAAGGGGAGAACATATTAATACAGATACTGCTGCAGCCTGCTGCCACATTGAACGTGACAACTCTCCAGGAACTGCCGTTGCAATTTTTTTCTGACTTCTTGAAGTCAAATTTTTTCCTCTTTTATTTTTATTTTTAAATGCAAGAAAATAACTTACCTTCTCTGTGTTGTGTGAAGGTGGGAACAGGTGCTCTAGCGGGTGCTCAGCTCGTCTAATTAGGAGTCCGGGAGAGTTTCAGTGGCTATGGAGACAGTAGCCTCTATACTACGCCTCTGAGTCCGAGCACCACGCTGCGGGAGCGCGTGCTTGTCATGGGAATGCGCACAACAACGCTGGTGGCAAGGCGAAGGAGCGCATTTTGAATTCTGCCCGAGCATCTGAAGCGATACACAGTCACACAGCAGAGACCATCTCTAACTGTGTGTGTGTGTGTGTGTGTGTGTGTGTGTGCCCACTCTCTCCTACCTGCCTCTGAAACACACACACACACACACACACACACACACACACACACACACACACACACACACACACACACACACACACACACACACACACACACACACACACACACCACCACCACCGCCACCACCCCCCCCCCCCCCCCCACACACACACACACCACATTATGTTACCACATTTATGTCCAATAACATTTAAAATAATATTGTGAAGTTGTGTTAAGTCCCATAAGGATTGTTATAGTGATACAATGAAGTGTTACAACTTTAGAAAGGAAATCTGATAATTATTTACATGGAATTAATCCACTAAGAAATAGTTAAATTATTTTATAAATATAGAAAGCAGCCGGGGTTCTTAATATGCTAATTGTATCATTATGTATTTCTCTCGTGTGGCACAATAATATAAATAGAAATATCTCAACACTTCTAACACTTTGGCCATGTGGAAAGCTGTTAGACGCGTCACAGAACTGGACTTTGACGCACTGTGTGTTTGTGAGCGAGAGAGAGAGAGAGAAAGAGAGAGAGAGAGAGAGAGAGAGAGATAGAGAGAACGAAAGAGAGAGAGAGAGAGAGAGAGAGAGAGAACGAAAGAGAGAGAGAGAGCTATTCTTGGACTGCTTCATCCACTTTTTTTTTTAACAGGCGAATATTTGTGTTTCCAATTCTGCTCGCTGGAGGGCGCCACAGGCCGCCTTTAGCGTCACTTACAGGGGCCAAACGCAGTATGATTGAACATTATCTGAACAATATACAAGACGAATGGTTTGATAAGGGACAGGTTTAGGCGCTGGTGCAGTTTCATTATGTGTGTGGACCATTCAGTGAATTTATAATCTCTCATAGTTACACAAAAGATAGATAGATAGATAGATAGATAGATAGATAGATAGATAGATAGATAGATAGATAGATAGATAGATAGATAGATAGATAGATAGATAGATAGATAGATAGATAGATAGATAGATAGATAGATAGATAGATAGATAGATAGATAGATAGATAGATAGATAGATAGATAGATAGATAGATAGATAGATAGA